>NC_134239.1:2194333-2794333 GCF_965152275.1 Natator depressus
GGGGGCCCCCCCATCTGCTGGCAGCGTGGAGCGTGTGAAGGGGAAGTGCTTAGACGTGACCCCAAGGGGGAGATGCAGCCGTGGGGGGCACCAGACGGGGGGGAGAGATGGGGCCGGATGGGGCAGCCCCGTCTTGGGCCCTTCTCACCCCCGCAGTTGGCTTCGACAGAAACTCGCCCAGCCCCCGCGCATACCTCTGGCTTAGCGGGGGGGGGGGGGGGCTGGCCCACAACTCCTGCCAGGCCAGGCCCCCCCCCCCCCCCCCGGGCACGTGCCTGGGTTAGCTCCGCTGCGGGGGTGAGCCGCACCCTGGGCTGGCTGGGTTAGCCCGTGGCTACCCAGGGGACAAGAGAGACAAGCCCAACCCGGAGGCAAGGCCCCCCCCCCGCCACGGTACGGAGCTGGGGAGCGGCTCCCACACGGGGGCGGGGTGTGAGGGGTCCCAGGACCCCGCAGCAGGGTTTCCACAAGCACCCGGACGCCTGGGTTCCATCCCAGCTCCCGGGGTGGGGTGGGGAGGGGAAGGAGGGGAGTCGGGGGTGGGAGCCAGGACTCCTGGGTTCTCTCCCAGCTCTGGGAGGGGAGTGCGGTCTGGTGGGTGAGAGCTGGGGGTGGGCGCCTGGACTCCTGGGTTCTCTCTGCATTTGTTTCAGCCCCTCGCAAGGCTCCTTTCCAAACCGCCCCCGGCACCAGCCCAGGGGCTCAAGAACAGGTAAAAACCCAGAGCCAGGTGTGTGTGTGTGGGGGAGACAAATCAGCTCCTGCCCCCGCCCCCAGCCCAGTGATCACCCGTTCCCCCTCGCCCCCGCCTCGGGCCCGGCCAGCCCCCGGGGACAAAGACCCTCCCCTGTTCTCACCTCAGCCCCATTGTCCGCAGGTTTCTGTGAAACTCCCCCCCCGCTGGGCAGGCAGTTTCAGATGAAACGGAGGAGGGGGGAGGGGAGCAGCGCGATCCCAGCCTTCCCCGTCCCCCATCCCCGAGAGCGGCCCCTTTGTCCCACAGCCGCGCCGCACACGTGGGGCTGGTTGGGCGCGGGGGGTGGGCATTGCCAGCCCCGCGGGTCTCTGTGCCCCCGGCCACAAACAGCAGCTCAGGCTCAAGCCCCGGTGTAGGGGGAAAGAATCTGGACGTTTTAAGCAGGGGAAACTGAGGCACGGGAGACTGCTTGGTGCACACAGGTGGAGTAGAACCCAGGAATCCTAACGCCTGCTTCGCCCAAGGTCCCACAAACACACACTGCTCGGCCAGAGCATGAAATAGGAGTCCTGCCCCCCCCACCCACTAGCCCCCACTCCCATTTCAGGTCGGGGGGAGAACCCAGGAATCCTGGCTCCCAGCCCCCCCGCTCTACCCATTAGCCCCCACTCCCCTCCCAGAGCTGGGGAAGAGAACCCAGGAGTCCTGGCTCCCAGCCCCCCCGCTCTACCCATTAGCCCCCACTCCCCTCCCCGAGCTGGGGAGAGAACCCAGGAGTCCCGGCTCCCAGCCCCCACACTCACTAACCTGTCTCTCCGCAGTAACTCTCGCCAAGATCTGGCTCCCCCCCAAGCCCCAGCACACGGGCTCCGTGCCACAGTCTCGCAAATTGCAATAACAAGCAGCGGGCAGGCACCTCCCTGGGGGGTTAAATACCGACCTCCCCCCGCCGCCCACTCCCCGTGACATCACCCCCAGGTGAAACTCAGTCCACTTAGCACTGGCCGGATAATTCCCCCGCCCCTGTAAACAAAGAGCCAGCCCCTCTCCTTGCAACTGGCTCAAACTAACCACAGCCCTGGGGCAACAGCTTGGGGGAGGGGAGGCCGGACTCCTGGGTTCTCTCCCTGGCTCTGGGAGGGGAGTGGGGGCTAGTGGTCAGAGCAGGGGGGCTGGGAGCCAGGAGTTCTGGATTGTAATTTCTCTCACTTCCCTTTCTTCCCTCAGGTTGAGTCACGGTCTGGCCAGTTTCACTTCAGTTTCTGGTGAATTTCATCACTCCTGTTTCATGCACCATTCTTTGCCATAAGCAGGGGCTCAGGGAAGAGGGGTATCAGAGCGGGGACTCATCCAGGAGCTAAGGGGGAAGGGAGCAAAGGGGGGGTGGTTCGTCCCAGGAGGGGGGTAGAACCCAGGCATCCCAGCCCCGCCCCCTCTAACCCACTAGAGCCCCCCTTCCCTCGCTGAGGAGAGACCCCAGGAGTCCTGGCTCCCAGGCCCCACGCTCTGACTCACTAGACCCCACTCCCCTCCCAGAGCTGGGGATAGAACCCAGGAGTCCTGGTTCCCAACCCCCCTGCTCTAACCCACTAGACCCCGCACCCCAACCAGAGCCAGGGATGGAACCCAGGAGTCCTGGCTCCTGGCCCTTTCTTGTCAATGTACCAGCCAGGGTGTGTTCTATGGGAGACCCAAGACAACAGCACCCCTCTGTGGCCAGAAGGGGAATTGATATCGGGGCGGGGTGGGGGGCAGGGTACAGGGGTGGGGTGTGAGCTCCCCTAGCCCCACAGTGACCCTACAATAACAGGGGCTGTGGTGGATGCCCCATCACTGTCAAGTTTGATCTCAAGATGGGAGGTTTTGCTGAACGCTCTGCTCTGGCTCAAGCAGGAAAACTCCGGGCCCCCCTGGGTCCTGCAGGTGCCATCAGCTGATCTGAGGTGGGGTCCCCCCTGAACTGAGAATCTGTGGCTCTGGGTCATTTGGGTTTGAGTTCCTGTGAGTTTATTATTTAAAAAAAAAATCCCCAAACATTTAAAGAGCTGGGACTTGGGAAAAAATCACCTCCATGTTCCTGTTCAAAACTCCCTTTTGGCTCCAAGGAGCCTGTGATTTTATCTGGAAAAAATCCCAAACCAACCGGAATCAAAGCAAACCAGCTCCCGTGTTTGACTTGATGGGTCACAATTTCCGATCATTTTGTCTGCAAAAAATGAAAAACTTTTTTCAAAATCTCAGTCCAGCAAAGATATGAGTTTTCGTTGGCAACCATTTTCCCCATTTGGAACTTTCCTTTAACTGTCCTGAAAGCGACGCAAAACCGTGTACAAAATCCCAATTCAAAGCAAACATTTTGGTTTTTGTTTTTTGGTTTGCAACCCCTTTGCGTTTAAAAACGTCCTGTCATTGTACTTTAAACTCATTTCAGAAACGTTTTGAAAAAGCTGGACATCAAACCGGAACATTTTGACGGGGTTTTGTTTTAGGGTTTGATTCAACATGACTTCAGATCAATAATTTCCTTTTATTTCGTTTTGGGGGGGAAAAAACCCCAGTGGTTTTGAAGAGCTCGGGATCAACAGAAAACGTTTCATTG
This sequence comes from Natator depressus, assembly GCF_965152275.1. Lineage (NCBI taxonomy): Eukaryota > Metazoa > Chordata > Testudines > Cheloniidae > Natator > Natator depressus. Next base: position 2,197,630 of record NC_134239.1, read on the forward strand.
AACCCCAAACAAATCTTTTTTGACTTTTTTGATTTGCTGAAACATTTTCATTTACTGCACCACGTGAAATAGTTTGGTTCCCAATATTTCAAAATTGCCAGTGAACCAAAATATCCCTGATTCTTGCTGGCTCTTGGTAGCTCAGTGATCTCTCAGGCCCAGTTCCTCCGAGGTATTTAGCTGATCTGGAGCTCAGCATATCCGATCATTGCAAGAGCTCTGACTTATTCGGGGCCTGCATCCAACTGTCTGTGCAGTGCTCAGCCTGGACTCTCCGGCTGGGAAGCTCAGCCCTTAAAGGCACAATTGTCCCCACAGCAGCATGAGAAGATGTGAAGTCTAGCTAGGGCCAGTGGGTTCTTTGGGTGAATGGAAAGAGATGATGGTTGGGTGGGTGACATGCCAGTTTTTCACCCAGAGTATTTTCCTCCCAGCTGTTCACCAGGCATCTGAGTCCACTGCAGGTTGCCAGAAATGGGAGGGGGAAGCTGAAGGAATCCAACAGCAACTGGGATTCACGTTCAAAGAGAGTCATGGGCAAAGGGCAGCTGCTCATGGCTACAGAAGGAAATCTGTGCAAACGCAGGGGGCTCCTGGACTACAACTCCTACAATGCAACAGGCTCCAGCCCAGGGTGTGCTGGGAAATGTAGTTCCTACACGATCCCCCTCTACCTGCACCCCAAGACTTAATGTATTTCCAGTGAGCTCATGGGCCAGGTGAACTACAACTCCTGTCATGCTCCTGTAGGGCCAGTGGTTTTCAAACGGCGGGTTGTGCCCCGGAAGTGACCAGCAGCAGGTCCGGCTCCTAGGAGGGAGGGCCATGGGGCTCCGCGTGCTGCCTCCGCCCCCAGCACTGGCTCTGCACTCCCATTGGCCAGTTCCCAGCCAATGGGAGATGGGGGAGGCGGTGCCTGTGGGGGAGGGCCACGTGGAGCCACTTACACGCCTCCGCTTAGGAGCCGGACCTGCTGCTGGCCGCTTTTGGGGTGCAGCGCGGTCTGTGGTGCCAGGACAGGCAGGAAGCCTGCGTCTGCACCCACGCTGCCCCGCTGACTGGGAGCTGCCCGAGGTAAGCCCGTGCCCCAATCCCCTGCCCCAGCCCTGAGCCCCCCCCAACCCGGAGCCCCCTCCTGCACCCCAAACCCCTCATCCCCGGCTTCATCCCAGAGCCTGCACCCCCAGCCCAGAGCCCTGACCCCAACCCCCTGCCCCAGCTCAAATCCCCCTCCCACCCTGAACCCCTCATTCCTGCCTGCAGCCCTCACCCCCGCACCCCAACCCTCTGCTCCAGCCCAGCGCCCCTCCCACACCCCAAACCCTTCATCCCCAGCTCCGTTGAGTAGTGGGCATCGACAATTTTCTTCAACTGGGTTGCCAAAAAAAAAGTTTGAGAACCCCTGCTGTAGGTGACAAGCCAGAATTCTGCTGGCAGCTAAGCTTGTGTATACATCCAGCTGTGTTCATCAGCAGATCCTTTCATGCTCTGCCAGGTCTGGCCGAGGTTCGTTTATATAAGGTATTTTACACACCGGCCCCCTAGCAACCGAACGGTAAAATACACTGCTGTGTGCGGAGTTGGTGTAGGTGTGTTGCTCCCAGGACCTTAGAGAAACCGGGTGGATGAGGTGCCTCGCCTACATTATCTGTATAATGGTTTAACTTTCCATGCCGTCTCCCCCTTTAAGTTCTGCATTCCTGCCATTTACGATATTTACACCATGGTAAGCGTCTCTGAATCGTATTGATTTGCTAATTCTATGATCTGAACGCATAACACCTGGGTCCTCTGGCTGGCCACTAGCTGCCGGACATGGTCGGGTTGGAATCCCTGAGTCTTCTCCTTGTTCTGCATCCGCCATCTGTAGAGTTTGCTCTGTTGATTGTTCTTTCTGAGGAACAAACTGTAGATATCAATGGTTAAAACAAACAAAAAGAAGTATTTCTTCACACAATGCACCGTCAATCTGGGGAACTCCTTGCCAAAGGGTGTTGTGAAGGCCAAGACCATAACAGGGTTCAAAAAAGAACTAGATAAATTCATGGAGGATCGGTCCATCAATGGCTATAAGCCAGGATGGGCAGGGAGGGTGTTCCTAGCCTCTGTTTGCCAGGAGCTGGGAATGGGCGACAGAGAATGGATCACTTGATGATTGCCCTGTTCTGTTCATTCCCTCTAGGGCACCTGGCACTGGCCACTGTCGGAGGACAGGATACTGGGCTAGATGGACCCTTGGTCTGATCCAGTAGGGCCGTTCTTATGTTTCCGTTGAACTTTCTGGGGTCGGTCTCGATCACCTCCAATCTGGGTGCCAAACTATTTTTCTTCACAACAGCTGGAGTTGTCCATCTTTTTCCACCACCCAGTTTGACATGAACAGGGTCACGAGATTCTAGACTTGGCCATTCTCTGAGTGACACCTGTTGTAAAAGTGTCCTTAAGGTCAATTAGCCTTTTTCTCTGATTTGGCTACTCTCTCTTCACGTCTGGCTACGTTGGAGATTGATTCTTTCCCAAAGTTGGGCCATTAGTTCTGAATCTGATTGGTCTCCCCATCAGGAGTTGTGCTGGACTATAACAAGTAGCCTCTCCTGGTGATGGTCTGGAACTCAAAAGAGCAAGGACTGGATCTTCTTAGGTAACCCTGGTAAAGCACTGGAATGGGTTACCTAGGGATGTGGTGGAATCTCCTTCCTTAGAGGTTTTTAAGGTCAGGCTTGACAAAGCCCTGGCTGGGATGATTTAGTTGGGGTTGGTCCTGCTCTGAGCAGGGGATTGGATTAGATGACCTCCTGAGGTCCCTTCCAACCCTGATATTCTATGATTCTATGATTCCTGTTGTAGGATTTTCTTGGTTGTCTGACGGCTCTCTCAGCCGTTCTGTTCACTTGCGGGTCACGTGGGCTGTAGCAGTATGACCAAAATCGTATTTCATTTGGAATTTGGCTGCGGTTCCCCACCACCAGTTGTTCTGGAATGCAAAAGTGTGCTTCAATTTCTCAGGAACACTGGGACACGTCTTGGCTTTCAAGTCCACAATTTCTATGTATCTGGACAAATGGTCCACAGCCACCAGGTAATGATGTCCTCTGAATTCACATACATCTACAGCTAATCTCTTTGAAGGTCTTTGTGAGACAAGCTGGATGAGGTATTATTTGTTAATGGACCAACTTCTGTTGGTGGAAGAGACAAGCTTTCGAGCTTCACAGAGCTCTTTTTCGGGGCAGGGAAAAGTACTCAGCATGTGACAGCAAATAGAAGGGGGAACAGATTATTTAGCATAAGGAGTTAACACATATTGTACGGGACCATTCAAGGTAGAGTGGCCTGTTAATACCTCTGCAGTCACAGGACAAAGGAGGGTTAGCGGGTTACAGATTGTTGTAAGAAGCCATGAAGCCAGTGTCTCTGTCAAGACTGTGATTTTTAGTATCTAGCCAAGTTATGAATTTAAGTTCCCAGGCGCGTCTTTTGAAGGTGGGCCAGTTTCCTTTCAGGACAAGGCCTGACAGGTCAGATATGGAGCAATCGTTTTGTCTGTCCACACGTGACAGTGTGTTTTTGTCTTTTAGCATTTTCCTGGGTGAGTTCATTCAAGAGCATAGTGACTGGTTTCACCCCACATTGTTGCTATTGGGGCATTTAGTGCACTGGGTGAGGCACACCATGGGTTGTGATGGGCATGTATAGAACCCGTGGATCTTGAAAGGTGCGTTGGGGGGGTGCTGATCTTCGTAGCAGTAGTGATATGTCTGGAGGGTTTGCACCTGTTGTTCTGGCAGGGCCTGGTGCCGTTTTGAGTTGGTGGGTCCTGGCAGATGGGGAGCTTGCTTCTGATGAGTTTGGCCAGGTTGAAAAGTTGTTTGAAGGCCAGAACAGGAGGTTCGGAAAAAATTTCTTTCCGGACCGGGTCCCCATTGAGAATGGATTGTAGTTGTTTGATGATACTCCGTATGGGTAGGTGACAACTAGGGGCTTGCGGTCAGGGGGGGTTTTATTTCCATACTGAAAATAAAGCTCCGCGAACCAACTGAGCGGCGGCGAACCAGCTGAGCAGTGGGGAACAGCAGAGCAGCACACAGCAGGAGTTTGCCTGGGAGTTCGCCTGGAGTTAGCCCAGTGAGGCTTACGTCTTGCCAACTTCTCTGAGGAAGCTCATAGTAGGAAGGTGATATGGAAGGGGGGGGGGGGGGGGTTTCAGCTATTGTGACCTGCACTGGATGTGCCATGTTTGTCTTTCTTCCACAGGACAGAAGCGACTTTGTCTGTACAAAGTGCAAGCTAGTATCCATATTGGAAGAGAAGATTGAAGGTCTGGAGCAACAGATAACGACCCTGCGTTGCATACGAGAATCTGAGGATTTTCTGGACAAAAGTCAGGATATGCTTCTACGGGCACAAAGCTCTAAAGATTTAGAGCAGGTTGCACAGCGGAGCCAAGAGGCCAGTGAAGAAGCTTGGCAATATGTGACCTCCAGAAGAAGAAGGGGGAATGTCCGTGTTCCAGCAATGCGGACACAGGTAACTAACTGCTTTCATGTTCTCTCCACAGGTACCATTGCAGAGAGTGGACCAGATGATACGTCTGGGGGGAGAAAGCAGAAGGAGACTCCGCTGGTTGGAAGGCATGAGATGCGCTGTCCTGAGGTTGGGGGCTCCACGACCACCACTCCCAAGAGAAGAAGGCGGGTGGTGGTGGTTGGGGACTCTCTCCTTCGGGGGACTGAGTCATCTATCTGCTGCCCTGACCGGAAAAACCGAGAAGTCTGCTGCTTGCCAGGGGCTAAGATTCGCGATGTGACGGAGAGACTGCCGAGACTCATCAAGACCTCGGATCGCTACCCCTTCCTGCTTCTCCACGTGGGCACCAATGATACTGCCAAGAATGACCTTGAGCGGATCACTGCAGACTACGTGGCTCTGGGAAGAAGGATAAAGGAGTTTGAGGTGCAAGTGGTGTTCTCGTCCATCCTCCCCATGGAAGAAAAAGGCCTGGGTAGGGACCGTCGAATCGTGGAAGTCAACGAATGGCTACGCAGGTGGTGTCGGAGAGAAGGCTTTGGATTCTTTGACTTTGGGATGGTGTTCCATGAAGGAGGAGTGCTGGGTAGAGACGGGCTCCACCTTACGAAGAGAGGGAAGAGCATCTTTGCGAGCAGGCTGGCTAACCTAGTGAGGAGGGCTTTAAACTAGGTTCACCGGGGGAAGGAGACCAAAGCCCTGAGGTAAGTGGGAAAGCAGGATACCAGGAGGAAGCACAGGCAGGAATGTCTGTGAGGGGAGGGCTCCTGCCTCATACTGAGAATGAGGGGCGATCAGCAGGTTATCTCAAGTGCTTATATACAAATGCACAAAGCCTTGGAAACAAGCAGGGAGAACTGGAAGTCCTGGCAAAGTCAAGGACTTATGACGTGATTGGAATAACAGAGACTTGGTGGGATAACTCACATGACTGGAGTACTGTCATGGATGGATATAAGCTGTTCAGGAAGGACAGGCAGGGCAGAAAAGGTGGGGGAGTAGCACTGTATGTAAGGGAGCAGTATGACTGCTCAGAGCTCCGGTATGAAACTGCAGAAAAACCTGAGTGTCTCTGGATTAAGTTTAGAAGTGTAAGCAACAAGAGTGATGTAGTGGTGGGAGTCTGCTATAGACCACCAGACCAGAGGGATGAGGTGGATAAGGGTTTCTTCTGGCAACTCGCAGAAGCTACTAGATCGCACGCCCTCGTTCTCATGGGTGACTTTAATCTTCCTGATATCTGCTGGGAGAGCAATACAGCGGTGCATAGACAATCCAGGAAGTTTTTGGAAAATGTAGGGGACAATTTCCTGGTGCAAGTGCTAGAGGAGCCAACTGGGGGGGAGCTTTTCTTGACCTGCTGCTCACAAACCGGGAAGAATTAGTGGGGGAAGCAAAAGTGGATAGGAATCTGGGAGGCAGTGACCATGAGTTGGTTGAGTTCAGGATCCTGACACAGGGAAGAAAGGTAAGCAGCAGGATATGAACCCTGGACTTCAGGAAAGCAGACTTCGACTCCCTCAGGGAACGGATGGGTAGGATCCCCTGGGGGACTAACATGAAGGGGAAAGGAGTCCAGGAGAGCTGGCTGTATTTCAAGGAATCCCTATTGAGGTTACAGGGACAAACCATCCCGATGAGTCGAAAGAATAGTAAATATGGCAGGCGACCAGCTTGGCTTAATGGTGAAATCCTAGCGGATCTTAAACATAAAAAAGAAGCTTACAAGAAGTGGAAGGTTGGACATATGACCAGGGATGAGTATAAAAATATTGCTCGGGCATGTAGGAATGAAATCAGGAGGGCCAAATCGCACCTGGAGCTGCAGCTAGCAAGAGATGTCAAGAGTAACAAGAAGGGGTTTCTTCAGGTATGTTGGCAACAAGAAGAAAGCCAAGGAAAGTGTGGGCCCCTTACTGAATGAGGGAGGCAACCTAGTGACAGAGGATGTGGAAAAAGCTAATGTGCTCAATGCTTTTTTTGCCTCTGTTTTCACAAACAAGGTCAGCTCCCAGACTGCTGCGCTGGGCATCACAGCATGGGGAGTAGATAGCCAGCCCTCTGTGGAGAAAGAGTTGGTTAGGGACTATTTAGAAAAGCTGGACGTGCACAAGTCCATGGGGCCGGACGCGTTGCATCCGAGAGTGCTAAAGGAATTGGCGGCTGTGATTGCAGAGCCATTGGCCATTATCTTTGAAAACTCGTGGCGAACGGGGGAAGTCCCGGATGACTGGAAAAAGGCTAATGTAGTGCCAATCTTTAAAAAAGGGAAGAAGGAGGATCCTGGGAACTACAGGCCAGTCAGCCTCACCTCAGTCCCCGGAAAAATCATGGAGCAGGTCCTCAAGGAATCAATCCTGAAGCACTTACATGAGAGGAAAGTGATCAGGAACAGTCAGCATGGATTCACCAAGGGAAGGTCATACCTGACTAATCTAATCGCCTTCTATGATGAGATTACTGGTTCTGTGGATGAAGGGAAAGCAGTGGATGTATTGTTTCTTGACTTTAGCAAAGCTTTTGACACGGTCTCCCACAGTATTCTTGTCAGCAAGTTAAAGAAGTATGGGCTGGATGAATGCACTATAAGGTGGGTAGAAAGCTGGCTAGATTGTCGGGCTCAACGGGTAGTGATCAATGGCTCCATGTCTAGTTGGCAGCCGGTGTCAAGTGGAGTGCCCCAGGGGTCGGTCCTGGGGCCGATTTTGTTCAATATCTTCATAAATGATCTGGAGGATGGTGTGGATTGCACTCTCAGCAAATTTGCGGATGATACTAAACTAGGAGGAGTGGTAGATATGCTGGAGGGCAGGGATAGGATCCAGAGGGACCTAGACAAATTGGAGGATTGGGCCAAAAGAAATCTGATGAGGTTCAATAAGGATAAGTGCAGGGTCCTGCACTTAGGACGGAAGAACCCAATGCACAGCTACAGACTAGGGACCGAATGGCTCGGCAGCAGTTCTGCGGAAAAGGACCTAGGGGTGACAGTGGACGAGAAGCTGGATATGAGTCAACAGTGTGCCCTTGTTGCCAAGAAGGCCAATGGCATTTTGGGATGTATAAGTAGGGGCATAGCGAGCAGATCGAGGGACGTGATCGTTCCCCTCTAATCGACATTGGTGAGGCCTCATCTGGAGTACTGTGTCCAGTTTTGGGCCCCATACTACAAGAAGGACGTGGATAAATTGGAGAGAGTCCAGTGAAGGGCAACAAAAATGATTAGGGGTCTGGAACAGATGACTTATGAGTAGAGGCTGAGGGAACTGGGATTGTTTAGTCTGCAGAAGAGAAGAATGAGGGGGGATTTGATAGCTGCTTTCAACTACCTGAGAGGTGGTTCCAGAGAGGATGGTTCTAGACTATTCTCAGTGGTAGAAGAGGACAGGACAAGGAGTAATGGTCTCAAGTTGCAGTGGGGGAGGTTTAGGTTGGATATTAGGAAAAACTTTTTCACTAGGAGGGTGGTGAAACACTGGAATGCGTTACCTAGGGAGGTGGTAGAATCTCCTTCCTTAGAAGTTTTTAAGGTCAGGCTTGACAAAGCCCTGGCTGGGATGATTTAATTGGGGATTGGTCCTGCTTTGAGCAGGGGGTTGGACTAGATGACCTCCTGAGGTCCCTTCCAACCCTGATATTCTATGATTCTATGAAGCAGGTTCTCTCAGAGTATTTGGGGGGCCTGCTCCATGATGCGATCTACTTCTCTCATGCAGTGTCCTTGTTTGGTGAAGGCACTTTCAAGTGTGTTAAGGTGGGTGTCCTGGACTTTCTCCTCGGAATATATTCTGTGGTATCTGAGGCCTTGGCTGTTGAGAACAGATTTCTAGGTGTGTTTGGGGTGGTTACTGGATCTATGAAGGTAGGTGTTGGGATCTGTGGGTTTCTTATATATAGTTAGCTAGCCAGTCGAGTTCCATGGCTGAAGCTGAGTGTGGTGTCCAAGAAGTTGATGATGGCATGGGAGTGTCCCACAGCAAGTTGAATGGATGGGTGGGGGTTGTTCAAGTTGTGGTGGAAATCTATGGGGGAGTTTAGGTCATCTGTGCAGAGTAGGACAATATCATCGATGTATCTCAGGTGTATCATTCGTTTTGTGATGCACTGGTTCAGAAATTCTTTGAGGTGGCCCAAGAAGAGGTTGGCATATTGGGAAGCTGTCCTAGTAGCCACGGCTGTTCCCACGGTTTGGACAAAGTGTTCCGGGTGAGGATGAAACAGAGGAGTTTGGTGATGTGCTCAGGGTGCAGATCTGAGGACTGTCCCATTGTCTTGTAGATATTTGAGGCAGGTGGCGATGCCCTCATTGTGAGGGGTGTTGGTGTGTAAGGAAGTGACATCCATGGTGTTCTTCTGAGGGAGGCTGCTGATGCTGCAGAGTTTGTGGTGGAAGTCAGCTGTGTCCTGGAGGAAGCCGGCCCTTTGTGTGGTGAGTGGTTTGAGGATGGTTTCAATGACTCCCGATATTCCTTCTGTAAGAGTGCCATGGGCAGATACGATGGGTCTGCCTGGGTTCCCTTGTTTCTGTATCTTGGGAAGCAGGTAGTTGGTCCCTGGGGTGGGTTCTTGAGAGATGACCTTGTAGAGTTTCTCTTGGAGTGGTTTGGGGAAGGATTGGATGATATCCTTACATTCCTGGATGAACTGTGACATGGGGTCTTCTTTGAGTTCTTTATAGTAGGCGGTGTCGGAGAGTTTGTCATTTGGCCTTGATTGACTCATCACAGTTGAGGACTATGATGGTGCCCACTTTGTTAGCAGGTTTGATCACTATCTGGTGATTGGATTTCAGGGACTGCATAGCTGCCCTCCTGGAGGTGGAGAGATTGTGCTGGATGTGATGTCTGTTAAGGATCTCACAGTCAATTGTTTCCCTGAAGCAATCAACGTAATGATCAAGAGTGTGCTATCGTCCGTTGTGGGGTGTCCCGTCAGACCATTCTTTTTGCTTATGACTGTTGGTGGGGACGTGGTAATTGGGGGTTGTATCATCAGTGTTGTGAAATAATTCCTTGAGGCGGAGTCGGCGGAAGAATTTTTCTAGTTCTCCACGTTAGTATGGTATCAGGTGCTGTGGTGGGGCAGAAGGTCAGTCCCCTTAGGGAGTAAAGGTAACTCAGCTCTAGTTAGGGGCAGTCTTGATAAACTGATGATGTCGGGGTGTCTTTTAGTGGCCCTGTGGTGGGTCCTGGTGCCACGGTCTCTCCCAGAGGTGGTGTTCTGTGGGCTGGAGTTGGCTCCACATTTTGTTTTTGTGTTGGATGGCTGTTGTCCGTTTTTTTTTTTTTTTTTTTTGATAGGTGTTTTGGGTTTCTTGCGTGATTTTCAGGTAAGTTTCCAGGTTGTTTTCTCTTCCAGTGCGCGGGAGCATGGGATGACTTTTTGTTTGAGGTGGGACAGTCCCTTCTGGAGCATGGGGGTGTGCAGTAAGTGGTTCCTCAATTTTTCTGCAGAGCTGTTCAGTGCATTTGGAGTGGTATGCCGTGGTCAGAGGGTTATAGCAAGCGAGACCTCTGGGTATGACGTGTTGTTTCTTGCCTTTGCTTAGGAAGCAGACGTTGCTGTGTGGTAGAGGTGCGGTTACTGAATCTTTGCATCCTGTTCGTCTGTTAGTTCTGCAATGTTCACATGCAAATACTTTATGTCCTTGCTGGTGCCTGGCCCGCCACACTGACTGCTTGGCTTATTCAAGGCATTTAGTTAATCCTGGATGTCCTTCATGGAGGAGGTTTAGGATTTCTCCTCTCCTTTTGTTTGGAATTACGATGCAATTGTCTTTAACCATGAGCCCATTTGACTTGCTTAACTGTCCATGCACCACAAGGTAGTCTCTGTTCACTTCTTTGGTGGTCTTTAGACACTTCGGCCAGCCGCCCCTAAAGTAACTTAGAACTTCCTGAAGTGGAGTGTCAGTCGAGGTTGCTTTTCATAGCTGGAGTAGTTTCCTTTCTCACGCTGGTCTGTATGTGTCCACAGCATCCATGTGTGCCTTTATGTCATCTTCGAGCTCACGAGTAGCTGAGTGCAACACTCAGCTCCTTGACAGAGTCTCAGTTACCACCAGATTTTTCTTAGGAACATATCTAGCAATTGGCTTAAATCACATTAAGCTTAGCAGTAGACTTTGGCATCTCAGCAGTGCTTGATCCCAATCTTTTCCATTAAGTGGTTTATGGTCCGTTATCAGTGTAAACAAATTGAGTCCACACAGCTATCTGTAGAAGTTCTCACGTGCCCATATGCTTCCCATGCACGCCTTCTCGATCTGTGCATATCGTTTTTCTGCTTCTGTGAGTGTGCAAGGGCAAAATGCAAGTGGCTTCCACTCCGAGTTGTTTTAGTGCAACAACACCCCACTTAGGCCACAGCTGATTCCATCTTTCTTTGTCTGCCCCCAAAACTCAATTTGGGGTAGGCGGAAAACACATTTTTCCTTGTTTAGCCTCAGTCCAGACTGACTAATCAGGGTTAGGACTTGGTTGAGGGTTTTGTTGCGGTCCTCCATTGAAGGTCCATATCTCAGAATATTGTCCATGCAGACGACAACTCTGTGTGTGCAGTTTGGCCATCTTTCCTTGGAAAATGTCAGGTAATCCCAAAAGATCATCTTAAAAAGCAGACTCTCCCTGAGGGTGCGGTAAATGTAGTCAGTTTAGCTCTTTCTTTGGCCACAGCAGGGGTTCTCAAATGGGGGGTCAGGACCTGTCAGGGGGTCACAAGGTTATTACGTGGGGGGTCGTGAGCTGTCAGCCTCCCCCCAAAACCCGCTTTGCTTCCAGCATTTATAATGGTGTTAAATTTCTAAAAAAGTGTTTTTAATTTATAAGGGGGTAGGGGTTGCTGTGTGAAAGGGGTCACCAGTAGAAAACTTTGAGTACCGCTGGGCTACTGAAATTTGCCAGAATCCACTCGAGGCGTCCAGCTTGGTGAATACTGTAGGTCCTTTCACTTTGGGGAGGAAATCATCCCCTGTTGGGAGGATAGATTTTGCTCTCACAACTGCTTCATTAAGTCTTTTAAGATCCACACAGATTCGTATTTTTCTTTATAACTGGTACCCCAGAGGCACAGCCTGCTGCTAGCTCAGAGATCTGCTAGATTAAGCCAGGCCGCTCCATTCTCTCTAACTCAAGTTCCACTTTATGCAGTAACGGGATAGGAATCCTGTGAGGTGTATGTACACGGTATGGTTCAGCATTGTCTCGTAAGGTGATTTGTATGGGGTGTCCTTTCAAAAGTCCAGTGTCACCAACAACGTTCCCTCTAACCTTTCACACCCGTGTGCGGAATGAATTTTATTATGTGCACTGGTATGGAGGCGATGTGTGCCTCCATACCGGTGCACATAAGACATTCAGGTGGCGGAGGTGGGGCTGAGGGGTTTGGAGGGTGGGAGGGGGCTCAAGGCTGGGGCAGAGGATTGGGGTGTGAGGGGGATGAAGGCTCTGGCTGGGGGTGCGGGCTCTGGGGTGGGGCCGGGGATGAGGGGGTTGGGCTGCAGTAGGGCTCCTTGGGGCTACTGTGGGAAGAGAGGGCCCCCCCCCCAGCTCTCTCTCCCTGCAGCAGCACCTGCGCTGGCAGGGAGAGGCGCCTCTCCCTGCCACGGCAGGTCCAGGCCAGGCTGGTCAGGGCTGGGGGAGGGGTGCCTGTTCCCCGTCCACGGCAGGTTCGGGGCCAGGCTAGATCAGAGCTGGGGGAGGGGTGCCTGTCCCCCAGCTGCGGCAGGTCTGGGGCTGGACTGGGTCACGGCAGGGCGCTGTGGCAGGTCCGGGCCTCGGGAAGGGGCACCTGTCCCCCAGCCACGGCAGGTCTGGGGCTGGGCTGGGTCGGGGCAGGGCACCGTGGCAGGTCCAGGGCAGAGGCATCTCTCCCCACTGCAGCCCTGAGCACCCGCACAGCGCTTAATAGGCAACTGTGCGGCCACACAGCTTAGAGGGAACGTAGGTCACCAAATATTCCACTGAGGTCTTCCACCTTTCTCATGAGGCCCATCGTGGCTGGCAGGCTGCGGCTGAGAAGGCTGTTGGCCAGTGGTCCTTTGATCTCATGTCTTTGTAAGCTGTTTCTGTGGTGAACTGGCCCATGCAGTTCACAATATCTCAGGGCTTGTGAGAGCTGTGACAGGTGACCTCAGCTCTGGGAGGGGTTGAAGGCAAGTCCTTCTGAGATGACTGTGACTGTCAGCTCCTGGGTCAATTTTAACGTCATGAATATTCAGGTTCATTCTCCAGGAAGGCTCTGTATCATCACAAGGGATAGATCCCACAAACAACGTCTTTTAATTGTCTGTAATATGAGTCAACCCCCTTACAACTTTGGCGCAGCAAACAGCTGCAAAATGTCCATATTTCGTGCATGTATCACACCGTGCGCCTCTGGCTGCATATGCATCATCTCCTGGGATCTGACTTTTTCCATACCTTGTGCATGTAGGCTGGAATGTGTCCCTCTTTAGCCTGCCCTAGACGTTCTCTCTCCTTGCCTCAGGGGGGGTCTCATGATAATGACTTTCAGCACTCAAGTGTCTGTTTACAGTTTCTAAGCAAGGTTCAGGTTTGTCAGGTTTGTCAGATTGCTCTACGTTGTTGATAAATTCTATAGTCATTTGCCTGATCACACTTCGGTTCAGTATGAAATATACTTAAGTGACCAAATAACCAATGTCAGTGAGGTTTATTAATACAGTACTGGGAAAAAAGGTCGACATGACACCAGTCTCCGAAGACCAGTTCCATGCAGCCATGTTACATGCAAGCAGAAGGCGTGCCCCGCAAGCTAAACCCCTAGTCTTTTCATACTTGTTGTACCAGCAAAAAAGGTACAGCATACATCATTTACTTAGTCAGCTTTTTGCCTTGCTTGTTTTGGGACCATGGTGTGCCCCAAGCATTCCAGGTTCCCATGCACTCTTGTCTTTGTTTTCAGTACATACATCCCAGGTACTAAGGGGGATGAAGGCATCTCCTGCCCGTGTTGGCAATGCCTTTCCTGTTGTTATGAAGAAATACCCATCTGGCCTGATACTGACAGTTTTCCTATCTATTCCAGACCAGGCTTCCGTCAACTGAAGCAAGGTGTTATGGGATGTTTAGCATAAGTGTTCAGGAATATAGTAAAGGTGCAGGCCAATCTAGGCTATATTACTGCTAGGCTTGTGCTTAAAATATACACTTGAATGTTTAAAACAAGTGTACTGCAGGTAGTCGTTATCAGCGTAATATACGTATACTAGCCAGCGTATAAAAAGGTTTTTTTCTCCTGCTGCTAATAGCTCACCTTAATTGATCACTCTCATTATAGTGTGTATGGCAACCCCCATTTTTTCGTGTTCTCTGTGTGTATATCTAGATCTTCCGACTGTATTTTCCACTGCATGCATCCAATGAAGTGGGTTTTAGCCCACGAAAGGTTATGCTCAAATAAATTTGTTAGTCTCTAAGGTGCCACAAGTCCTCCTGTTCTTTTTGCTGATGCAGACTAACACGGCTCCCACTCTGAAACCTGTAGCCAGCGTATGTTAGTCAGGAAGCTTTAGCTATTTGATTAGCTGTGGCTACGGATAATCTCTCTTCAGTTCAGTTGTCGTTGCTGGTTTTATCTGTTATTCCAATAACCAGCCAGTCTCCGATATTTTCATGTGTTGCATTCCCAAAATCACAGTTTTCAGCCAATGCAGGCAGAGCTCTCATAAAACACTCAACATTTTCCCCTGGTTCTTGAATTCTCTGGGGGGAATGATGCTCTTTTGTAAACCACATTTTCCCCGAGGTATAAAGTATGCATCAAACACAGGCAGGACCCTTTCAGAGTCCTCTTTGGCACTGTCTGCAGATTGAAAGCGATGCTCTGCTTGCTTCCCCATAGCATGAATTAAAGATGACACCCAGATATTTCCAGTTTCTTTCCGGAGTGCGTTTGCAATTCAAAATCTTGTTTCCAGGCTGTCGGTTTGTCAAAGCTGAAGCTCTCTGGGGCATTGAAGAGGGGCATATTGAGAGGCTCCTGTAATCTTTGTTGCTTTGTTCCTTTGTTTCTGATCTTAGTTTGCTCCTGGCTCCATATTATGTTCTTCTGTACCAGAGCTGGACTGGCGAAAGAGCTTCCTTTTACATACAGCCCTGCGTGGATACACAATCTATATCTGCGGATGTGGATATCTGTCGATAGAAAGCAGGCGCCAGGCTCACTGGCAGCTGTCCCTGGTCATGCTGGTGTGTGTGCGCAAGTGGCTCGCACGCTCCCGGACAGGAGTCCCATCCATGGACAGCTGCCGGTGAGCCCAGTGCCCACTCCACTGGGCAGGGCTGGGGGCATCACATCCACGCTAAATTGTGTATCCGCGCGGGGCTCTACTTATTCACATCACATGTGTTCATCATTCATAAGTGGGACCCTCCCAAATTCAGGGTCCATTTTGCTCAATTTCATGGTCATAGGATTTTATCAGCTATTTAAATCTGAAATGTCACGGTGTTGGAATTGTAGGGTGTCCTGACCCCAAAAGGAGTTGGGGTGGGGAGGGTCACAAGGTTATTGTACACGGGGTGGCGGTACTGCTACCCTTACTTCTGCGCTGCTGCTGGCAGCGGCCCTGCCTTCAGAGCTGGCCGGGAGCCCAGCTCTGAAGGCAGAGCCGGCCGGGAGCCCAGCTCTGAAGGCAGAGCCGGCGCCAGTGCAGAAGTAAGGATGGCCTGGTATGGTATTGCCATCTCTGCCTACAAAGCTGGGCCCTCAGTCAGCAGCTGCCACGCTCCAGCCACCTAGACATAGGAGGTGACTTCCCCTCTGCTGGGTGGGTGCTCACCCCCCTTGCCCCTGCATTGCCCTCACCCCACCCCCATTCCACCCCTTCCCCAACGTCCCCGCCCCACCCCACCTTTTCCCACCCCAGCCCTGCTCCCTTCCCCTTAGTCCCTGCCCCTGCCCTGCTTCTTCTCCGCCTCCTCCTGAGCAAGCGTCCCCGCTCCTCCCCCTTCCTCCCGGAAAGTCCTAAGCGCTGCCCAACAGCTGTTAGGCAGCGGGGGGGCGGGGGGGGGGGGGGCGGAGGAGGGCAGGAAGCACTGGGAGGGAGGGAGGGGGAGAAGGAGGTGAGGAGGGAGGAACTTGGCTGCCGGTGGGTGCGGAGCTCCTGCTAATTTTTTCCCATGGGTGCTCCAGCCCCAGAGCACCCATGGAGTTGGGGCCTATGCACCCAGCTCTGAAGGCAGCAGCACAGAAGGATGGCACCGTATGGTATTGCCACCGTTACTTCCGTGCTGCTGCCACTCTCCGGCCACCCAGCTCTGAGGCAGCATAGAAGTAAGGGTGCCAATACTGCGATCCTCCTAAAATAAGCTTGGGATCCCCCTGCCACTCCCTTTTGGATCAGGACCCCCAATTTGAGAAATGCTGGTCTCCCCCGTGAAATCTGAACAGTATAGCGTAAAAGCACACAAAAGACCACGTTTCACGGGTGAAGACCAGATTTCATTGTCTGTGATGCATTTTTCATGGCCATGAATTTGGTAGGGCCCTATTCATAAGCTCCTCAGGTATGACTGAGGTTAGTTTGAATAAGGTATTTTACATGCAGCCCCACCTCGTGGCTGAACGGGATAATACAGTTTAACATTCCACTACAACTCCCACAATGCAACAGGCTCCAGGCCCACGCATGCTGGGAAGTGTAGTCCATGCCCCCTCTCCCTCCAGGACTCAGTTGAAATTCCTGGGGTGCCTAGAGTAGCCAAGGATAAAAGGTATCAGGTATATTTAGACCAGAGAGATGAATATAAGTAATGATTCATATTGTAACACAAGGGCCTACAGGCCTCAGGCTTGTAAGATCTTTAGCTTCGCCAACTCAGGTCTCAGGACGGCAGTTCCCAGCCCACGGGTCGCAACTCCAAATGGGGCTGCGCCATCAGCAGGTAGCATTGTGGGTCCAATGGGCAGTTTTGGCTGGAGAGACAATGCTGTCTGCCCCCGAACACGTCCGGACCTGTTCCACAAACGCCGCGCCAGTACGGTACGAGGTCACATTGTGCGGAGGTTGCCATTTTGTAGGTCAGAACAGCAGCCTCCTGGTGCGGCATTTGGGGAGCAGGCCTGGGTACAGTGGCTATGCAGAGGTGGCTGTGCAGATGCTGATTTGGCCATTGGCACCATCCAGCCAAGGGACGTGAATCCAGAAAGTCCTTATCTGTGAGCAGCAGCCTCGTCAAAAGAGCATCTTCTTTGCTCCAGCTGGTAGGAGCCTGTGCTGGCCTTTTTGGAGACAGGAATCTGCAGCAGCTTGTAAGTGCCTTAAGGCAGGGCCCTTATCTTCTTTTATGCCACCTTGAGTACCTGACTGGAATCATCCTAAATCACTGTCTCCGTGGTGACCTGATATCACCATACAGGGCCTTCCTAAGTCTTGGCCTCATTTGCTTGACAGTGAATTCTTCTTTCAGATTTGTGATATGAGGCACTTATTTTTAAGCAGAGTATCTGCTTCAGCCTCCAGCAGCGTGTGTAGTCATGCGGTTGAAATGAAAAACAAGTCATGAATGAAAACCAAAAGTCCAAGAAACGTGCTCCCAAATATGAATAGGCTTTCTTTGAGTATGGCTTCACCGGTGTCTTGGTCAAGCACGAAGAAAGGACAGATGCCTCCTACTTCACCCAGTGTTATATAGCAAAAACATCGAGCTCACTAAACTTAAATGACACCTGGAAACCCTTCACAAGGAACACACAGGAAAACCAAGGTCATTTCTCCAGCGCTGGAAAGAAGAACTTTCATATCAACAAATGTAATTCAAGAGAGTCAAATCCATCTCTGACCGTGCTCAGAAGGTATCCATTGAGGTGAGTTATCACATTGCACAGATTCAAGAAGCCTCAGACAACTGGAGAGACTTTGATTTTGCCAGCTGCAATCAACATGATGAAGATGACGTGTGGGGAAGCTGAGGCAAACAAACTCAAAGCCACACCACTCTCCAATAACACAGTGGAACAAAGGATGGAGGCGATAGTAGCAGGTCAGGAAAACACACCGATGGAACGTCTGAAAAACACAGGTTCTTCAGGTTGCGAGCACTGAGGGTTGTCACGCACATTTCTTGGCTTTTGTGAAATACACCTGGGAGGGTGCAACTCTCGAAGACGTTCTGTTCTGTCTCTCTCTTCCCGGACACGAGATGGCATAAGGAATGTTTGAGGTGCCACATGGGCACATGCAGGACAAAACTTCCTGTGTGATTGCGTGGTGGGCGTTTGCACTGATCAACTACACCAAGATTCAGTCTCTTCGTGCACGTCTGTTTGCAAAACTGGGTGAAGGTAGGAGGTCCGATCCTGCCATCTTGCTGGAGAGTCCTGGGACGATTTTCTGAACTGAGACAAGCTGCGTGCCTATGCAATGGACTGCAAAGAAAGTGGGATCATTGATTTTCCAGGTGACCAAAAGAAGATGTGTCTTTTTGCCTATGTCAGAGGCACCAGTTGGATCAGAATGAACTGAACACAGGTCTGCAAGGAAAGAACACCCAGGTCCTTCAGCTGAGTGATCGACCACAGGATTCATGGCTCATATTGTTTTCGGGAAGAATAATCTATTGAAGACAAGCTATGAATGCTTCCTGCAGCTTTCCAGGAAATTATTCAGCCTCCCGCACAGGTGATGGCTGAGCATCTCAGCTGGCTGGAGAAAGAGTTTGTGTCCTTTTCCCCCAACTTGGGAATGAGAAAGTATGATTTGGTGCGAAACCCCTTTCAGCGCAAGCCTAATGCCATGGATTTGCTGGCAGCTGAAAGCGAAGAGCTCATCGGAAGTTCCTGCGATCGATTCTTGCAAGGAGCATGTGCCTAACTTTGTGGTTGTCTGGGGTCAAGTCTCAAAATGGGGTCACAGGCGGAAAGTTTGAGAACCTCTGCCTTAGGATAAGTGAGCTCTAATATAAAGATCCTTTAGCGGAAGTCCGATAATAATAAACCTGCTGAGCTTGCTGCTGTGTTTATGATCTGCTGATGCTTTGAGCAGAACTGGTGAGTTGGGATAACCACGTCCACGAGAGCTAAGCAGACACCACAGAATCACTGTTGGTAGCTGGGGTGAAATGTGAAAGACTTCCTCCAGGCAACCAACTGTGCCTGTGGCGATCAGGTGACGTCAGGGTTCGTGTGTTAAGGGGAACTAACAAGTTTGTCGATCGGAAAGGGGGGCAACCCACACGTTGTGGGGGCTGGATGTTCAAAGAAGGAAAAGGGGTTCAGATCTTCCCTAACAGGTTATAAAAGCAGTCTCCTGGAAGGGATACCAGGATGGTGGCCACAGGGGAGTCTGGAGATGGTGACAATCAGGTGGAGGAGGAGGAGGATGACTGACGCTTTGGGAGGGTATAGTACAAATGCTAGCCCTTCCGTATTGTTCTCTCTGTCCCGGCCCAGGCTGCAGTGTGTTGGCTGAAAGAGCGTTCAGTGGTCTCTGCATCCCCTGTCCATTGAGAACCTGGCTACCGCCAGCGACCTTGGGGCTGAACTCTCTCCAATTACAGAAACGGTAACCCCTCACCTGGGGTGGGTAATTAGTTAAAGTAACTCGGAACTATAGAGGTACAGCTCGTACAGCTAAACCACAATTCCCACAATGCAAAAGGATCCCACCCAGGGCATGTTGGGATGGGTAGTCTAACCCGACCCTCCCCACCAAGAGTCAAGCCATTTCCAAGGGCTCCTGGGCCAGCTGAACTACAACTCCCAGAATGCAGCAGGCTCTAGCACAGGGCATGCTGGGAAATGTAGTTCCTCTCTCCCCCACTCAAAGCATTTATTTCTTTCCAAGGAGTGCTTGGGCTGTGTGAGCTACAGAGCCCCCCACTTCCCCTGGAACGGGTCTTTAATGGGGGCAGGGAACAATTCACAATAACAATGCAGCCCACGCAGCCCTACGATAACAGACCAGTGTCTGTGAGACCCTACATAACAACACAGCACATGCACTGGTACAATAACAGACCAGTGTGCGGGAGACCCTACAGTAACAACGCAGTCCATGCAGCCCTACGGAAACACACCAGCATGTGGGAGACCCTACAATAACAAAACAGCCCACGCAGCCCGACGATACAAGACAGCATTCGTGAGATCCTAGGATAACAATGCAGCTTACGCAGCCCTACGGTAACAGACCAGCGTCTGTGAGACCCTACAACAGCGGTTCTCAACTTATTACAAATTGTGGACCGCGTGGGGGCTGGCTGGCTGCCCAACCCAGACCCCTCCCATGTAGCCACCCCAGACTCCACAGCTGGCGGGGCTGTGCAGCTGCCCCGGACCCGGGCCCCCAACCCCGAATTGCTAGCCAGCAGCCCTGACCACGGACTGCTGCCATGCTGGGCGGGCTGGCAGGACTGACCCCCACCGGGCAGCCCGGATCCAGTGTCTGTGAGACCCTACAATAACAACGCAGCCCTACGATAACAGACCGTGTGTGTGACCCCGCGACCCCGACGCGGGCCCTAGGGCCACAGAGCGGCCTGGGGGGGGGAGACCCCGCGACCCCGACGCGGGCCCTAGGGCCACAGAGCGGCCTGGGGGGGGGAGACCCCGCGACCCCGACGCGGGTCCTAGGGCCACAGAGCGGCCTGGGGGGGGGAGACCCCGCGACCCCGACACTCCAGTGTTTCACCACCCTCATAGTGAAAAAGTTTTTCCTAATATCCAACCTAAATCTCCCCCACTGCAGCTTGAGACCATTACTCCTTGTTCTGTCATCTGCCACCACTGAGAACAGTCTAGATCCATCCTCTTCGGAACCCCCTTTCAGGTAGTTGAAAGCAGCTATCAAATCCCCCCTCATTCTTCTCTTCTGAAGAGTAAACATCCCCAGTTCCCTCAGCCTCTCCTCATAACTCATGTGTTCCAGTCCCCTAATAATTTTTGTTGCCCTCCGCTAGACTCTTTCCAATTTTTCCACATCCTTCTTGTAGTGTGGGGCCCACAACTGGACACAGGACTCCAGATGAGGCCTCACCAATGTCGAATAGAGGGGAACGATCACGTCCCTCGATCTGCTGGCAATGCCCCTACTTATACATCCCAAAATGCCATTGGCCTTCTTGGCAACAAGGGCACACTGTTGACTCATATCCAACTTCTCGTCCACTGTAACCCCCAGGTCCTTTTCTGCAGAACTCCTGCCGAGCCATTCGGTCCCTAGTCTGTAGCGGTGCATTGGATTCTTCCGTCCTAAGTGCAGGACTCTGCACTTGTCCTTGTTGAACCTCATCAGATTTCTTTTGGCCCAATCCTCCAATTTGTCTAGGTCCCTCTGGATCCTATCCCTACCCTTCAGCGTATCTACCACTCCTCCCAGTTTAGTGTCATCTGCAAACTTGCTGAGGGTTCAATCCACACCATCCTCCAGATCATTTATGAAGATATTGAACAAAACCGGCCCCAGGACCGACCCCTGGGGCACTCCACTTGACACCGGCTGCCAACTAGACATGAAGCCATTGATCACTACCCGTTGAGCCTGACAATCTAGCCGGCTTTCTATCCACCTTATAGTCCATTCATCCAGCCCATACTTCTTTAACTTGCTGGCAAGAATACAGTGGGAGACCGTGTCAAAAGCTTTGCTAAAGTCAAGGAACAACACGTCCACTGCTTTCCCTTCATCCACAGAGCCAGTTATCTCGTCATAGAAGGCAATTAGATGAGTCAGGCATGACTTGCCCTTGGTGAATCCATGCTGACTGTTCCTGATCAATTTCCTCTCCTCTAAGTGCTTCAGAATTGATTCCTTGAGGACCTGCACCATGATTTTTCCAGGGGCTGAGGTGAGGCTGACTGGCCTGTAGTTCCCAGGATCTTCCTTCTTCCCTTTTTTAAAGATGGGCACTACATTAGCCTTTTTCCAGTCATCCGGGACCTCCCCCGATCACCATGAGTTTTCAAAGATAATGGCCAATGGCTCTGCAATCACATCCGCCAACTCCTTTAGCACTCTCGGATGCAACGCATCCAGCCCCATGGACCTGTGCTCATCCAGCTTTTCTAAATAGTCCCGAACCACTTCTTTTTCCACAGAGGGCTGGTCACCTTCTCCCCATGCTCTGCTGCCTAGTGCAGCAGTCTGGGAGCTGACCTTGTTCGTGAAGACACAGGCAAAAAAAGCATTGAGTACATTTTTCCACATCCTCTGTCACTAGGTTGCCTCCCTCATTCAGTAAGGGGCCCACACTTTCCTTGACTTTCTTCTTGTTGCTAACATACCTGAAGAAACCCTTCTTGTTACTCTTGACATCTCTTGCTAGCTGCAACTCCAGGTGTGATTTGGCCTTCCTGATTTCACTCCTGCAAGCCCGAGCAATATCTTTATACTCATCCCTGGTCATTTGTCCAATCTTCCACATCTTGTAAGCTTCTTTTTTGTATTTAAGAGCAGCAAGGATTTCACTGTTAAGCCAAGCTGGTCACCTGCCGTATTTACCATTCTTTCGACACATAGGGATGGTTTGTCCCTGTAACCTCAATAAGGATTCTTTAAAATACAGCCAGCTCTCCTGGACTCCTTTCCCCCTCATGTTATTCTCCCAGGGGATCTTGCCCATCAGTTCCCTGAGGGATTCAAAGTCTGCTTTTCTGAAGTCCAGGGTCTGTATTCTGCTGCTCTCCTTTCTTCCTTGTGTTAGGATCCTGAACTCGACCATTTCATGGTCACTGCCTCCCAGGTTCCCATCCACTTTTGCTTCCCCTACTAATTCTTCCCGGTTTGTGAGCAGCAGGTCAAGAAGAGCTCTGCCCCTAGTTGGTTCCTCTAGCACTTGCACCAGGAAATTGTTCCCTACATTTTCCAAAAACTTCCTGGATTGTGTGTGCACCGCTGTATTGCTCTCCCAGCAGATATCAGGGTGATTGAAGTCTCCCAAGAGAACCAGGGCCTGCGATCTAGTAACTTCTGCGAGTTGCCAGAAGAAATCCCCGTCCACCTCATCCCCCTGGTCCGGTGGTCTATAGTAGACTCCCACCACAACATCACCCTTGTTGCTCACACTTCTAAACTTAAT
This sequence comes from Natator depressus, assembly GCF_965152275.1. NCBI lineage: Eukaryota > Metazoa > Chordata > Testudines > Cheloniidae > Natator > Natator depressus. The sequence goes on from NC_134239.1 coordinate 2,220,198, forward strand.
CCAGAGACTCTCAGGTTTTTTTGCAGTTTCATATTTGAGCTCTGAGCAGTCATACTGCTCTCTTACATACAGTGCAACTCCCCCACCTTTTCTGCCCTTCCTGAACAGCTTATATCCATCCATGACAATACTCCAGTCATGTGAGTTATGCCACCAAGTCTCTGTTTATTCCAATCACATCATAATTCCTTGACTGTGCCAGGACTTCCAGTTCTCCCCGCTTGTTTCCAAGGCTTCGTGCATTTGTATATAGGCACTTGAGGTAACCTGCTGATTGCCCCTCTTTCTCAGTATGAGGCAGGAGCCCTCCCATGTCACGCGCTCCTGCTCGTGCCTCCTCCCGGTATCCCACTTCCCCACTTACCTCTGGGCTTTGGTCTTCTTCCCCTGGTGAACCTAGTTTAAATCCCTCCTCCCTAGGTTAGCCAGCCTGGCTTGCGAAGATGCTCTTCCCTCTCTTTGCTAGGTGGAGCCCGTCTCTGCCTAGCACTTCTCCTTCTTGGAACACCATCCTGTGGTCAAAGAATCCAAGCCTTCTCTCCGACACCACCTGCGTAGCCATTCGTTGACTTCCACGATTCGATGGTCTCTGCCCAGGCCTTTTCCTTCCACGGGGAGGATGGACGAGAACACCACTTGCGCCTCAAACTCCTTTATCCTTCTTCCCAGAGCCACGTAGTCCGCAGTGATCCGCTCAAGGTCATTCTTGGCAGTATCATTGGTGCCACGTGGAGAAGCAGGAAGGGGTAGCGATCCGAGGTCTTGATGAGTCTCGGCAGTCTCTCCGTCACATCGCGAATCTTAGCCCCTGGCAAGCAGCAGACTTCTCGGTTTTCCCGGTCGGGGGGGCAGATAGATGACTCAGTCTCCCTGAGGAGAGAGTCCCCGACCACCACCACCCGCCTCCTTCTCTTGGGAGCGGTGGTCGTGGAACCCCCAACCCTAGGACAGTGCATCTCATGCCTTCCAATCAGCGGAGTCTCCTTCTGCTCCCTTCCCTCAGACGTATCATCTGGAATGCGTTACCTAGGGAGGTGGTGAATCTCCTTCCTTAGAAGTTTTAAGGTCAGGCTTGACAAAACCCTGGCTGGGATGATTTAGTCGGGGATCGGTCCTGCCTTTGAGCAGGGAGTTGGACTAGATGACCTCCTGAGGTCCCTTCCAACCCTGAGATTATATGGTGGGGCCCCGGAGCCCTGGAGCGGCCCGGCAGGGGAGAGCCCGCGACCCCGACGGGGCCCCGGAGCGGCCCGGCGGGGGAGAGCCCGCGACCCCGACGGGGCCCTGGAGCGGCCCGGTGGGGGAGAGCCCGTGACCCCGACGGGGTCCCGGAGCGGCATGGCGGGGGAGAGCCCGTGACCCCGACGGGGCCCCGAAGCCCCGGAGCGGCCCGGCGGGGGAGAGCCCGCGACCCCGACGGGGCCCCGGAGCGGCCCGGCGGGGGAGAGCCCGCGACCCCGACGGGGCCCCGGAGCGGCCCGGCGGGGGAGAGCCCGCGACCCCGACGGGGCCCTGAAGCCATGGAGCGGCCTGGCGGGGGAGAGCCCGCGACCCCGACAGGGCCCTGAAGCCATGGAGCGGCCCGGCGGGGGAGTGCCCGCAACCCCGACGGGGCCCCGGAGCGGCCTGGCGGGGGAGAGCCCGCGACCCCGACGGGGCCCCGGAGCGGCCCGGCGGGGGAGAGCCCGCGACCCCGACGGGGCCCCGGAGCGGCCTGGCGGGGGAGAGCCGCGACCCCGACGGGGCCCCGAAGCCATGGAGCGGCCTGGCGGGGAGAGCCCGCGACCCCGACGGGGCCCTGAAGCCACGGAGCGGCCTGGCGGGGGAGAGCCCGCGACCCCGACGGGGCCCTGAAGCCATGGAGCGGCCTGGCGGGGGAGAGCCCGCGACCCCGACGGGGCCCTGAAGCCATGGAGCGGCCCGGCGGGGGAGAGCCCGCAACCCCGACGCAGGCCTAGGGCCAGAGAGCGGCCTGGCGGGGGAGAGCCCGCGACCCCGACGGGGCCCTGAAGCCACGGAGCGGCCTGGCGGGGGAGAGCCCGCGACCCCGACGGGGCCCTGAAGCCATGGAGCGGCCCGGCGGGGGAGAGCCCGCAACCCCGACGCAGGCCTAGGGCCAGAGAGCGGCCTGGCGGGGGAGAGCCCGCGACCCCGACGGGGCCCTGGGGCCAGAGAACGGCCTGTGGGAGTCCCTACAATAATCCCCTCAGCGATCAAAATGGCGGCGGGAAGCGGTCTCACGGGCCCGCCCCCGGCCCGGCATGTCCCAGCAGGCCTTGCGCCCCGCCGCGGGGCCTCATGGGCGCGATATTTCCGCCGGGGCCGGACTACGGCTCCCGGCCTGCCCCGCGGCCGCGCGGAGAAAATGGCGGTGTTCGGCGCGGGGCATGCCGGGAGCGGCCTTCCCACCCCCCCCAGCGGGCTGGTGGTTACCCAGCGGGCTGCGCGGCTGCCGCGGCGCCTCATGGGAACCGGAGTCCCGACGGCCCCGGCCGCCTTTGCCCTGAGCTGGGTCGTGGGCATCCCAGTGGGCTGTGCGACTGCCGCGGGGCCTCATGGGAGCTGTAGTCGCGCCGGCACAGGGCTCCGCCATTGCCGGACGCAGCCTCCCCGGCCCAGCCGGACTACAGCTCCCGGCGTGCCCCGCGGCCCAACGGCACAGCGCACAAAATGGCGGCGGCAGGCCCCGCGCGCGCGGGGCCCGCCGGGAGCTGTAGTGCCGCGCGGCCGGCGCGCCCGCTGTCCCGCGCGGCGCGGCGCGGCCTGGCGGACTCCATTTCCCGTGGTGCCGCGCGGCGGGCGGCGCTGGCGGGGGCGGGGGCAGCTGCTGGCTCGGAGTCAGGCTCAGCCGAGGCGGCGGCGCGGAGCGAGCGGGCGGCCTGGCTCCGTGAGTGGCGCAGACGCGGCGCGGGGGGGCCCGGGGTCGGGCCTGGGGAGAGGGGGCAGCAGAGGAGGGGGGATGGGAGGGGGTGGGGGGGCAGGGGCCCGACGGGGACAGAGGGAGGGGCAGGGGGGTGGGGATGGGGACGGGGTCGGTGGGGAGGGCTGGGGTGGGGGGGAGGGGGCAGAGGAGTGGGTGGGGGGATGGGGAAGGGGTGGGGGGGCAGGGGCAGGACGGGGACAGAGGAGGGGCTGGGGTGGGGGGGTGGGGATGGGGACGGGGTCGGTGGGGGAGGGGGCTGGGGTGGGGGGGAGGGGGCAGAGGAGTGGGTGGGGGGATGGGGAAGGGGTGGGGGGGCAGGGGCAGGACGGGACAGAGGAGGGGCTGGGGTGGGGTGGGGGGTGGGGATGGGGACGGGGTCGGTGGGGAGGGGCTGGGGTGGGGGGGAGGGGGCAGAGGAGTGGGTGGGGGGATGGGGCAGGGGCAGGGACGGGGGCAGAGGAGGGGCTGGGGTGGGGGCAGGGTGGATGGGGAAGGGAGGGTGGGTGGGGGGATGGGGAGGGAGCGGAGGAGTGGGTGGGGGGCAGGGGGGATGGGGAAGGGGAGGGAGCAGGGGGGTGGGAGGGTGTGGTGGGGGTAGGGGGGATGGAGAGGGAGCGGGGGGGCAGGGGAGGGTGGGGTGAGGACAGGAGAAGATGGAGAGGGAGCAGAGGTGGGGGTGGGGGCAGTGCAGGAGCCACAGCCCCCCAGCTGCGGGTGACCCTCAAAGTACAGATTTTTCCCCTGCAATTGTTGCATCTTCTCCCTTCTCTCTGCTTCATAACTCCTCCTCCCTCTCTGCCCCCCCCATCCTCCGCCTGCCACAGAGCGTCATTTAGGCCATCCCTTCCCCCTGCATGCCCCCCATCTTCTTGTCTGTGCCCCCTCCCTGCAGTCTCCCCAACACCGAACCCCTCCCGGGCTCCCCGGAGGTCTGCCCTCATTTACATGCTAATTTGGATCTAGCTGTGCGTTGTCATCCTAAAAAGACATTTGTTGGGGCTGGGTTTTGTGTTTGGTTTGTTTGGGGCGGGGGGGGGGGGGAGGGCACCCTTGCTAGGCGACCAGGGACTAGGAATCAGGACCTGGGTTCTCTGGGAGGGGAATGGGGTCTAGTGGTTAGCGTGGTGTGCTGGGGCCGCTGGCAGCCCGAACTCGGGGGTCTGAGGCCATGTGTGTCTCCGCAGGTCTTGCAGGCCCGGGCGGTGCTAGCCTGGCGGCGCCATGTACAATGGGATAGGGCTCCCCACTCCCCGGGGCAGCGGCACCAACGGCTACGTCCAGCGCAACCTCTCGGCCGTGCGGCACAAGAAGGAGCGAACCGACTACAAGTCGGAGGAGGAGCTCAGGAAGCTGGAGTCGTCTCTGGTTAAGAAGCCCAACCAGGAGATCCTGGACCATGAGCGCAAGCGGAAGGTGGAGCTGAAATGCCTGGAGCTGGCCGAGCTCATGGAGGAACAGGGGTACGTGTGGGGGTGCTGCACTGTGTCACGTGGGGGGGGGCACATCAGGGAGGGGATGGGACACACATTGAGGATGGAGATGGGATGCAAGGGGCACATCGGGGGTGGGGATGGGAGGTGGGGGGGTTGGGGGCACACTGGGGGTGACACATGGGGGGTACGCATTGGGAGGGCACACAGGGAGCTTGGGGGAACACATCGGGGGTGGGGATAGGATGTGGGGTTTGTGGGGGGGCACACATGGGGGGGTGGGGATGGGACGCGGGGCGTTTGGGGGGGTACACATCAGGGGGTGGCGATGGGAGGTGGAGGTTGTTGGGGGGCACACATCAGGGGGGTGGGGATGGGACACGGGGGTTGTGTGTGTTGGGGGGGGGGGATGCATTGTGCTATGACGATGAATGTAGCTAGGGTGCCCCAAAGTAGGCTGTACCCTGCCATGGAGAGGGCCCGTCCCGTGCTCCAACGGGCCCCTTGACGCAGTGCAGGGGTGCATGGGGGAGGGGGCATGTGCCGTGGGTCCCTGTCTTCTCAGGCTGTGGCCCGATGGCTGGAGCAGCTCTCGGGGCAGGAGACCCCAGTTCAAGCCCTCCTGTGGAGAGGGGACATTGCCCCGGCTCTCTGCCCCTGGGCTGATGGGTCCATAGCTGGTGCTGGCACCGCTGCCTGTCTGTCGCCTTCCTTGGCGGGCGCCGTAATAAGGGCCTGGGAGGCACCGAGACCGTGGGATGGGATGGGGGTCCACATTGCCCCCGACTTGCTTTGGGAGCTGCAGGAGGATGGAAAAGCCGGACACTGGCCCAGCCTCGTTCAGGTGTCCTCGGCCAGAGTCCGGGGACACCCCGTCTCCCCCAGCGCCCCCTGACTCTCCTGGCTCCTCTCCCCAGTTATGCTGAGGGCGAGATCCAGGAGAAGGTGGCGACCTTCCGGCTCATGCTCGTGGAGAAGGACGTGGCTTTGGGCAAGGAGGGGGAGCAGCAGCCTGAGCAGAAACCAGCGTAAGTACCTAAGAGGGCCACCAGCAGTGGGGCGGATCCCCCAGCGTGCCTGCCCCCGGCATTGCTAGCTTCACTGGCTGGGTGCTAGAGATGGGCTCCACCTTCCCTTCCTGCGTCTCGGGCCTGAGGTGTGTCAGCGGGTGCGCAATCCCTGCCCCCCTCGGCTGTGCCGGTGCCCCTCACTCCCGACACGCAGCCCCCTGCTAGCCCAGCTCTGGGCTCCCCCCAGCTCTGCTGGTGCCCCTCACTCCTGACCTGCAGCCCCGCTAGCCCAGCCCTGGGCTCCCCCAGTCTTGTGGTCTGTTGCGCCCCTTACCGCCTCCTCTCCCCTCCCCAGGGTCACAGAGACCCACCAGCTGGCCGAGGCCAATGAAAAGAAGAACGAGCGGCTGAGGGCGGCTTTTGGCATCAGCGAGAATTACGTCGACGGGAGCTCGTTCGACCCCAACCGCAGGGCGAAGGAGGCGGCGGCTGCCAAGCAGCAGCAGGAGCAGCAGAAGCAGTACAGGTACTGGCTGGGGTGTGGAGGGGCACAGCTGCTCCGTGCTGGGGCCTTCGGGGTTGTGGGGGCCCAGTGCTGGCGGGGGGCAGGCTGTGTGCGGTGCTGGGGTGGATGGCCGATACCCCTCCCTGTCTGGCCTGAGTTGCAGCCCTGCCCTCTAGCGGTGGGAACGCAAACAATAGGACACAAGCTCGAGGCCTGTTGCCCCCATACCAGGGGTTCAGCTCGTGGTGAGGGAGGGGCTGGACCAGGGGCGATTAACCCCTTCACGCCTGCTCTGTCTGTCCCCAGCCTGGTCCGTGAGTCCAGCAGCTCCCGCTCTCCATCCCCCAAGCAGAAAAAAAAGAAAAAGAAGAAAGACAGAGGCAGGTGAGTACCAGGACACCTGGGTTCTCTCCCCAGCTCTGGGAGGGGAGTGAGGTCTAGTGGTTAGAGCGATGGGGGCTGGGAGCCAGGACTCCTGGGTTCTCTTCCCAGCTCTGGGAGGGGAGTTGGGTGCAGTGGGTAGAGTGGGGGGGCTGGGAGCCAGGACTCTTGGAAGTCTCTGATGCCCTCCAACTGCGTTTGACTCCAGCTGCATTCCCCTGCAGGTCAGAGAGCAGATCCCCTTCTCGAAGGGAGAGGAAAAAGAGCTCTAAGAAAAAGAAACACAGGTAAGTGGTGGGCCGGCTCGGGGGGGCCAGGGAATGGGACATGTGGCCTTTCCCCGGTAGGGGGCGCTGGCTCCAATCCGGCCCCAAGGCGGGTGATGGCTGGCTCTGGGGGTGGGGAGTCTATGGGCCCCAGGGTCTGTTAGTTGCGGGGCGATTGGGAAGCAGTGGGGTGCCATGGCTCTGCTGACCCCACATTCCATGTTCTCTGTCCAGGTCTGAGTCAGACTCGAAGAAGAGGAAACACAGGTGAGGGACTGCACTGGCTTTTTTTAGTGAAATGGGCAGCCCCGCCCTGTCCCAGCAGGGGGCGCTGTGGGGGTAGCTCCTGGTGACTCCAGCCCTGGCCTTTCCCAGCAGGGGGCGCTGTGGGGCGGGGCGGTGGCTGTGGGGGGAGCTCCTGGTGACTCCAGGCCTGGCCTCTCCCAGCAGAGGACTCTGTGGGCCGGGGCGCTAGCCGGAGCTCTGGGGTATTCTAGCCCCGGCCTCTCCCAGCAGGGGGTGCTGTTGGGGGCGGGGCACTGGGCGTGGGGGGCTCTCCAGTTTCCCAATGGTCCCTGTTACTCACCTCAGGTCTCCCAGTCCCAAGAGCAAACACAAAGCCAAGGAGAAGAAGAGGAAGAGGTAAGAGTCCAGTGTGTGCCCCCCCCCCCAATGCCACAGCTAGTCCCCTCCTGCACCCCCTGTTGTGTGCTCCCTGCACCGCTGTCAGCCCCCTCCTGCACCTCCCTGGCCTGTGCCCCCCAGTGCTGCGGCCAGACCCTTCGGCCTGCGCTCCCCACGCTCCCTGATTCTCGCCCCCCACGTCGCCCACCCCCCGCTGCCAGGATTCCTCCCCACTAATCACCCCCCCCCCACCCCCCCGGCCTGCGCTCCCCACACTCCCTGATTTGGCTCCCCCCCCCCCGGCTGCCCTACTCCCTCCACCTGCCAGGATTCCTCTGATTTCTTCGCCCCAGCCTGTGCTGCTCACGCTGCCCACCCCCCAAGGGCAGGTATTATTCCCCCTAACCGACCGCGTGCTCTCAGATCCACCAGCGAGTCAGCATCCCAGAAGGGCCGAAGAGGTCGCTCGTCCTCTCCAGACTCTTCCTCCTCCTCGGACAGCTCGCAGAGCAGGTAGGCACCCCGCCGGTGGGGTGGGGGTGGGGTGTCAGGGGCGCGGGGTCCTGCCTCGAAGGGCTTCCTAACACCCAGGGGGTGTTGTTGCTCTCATTGACCTCTGATCCTTCTCTTTTGCCCCAACCTCCCCAGGTCCCGGAGTGTCACCACTCAGAAACGGGCTTCCCGGCCCAGTGTGAGCCCCGCCGCACCGCCGCGGAGGAGAGCTGACCCCGAGGGCGCCCCAAAGGATGCCCCCAAGAGAGATCACTCAGCATCCCCCGAGGTCAGCCGGCGTGCACAGAGTGGCAGCCCCCGGGAGGGTCGAGATAAGCGAGAGGTGAGTGGTGGGGACCTGAGTTCTCTCCCCAGCTCTGGGAGGGAAGGGGGGGTCTGGTGGGTCAGAGCAGGGCAGGGATGGGAGCCAGGACTCCTGGGTTCTCTCCCCAGCTCCAGGAGAGGAGTGGGGTTTAGTGAGTCAGAGAGCGGGGGGAGGCTGGGAGCCAGGACTCCTGGGTTCTATCCCGGCTCTGGGAGGGGAATGGGGGCTAATGGGTGAGAGCAGTGAGGCTGGGGGTGTGGGTTGAAGTCCATGCAGTAGCAGCTTTCTCTCCCCCTCCCACAGAAGCAGTCTTCTCGGCGCTCCCCCCGCCAGCATTCCTCCTCTCTGTCGCCCGTCTCCGAGGGGAAGCAGAAGGACAAGGATCACCCCCGGCAGCCAGAGCGCAAATCCACCCCCACCCCGACCTCGGCGCGTGAGCCACGCCCGCAACGCCGCTCCCCATCCCCCGAGCCGGCCCGGGAGAGGGCCTCGTCCAGCCAGAAGCGCCCACCCTCCAAAGAGACCAAGTCTCCCCGTTCCTCCTCCCCGCCTCCGAAAAAGCCAGTGTCTGATCGCCCCAAGAGCCCGTCGCTAGGGGCTGCCCCCTCGGCACCGGTCACGACCCGGAAGGCCCCCTCCCCCCAGCCGTCCCGCTCAGGCTCTGAGAGCGACGAAGACTCCTCCTCCTCTTCTCCCGAGCGGGATAAGCCGGCCCCAAGCAGGCAGGAGAAATCGAGGGGCTCCCAGCGCCGGGACCGCTCCAGTTCTTCCCCGGAGCCCTCCCAGCCTGCTAAGGCTGCCCCCAAGCCCTCGTCCCGGCGTGAGCGATCTGGCACCCCCGCGAAGAGCGCCAAAACCCGCTCCCTCTCAAAGAGAGACGCCAAGTCACGCTCGCGGACGCCCCCTTCCCGCAGGGAGCGCTCCCGCACCCCCCCCCGCCGGGGAGGGCGTTCCCGCACCCCCCCCCGCCGGGGAGGGCGTTCCCGCACGCCACCGAGACGGGGCCGGTCCCGATCCCGGAGCCCCCAGTGGAGAGGCAGGTCCCGGAGCCCCCAGAGATGGGGCCGTTCCCGTTCCCGCACTCCACCCAGGTGGGGCAAATCCCGTACGCCCCAGAGGAGGGGGAGATCTCGCAGCCCTCAAAGACGAGGATGGTCCCGCTCCAGGACACCCCAGAGGCCTGGCTGGTCTAGGAGCAGGAACACGGCGAGGCGGGGTCGGTCTAGAACCCCGCCCCGGCGAGGCAGGTCCCGGTCTAGAACCCCGCCCCGGCGAGGCAGGTCCCGGTCTAGAACCCCGCCCCGGCGAGGCAGGTCCCGGTCTAGAACCCCACCCCGGCGAGGCAGGTCCCGGTCTAGAACCCCGCCCCGGCGAGGCAGGTCCCGGTCTAGAACCTCGCCCCGGCGAGGCAGGTCCCGGTCTAGAACCCCGCCCCGGCGAGGCAGGTCCGGGTCCTCTCCCAGGCGGGAGAAATCACTGATTTCAGCTAGGAGGAGCCGCTCTGGGTCGTCAGCTGAGCGGAGGAAGAAATCCAGGCTGCTCCTGCGGAGGAGCCGGTCAGACTCGTCGCCAGAAGTAAAGCAGAAATCCAGGAAAGTGTCAAGACGCAGCCGCTCCACATCGTCCCCTCGGCTACGGAAAAAATCCAGATCATCACCCCGGAGGAGCCGCTCTGGCTCATCACCTCGGCCAAAAAAGAAATCCAGATCTTCCCCTCGGAGGAGCCGGTCAGGGTCGTCTCCAGCGCTGAAAAAGAAATCCAGAACGCCGTCCAGAAGGAGGAGGAGGAGGTCTGGATTGTCTCCGGCACTCAAAAAGAAATCCAGAACACCACCTAGAAGAAGCCGGTCTGGATCGTCTCCAGAAGTGAAGAAGAAATCCAGGTCATCCCCCAGACGAAGGCGATCTGGATCTTCTCCATTGGCGAGAAAGAAATCCAGATCACCACGGAGACGAAGCAGGTCTAGGTCTTCGCCAGTGTTGAAGAAGAAATCTAGATCACCGCTGAGACGAAGCAGGTCTAGGTCGTCGCCAGTGTTGAAGAAGAAATCTAGATCACCCCCGAGACGAGGCAGATCTGGGTCCTCTTCAGTGGTGAAGAAGAAATCCAGATCGCCACCTGTGAGAGGCCGATCTGGGTCTTCTCCAGCATTGAGAGAGAAATCTAGATCGCCCCCGAGACGAAGCAGATCTGGATCATCTCCAGCCGTGCGAGAGAAATCTAGATCGCCCCCGAGACGAAGCAGATCTGGGTCATCTCCAGCCGTGCGAGAGAAATCTAGATCGCCCCCGAGACGCAGCAGATCTGGGTCATCTCCAGCCGTGCGAGAGAAATCTAGATCGCCCCCGAGACGCAGCAGATCTGGGTCATTTCCAGCTGTGCGAGAGAAATCTAGATCGCCCCCGAGACGCAGCAGATCTGGATCATCTCCAGCCGTGCGAGAGAAATCCAGATCACCCCCAAGACGCAGCAGATCCGGATCATCTCCAGCCGTGCGAGAAAAATCTAGATCGCCCCCAAGACGCAGCAGATCTGGATCATCTCCAGCCGTGCGAGAGAAATCTAGATCGCCCCCGAGACGCAGCAGATCTGGATCATCTCCAGCAGTACAAGAGAAATCTAGATCGCCCCCGAGACGAAGCAGATCTGGATCATCTCCAGCTGTGCGAGAGAAACCAAGATCGCCCCTGAGACGAAGCAGATCTAGATCCTCACCAGAACAGAGAGAGAAATCTATGTCACCTCCTGCGAGAGGCAGGTCTGGTTCCTCTTCTGGGTTGAAGAAGAAATCCAGTTCTCCTCAAAGGCAAAGTGGGCTTGGATGTTTACCAGCAGTGGAAGGGAAATCCAGATCTTCTCCAGGGAGAAGCAGATCTGGATCCTCTCCAGAATTGAAGAAGCTGTCTAAGACCTCTCCAAGACACAGTGGTGCTGTGTCTTCTCCAGTGGTGGAAGAGAAATCTAGCTTGCTTCCAAGATGTAGCCAGTCTGGATCCTCTCCAGAACTGATGAAGAAATCCAGATCGCCGCCTGCGAGAGGCAGGTCTGGATCATCTCCAGAACTAAATGATAAATCTAGCTCACCACTCCCAAGGCACAGCCAATCAGGATCTTCTCCAGAGCCAAAAAAGAAATCCAGATCACCTCCAAGATGTGTTAAGCCTGGTGCCTCTCCAGTGGTGAAGGAGAAATCCAGATCTCCCCAACCATGGCAAAGCCAATCCGGATCCTCTCCAGAAGTGAAAGAGAAGTCCCCATCTCCGCCCATGAGAGGGGTCTCTGCAGAGCAAGCAAAATCCAGATCGCCTCCCTCACTGAGCGGATCTGGATCATTGTTGACACTGAAAGGGAAATCCAGTTCGCCCCCAAGACGCAGCCGATCCGGATCCTCTCCAGGGTCAGGAAGCAAGCTTGGGGCAGTTTCAAAACACAGCAGGCCTGTGGTTTCTCCAGAAGCTACAGAGTTAGTGAGGATTTTAGCAGGTCAGGTCAAGCCGATGTCTCCTGAAACAAAAGACAAATATGGAATGTCCCCGAGAAGGAGCAGGTTGGGGTCGTCGCCTGGCATCAGAGAGAAATCCAGAACACCTCCAAGCAGCTCGGAGTCTTCTCCAGAACGGGCAGAAATATCCTCATCACCTCTGAGACGCAGCAGATCTGGCTCACCCCCGAGGCCGCGAGAGAAATCCCGATCGCCCCCGAGGCCGCGAGAGAAATCCCGATCGCCCCCGAGGCCGCGAGAGAAATCCCGATCGCCCCCGAGGCCGCGAGAGAAATCCCGATCGCCCCCGAGGCCGCGAGAGAAATCCCGATCGCCCCCGAGGCCGCGAGAGAAATCCCGATCGCCCCCCAGGCCGCGAGAGAAATCCCGATCGCCCCCGAGACGCAGCAGGTCTGGCTCATCTCCCAGGCCTCGAGAGAAATCCCGATCTCCTGCAAGGTATGGCAGTTCTGGCTCATTTCTGAGATCTAGAGAGAAATCCAGATCGCCTGCAAGGTACAGTATATCCGGCTCGTCCCTAAGACCTCGAGAGAAATCCAGATCTTCTCCAAGGCGTGGCAGGTCCGGCTCATCCCCGAGACCTCGAGAGAAGCTGGGGGCGTCTCCCAGAAGCAGCCGCTCTGGGTCATCTCCAGAGAGACCCAAGGGCCCGACGAGGCGTGGTCGGTCCAGCTCCCCCTCCAGAAGGGGGAAGTGGAGATCTTCCCTGCGGCGAGGAAGATCTGGGTCGTCGCCCAGGAGAACCCGCTCCCGGTCCATCTCCAGACGAGGCAAATCCAGAAGCTCCCTGCGGAGGGACCGATCCATCTCGTCGCCCGGCAGGAGCCGCTCAAGATCCACCTCGCGATTCTCCCGCCGCCGGGAGCGCTCGCCGTCCTCGCCCCGCCGTGGCAGATCCCGCACGCCGCCCCGCCGAGCCCGAGCGGGATCTTCCCCCCGGCGCCGCGGCTCCCGGCAGCCCCGCTCCCGCTCCCCGCCGAAACTGGACGTCTCCCGCACTCCAGCCTCTTCCTACCGTGGCCGCTCGAAGGCGTCACCAGCCAGGACTCGCTCAGGCTCGGGCTCACCAAAACGAGCCGGGAGGAGGTCCCGCTCACCGCCGGTGCTGGAGAAATACCCCAAAGTGGGAGCGGCTGACAAGACAGCACCAGGCAGAGCTGAGAAGACGTCGCCCGTGGTGGTGGTGCCCGTCCGGCGCAGTCCGTCCTGCTCCCCGCCGGCGCCGGACGAGGCCTCCCCCAAAGCCAGGAAAGCCCATTCCCCTGCTCCCAAGATCCACTCCCCACGGCCAGAGGGATCTCTGGGGGCAGTGAGGAATGGGGGTCCAGCGCCCGCCTGGACCCTGAACTCCTGCCCTGTCGCCCCTGGGGGCTCCCCACCTGCCGGCCGCCTCCCCACAGCCAAAGGGCCAGAGAAAGTCAGATCTTCCTCCTCCTCCTCTTCCTCCTCCTCCTCCTCTGCCTCCCACAAGGTGCCCAGCCCCCTGCCTGCCCCACTCCCGGTGCTGCCCCCCAAGGAGGAAGACAGGGAAGGGCCAAAGGTCAAGTCGGAGCCGCCAGCCCCGGAGGGGCCCGGGGAGCTGCCAGACAAAGCCCGGAGCGGAGTCCCCAAGCTGCTGGTGCCGCTGCCGGTGCCCCCCCGCACCCCGTCCAAAGAGAAGAGGAGCTCGTCCACATCCTCGTCGTCCTCCTCGTCTTCCTCGTCCTCGTCCTCTTCCTCTTCCTCCTCCTCCGACTCCAGCTCCAGCTCTTCGGAGTCCAGCCACGACTCTCCAGCGAGCAAGGGGCCCGACCTGGAAACAGCGAAGAAAGAGTGAGTCCCCTGCGGTGCCCCCCCGGCCTGAGCTCCCCACAATGTGGCATGTCCCCGCTCTCCCTGGTCCCCCACCGCACGGCACGCCTGCCCTCTGCCTGGTCCCCCACGGCCCGTCCCCATCCCCTCGCGGCACGCCCGCCCATCTCCGGCCCCTTGCGGCAGGGCACCCTCCACCCAGCTCCCCATCCCATTCCTTCTGGCCCAGCCCAGTGCCCCCCTGCTGAGCCGCCACCCTGCGCATGGTGCCCCCTGCCCAGTCCCACTCTCCCCTGCCCCAGTTTCTCACGCTGCCCCTGTCCGCAGGCCCCTGAGTCCGGCGCAGAAGGAGCTGGTCCGCGAGGGGCGCCCCCTGGAGGTGGCCAAGCGGAAACGCCGTTCCCGAAGCTCCAGCAGCTCCAGCAGCAGCTCAACGTCTTCATCCTCCTCGTCATCGTCCTCGTCTTCCTCCTCGTCGTCGTCCTCCTCCTCCTCGTCCTCTTCTTCCTCCTCCTCCTCTTCCTCCTCCTCTCCTAAGCCGGGGCCCCAGCCACAGCCCAAGGCGGCCCCCAAGAAGCTCTCGCCTGAGCAGAGGCGGTAAGTGTGGGGTGTTGGCCTGGACGCCTGGGTTCTCATTCTCCTAGGGGTTGGGCATTGCCAGGCTGGATACCTGGGTCCCTGTTTTCCCCTGGATCCCTCTGGGTTTGTCTGAGGGGAGTTGGTGGTTGATGCCAGCCCAGATGCCTGGGTCCCCATTCTCCCCAGGGAGCAGGAGCCCAGCTGGCTGACCCTGGGTCCCCTGCCCTGTCCTGCCCAGAGTGCTGCTGGTCCCACCCCCCGCAGGGGGCGCTGCTGTCTCACCTGCCATCCCCCCTTCCCCCCCCACAGCTCCCGGAGCCCCCGGAAACCGATCGACTCCCTGCGTGACTCGCGCTCTCTCAGCTACTCCCCGGCCGAGCGGCGCCGGCCCTCCCCCCCGGAGCCCCCCCCGGCCCAGCGGGAGCGGCACAGGTAGGTGTCTGCTGGAACCCCCCAGGGACCAGCTCGTGGGTGGGAGGGGGGCTAGGAGGGAAGGGTGGGGGTGGGGGGGCTGAGGAGCAGGGGAGGGGGGAATCGGACGCCTGGGAGGGGGCAGGCTTGGAGGGTTGTGGGTCAGATCTGGGGGCCCCACTGACCCTCCCCTTACCCGGCGCCCCCCTCAGTGACAAACCCTCCCAGAGGAGCCGAGGAACCAACAGCCGCTCCCCGGGTCGCAAGCGCAGGCGGGAAACGCCCAGCCCCCCTCACGCTGCCCGTCGCCGAGCGTCCCGGTACGAGGGGGCTGAGACGGGGCTAGATGGGCCTGTGGGTCTGATCTGGGGGGGGCTGGGAGAGGGCAGAATACCAGGGTAGATGGGCCCATGGGGCTGATGAGGGGGCAGGATACTGGGGTAGATGGGTCCATGGGGCTGATCTGGGGCAGCCAGGAGGGGGCAGGATACCAAGGTAGATGGTCCCATGGGGCTGATCTGGGAGGGGGTGGGGTACCGGGGTACATGGGGCTGATGGGCGGGGGGTGCAGGACAGGGCGGGATACATGGGCCCGTGGGGCCGATCTGGGGGGCGGATCGGGGTAAATGGGCTCATGAGGCTGATCCGGAGGGGCAGGGAGGTGGCGGGATACCGGGATAGATGGGCCTGTGAGGCTGACCCATTGGGGTCTGCATTTTCCCCCTTTCTCCACCGGGGGCCAGACCGCTCCCTGTATCCCCTTAACCCCTCCCCCCTTTCTCCTCTTTTCAGGTCGCCGTAGCCCGCGGGGCTCCGCCCAGCCTCCAGCAGCAGCGCCCTCTAGCAGGGGCACCGGCAGCAGCCTCCTCTGTTTCCATTGGCTCCTTCCTTCACCTCCCCCTCCCCCATTGGTCGGCGGCTACGTCCCGCCCCCTCGGCTGCCGGGGCCCCGCCCCGTTGTGACTCGAATCTCGTTTTTTTCCCATGTGAGCGTTTCAGTTTTTTCTCTTCTGTGAGTTTTACCGATAAAAAAAAACCCGACAAAACTTCTGTGTTTTGAGACAAGTGGGGGGGGGGGGGGGAGTTGGGTTGATTTAGACAAAAAATGGTTAAAGAGGAAAACACAAAAAAAGTGGGGGGGGTTGGGGGGGGACGGAAAAAGCCGGCTTGATTTAGTGTTTCTCAGTCGGGGGGCTGGCGAGATCCTGCTTCTCTGGCAGAGACCTGCATGGCACGGGATGGCATGCGTCCCCCTACATTTCTGAGGTGCATTGCCCCTCTTTGAAGCACCCCCAATTTTCAGGGGGTGAATCCCCCCAAATCTCGGGTTTAGATCACCCCTTCTTTTGCAGCCCCCCCCCAAATTTTAGGGGGTAGATTGTTCCGATTTCACCGGCAGCTGCTCCAGAATTTCAGGGGGAGCTCTCATTGCGAGCACCCCAAATTTCCAGGCCCATATCCCCCTTCCCAGCCCCCCCCAAATTACTCTGATTGGGGGCAAGGAAGTGATTTTGAGTTCTCCTTGCCGTTAAAATGTGGGGGAGCGCCTCTTTGGGCTCACGGTGGGGGTTCTCGCGATCGATATTTGGGGGGATGTTAGCAGGAGCAATCCTGAGTTCCAGGGTACAATCTGCCCTTTTCTCAGGAGCCACCCCCAAAATTAGACTCCTTTTTAGGGGAGCATATGTGCTTTCAGTTAAATTTGGGGCACCTCGTCTGATGTGTGGAGGGGGCAGAGCTGGGGGTTCACCGGACCCCCAATGAAGGATGTGGGGGGGGCTCTTTGAACCCCAGAACAGCAGTTTGGGGGCACCGTCAGCAGAGCCCAGATCTGCGGTTTTGGAGCGTGAGTGGCTGTGCCGCGGACCCCACAGTTTGGGGGGGGGGGTGAGCCGGCTGAGAAACCCTAAATCGAAGGGCAGATTGGGGGGTGGGGCGGGGGGTGGGGCAGAGAGTTTTCTTCACGTTTCTTAAAAGCGTTCGATTTTTTTTTTAATCTGTACAGCAAGGAGACATTTTTCTGTGAAATAAACTACGAAATGCAGAGCCTGTGCCCCCTCCCTTTCCTCGGGTGCCTGCGTCTTTCGGGGGGCGGCAGGGGCCCCCCCAAACCTCGCTCCCTGCCCCGGGCGGCCAGACAATAACCGGGCAGATGCTCCCCCCCGGGACCCACAGGGGGCAGGAACAAGCCGGGGAGGGATCCCTGCATAATGGGGGTGCCCAGGGATGGTTAGGGGGCTGGGGGAGGGGCTCACTCCAGTGAACCCCTTTATGGAGCGACAGGCAGGGCCCCGGGGGCTCCTGAGCCTGCTGCTATATCAGCAACGGCCACAGGAGGGCAGCACCGGGCGTACCAAGTCCAGCCCTGCTCTCCCCTCGCCTTGGTGCAGGCTGGAAAGTCCCATTTCATAACCCCACTGGGCCCCCCCTCCCCACCCCAGCCCTGCCGGTGCCCCTCACTCCCGACCCACAGCCCCCTGCCAGCCCAGCCCTGACCCCCAGCCCTGACCCCCCCCTGCTCTGCTGGTGCCCCTCACTCCTGACCCGCAGCCCCCTGCCAGCCCAGCCCTGTCCCCCCAGCCCTGACCCCCCTGCTCTGCCGGTGCCCCCCCCTCCTGACCCGCAGCCCCCTGCTAGCCCAGCCCTGACCCCCCCTGCTCTGCCGGTGCCCCTCACTCCCGACCCGCAGCCCCCTGCCAGCCCAGCCCCCCGAGCACTGCTGGTGCCCCTCACTCCTGACCCGCAGCCCCCTGCCAGCCCAGCTCTGCCGGTGCCCCTCACTCCTGACCCGCAGCCCCCTGCCAGCCCAGCTCTGCCGGTGCCCCTCTCTCCTGACCTGCAGCCCCCTGCTAGCCCAGCCGTGGGGTCCCTTCCCTCACAGGGCTCTGCCGGTGCCCCTCGGTGCTCTACTTCTCCTGTGTGTGG
This sequence comes from Natator depressus, assembly GCF_965152275.1. NCBI lineage: Eukaryota > Metazoa > Chordata > Testudines > Cheloniidae > Natator > Natator depressus. The sequence goes on from NC_134239.1 coordinate 2,237,363, forward strand.
TAGGCAGGTGGCTGCAATGGTTTGTGCACTTTGCTGTAGGGAGCGGGGGATCAGCAGGGGGCGCTCTCCCCTGGCAGTCAGGGCTGGCCCCAAGGTGGCGCTAGGGGGCGCTGTGCTGCAGGGAACGGGGTGAAGCTAAGGTGAAGCATTTCCTCTGAAAATGTCCCCAAGCCCCGGAGTCTGGGTCCAGTCCCAAACCAGGGGCGTCTGTTCTGCTTCCCTCGCTCCCCCTCAGCACCAGAATGGATTTTACCTCCCACTTTGTGTTCCCGGCGTCGCTGTGTGGCCGTTCCCCTGCTGCCCCACCCCAGAGCTGGCTGCATCTCAGCCGCAGGTGAGTCATCCCTGTGCAGCGTTGTATGTGGCTGTTCCCCAGCCGCTCCGCCCCAGAGGTGGCTGCATCTCAGTGCCAGGTGAGCCATCCTAGTGCGGTGTTACATGCGGCTGTTTCCCAGCTGCCCCACCCCAGAGGTGGCTGCATCTCCGCACCAGACAAATGAATTTGAGGAGGCAGATTTATCAGTTTTTGTCTTTCAATGCAGCAGTTTATTTGAATCCAGTCGCTGGCTGAGGTACAGTCCCTAGATCCTTCCTCCCCGGGTTTGTGTGGATAACAACCTTCTATAGCTGTTTTGCCTCAGCAAAGATTTGAAACCATCCTCCCCTTTCCCGGGCCAGGGTCTGAGCAGACTCTGGGTGCTCCCCAAGTTTGGGTTCCTGATACCTTCATTTCTCCTGCTCCTGAATCCCCGGGACTCTCAGGGGGCTTTTCACCCCCAAGTCCCGGACTCCTGGGTCCCTCCATTCTGACACCACGGCTTCCCTTGGCTCCTTGCTCTTCTCCAGTGCCTGGATGCCTGGGTCCTGCCCTCAGGATCTTCTTTGTCCTCCAGGTGCCCGCGTCCTCTTCCCACCCCCAGCCACAAGACCCGGACTCCTGGGTCCCGTTCCACCAACACCCCCACCTCTGGCGCTGGGAACCACTCCACCCGTTTCTCCTCCCAGACCTCGGGGTCTTGGACTCTTGGCTCCTACCCCACCCTCAGCCCCGGCCCGGACTCCTGGGTTCCCTTCCCCCACCCTCTCTGGCCCCCGGACTCCTGGGTCCCCAGCCCCTGCGGCGCGGCGGTCTCTCCTCCCGTTGCTCACAGTACACTCATCCATAAAGTAGGAAACACTACACGGGACACGGCGGTTTAGTAGTGCTTTCTACTTTATGGAGGAGTCCACTGTCCGTATCGGTGCCAGTTCTCAAGCGGCGTCCCTCGGCGGGCACCGCCCTGTGCCAGGCTCCGGCTGCCCGAATGTCCCCTGCCCTGCCCTTCCCTCAGCTCCCACTGCCTGCGGTCCCCGGCTGGGTAAATGAACAGGGAGCCACAAGCAGAGGGGGCCGGTTCAGGGACCCTGGGAAGGATTGTCAGAACCCAGGCGTCCGGGCCCCCAGCCTCCCCTGCTCTAACCACTAGACCCCGCTCCCCTCCCGGAGCCGGGGAGAGAACCCAGCCCTCCCCCTCCTCTACCCTGGTAGACCCCACTCCCCTCCTAGAGCTGTAGTTCGGTGTAATTAGCAACAAAATAATGACTTGTGCAGTGATCGTTGTAAGCGGATGATCACTTATTACTTGACTGATTTAACAGCAAAGGGTTACCATGATCACTGAAGTGTTAATTCTCTAATTACAATATTAAAATAAAGATCCCGACTCTGCTTAAGTAGCCACACCTCGTTGCCAATTATCAAATGACCCCTCATGATCTCCGAGGTGGATCCGCTGCTTGGTAGGTGGCGAGGAACCATTTAAGCGCCATTTAACGCCGCAGAGCACAGGCTCTTGATGGAATTGCTCATTAGAAAACGGGGATTAATTACTAACTGTTATAATTAAGAGACTAATAACTATACAATTCTGACCAATTGTTAATTGTAATTTCTAGCTGTAAAAAGGGTTTTCTAGGCTGCAAACAAATCACTGTGAAATGGCTAATTATTGGAAAGCATTGAGAGCAAACGAGAAGGCGCGCAATGTAATTTCCTAGGATATGGCTAACGATTGCAAACGTAATCGCTCGGTTCCTAATTTGACAGCCGGCCGCTGGCTCCTTGCAGGGCTGCCGGCGTGGGAGATGGACCGATTAGAGACTAGAGCTTCAATGTCATTTTAGCCGAGGAAACTGTCTCAGGAGGATCGGTGCAGTGAGCAATTATTTTAGAGTTGGCAAATAAGGCAAGAAATAATTAGTAAGTAATCCCCAGCCCCCACTCCCCTCCCAGAGCTGGGAGAGAACCCAGGAGTCTGGGCTCCCAGCCCCCCCTGCTCTAACCCACTAGCCCCTGCTCCCCTCCCGGAGCTGGGAGAGAACCCAGGAGTCCGGGCTCCCAGCCCCCCCTGCTCTAACCCAGTAGCCCCTGCTCCCCTCCTGGAGCTGGAAGAGAACCCAGGAGTCCGGGCTCCCAGCCTGGAGCAAAGGAGACCTTCTTACCTGTGCCCCATATCCAGCTCACAGGTGTGGGATTCAAGCGAGGTGCTTCCTGATGTTAGAGGCTGGGGGGGACCCCAAAATCCTTGTTTGCTTGGTTGGGAGGAGAGGGGCTCTGAGCCTGTACTCCCCACTTACTGCCCCCCCCCCCCACAGAGCTTGGGGCATGACTCCCAAGAGGAAGAGGCTGGTGGAGGGACTAAGCAGGATAGGGGACCCCAGAAGGGGGGTGCCCCAGAGGGGACTAGAGGCAGGTGCTCTGGGGCTCTGCATCCCTGCGCCCCAGACTCGGGCCCCAGACGGATCCCGACCCCCGCTGTGGTGGAAGCGGGAAGCAGGCGCCATTTTGCTGTTGCATAAACCCCTGTGCGGGTTTGCGACAACTTCCGCTCCTGGGGGGCGCAGCACGCAACAGACAGCCCAGCAACCCCCCCTCACACCCTCCAGTTCCAGAACTGGGGACACTGAGGCACAGAGAGGCAGAGTGGATAGAACCCAGGAGTTCTGGCTCCTAGCCTCCCCGCTTTAACCACTAGACCCCACTCCTCTCCCAGAGCTGGGAATAGAACCCAGGAGTCCGGGCTCCCAGCCCCCCCCGTTCTAACCTCTAGACCGCACTCCCCTCCCCAAGCGGGGAATAGAACCCAGGAGTCTTGGCTCCCAGCCCCCCCATCTCTAACCTACTAGACCCCACTCCCTCCCCGAGCTGGGGAGAGAACCCAGGAGTCCTGCGTCACCATAGGGTGAGAAACCCACCTGTGTCTGTGGCGGGGGATGGGGGGCTCAGGGTGGAGGACGGGGGGGCTCCGGTCAGCAACCTGCAGAGGAGAGAGAGCGAGGAGCCGGTGACCGGGCTTTTTATGGTTGACCCGAGGCCCTCCCACTATGTGCCCCTCCCCCGTCCCGCACCAGTCATGTGATCGGCCGCCCTCCCCCCCCCCCCCCCCCCCCCGCGCCCAACCACAGGAAGTGGGGGGCCGTGGCTCGAAGTGGGGCCTGACAGTGGAAATTCTAGCCCCCTCACCCAGCTCAGTGCATAGCTTCACCCCTGGCCGCGCGGGGTTAACGGACCCAGCCCCACATGGTGGCAGGAAGGGGATCTCGGCCCAGAAAGGGGAACAACCCCCCACCCACCCCGGCTCCTCCAGACCCGTTAAAGGGCCAGGGGCAAGAGTTGGCTTGGGGAGCTGTGCCGGGGCCCCTCGCTCCCGACCCACAGCCCCCTGCTAGCCCAGCCCTGCCCCCGACCCAGCTCTGCCGGTGCCCCTCACTCCCGACCCGCAGCCCCATGCTAGCCCAGCCCTGCCCCCCACCCAGCCCTGCCGGTGCCCCTCACTCCCGACCCGCAGCCCCCTGCTAGCCCAGCCCTGCCCCCCACCCAGCTCTGCCGGTGACTTTCACTCCTGACCCGCAGCCCCTGCAATCCCAGCTGGGAGTGGGGTCTGGGGGGGTTAAAGCTGGGGAGCTGGGATCCAGGACTCCTGGGTTCTCTCCCCAGGGGCAGTCAGTGGGGGTCAGGGGATTGAGGGCTGTCCTGGGACATGTGGGGGGTGCCCTGGCCGGTCCCCTTTGTGGCCCCCATCGTATGCTAAGAACTGGTGCTGTGGGGCGCTGGGCAAAGGGTGGCACACACAGTGACACCCCCCCCCCAGACAGCCAAGTACCCTGAGTCCCCCCCTACCCGCGCTCCAATTCCTGGCCTGTCCTAGCTCAGGCCCCTGGACTCTGGGTGAGCACAGTGGAGCTGGGGTGGGGGACAGCAGAAAAGCCCCCCCCCCTCAGCGCCCAGCCCCCTCCCCCATCCCCATCTATTCCCTCCTGGCTCCCTGCCCCCAAGCTCCCGCCAGGCCCTGCCTTCCCCTCCCCCGCAGGCTCGGTTAACGCTGTGACCTTAATTTTAGTGGTTATGGCACATCTGGTGCAAGTGTGAATGGAAAATTCATAACGTTTTGTGGAAGGGCGGGGGCAGGGCTGGGCTAACGGGGCTGCGGGTCGGGAGTGAGGGGCACCGGCAGGGCTCGGGGGACAGGGCTGGGCTAGCAGGGGGCTGTGGGTCGGGAGTCAGGGGTACTGGCAGATCTGGGGGGGGCAGGGCTGGGTTAGCAGGGGGCTGCGGGTCGGGAGTGAGGGTCACCGGTGGAGCTGGGGGGCCAGGGCTTGGCTAGCAGGGGGCTGCGGGTCGGGAGTGAGGGTCACCGGTGGAGCTGGGGGGGCAGGGCTGGGCTAACGGGGCTGCGGGTGGGGAGTGAGGGGCACCAGTGGAGCTGGGGGGGCAGGGCTGGGCTAGCAGGGGGCTGTGAGTCGGGAGTGAGGGTCACCGGTGGAGCTGGGGGGGGCAGGGCTGGGCTAACGGGGGGCTGCGGGTCGGGAGTGAGGGGCACCGGCAGAGCTGGCTGAGGGTCCCAGGGCTGGGCTAACGGGGGGCTGCGGGTCGGGAGTGAGGGGCACCGGCAGAGCTGGGAGGGGAGCCCAGGGCTGGGCTAGCAGGGGCTGCGGGTCGGGAGTGAGGGGCACCAGCAGAGCTGGGAGGGGAGCCCAGGGCTGGGCTAGCAGGGGCTGCGGGTCGGGAGTGAGGGGCACCGGCAGAGCTGGTGGGTGGGGGACCACAGGGCTGGGCTAGCAGGGGCTGTGGATCCGGAGTGAGGGGCACCGGCAGAGCTGGGAGGGGAGCCCAGGGCTGGGCTAGCAGGGGGCTGCGGGTCGGGAGCGAGGTGCACCGGTAGAGCTGGGGGGCAGGGCTGGGCTAGCGGGGGGGGGCTGCGGGTCGGGAGTAAGGGGCACTGGTAGAGCTGGGGGGCAGGGCTGGGCTAGCGGGGGGGGGCTGCGGGTCGGGAGTGAGGGGCACCGGCAGAGCTGGGAGGGGAGCCCAGGGCTGGGCTAGCAGGGGCTGCGGGTCGGGAGTGAGGGGCACCGGTGGAGCTGGGGGGGGCAGGGCTGGGCTAGCAGGGGCTGCGGGTCGGGAGTGAGGGGCACCGGTGGAGCTGGGGGGGGCAGGGCTGGGCTAGCAGGGGCTGCGGGTCGGGAGTGAGGGGCACCGGTGGAGCTGGGAGGGGAGCCCAGGGCTGGGCTAGCAGGGGCTGCGGGTCGGGAGTGAGGGGCACCGGTGGAGCTGGGGGGTCAGGGCTGGGCTAACGGGGCTGCGGGTGGGGAGTGAGGGGCACCGGTGGAGCTGGGGGGGGCAGGGCTGGGCTAGCAGGGGGCTGTGGGTCGGGAGTCAGGGGCACTGGCAGATCTGGGGGGGGGGCAGGGCTGGGCTAGCAGGGGGCTGCGGGTCGGGAGTGAGGGGCCCTGGCACAGCGGGGGGGGGGTGGAGCCCCACAGGTGTAGGTGGGTGGCTTCCCCTCCCCCCAGGCCCTGCTTCCTCTTTCTGTCTCTGGGGGTGGGAGGTGCCGGGTCGCTGGAGCTGGGGGAACTGAACCGTGGCTGAGGGCAGGGGGTTGGCGGGCGGGGGGGGGAGGGGGGGCTTCACTCTGCAGCTGCTCCCCTGCCCCAGAGCTGGCTGCATCTCAATGCTGGGGGGCAGCTTGTGTGAGCTCAGCCTGGAGAGTTGGGGGGGTTAACCCTGGGGCTGGGCCCGGGGATCTGAGGCTCACATGGGACAGGAAGTTGTGTCAGGGGCTTTGGGACAGGAAGTGGCTCCCGCCCTGAAAGTCGGATGGCTTCCTGGAGATAAAGGGCTTTTCAGCAGGTGGAGGAGGGTGGGGCGGATTTGGGGGGCCCCTGGCAGTGAGAGAAACCCAGGCGTCCTGGCTCCCAGCCCTCCTCCTGCTCTAACTCACCAGACCCCACTCCCCTCCCTGAGCTGGGGAGAGAACCCAGGAGTCCTGAGCCCCAGGATGTGGGCCAGGTCCCGCAGGGGCCCCTGAGCAGTGGGACGGGGCGTATGCCCTTATATGGGTACAAGTGGCCCCTGGGGAGAGGAGCCGAGCCGCCCCCCGCCCTGCCCAGTGGAGGCGCCAGGATGTGGCTGAGCTGTGACTTCTGCTATTTTCAGGGCCTCGGTTTGCAGGCGGGGGGACTGCAGGGGACGGGGGGAGGGAGGGAATCTGGGGGGGGGAGGATTGGGAGGGGGCTGCGGTGTGGGGGTGTTTGTCCCCCACTGTCTGGGTTTGGGCACATGGGGCGCTGGGATCCCCCCCTTCAGTGAGCCCCAACCCCCAGAGACGCTGGCTGGTGCATGAGGCAGGAAATACACCCAGCCCCAACCTCCCCCCCGCCTCCAGTAGGGGGCAACGCTGCCCCCCAACAGGCAACATCCCGACCGTGCCCCCCCAGTTCCAATCACAGCCCCCCCGTGAAGGACACAACAGGGGCAGGGTAGCTGGGAGAACCACACAACGCTCCCCCCCCCGCCCCGCTCTGGACTTTTCCATGACGCGGCCGATTCGAAACCGCGCCCAACAGACCCGCCCCCCCCGGCACGGCGCTGCCGCCTGCCCCGAACCACAGAGCAATGCCGAGAAGGCCGGAAACTCAGCCCTGCAAATATAGAAACAGCCCCAGCCCCCCCACGCCCGCCCCAGCCCAGCTCGGCTGCTGCCCCTCACTCCCGACCCGCAGCCCGCTGCTCTCTGTGCTGGGGGAGGCCAGGATCCGACACCTCCGCCAGGTTGCAGCCCCGGGGTCCCAGCCCGAGCGGGAACGGCTCTCCCGGCGTTTTTAGCCCGGGGGCTTGATCCTGAGTGTGTAGGGCCAGGCTCTCAGCTGCGCCGCCCCGGAGTGCGGGGGGTTGCTGTGTGGACGCGCCTGAAAGGTCGGGCTGAACAGGACCCTGTTGCCATGCTTGAGCCGCCCCACGTGGGAACAAGTCTTCCCCCCGCAGCCTGTCAACGGAGCAGGGCCCAGTTCGGGACCGATGTTTTCCCCCAGGAATTGAAATTAGCGGGGGTGTTCAAATACACCAGGGGGTGAGGGCCAAGGGGTGAGACCGTGAGGGCGAAGCGGGGCTTACGGGCACCATCGTAAAAAGTGCAAAATGTCTCCCGGCCATTTGATTAAATTGAACTCGTGTGTTAAAATCATCACGCAAATGAAATCGGGCTCTTCCGGCCTTCTGTGAAGCCCGGCCGCTCCAGCCCTCTTGGGTTCTTATTGTAATTTTGCACAGCTCTGTTAATGAACTTCTCGAACACAGTGCGTTCGTCTTCGGTGGCTTCTCGTGTGTCCGGTGCGTCCAGTCCTTCACGAGATCAGGCAGGGGCGGCGAATCCTTTCAGAACACAAAACGCTATTCAGTGAGGCCGAAGATCGCTCAACCGTAGCTGTTGTGACTGCGAGTGGCGGGAGAACAATTCCGACTTCCTTCATCCCGGGAGACAGAGCACAAAAATTGGGCCAAACCACGAGTGATGATAAAGAAGAAGCTGAAGTCAAATCTTCATTCATTCGTCGTGTGACGTTCCACTCTGTGTTCAAAGTCTCTGTCCTGAGCACATGGCAGCCCCATGGCTGGTTGCGCCTACTCCATTCAGCTGTCGGTGTTTTATAGGACAGGCATCTGTAAACGCTACGTAGAGGTTGATAGAGTCCAAAAGTTGCTGTGGTAGGTTTGTAAGGATCGACTCTGTGTACTTGACTTTTCCAGCTGGCTTAGCAGACACTTCTTGTCCTCTCCACTTAAGGATTCAGAATAAGTGCCTTCATTGGTCAACTTCCTGACTGAAGTCTTTGCTTCTTCCAGCACGTTTGCAATGGCGCTCTCTCTGATTGACCCAAGGGTAGCTTCTCTTGCTGGGCAAAGACCTACTCCTGTTTGTAGCAGATGCCTGGATGGCATTGTTTAGTGACCCAAGGGGTTGCAACAGAAGATTTACAAGAGAGAGAATGGGGATAGTCTTCTCCGAAAGTAGCCGTGGAAGTGATCCACCAGCCTCTCACTTCTTAGATCCATCCCATCTCGGTAGATACTTTCCAAAGCCAATAATAATGGTTGCAGTAATTTTAAGACAACAGCCAAGGATCGCTCGTGAGAAAGCCAGCGGGTTTTCCCAGGCTGGACTAATTTGAACTTCAGTCCCAGTGTATGGTCTGTTTTCCAAGACGTTCAGTCTTTTTGGACTCCTGCTGAAAAGAGTATAACGAAGACATTAAATGTATAGCTTTTAAAATGCCCTTTGAAGAGTCTGTATAGCTCGTACTAGCGCTAGCTAGAGTAGATGACCTCTGCCGTGCGTATAGGAGAGACTAGGGTTCCCCTTTTCTCTGAGCAAAGCTTGCGCTCCACCATGTCTTCCAGAGAAGTTTGCAGCTCCATCAAATGCACAAGCAGCATCTGTTTGGGGGCCCACTGACGAGCATTTAACGCTTCTAAGATGTGGGTTGTCACAGATGCAACCGATGTGTCTTCTGTTAGGGGGCTTATTCCTTCGCCCACTTACTTCCCTGATCCTTCTCGCATGAACAGAGAGCAACAATACCCGAAGTCCAAAGGTGCAGTTGGGGTTTATTGGGATGAACTTCCAGCAAGCATGATTTCACTTTCCTTCCTTAGTGTCCCCCTTCCCAGCTCTGACACCACAGAGCCTTACACCTGTGTCCCTGTTCCCATTCCCCCCCCCTTAGCCAAACATGATTCCAATTTCTCCACCCCCATTCCTTGTTCCCATTTCCCCCCTCCCCACACACACTCCCTGATTGACTATATAGTAAAACTTGAGTTCAGCTTAGCTATACCTTAACCAATCATTTTCCTGAAATTTAACTAACCAATGCTAACGTATTGTAACATGATTATGTAACCAATTATATCCCACCCCCGTAATTAGTTTACACCCAGCAACATTAATTACGCAGCAGACAGGAACAATCACAGAACCAGACAGAGATTATACAGACAAACAATAGCAAAGTGGGAACTATAATGACAAGACAATACAGAAGTGAGGATTTCACATCCCAGTATTGATAAGTGAGTTCTTGCCAGACAGGATGCTATCAGACTAAGTTTCCTTTTACATCTTCGAGGCACTTCCCTTTCCCTATTAAATGTATAGCTTTTAAAATGCCCTTTGAAGAGTCTGTATAGCTCGTACTAGCGCTAGCTAGAGTAGATGACCTCTGCCGTGCGTATAGGAGAGACTAGGGTTCCCCTTTTCTCTGAGCAAAGCTTGCGCTCCACCATGTCTTCCAGAGAAGTTTGCAGCTCCATCAAATGCACAAGCAGCATCTGTTTGGGGGCCCACTGACGAGCATTTAACGCTTCTAAGATGTGGGTTGTCACAGATGCAACCGATGTGTCTTCTGTTAGGGGGCTTATTCCTTCGCCCACTTACTTCCCTGATCCTTCTCGCATGAACAGAGAGCAACAATACCCGAAGTCCAAAGGTGCAGTTGGGGTTTATTGGGATGAACTTCCAGCAAGCATGATTTCACTTTCCTTCCTTAGTGTCCCCCTTCCCAGCTCTGACACCACAGAGCCTTACACCTGTGTCCCTGTTCCCATTCCCCCCCCCTTAGCCAAACATGATTCCAATTTCTCCACCCCCATTCCTTGTTCCCATTTCCCCCCTCCCCACACACACTCCCTGATTGACTATATAGTAAAACTTGAGTTCAGCTTAGCTATACCTTAACCAATCATTTTCCTGAAATTTAACTAACCAATGCTAACGTATTGTAACATGATTATGTAACCAATTATATCCCACCCCCGTAATTAGTTTACACCCAGCAACATTAATTACGCAGCAGACAGGAACAATCACAGAACCAGACAGAGATTATACAGACAAACAATAGCAAAGTGGGAACTATAATGACAAGACAATACAGAAGTGAGGATTTCACATCCCAGTATTGATAAGTGAGTTCTTGCCAGACAGGATGCTATCAGACTAAGTTTCCTTTTACATCTTCGAGGCACTTCCCTTTCTCTGGAGGCGATGGGCGTTATCAGGACAGGATTGTATCCTAACAGCCCAATAGCACCTTCTTTCAATGTGACTAGTTTGGGATGTGAGGAGGTGACCGGTCGCTTCCCAGCTTATGGCTGCCTCTGTCGCTTAGCCAAAGGCATTGGCCTAAGAACAGGGCCTCCGACTGTCACAGTAAGAGAAGGCCCTTACACCGGCAGACAGTGATTTTGATTCTTTCTTTTATACCTCTAGGACTAGCCAAGTGATAAGAATACACCTACTTTCTTAGAGTCTGGGCCTTTACAGACAGGCCTGAATATCTGTATCCTAACATCTTCTATCATCCGAACATCTAGAAATGCATCGACTGGCCTACCACTGGATGCCCGTTTGCATCGGTGCGTTCATCAGCCATGTGTACACGTTTTCTGAATGCCGTGAGAGAGGTCTTCGCTTTTTCAGCTGCCGAGTCTTTCGCTTTTGCTCCACATGCTTCTAACCAGTCGGCTGAGTTTCTTGCAGGAAGATAGTGAGAGCCTTTGCTGGTCTGGGTAGGAACCAGTGTCCAGCTTCAGGGTGAACAAGTGCCAATGCCCTTAACTTTGGCCTCCAGTTTGCAGTGCGTGCTATCACTTTCTATTTAAGCAAGAATGATGTGACCGCCATGTTTGTTTGCATAAAGTGTGTCGTGTCTCCAGCTTTCTCGACAGCCTCGTTCAGCACGTCTAAAATTGGCTTTGACAGGGCCTGGCTTATGAGGCTTTCTGCATCTCGACGCAGTCCCGAGGCTTGGTGTTTTTTGCAGCCGTTTCACGTAGATTGTCAGCATTGGCTTTGCTGATCGGTCTGGCAAACCAAGCTCCTCCACATTGACTATATAAATCCATGGGACGCCCACATCTTGAATACTGTGTGCAGTCCTGGTCCCCTCAGCTCCAAAACGATCTATCGGAGTTGGAAAAGGTTCAGAGAAGGGCAACAAAAATGATTAGGGGTATAGAACGGCTTCCATGTGAGGAGAGATTAACAAGACTGAGACTTTTCAGCTTGGAAAAGAGACGACTAAGGGGGGATGTGATAGAAGTCTATAAAATCATGACTGGTGTGGAGAAAGTGGATAAGGAAGTGTTAGTTACTCCTTCCCATAACACAAGAACTGGGGGTCACCGAATGAAATTAACAGGCAGCAGGTTTAAAACGAACAAAAGGAAGTATTTTTTCACACAACGGACAGTCAACCTGTGGAACTCCTTTCCAGAGGATGTTGTGAAGGCCAAGACTATAACAGGGTTCAAAAAAGAACTAGATAAATTCCTGGAGGATAGGTCCATCAATGGCTATTAGCCAGGATGGGCAGGGAGGGTGTCCCTAGCCTCTGTTTGCCAGGATCTGGGAATGGGAGACAGGGCAAGGATCACTTGATGATTCCCTGTTCTGTCCTTTCCCTCTGGGCACCTGGCATTGGCCACTGCTGGCAGACGGGACACTGGGCTAGACCTTTGGTCTGACCCCCCTGTATGGCTGTTTTTGTGCTCTTACGTAAAAATTAATTATAATAATAAAAATGTTTAGTACAGAAGCTTCCCCAGATTATGACTTCTCGAGATGGCGCCGATGTGAGATAATGGCCTTGGCAAACAATGCGTTTTAAAAAATCTTGGCCGACTAGGAAACATAAATGTATAAAAGTTTCCCAGCCACAAATCTCGCATTCTGGAGCAAAGTTGCTAAAACCTCGTCCGACCGACAAATGTTCCCTTAGCAACCTGCCCCTCCCTTCCCCCTCTACCGCCCCCCCCAAGCGTCGGCGTCGGCCGTGGTCAGTGCAGACCCAGGGGTACGTTCGCGGGAGTTCACTTCCCCGCTCTGGCCGCTGTTCTTTGTGTGCCACCGCTCCGGCCCCGAGGGCCCCGCGCCATCCCCTGCCGCGGTGACCTCTGCCAGTCGGTCTCCTGGGGCCCCACCAGCTCTCGGGGTGGGGAGCCTCGCCCCTCGTGCAGGCTGGGTGGTCTCTGCCACCGAAACTCTGCCCCGCAGCAGGTCTTCGACCGGATGATCCGTGATGGCCGCTCTACCGGTCGCCTCACCAACCCAAAGACTCTCTCTGGAGCCTCGTCAGCTCTCCCCTTCAACCAGGGCGAGGGGCAGGTCACTCGTCGGCAGAGCCCGCGCCACCAAGCAAAACACCTGTCCCCACCCTCTCCCTCTCGCTCTTCACGAGGATCTGGCAGCCAAACCCCCTGCCTAGCGAGGGCAGCTCAGTTGGGGGTGAGCCGTGCTAAATTCGTAATGAAAAAGGTGCTCAAGCAATTTTTTTGCTTTCATCACTGATGGGCCAGGCCCAGAGGCGCCGGGGCTCTGACCTGCCGGGCCCAGGGGCACCGCGGCCCTGACCTGCCGGGCCCAGAGGTGCCGGGGCTCTGAGCTGCCGGGCCCGGAGGCGCCGGGGCTCTGAGCTGCCGGGCCCGGAGGCGCCGGGCTGTGACCTGCCGGGCCCAGGGGCGCTGGGTTCTGAGCTGCCGGGCCCAGGGGCGCCGGGGCTGTGAACTGCCGGGCCCAGAGGCGCCGGGCTGTGACCCGCCGGGCCCAGGGGTGCCGGGCTGTGACCTGCTGGGCTCAGAGGCGCCGGGGCTCTGAACTGCCAGGCCCAGGGGTGCCGGGGCTCTGACCTGCTGGGCCCAGGGGTGCCGGGGCTCTGACCTGCCGGGCCCAGGGGCGCCGGGCTGTGACCTGCCGGGCCCAGAGGCGCCGGGCTGTGACCCGCCAGGGCCAGGGGCGCCGGGCTGTGACCTGCCGGGCCCAGGGGTGCCGGGCTGTGACCTGCCGGGCCCAGGGGTGCCGGGCTGTGATCTGCCGGGCCCAGAGGCGCCGGGGCTCTGACCTGCTGGGCCCAGAGGCGCCGGGCTCTGACCTGCCGGGCCCAGGGGTGCCGGGGCTCTGACCTGCCGGGCCCAGGGGCGCCGGGCTGTGACCTGCCGGGCCCAGAGGCGCCGGGCTGTGACCCGCCAGGGCCAGGGGCGCCGGGCTGTGACCTGCCGGGCCCAGGGGTGCCGGGGCTCTGACCTGCCGGGCCCAGGGGCGCCGGGCTGTGACCTGCCGGGCCCAGAGGCGCCGGGCTGTGACCCGCCAGGGCCAGGGGCGCCGGGCTGTGACCTGCTGGGCCCAGAGGCGCCGGGCTCTGACCTGCCGGGCCCAGAGGCGCCGGGCTGTGACCCGCCGGGCCCAGGGGTGCCGGGCTGTGACCTGCCGGGCCCAGAGGCGCCGGGGCTCTGACCTGCCAGGCCCAGGGGTGCCGGGGCTCTGACCTGCCGGGCCCAGGGGCGCCGGGCTGTGACCTGCCGGGCCCAGAGGCGCCGGGCTGTGACCCGCCAGGGCCAGGGGCGCCGGGCTGTGACCTGCCGGGCCCAGGGGTGCCGGGCTCTGACCTGCTGGGCCCAGGGGCGCCGGGCTGTGACCCGCCAGGGCCAGGGGCGCCGGGCTGTGACCTGCCGGGCCCAGGGGCGCCGGGCTCTGACCTGCCGGGCCCAGGGGCGCCGGGCTGTGACCCGCCGGGTCCAGGGGTGCCGGGCTGTGACCTGCCGGGCCCAGAGGCACCGGGGCTCTGAACTGCCGGGCCCAGGGGTGCCGGGGCTCTGACCTGCCGGGCCCAGGGGTGCCGGGGCTCTGTCCTGCCAAGCCCAGGGCGCCAGGGCCGTGACCTGCCGGGCCCACGTGACACACAATCCGCTATAGCCCAAATGTCGGTGAATAAAGTGAACGACACGGTTTGGCTCGTGGCGGCCAAGTAGTCGGGCGCGTCACTCGCAGAACAGCGAGAGCCGCGTGTGGAAAGCAACGCTCGCCGTGAGCGACTGGCTCTGAGCAGTGGCGCATGTAGGTTAGGGTCTGCCTCAGTAAATCCAATCCCGCAGAGACGTAGTTCGTCGCCTTTGTAACCCAGCACCTGCCAACCCCGCTTGATACCTAGGCCGTGTGGGGGGGCGTTCATGGAAACGCAGTCGGGGCCTGACACGCCCCCCTCGCCCCCCACGCATCACTAGCTGTCAGGGGAGAGCTCGTCCAGACCCCTAACCTGGCCAACCCACGCGCCGACGGTGCCGTGAAAACCAGCGGCTTGTGCGAGGGCGCGGGTCTGTGGGTCGCACTTTTCAGACCTAGTGCGCCTTTTCGGGTACAAGTGTTTGAGCACATGCTTTCCAAGCGGGGGGCGGGGGGGGGCAACGCTGCGTGTAACTAGTTGACCACTGGGGAGGGGGTGACGGGGCAATTCGGGGGAGGGGGGACCCCAGTGCCGGGAGGCGGCAGGAGCCAGGGAGGTGGGGAGCCAGAGAATGGAGCTGCCTTTTGCAGAGCGCCTGGCGGTCCCAACTGGGCCGGGTGTGGCGGGGGCTTGGCTGGGCTGGCCCCTGGCTTCACCTTCACTCCCCCCTCCATGCGAACCCAGGGCCGGTCAGCACCAGGTGGCTTCTCAGTTGTTCCCCGGTGAGAGGAAATGGGCCGTTCCTAACATGTTGGTATGTGGCTGCTGCCTGCCTCAGTTTCCCTCTGGCCTTTGCGTTGCCCAGAGGGGGCCTGCTGCTCCTGACTGGCACCGGTCTGCGTGACCCAGGGCTGGCGGGGCCATGACGGAGCTGGGCATGACCCCCGCTCCCCAAGTGCGCCAGAGGGTCCGGAGAGACAAGCTGGGGGGGGGAAGGATTTTCCTGGCCTGGTTCCTGTCGGTGGACGAGACACTCCCTTGGCCGAGGCTGGGGCCATCGTCTGGGGCGCCGAACAGCCCTGTAGACGCCCGGGCTGTCTTGTGCCGTGCCGGAGCATGTCCACTGCAGTATTCAGCCCGCGCCCGGCCGGGGGCTTTTATTGCAGCCTCGTCGGCCCCCCCCAGGAGGGTCAGGGGGGTGTCAGGTGCCGGGAAACCGGTGTGTATTGCGTGCATGATTGGGGAAGGGGGGCTGGAAAGACAAGGCCCCCCCCATGACTGCTCCAGAGACACCGACAGGCTGGCAACCCTGTAGGCAGAGCTTGGGGGAGGAGGGGAGCTGAAACGGGGCCTGGTGCTTTTTGGGGGCTGAGCAGTGTTCCCTGGGGACAAGGAGATAGGTCCGAAATGGGGACAGCTAGGCCGGCGGGGGGGTGACCCCCCAAGGCCGGCTAGTGGGGTGCTTTTGCCTTAGCTGTCTGGGGCAGTGGCAGATCCGCGCCCCCCCGCCCCAGAGCTTTGTGCCCAGGCAGGGGGGTGGGTGCAGCCAGATTCGCTGCCTCGCAGAGAGATGGGGGCTGCTGTTTGCCGTGTGGCTAAAATACCCCCCTAGGGCAGACACACCCCAGGCCTGTTCGGGCTTGAGCCAGGGCAGGGGAGGGAGGGCTGACAGCCGGCCGGGATGGGGCAGGGGTCTTGGAGTCTGAGCTGGGCCTGTCTACACAGCTGCTGGGGGCTGGGGTGTGTGTGTTCCCCACAGCACGGATGAGGCAGGGCTGGGGTGCTTGAATTCCCCACGTGACCCCCCCCCCGCATTAACCCCCCATGTGACCCCTGCATTTCCCCCATGCGACCACCCCTGCATTAACCCTTCTTGGTTGTGCAGGCCCCCCCTTGTAACACACCCATGACCACAGTGCCCTTGTTGTTACCCCACGTGACCTTGCTTGACCCCCCTTTGGACCATATCCACCCCCCCGGGGTCTAGGCCCTGGGGGGGTCACTCCCTGGCTCAGAGCCAGGCAGCTTCCCTTCGATGCGCCCAGCCCTGTCTGCAGATCGGGGTTGGGGGGCTCAGAATCAGGGTTAACAGCAGGGGCTATGCTATAGGGGAGCTGTGGGGCACCCCGGTATCAGTGGTAGGAATGGGGGACCCTCTGCTATAGGGGAGCTGTGGGGCACCCCAGTATGAGTGATGGGAATGCGGGACCCCTGTGCTGTGGGGGAGCTGCGGGTCACCCCAGTATGAGTGATAGGAATGCGGGACCCCTGTGCTATGGGGCATCCCAGTATCAGTGATGGGCCTGGGGGCATGTCCCAGACCCCACAACCAGTACTCTGCCCCCCAGCTTTGGAGGAATCCCGCCGAGGAGCCCCTCCCTCCGACGTGCCAGAACCCCAGGGGTCCCATTTCCTCCAGGGTCGGCTCCGGGGAGAGCCCCCCGTGTCCTCCAGCAGCCCCCACTTCTCCCTCCGCCCCCAGGTCCTTTGGTCTCGGGCTGGGGGCTCTGCCCGGTTGCCCCGTCCTCTCTGCTTTCCCACCCCGCTGGCTCGGGCCCCGGTCAGTCGGCCCAGGAGGCTGGGAGCCAGGTTTGAGCCCTGCTCCTTTGCAGTGTAGACACAGCCGGACTGCTGCTCCGGGAGCTCAGGCAACACTGCCCCCAAGGCGTCGTCCAGCCAGCCAGGGCGAGAGTGGCCGTGTTTTCGGGGGCGCGAGGAACCTGGGAGACGGCTGAGTGGGCTCCGACCCCCCCGCTGCAGTGTAGACACTGGAGCACTTAACACAAGTGCTGCAATGTGGACAGACCCTCCTCCCAGCTGCCCTGCAGGCAAACGGCACGCCCCCTGCTGGGGAAACTGAGGCACAGCCAGGCTTCATAGAAATATGACAACACATTCCTTTGAAGTTGAACTGAGAAGGGGGGGGGGTCTTAGCCAGTGAGCTGGGGCCCTGCCACGACCTCTTCCTCTCGCCTGCCAGGGAGCGAAGGGGCAGGGGACCCACCTTCCCCCATGGGTCAGCCAGGTTGGGGCACCCATCCCCCCGAGCTGGGGGAGGCAGGGAGCGATCCCGTAAGCATTTGGGGGGATTGGGGTAGGTTGGTCGCCATGCAAAGCTGGTCCTAACCCAGCCGTGTCTCTGGGGCTCCCCCAGATTGGAAGGCCCCCTTTGGCCTGAACCCAACCCCAGGGCTGTATGCGTGCAAAGACCCGACTGCCCCTTTTGGGGAGGCCCCTTCACCCCCAGGACAGAGCCTTCCCTGCCTTGCCCTGGGGCACCCCAATATTAGAAATGGGAATGGGGGGCCCTGTGTTATGGGGAGCCCTGGGGAACCCCAATATTAGAGACAGGAAAGGGGGCCCTGTGACACCCCAATATTAGAGATGGGAATGGGGGGCCCTGTGTTATAGGGGAGCCCTGGGGCATCCCAATATTAGAGATGGGAATGGGGGTGCCCTGTGTTATAGAGGTGTCCTGGGGCACCCCAATGTCTGTGGTAGAAGTGGGGGTTAACCTGTTGGTAATAAAGAGGAACTTGGGGGGACAGCACTATAAGAGGGGGTGCTGTGGGGTACTGGGTGGAAGAGATGGGGGGCTGGCACGGTTAGAGAGGTGGGGCACCTTGCTGGTTTTTGAGATTCAAGGGAGGCAGCCAAGGACCCCCCCAATAAGACAAAGGTTCGGGGAGCCCCAGAGGATTATGGGGGATCCCCAGAGAACCCCCCTGCCTCAATGCAGACCCCAGACCTGGGTAACACAAAACCAGCCAAACCTTTATTGTTTCCAAACCGAAGAGAAGGTGGATTTCGGGGGGGCTGGTGGAGGGGGTTTAATCCCAGACAGGGAAGCGAGGGCTGTGTGTTGGGGGGCCGGGGGAGACATCCTGGGGGGCGGGAGGGGGGGTCACTGCGCCCGCCCCCCGATCTCACTGCACGGCCTGTTCGTTCGCGCTGCTGCTGGAGTCTTGGGGTTTCATGACATCGGGGAGCTCCGGGGGGCTGGAGAAGGGGTCGATGCGGAGAGCCTCGAAGGAGTCATCTGGAGGAGGAGAGAGGGTCAGAGAGGCAGGAGCAGCCCCCCAGGCTCCCCACGGCCTCTTCCCCCCAAGCACTCACCCCCGGCTCGGAAAGCCAGGCCCACCGTGGCCGGCGCCTGGGGCCGCGCCGTCTGGCTGGTGAAGCCGCAATCTCCCAGGGTCTTGCTGTCGTCGAGCAGCTGGTCATCCTGGGACGGAGAGAAGGGCGAGAGTGGAGCGGCGCAGCCTGAGACCCAAAGATGCAGCCGCCTCTGGGGGGGGGGCAGCTGGGGAACCGCCGCATATAACACGGCACGGGGACGAACGGCCAAGGGAGCGCGCCCCCCTGCTAGCTCCCCGCAGCACGTGACCCCTGCCCAGCCCCCCACCCCCCGTCCCGCACCTTGTAGAGCCGCTGCTCCTCGGGGGGCCGCTTGAGGATGCCCTCCACGATGCGCTTCAGCTCGTACACGGTGCTGGACTCCTTGGCGTCGGTGAAGATGGTCGTCTTGTGGCGCCGGATCATCAGGAACACGTCCTGGGGGAGGGACGGACAGACGGACACACGGCTCAGCCCCAGGCCCCGCGCACCAGCCCCGCTCCCCCCCCCCGGGGCGTGCCTCAGTTTCCCCACCGGCTCAGCGCCAGGCCCCATGCGGCCTCCCACTGGGCCGTGCCTCAGTTTCCCAACCGGCTCAGCACCAGGCCCCGCGGGACCCCCCTCCGGCCCAGGGCGTGCCTCAGTTTCCCCACCGGCTCAGCGCCAGGCCCCGCGTGGCCTCCCCCACCCCGGGTGCGGGGCGTGCCTCAGTTTCCCCACCGGCTCAGCACCAGGCCCCGCGTGGCCTCCCCCACCCCGGGTCCGGGCCGTGCCTCAGTTTCCCCACCGGCTCAGCGCGGGGGCGGCTCCTGGGAAGGGCCCCGGCGGTGGGGGAGGGGCCGGGCCGGGCCGGGCGGGAGGGTCCCGGGGGGGGCGGGGTCCCGGCGGTGGGGGAGGGGCGGCCCGGGGGGGCGGGGGGGTCGGTCTCGCTCTCTCGCTCACCATCCCGGCCGCTCCCCGCTCGCCCAGACGCAGCCGCAGCCCCCGGCTCCGCCACGGTCCCAGCCTGCACCGCGCGACCCGCGACGCACGCCGCGCGACCCCGCGCTGGGCGCCATCTTGGGAGAGGCGGTGCCTGCCCCGGTCGGGAGGGGAGGCGGGGTCGGCGGAGAGGCAGGACCAATGGGGAGGGGGGGAAAGGCCTGGCGGGCGGCCATGTTGGGAAGGTCACGTCAGCGTCAGGCCGCCATGGCGCGGAGGGGGACATGTTGAGCAGGTCTTGTGCCAATTCGCCATCTTGGAAAGGTCAAAGTTCAAGGCAGGAAAACCCCCACCTACCGTCAGCCATTTTGAGAAGGTCCAATGACTTTTTCGGACCCTGAGCTGCCGCCATGTTGGGAAGGTCAAGGGAGTGGAGAGAGCCCGGACACCTGGGTTCTATGTCCCAGCCCTGGTCGCTGCACAGACTCCCTCCCCAGACCGAGATCTGTGAGCCCCCCGAGCCCCTTCCCCAGCCTTTAGCCAAGACACCCGAGTCGTGCCGGGTGTGACTTTCCCGGTGGTGAACTTCCCCCCGAACAGTGCCACTGCCTCTGCCACCGTTCCCGCCACCCCTGTCCCCACCCGGCTTCCGCAGCCGACCGGCTGCCCTCGAACGTCCCGGCCCCCACCAAACCCGCCTTGACCCCCGCAGCCCCCGTCTCGTCCCCCCCAGTTCATATTGCAGCGAGAGACCCCCAAGTTTGCACGTGGAGATTGCCCGCCCTGCAGGCGCGGTGACAGACGCCCGGGCTGCAGCTGTTGGAGAGAAGACAAAACCGGACCCGTCGGGATAAATCCACACGGTGCTCCCCCAGGGGGCGGTGTAACGCCGACAGACCCCGGGCGTCGGCCGGCGGGATCGAACCGGCGACCTCTGGAGCTCAATGCATGAGCCTCCGCGGCATGAGCTAAGAGCCATGTGGCCCTTCGCTCTCGCTAAGTGGTCTCGGTGCCACTGGCCGGGACAGAACCCCACACCCAGGAGGTGTGTGGGCTACAGCTGCACGTCTGATTTCCCAGCCGGGACCCAGGAGGGAGCGGGACGTGGGGGCCCGTAGGGGCAGATCCCAGAGCCGGCGGTGATGCTTCTGCTGGCTAATCTGCCCTGGCCCTTTGACAATAAACGTAGCCCAGGCCACAGGCTCCACCCCAAGGCCCCGCCTCCACTCTGCCTCTTCCCACCCCCTCCACAAGGCCCCCCTCCCGCCAGCTGCGGCCGGTGGGTGCTGAGCACCCCCCTAGTTTTCCCCATGAGGGCTTGAGCCCTGGAGCACTCCTGGCGTCGGTGCCTATGCCCCAGGCCCGAGTCCCTTCCAAGGGTCGCCTGTGGTGTCCAGCCCCTGATCCTCCATTCCCAGCAGACCCCAGTGCGCCGGGTTCCCCTTAGCCCCCTCCACCCACAGCGCTTGAGTGCCGTGACAGTAAACCAAAAGGACATTTATTCCAGAAAGAGCAGAGCTTCAACTGGAAACACATGGGAGAGATGGGAACAAATGGTCATGTACAAAACAAACCAGAAAACACAAACTAGGACCTACCCCTATCAATAGTCACCATTCCTAGCTAGGAAAGTAGCGCATCACCCCAAAATTCACTCTTTTGCAGCATTTGCTTGCCTCATGGAACCAGGACACCCCTGGGCCCCCGCTCATCAAGATATGTGCCGGGTGACCAGATGTCCCGATTTTATAGGGACAGTCCTGATTTTTTGAGCTTTTTCTTACATAGGCACCGATTACCCCCCAACCTGTCCTGATTTTTCACACTTGCTATCTGGTCACTCTAGGCCTTCTCCACCCTGTGAGCTACTGGACCGGACACTTGTCTCTGTTCACGGACAGGGACAGCCCCTCGCTGCCCTGTCGTTCCATTTCACCTCCAGACGGTTCTGATGGTTTGCCGTTGTCTTGGAGGGTTTCTATTGAGTTAGCATCATAGACTATCAGGGTTAGAAGGGACCTCAGGAGGTCACCTAGTCCAATCCCCAGCTCAAAGCAGGACCTGTCCCCAATTTTTGCCCCAGATCCCTAAATGTCCCCCTCAAGGATTGAACTCACAACCCTGGGTTTAGCAGGCCAATGCTCAAACCACTGAGCTAACCCTTCCCCTATGGTGATCCCCCAGTGGTTTGAGCATTGGCCTGCTAAACCCCGGGTTGTGAGTTCAATCCTTGAGGGGGTCATTTAGGGATCTGGGGCAAAAATTGGGGATTGGTCCTGCTTTGAGCAGGGGGTTGAACTAGGTGACCTCCTGAGGTCCCTTCCAACCCTGATAGTCTATGATTACCTTCTATGACTTCTTCTGGGCTGGGACCAGGTAGAGAACTGAACCATGAATTCCATCACCCCCATTACTGGGGAAGGGTGATCACTGCGACCTGAATGGGCTTCTGATTCCCTGGTGACAAACTTGCCCTCCCAAGACCACCAGGGCATACATTTCAATATTAGCTACATTATGACCCGTCCACACATCTCGCAGTGATCCGGAGTTTCAAGAAGTCACAAGCTTTCAGTAGAGACCTCACGTTCAGCTCCACGGCTTGTTTTCTAACTCTGAAAATACGTATTCTAGATTCTTACTTTTTGGACCCGCTCTCCTTATTAATAGTGATACTTTCTTGCAAAGTCAGCTGGTTAGTGTGGAAACAGCCACTTCAGGCTGTGTTTCACCAGGGCAAGGTAAAGCCCCATTTTAACTACGGTTATGCTTCGTCCTGTGTTTTCACAACCTGGTATTAAACAGCCTGCACGGGGGTGTGCGCTTGGGGAATAATACTAGCTAAAATTTTGTTTGTTCTTAAACCAAAGGCCCACAGCCACATAGGGGAAAGAAGGATAACCACGTGCCAGCTTCGCTTTACCCTGGAGTGCCGTGTAAATGGCTGAAACTTGCTTTCAAATCTGCCTTTTTAAAAAGGGTTTCTTGAAACAGTTAGTTTGGGTGCTTAAATTGTTTGTGATTTAGGGGCATAAGCACTGAACTTTTGTTTTTCTCCTCTGAGAAAATGTACGTGTGACCTCGGGCGGGCGGGGGAGGCGAATGGGTGTGTGGTTTTTTAAAAGTATTTTGTCGCAAACTGTTTGGGTTTCGGAGGCTTAAATATACGGGCTGCCAAATGGGGTCCGTGTATGTTTTAAAATGGTTACAAAAGTTGGTTTTCATGTTTAACTATGTAGGAACAGGTGCGGGTGGGTTTTCTACAGTGTTTTGTTGCAGTTGCAAACTGCTTTGGGGGGCTTAAAATACGGGGAGATTTTTTGTTTCTTTTACTCTGGGCAAATGTATGTTTTAAAATGGGATAAAAATTAGTTTTGATGCTTAAATTGTTTGTGATTTAGGGGCATATGAAAGGTGTCTTCCCCTCCCCCACCCAGGAAAATGTACGCGCGATCTCAGGAAAGGAGGGGGTATAAAAGTGTGGGTTTTTTAAAGGTATTTTATTGCAAACTGTTTGGTTTTGGATGCTTAAAATACTGTTTTTTTTTTTTTACTCTGTGCAAAATGTGGGGTCGGGGGGAATTGTTTGTGCGTGGGTAATTTACAGTCTGAAATTGATTGTGTAGCACAGTGACTTTTAAACAGCCCCAACACAACCAAAAAACACCTCCCCTAAATTATCACTTGATTTTTCAATTTCACACAACTGTTTCCTGTGTCTTTTTAGTCATGGTGACTCCCCACAGTAGGGGGGGAACAAGAGAAATCCTTAGACCCGAGTGCAAAGAAGTCAAAGGGAAAAAGAACGAGAGGAGAGAAACTCTCCAGGATCAACAGTTGACAGATGGTTGAAACCTAGTAAATATATTTCGATTATTTGTTTGGTTGCTCACTGGTTTTGTTGTTAAGTGAATACCTAGGTGGGGGTGTGTTTTGGTGAGAGGGAGAGATTATAGATTACAGAGTTAAGGGTTTGTTTGTGAACATTGTTTAATTGATGCTAAATTGGAACATCTTTTCGCTAATCAATCCTGTCTGACTCTCCCGACCTGCTGCAGTCAGAGCTACGGAGACGTGGCCGGCAGAAGCACCGAACAACCAGGAATCTGCCGAGCCCGTTAACAATGCAACCAGCAGACGAGCACAGACAAAGCATCAGGGTAACACAAAACTTGGCTCTGGCCAGTCAAAACAAATGACTCAAAAATCAGCACGGCAGCCACACCTTCAGCTCCTCTGCGGTTGACACCGCACCGAGCCCGGAGAAAGCTGTGAGCAAAAACATGAAGGCGGGTGTGCGCTTTAGGGTGGTGAATAGGGCTGCAAACACACACAGTGCCAGGGTGGCTACGGGCTGCAAAAACACTGTTGCAATAATTCCTCTGTCTCTCATTAATACCAGCAGTAAGGATTTTGGAAATTGGGAGCTAACATTGATGAGGGGTGTTCTGTCCCTGAGTGCCGACCCTTTGAGTGACTTGGAAAGACCGATAACTGTACAAAGTCTATGCTGGTGGCAGTCAAAAATTGGGTTTTTCTAACAGGAGATGGTAGCACTGACCACGCGGGCCTAGGCATGGGGCTCACGGCCGTGCGGATAACGGGGTTTGAACACACGAGGGCCTGCGCAGACTTGCAGAGGGAGCGCTCAGCGGCGGCAGGTGGAACGAGCGTTTGGATTTGCAGGGTTTGGGGGACAAAGAGGCGCCTGCCGAAACTATGGGCGAGAGTCCCTGTAAAAAAAACCAAAAACGTAGAAAAGGTGGAAGGGGCAGGGAGGAGAAAACACACTGTTATGACTGAGAACGAGGGGTGGGATCGCGGAGAGTCTGATTTCGAAAAGCCCACGGAGCGGGGTTCCCATCCGCTCGCGAGAGACCCCGAGGCTCAAATAGTGGCTGATGCAGAAGAGCCCCCCCTCAGCGATGGGGCTTCTCCCCAAAACTTTCCAATCCAGCTACTTCTCATAGACCGTAAGGCCAGAAGGAACCATCCGGGTCATCTAGCCTGACCTCCTGCACGTTGCATGGTTCAGCTGCTGGATCTCTTGGGAGGTGGGGCTAGTGGAATGAGAGCGTCCCAATCTATTGTTCTGTTTTCAGTTCAGACCAGAGCACCCCAAGCAGTAAATGGCCACCCACCACCATCCAATGGAGGTCTTCGTGTTTTTTCCATTTCAACCTGTTACTTCGGCGCTTCACGGTTTGGTTTGGTTTTCAGTTGAAATGGACGTTGGAGAGCCACAGCAAATACCGCCCCCCCCCATCGCCCCTCGCTTTGAAATGCTGGACAGGGAGGAGTTTGTTCTTCCAGCGTGATTTATAAATACAGGGGAGGTGTGCGACCCCCGGCAACGTGTCGGTGTGGGGTTAGCCCGGCACTGACTTTGGAAATAATGTGATTTTTCAACCGTTTAGTGACTTTGCGAGGCTAGAAAGCCTGACCCGGAGCGTGCCATGAACTCCCGAGGGGTTATTACACCTGATGATTTAGTTGGTGTTGGTCCTGCTTTGAGCAGGGGGTTGGACTAGATGACTTCCTGAGGTCTCTTCCAGCCCTAATCTTCTATGGTTCTATGATTTTATGACCCACAGGGGTGTATAAACTCCTGAGCTTCTGTCTGATTTACTACCAATCTGGGCTCCCCGCCCCGCTTTTGGGGGGTGAATGCCCCTTAGCCCTAATTACTGACAATCTTTCCAACCCCCAGCAGGATCTAATATTTTCAACCCTGATGGAAAGCGAAGGAAATCTGGGTTGGAGAGTCACCCCTAGGCCTGGTCTTATAGATCCACGGCAGGTGATCGAGGTGCCTTGGGCGGGTCGATGGGGCTGGGTCAGCGCTGTTGAGCTCAAGCGGGTGTGTCAGACGTCTGGGCTTTACACAAAATGTGAGAGCTCCTAGCTTGTCTTTTAAACTCACCTTGCTGGTTTTATTCCCCACCCCCGTTTCTCCTGCAGGCGTTTCAGCTTCTTGGCTGGGAATCCGTCTTTTTTCTTAAATAGCCGGGATCTGGCAAGCTATTGTATTGGACCGACATACAGCCCTTGAAAACAAACCAACCTGCCCCATCAAACCCTTCGTCTTATCTAAGGCCCCCGTAACAGACACACGGATGGTCACAGTGGCCTTTCCAATAGATATTGTTATTCACAGATGCCAAGGTTTCCTAGGTTTGATCTCACATTTCATCCCGGCACCATCCTCTGACTTCACCCTTTTGGATTTCTTACAAATCCTCTTTTTCCTCAGCAGGGCTCTGTGAGGTTTGTGCGGATCGGCCAGGCAGTATAATGCCCTAAGCCGGGATCCTTCGACTGGCTAATTCTCTTTAAACCACTGTCCGGGGCGCTCGCGTTTTGCACAGCGTTTACCAAGGTGACACCGTGGGCTACATTTTCGTGGGTGAAGCACAGACGTTGCGTGGGATAAGCTACGGCTTCTTCCCAGGCCCAGGTCAGCACACAGGTCCCGGCACTGGCAGTTTCTATCCTCTGAAGTCCACGCAGTCATGATGCTGCTGGCCCGGCGCGTCCCTAACGCAGCCCCCACGATCTTCCGTAAGCTTCTGGGCCGAGGGCCTTCTTTCTGTCCGCACAGCTGTCTTCCTCGTCCCGCGCGGGGTCCTCTTGAGCAATGCGTCTTGGCGTTGAGCAAAACCACGCTGGGCCTGATTCATCTTTGCTCTCTGAGGCACGGCCGGCCAGGGCCTCCGGGGCCTCTAGGAAGGCCTCAAGCTGCCGAGTTTCAGGGAAGGAACAGCTGTCAGTCCCCTGGGTTTAGATTTATCCAACCCCAGGTCGGTTCCCACCCCGTTGAACCCCATGCTTCTGGTCATGTGTCAGTCTTGGGGGTGGAGATTACAGGTGGGCAGGGTCTTAAAGGTCAGAGGCGGGGACAGTGTTTCTTGACGTTGTACCCTTCGATGGCTCCCATGCTTGGGTCAACCCTAAACCTCCAAGAGCCAGAAGCTGGGAGTGGATGACAGGGGCTGGATCACTCGATAATTGCCCCGTTCTGTTCATTCCCTCTGAAGCACCCGGCACTGGCCACTGTCGGCAGACAGGACACTGGGCTAGGTGGACCTTTGGTCTGACCCAATGTGGCCGTTCTCATGTTCTTATGAGTTTGTCAGGGCTGAGATTGGAGTTGCTTGTAAAGAAACAATGAACATTTTGCTGGTTGGCAACAAGGGTCTTCTGTGTCCTGGGAATCAACGGTGAAGTCATCCTAGAACAGTGCCCTAGTTAGTTGTATAAGCCCCGTGAAAGACGGGTGTCTGCCAGCTTACTGGAGTTGGCTCCCCATCTCCAGAGATAGGACCCCTCCGGCGCAGGTGGTGCAGTGGAGGGCTTGGGTGAGGATGAGACACATGCCCTTGGCTTTACAGTGCCCCCTGTGGATGACGATTGTGATGCGTTGGAAACGGTATTAAAATTGCGAGCGATCAGTTTAGATTCTCAGTGGGTTTCTGGGTCCTGTTGGCAGGCTAGGGGGCTCTGTGAAGAAGCCTGTTATCAGAGACATTTCTGCAGAGAGCCAGCCTAGAGTAAGGCCAATCCAGTTGTGCCTCTCTGCTTTTTAAGGAGCAGCCTGTTTTGTTTTCCTCTGTTTTGCGGGTCTTGTGTGTTATTGAGCTGGATTCTAAGCAATAAAGTCATGTTACGTTGGTACCTTCCAGACAGGCTGTTTAGGTTTGAGCTAACTTCTCTGTGTGTTTGCCATGAAAGTTAACAAGTATGGCAAGGCACCAATGAGAAAATCGGAGGAAATATTATGCTGGAGTTGCTTCAAACCTGCTGTTCTGAGAAATATCAATGAACTAGTTTTGCATTCAATTGTCTTGTCTGGAGCAACTAGGATAAGAGTTGGAAAAGGCCAGGGTGCCGCCTGGCTTTCTGGTCAGATGGGGCGGATGGGAGATTCTCTCCACACGTGAATTTTAACCCACCCAGATGCTCACCGAACGTGTCTGCTGGGTGGGAAAGTTTTCCTCGGCACTGGGATTTTGACAGGAATTTGGTTTTTGACAATGGCAAATGGGTGATTTGAAGCTGAACTAGGGTTTGAAGGGAAATTAAAATGTCAATGGGAAGTTTTCCTGAAAAGTGTCTGATTCCTTGGGTGGGGGTGGGGGGGAATAAAATTTGAGTTTTTGGCCCAAACTTGTCAGGTTTTTGGCTTTTCTATGAAAAGTTGAAATTTTCTGTTTTCTAAGGATCTTTTACTGTTTTTGTGTGTGTGTGGAAAAACAAGGTATTGGACACAACAGATTTTTGTTCCACAGAAAGTGTGTGATTTGGGAGGGGGATTTTCTGATTTATTTTTAAAAACCAAAAGCTTGAGACGCTTCTGGCTTCTTTGCCAATAATGTTGCTGGCTGGTTTCTTTGACAACAAGTTGAAATTTTGCATTGGAAATAGACGTTTGTTTTCCATGCCAGAGTCTTCACATGTGGGTGACGGTCACTGGTCACAGCTGGGTGCGAGATTTCGTTCATCAAAGTGGAAGTGGAAGAGTATCACAGGAGGAGAAACTGAGATCGCGGGGCGCGGTCACATCGTGCCAGGCACTGCAGAGACCCTGAGTGACCACAGTCTAAACAGAAAGAGGAAAGTTTTTGCCGGGCCTTTGAAGTTCTTACATTCTGCACTGCTCAGTTTGGATGTTTGTCTCGTGGTCTGTAACACGGTCACTTCTGAACCCTGTGTCTGACCTATCCCCGGCTCTAGAAAGGTCTGAGGTCTAGTGGGTTAGAGCAGGGGGGGCTGGGAGCCAGGACTCCTGGGTTCTCTGCTCACCCTATGTCGGTGCTGTTGCCCCCCGGTGTGTCGCCAGTCCAGGATCCCTGGCTGAAATGTTTGGGGCGGGGGGTGCCCCATGGGTCCAGGGACTGTGACAGGTCAGCATCCGTTTGCTCGGCTGTCTTTGTTGCAGAGGGTCCCTCATCTCAGACCAGTGGGTTGTGTCAGCAGCTCATTGCTTTGAAAGGTGAGTCACTTGGGGTGGGGAGGGACGAGGGGACAGGCAGATGTCCTGCTTGGATCCTTGCTGGGAGAGCCATCCCCATGCGGGGTTATGGGCAGCTGTTCTGCAGCTGCCCCACCCCAGAGGTGGCTGCATCTCAGCACCAGGCAAGCCATCCCCGTGTGGCGTCACTGGGCAGTTTTTCCTCTGCTGTCCTGCCCCAGAGGTGGCTGCATTTCACAGCCACACGAGCCCTGTGTGTTATTGTGGGTGGTATTTTTCCTGCTGCTCCACCCCGGACCCCACTGCATTTTTGCCCATGTTTACAATCCATCTTCCCCCACTGATCGTTGTTTTCTCTCTGCTCCCCATCTCCGGTCCTCAGCCTGCCTATTCTGTGAACCCTGGGGGGCGCGGGGGTGTGTGGGTGGGTTAGAAACTAGCTCTCCAACCCCTCCCTAAGCCAGGTCCGATCCCCCATGCACCAGATCATCATCTATCCTGATTACGAGAGGTGCAGCCATTCAGCCGATGTCGCCCTAGTGCAGCCGCCGAAGCCAGTGCGATTCAGAGATGAAATCTGCCCCCTCTGCTTGCCGGGCCCCTCTGATCCTCCCCTGCAAACAGCCATGCTGGGTCACCAGCTGGGGAGACTGTTACTCAGGAAGTAAGACCATCCCCCGGGGGAAGGCGCTATCGCGCCATGTCTAAAGCCCCATGCTCCTGGAGTCCTGGGATTCCTGCTGCACCTTGAAATAAACCCAGCCAAGCACTCTAAAACTTGTGGCCATCACAAAGCTTCGTGGAAAATTTTGCTGTTTGAACGCTCACGGGGCCAGACTGAAGCCAGAGACCCTCCGGTGTTACTCCTGGGTCCGCCCAGAAGGACGATTTGAACGGGCAGCACTGTCCCTCTCAGGTGTTAGCTGGTAGCTCATAACCTGTCAATAGCACCAGGACTGGCCAGAGGCGTCATCAGTGATGTGGGATCTAGGGCACCAGTTGAACTGGGGTAGATGACGGGGCTCTGGGGACCGGGAGCAACCTGAGCGGGGTGTGATTTCGGGTGGAAATGACCCTTCATGACGAAGTCCACTTTGCCCGGGTGGCCAGAGAGCCTGGAGAGTCTAAGACTGTCCGTGACGTGACTTTTCTAGGGGTCCAGGAGTTCCCATTTGTTCCTGGCATGGCAAAATCTCATTACCGGCAGGCCTCCGGGTTGGGGTGTCTGCCCAGGCTGCCCTGAGGTTGGCACTCACGGCTGTGAGCCGCTCCAGACAGGGTGGCACAAACTCCCCCGGAGACTGGCGAATTCCCCATGGCGGCCGGCCTTAAGGAGCCCTGAGCCGACGCTGCCCCCTGGTGTCGGTCAAGGAGGCTGCAGACGGAGGGGGTGGCCCGCTGGCTCGGGCGGGAGAGTTTTGTGTCACAGGTTCGGGTCCCGCATAGGCTTTGCCGTGTGTGTGTGTGTGTGTGTGTGTGTGTGTGTGGGCGGCGGTGTGGTGTGGCCGGCTGGGAAGGGGAACGGATGCCAGTGTGGGGTGGGTGGATGTGGGAGGAAAGGGGGTGGGGACTGGAGCAGAGGATGAGGGTGTGTGTGGGGGGGAGGAGGACGGGGTGGGACAGAGAGGGATGGGCAGGCATGGGGGTGGATCCAGGGACCCCGTTCTCCGCCCCCTCTCCGCCGTCCCCCCACCCCAGACTCCACAGGAGATTCAGGCCCAGTCTGCAAGGCCCGCTCTGCACCATCCACCCTCACCCGGAGCCTGGCAGGGACCCCGTCAAACCTGAAATGGTCCGGGTGCCTCCTGGATCGGACCCGCGCCCCCAACACTCATCGGCCAGGGCGGCAGCTCAGCTGGAACTCTCTCGCCGTCCACGCTCCCAGCACGGCCCGCGTCATGGAGGGAGGGAGAGCTCAGTGGTTTGAGCATTGGCCCCCTAAACCCAGGGTTGTGAGTTCAATCCTTGAGGGGGCCATTTAGGGATCTGGGGCAAAAATTGGGGTTGGCCCTGCTTTGAGCAGGGGTTTGGACTAGATGACCGCCTGAGGGCCCTTCCAGCCCTGAGATTCTATGATCGAGCTGCTCCGGCCCCAAGAAGGAATTTGCTACCCATTTGTTGTAGCGATTGCTGCAGATCTCTGGATCCGCCCCCCCTTTTTTTCTGTTGATAGTCTGGGTCTGAGCAGCACCCGCCCCCAGCTCTGCTCCAGTCCCATCCCCAGCCTCCGCATGGCTCTGAACCCAGTGGTGGGCCTGCCCCCAGTCTCGGCTGCTGGCAGTGGCTCCTCCGTTCTAACCCATGAGACCCCACTCCCGTCCTAGAGCCAGGGAGAGAACACAGGCATCCGGGCTCCCAGACCCCGCTGCTCTAACCCACCAGACCTCACTTCCTTCCCAAAGCCAGGGGGAGAACCCAGGAGTCCTGGCTCCCAGTGGCCCCTGCTCTAACCACTAGACCTCACTTCCTTCCCAAAGCCAGGGGGAGAACCCAGGAGTCCTGGCTCCCTTCCCCCCAGCCCCACCTACCAGTGGCTATTCACACCCTCCCCGCTGGCTACCGCCCTCGCCACGCCCTGGGAGCCAATCTCCTTCGCGGTCAGAGCCCGGTCGCTGGGCAGGAGGAAATAGAAACTTTACTTTCGTTTCCCCAGGATTACACCTTGGACACGGGCAGAGCGAGCTGTGGGACAGGTAACGGGGGGCCAGCGACCGTCCCGGGGGGGCAGAATCGCCCCCTCCAGTCTATCCCCCCGCACCACTCCCACGGGGCAGGATCGTCGCCCGACAACCCCCCTGAGATTTGAGTGGCTGGTTTCAAACCAGCGGCAGCTGGGGGCCACCGAAGGCAAATCCCGGCCAACCCCCGGCCTCTGGCTGGGGCCCGGCCCCCGCCCCACCAGCGCAGCCCCGCGGGTCCCCTCGCAGCGAGCCGCGCCCGGCCGCCAAGCCCGAGAGCTGCTTGAAAAGTCCCGAGCGGCTGAAAATCCCGCTGCGCCCGGGGCACTTGCGCCCCGGTGGGGAGGGGGGCGCGGATGGCAGCGGGCTCTCCCCAGGTGCGACGGCTGGGGACGCGCGGTTTCCTCCTGCAACAGAGACGGAAATGAGTAGTGTTTAATGCCAGGGAGCCCGGACTCCTGGGTTCTCTCCCCAGCTCTGGCAGGGGAGTGGGGTGTAGTGGGTTAGAGCAGAGGGGGCTGGGAGGCAGGACTCCTGGGTTCTTTCCCCTTTCCGGGAGGGGAGTGGGAGCTAGTGGGTTAGAGCAGAGGGGGCTGGGAGCCAGGACTCCTGGGTTCTCTCCCCAGCTCTGGGAGGGGAGTGGGGGCTAGTGGGTTCAAGCAGGGAGGCTGGGAGCCTGGACTCCTGGGTTCTCTCCCCATCGCTTGGAGGAAGGAGTGGGTTAGAATGGGGAGGGGAGCTGGACCCCCTGGGTCCTGGGTGCAGTAGGGCTGTGGCATGAGGTGCTGGCCAAAGAGAGTTTGCTCATTTCTTGGGGTGCTAGTGGGGATGGGGGTGTCCCCAGTACACAAGGAGAGCCCTGGGGAACTCAGCACTCAAGAATTGGGATTAGGACATGGAGTGTCCCATCCCTGCTCTGTGCCTCAGTTTCCCCCTCTGCCAGCCCTCCTGTTTGAGCACAGTGGGTGTGAGGGGGTTAATCCATTGGTGTCCTGTTGACTCAGCTCTCCAACTGAGTTTGGTTTTAGTCCCAAGCCAGGAGGAGTGGAGATCGGTGGAGCCCAGCCTGTCACCCGCGGCATTATGGGAAATGCAAATAATAAAGGGTAAGCGCTCCAGTCCCACCCAATTAAGGTGTAACCCATTCCAGCGCTGGGGCTAGAGTCCACGATTCCTGGCTCACAGCCCCCCCCTCACTCGACTCCAATCCCCTGCCCCACCCCCCCCAGTTGGGATAGAACCCAGGAGTCCTGGCTCACAGGCCCCCTGCTGTGTGTCTCCCAGGCTGATCCCACCCCCCTCCTTGAAGCCAGCTCCAGAGGGGATGGTGGATCGACTCCAGGAGGACGTCACCTGCTCCATCTGCCTGGACATCTTGGAGGACCCCGTCTCCATCGAGTGTGGCCACAACTTCTGCCAGGGCTGCCTCGCAGCTCACTGGAGCGGGGTCTCGGCTTGGGGGTACGAGTGCCCCGAGTGCCGGGCTCCCTGCTCCAGGAACCGGACGACCCCAGACACACGTCTCAAAAGCCTGGTGGAGAAAATCAGAAACCTGCCACGTGAAGAGGCATTGACAGCAACAGGGACAGTGAGGCCTGAGGTGAGTGCAGCCCACCTGAGGCTGGTCCAGAGATGCAGCCACCTCTGGGGCAGGGCAGGGGGGGAACAGCTGCAAGTTTGCTCCCTGCAGCACAGTGTCCCCTATCTCCATGCTGGGGCCTTGGGGTCGGGGGGAAGGCCGGCTAAGGGGATTCCTGTGTCCCTTTAGCAACCGCTCAGGTCCCTGGGCTGCTAAGCGGGGAGCTGGGCACTCAGGGCTCAGACCCGCTGATAAGAAATTAAGCCCTGAGCTAACAGGCTGTGACTCCAGACAGGGGGCCCCGGTGAGGGGACATGGACTAGCTGGAAGTGGGGGGGGAGAGGATGGGACACAAGGCCTCTCCCCTCTAGGGGGCACTGGCTTGGATGTGGCCCATGGTGGGACTGGCTGGTCCAGGGTGTGGGAATGGGGCTCTGATCCGGGGGAGAAGGGACTCACCAGCTCAGGGGTGGGGTCCCAGCTCTGATCCTGCTCTGTTCCTGCAGCCGGGGCCGAGGGCTCAGCCAGAGCCGGGGCACCCGGTGCAGCTGGTGTGTCTGGATGAGAAAGGGGGCCTGACCCTGGACAAGGAAGCCCTGAGCCACTGCCTGGAGCAGGGTGGGGTGGGGGACGCCCCCATCTGCCTGGTGTCCATTGTCGGGGAGCAGCGCCGGGGCAAATCCTTCCTGCTGAACTACCTGCTGCGCCGGCTCCAGAGCCTGGTGAGTGCAGCCCTGATCCCCTCCCAGAACCAAGGAGAGAACCCAGGAGTCCTGGCTCCCGCCCACCCTGCTCTAACTCACTAGACCCCACCCTCCCCTCCCAGAACTGGGGAGAGAACCCCGGAGTCCTGGCTCCCAGCCCCCCAGCTCTAACCCACTAGACCCCTCTCCCCTTCCAGAGCTGGGGATAGAAGCCAGGAGTCCTGGCTCCCAGCCCCCCCTGCTCTAACTCACTAGACCGTCTAGACCCTTGTCTGTGTGTCTGTCTCAGCTTGAGTCTGCCTGTCTATCATCTTTCCAGTGCACTGGTCCCCATGCTACTTGCCTGCTAATAAAATACCCACAGTCCCCCTGACCTCCCGCATTAATTGCGCCACTCCCTATGTCTTCTTCTCCCCCCCGCCCCCGCCAGGATGTGAAGGATGGATCCTGGATGGGCCGGGAGGAGGAGCCCCTGGAGGGGTTCGAGTGGCGAGTTGGTGCCCGCAGCATCACCAAGGGGGTGTGGGCGTGGAGTCAGCCCTTCTGGGTCCCCTCCGAGGGGGGGCAGGTGAGTGGGAAGAGGGGTGGGGAAATGGGGTGGCGGGATGAGTGACCGCAGCAGATCTCTACTTGGGGAAGCAGAGCAGACAGAGGTTGGGTGGGCTCGGAGACCAGGGAGTCAGGGAACACAGTGCCCCCCAGAGGCTGGGTCTCACTTGGTGCTGGGGCATGTGGGGGGCAGAGTGGGGAGCTGGCATGAGACACTGGCCCGTGGCTCCCCCCCCCCCCCAGGTGGCCGTGCTGCTGGTTGACACCGAGGGCTCCATGGACATCGCCAGAGACAGGGAGACCAGCGTCAAACTCTCCACCCTATCCATGCTGCTTGGCTCCTACCAGG
This sequence comes from Natator depressus, assembly GCF_965152275.1. NCBI lineage: Eukaryota > Metazoa > Chordata > Testudines > Cheloniidae > Natator > Natator depressus. The sequence goes on from NC_134239.1 coordinate 2,271,261, forward strand.
TAGGCACTAGGGGGCGCTGTGCTGCAGGGAGCGGGGCAGGGCTCAGCAGGGGGCGCTCTCCCATTGCAGCCAGGGCCGGCCCCGATGCCCCAGGTTGGCACTAGGGGGCGCTGTGCTGGGGGAGAGGGTCGTGCTGGTTTCTGTCTCTAACCCTGTCCTCTCTGATGACTTGCAGATCCTGAATGTTTCCAGCCAGCTAAAGGACCCCGATCTAGAATATCTGGAGGTGAAGGGGGAGGAGGGCAGGACGTGGTGCCATTCTTCTACAGCCCCAACGGGGTAGTGTGCCCATTCTACAGCTGGGGAAGCTGAGGCCCAGAGAGAATCAGTGACTTGCCTGAGGTCACATGGGGAGTCTGTGGAACAGCCAGAGATAGAACCCAGGAGTCCTGGCTTCCAGGCCCCACCCCCACTGTTTTAACTGCTAGACCCCACTCCCCTCCCAGAGCTGGGGATGGAACCCAGGAGTCCTGGGGCCGTATCCAGCAAGGCCCAGCTTCTGTGCTGCTCCAGGGTCTGGAATTCGCCCCTGCCCGAGCTCCATGCCGACTGAGAACACGGGTTTTGCCAGGACTCTGGGAAAGTCTCAATATTTGGCATCTTGGTCTATTCCGCTCCTACCGTCGGTGGGCACGGGGGGCAAACAGAGCCCCTGGCATGGGGCAGGGGGGAGGGGAACCTTGACTTGCAGTTCTGCTCTTTGGCCACTAGGTGTCCCTGCAGCAGAGGGGGAAAGCCCTGGGACCCCGGGGAACAGACCCAGACCAAGCTGGAGCTGCAGGTTGGTGGGTGGGTGGGTGTTTGGCAGGGGGGTGTTTGTTGGTAGGATTTCCACCCCCACCTGCCACCAGGGCACATGCTGCCTCCCTGCCCCAGGGATCTCAGCCCCCTGCTCTCTCTTCTCTGCAGATGTTTCTGCACGTGGCCGAAGAGGTGGGAAAGGAATACGGGCTGGAGTCCATTCAGGTGAGACGACATTCCCCCCCATCCCTCCACCCTGCCCCATGCAATCCCCTTGTCCGACTGCAAAGGATGCTACTGCCCCAGCCACTCCCTGCCCCAAACCTGAGGGGTTCAGCCTTCCCCTCCTGAGATTGTCCTGTCTCCCCTGCAGCACCTAGACCTGCTGGTGCGGGATTGGAGCAACTCCCCGGTCCTTGGAACGGACGGTGGGAAGGAGCATCTGAGAGACGTCCGACAGGTGACTGTGGGGCTTGACACGGCGCCTTTGCCCTCTGGGGGTTGCTGGCTCCGATCTGGCCCCAGGGCAAGGGCCTGGCTGGCTCAGGGGAACAGGGAATGGGTCCTGGAGTATTTCCCTCTGTTGGTGTCTCACTTTGCTGATTCCCCTGGCTCTGGCAGATGCTGGCGGCGAGGTCCCCTTGGAAACACCCCAAGGCCCTGGAAGCGCTGAGCAGAAGCAAAACCCGCTGTTACCTGATGCCCTTCCCTGGCAAGCGGATCATGACTGGAAGCCAGGGATGCCTGAGAGGTAACGGACCCGGGACAGTGGCTCTGAGCCTGCACGACGGGGCGTCTCCATCTCTGTCGGGGAACGGGCCATGGGGGGACGCTCCGGCTCTGGGTTCATTGCCATGTCCCTCCCCTTCGCAGACATGGATGAGGATTTCCGGGACAGCCTGAGGGACTACGTCACCGGTCTGGTGGCCTCAGCCGGTCAACACGTCTGGAGGGACCGGCACGGGGCGCTGGTGACTGGGTCACAGCTCGCTACCAAGATAAAGGTGGGGATTGGCCAGCTGGGCATGGCGTCTCAGTAGGGGACGCTCTCCCCTGGCAGTCAGCGCTGGCCCCAATACCTCATGGTGGCGCTAGGGGGCGCTGTGCTGCGGGGAGCAGGGTGGGGCCTTAGCTCTTTTTGCTGAACTTCTGTTAATTAAGAATGAGGGTTGTATTTACAGCCTAGCAGAATCCCAGCTTGGATGATTCTACCGAGCCTTCCTAAATCATCCAGGGAAGTTCTTCATTTCCGCCACCAAACTGATTCCCACCGTTGTCTTATGGCAGTTCCCCAGCTGCCCTGCCCCAGAGGTGGCTGCATCTCAGCGCAGGGCGAGCCATCCCCATGTTCCCACTTTTCTAAGCCCTGTGGAGTCTGTATAGTGATTTCTTGTGCTTGCTTTGCAGACATTCTCTGATCTGATGAAGAAACATTGTTTCGGCTTCTCCTCTCCCGCTCAGGTACCTTCTCTGCCCGTCTCTGCCTCTGGCCTGGTCAAGGCGTGTGTCCCTCCTCCTGAATTCACTTCCGATGTAAAACTGTAGCCTACTTTTGTCTTATTACTGCTGCCTCGCCCGAGAGGTGGCTGCATCTCATGTCGGGCAAGCCATCCCCGTGTCGTGTTGCTGGGATGCTATTCCCCAGCTGCTCCTCCCCCTCCCACAGTATTCTTGCCAGCAAGTTAAAGAAGTATGGGCTGGATGAATGGACTACAAGGTGGATAGAAAGTTGGCTAGATTGTCGGGCTCAACGGGTAGTGATCAACGGCTCCATGTCTAGTTGACAGCCGGTATCTAGCGGAGTACCCCAAGGGTCGGTCCTGGGGCCGGTTTTGTTCAATATCTTCATTAATGATCTGGAGGATGGTGTGGATTGCACCCTCAGCAAGTTTGCAGGTGACACTAAACTGGGAGGAGTGGTAGATACGCTGGAGGGCAGCGATAGGATCCAGAGGGCCCTAGACAAATTAGAGGATTGGGCCAAAAGAAATCTGATGAGGTTCAACAAGGACAAGTGCAGAGTCCTGCACTTAGGACAGAAGAATCCCATGCACCGCTACAGACTAGGGACCGAATGGCTCGGCAGCAGTTCTGCGGAAAAGGACCTAGGGGTTACAGTGGACGAGAAGCTGGATATGAGTCAACAGTGTGCCCTTGTTGCCAAGAAGGCCAATGGCATTTTGGTCTGTATAAGTAGGGGCGTTGCCAGCAGATCGAGGACGTGATTGTTCCCCTCTATTCGACATTGGTGAGGCCTCGTCTGGGGTACTGTGTCCAGTTTTGGGCCCCACGCTACAAGAAGGATGTGGAAAAATTGGAGAAGCCCCCGAAGGGCAACAAAAATGCTTAGGGGGCTGGAGCACATGACGTATGAAGAGAGGCTGAGGGAACTGGGATTGTTTAGTCTGCGGAAGAGAAGAATGAGGGGGGATTTGATAGCTGCTTTCAACTACCTGAAAGGGGGTTCCAAAGAGGATGGCTCTAGACTGTTCTCAGTGGTAGCAGATGACAGGACAAGGAGTAATGGTCTCAAGTTGCAGTGGGGGAGGTTTAGGTTGGATATTATGAAAAACTTTTTCACTAGGGGGGCGGTGAAACACTGGAATGGGTTACCTAGGGAGGTGGTGGAATCTCTTTCCTTAGAAGTTTTAAGGCCCAGCTTGACAAAATCCTGGCTGGGATGATTTAGTTGGGGATTGGTCCTGCTTTGAGCAGGGAGTTGGACTAGATGACCGCCTGAGGTCCCTTCCAACCCTGATAGTCTATGATTCTCCCCCAACCCCAGAAGTGGCTGCATCTCAGCACTGGTTGAGCCCATCCCTATGCAGTGTTGTGTGTAGCTGTTGCCATATGCTCCTCCCCAGAGGTGGCTTCATCTCAGGAGTGTGTTGACACTTGTTGGAAAATGTGTTTTTTTTTTTTACCCCCAAAGAGAAATTTGAGTTTCCGGCGAAATATGAAAAGTTGAAATACTTGATCTGGTGTCTCATGGGAATTATAGTTTGGCTCTGCATGCTCCCTTTTCTCCCCATAAATCAGCTCTCTGGTTGGACGGCAACTCCCATGATGCACCATAGAGGAGGGGATGATGCATCATGGGGCTTGTAGTTTGGGTGCCTGGCTTCAGGCTGAGCTGCCGTGGTGGCTCATGGGAGTTGTAGTTTCACACTGGCTAGTGGCATCGCTCTGTTACATGAGGTTGCTGCAGTTGCTAGGTGGAGACAGGGCCCCATAAACTGCGGCTCACCCCGGCCTTGTCCTCCCTGTGCAGATGGCCATCATCTTCCACAACCAGAGAGTCCTGGACAGGGCCAGCGCAGACCACGCTGTGTTTTTGAGGGAGAAGGTGAGTCTGTGCGGCGGGGGCCCCTGTGCCCCAGCCAGGGGAACCCAGGGAACTGCCCTGGCCAACCCCACTGGCTGTGGGCTTTGGGGTAGGAGACGGGACTTTGTATCTCCAGCTCCCAGGGTGGCTATAGAGATGGGAGGCTGAAACTCCTGCACAGGGGTTGGGTGTCGGGGAGGGAATAAGTTTGCCCTGTGGCCAGCTGCAGTGATGGAGGCGTCATGGCCCAGGTGGCTCAGGGGCTGGACCAGGAGTCGGAACTCCTGGCTTTTGTTTATGGTGCTGTCGCAGACTCCTCTGGACTCATCACTCAGAATCTCTGGGCCTCAGTTTCCCCATCTATGAAAGTGGGAGAATGATCTTGCCCTTGGGTGTTTTAGCCTGTGAGCTTTTTGGGGCAGGGATGGCCTCTCACTGAGTTTGTGTGCCACGCAAGGGGGAGGCCTCCATCTCGGTCTAGGTCTGTGGTGCGCCCAGCGTGAGGGGGGCCCCCATCTCAGTCAGGAGGGTGGGGTCCATGCAGCGCTTGCCCCTTCTAACGCTCTTGGCCGTCTCCTCTCCCGGCGGGCGCAGGACGGCGACTCCCAGAACATGGTCGCCTGCCTGAAGGTGCGGCCGAGCAAGATGGCGGAGCTGTTCGCGGAGCGGCGCGGGCAGTTGCTCTGGCGGTGCCGGACGGACATGCGGGAGCCGGCCCCGGAGAAAGAGGCCCAGCTGACAGGGCTGGAGGAGGAGCTGACGCGGGAGGCCGAGACCTTCCTGGAGAGCTACGGGAAGCGCTTCAAGAAATTCGCCATTTTGGCGGGCGTGGGCGCGGGGGTGCTGGTCCTGGGACCGGTGGGCGGCGCTGCCGGTGCCGGGATCGCCGCCGCTGCCATCGCTGCCGAGGTGGCGGTGGCCATTGGGGCTGGGACGGGCGCCGTGGCCGGGATTGTCGTGGGTGGGGGCGTGGGCGGGGGAGTTGGTGGGAACATCGCCCAGAAGGATAGGCAGAGGGCCAAGGCTGCTGGCAGCGGGAGGGAGGAGGAGGACGGCACTGAGGATCTATCCGATGACAAACCCCTGATCTGATCGGTGCCCCCCCACAATCTGGGGCTGACGAATGGGGTGACAGGACAGCAGTGTGGCCTGGACACGTCCCCCGGAAGCCACCCCAGAGCAGGAAGCCATTGCCCCCAGATTCTAAGAAGGGACGTTTAGATCCTCTCGTCTGATCTGCTCTGCCACCCAGGCTAGAGAATGCCACCCACTTCCCCCTGCCTTGGGACCAATATCTCCTTTGCACTAAATCATTTCCCGGAAAGGCGGCCAGTCCGGCTCAGAATCCGGAAAAGACAGAGTCCCCCACCGCTTTCCCACTGGTGAATCACCCACGCTGTGAGTAATCGGGTGCCTCGTTTCCAACTGGAGTTTCTCACTTTAATTTGCAGCCCTTGGTTCTCGCTCTGCCTTCCTCCAACGTTGCAGGGCCACTCCGGCTGCAACACAAAGCACTTGGAAACGCCCTGCCGATGGTCCTGTCCCGAGATCATCCGCTGGGGGTGACCGTGGGCACCTGGCTTAGTTCCTACAGCAGCAGCCGTGTTGTCTGGTCCTGGAGGATAGATATCCAGCCACTCCTCTGAGCGGGAAGGCGAGTCCAGGGGAGAGGGCACAGAAAGACATGGATTGGGTTTCCTGCTCTACCATGGGCTTCCTCTGTGACTTTGGCCAAGCCACTTAGTTTCTCTGTGCCTCAGTTTCCCATCTGTATACTGAGGATAATAATGCATTGAAAGATGGTGAGGGGTTTGAGCTCTACTGAGAGAAAGCGCTATCCAAGAAACAGGCATCGTTATTTATTCTGCGGGAGGGCTATAAAAGCATCCAAAGCTAAAGGATTTTCTGTTCAACACCCATGAACGCACGCCAAGCAGGGGACACCGTCTGGCCAACTCCACAGGAAGGCTCAGCTCCCACCCTTCGGCACTGGTGAAAATCCAGGAGTTGGACTTGAGGATTTCCAACCAACGAGGGCTCGGGCTAGGGGTATTCTCCAGCTGTTCCATGCCCACGCCAGCCTCAGCTGGCGCCTACGATCCCATAGACCGCTCTAGCATGAGGTACGGGGTCGGCTCCATCATGGCTTTGCCTTGGTGAGCCGGGAGCGCCCCTTCCCATCACAGATTCCAAGGCCTGGATAACACGGGCCGTGATCCTGCCCTGAATTAATTGCTGCTTGAACTGGAGTGATCTGTTAGAGAAACTTCCCATCTCTATTTAAAAATGGACAATGATGGCGAATCTGCGACGACCCTTGGTAAATTATTCCAATTGTTCTGACTGTTTAAAATTTCTGCCTTACTTCCTGTCTGAATTTTGTTGAGCTTCAACGTCCAGCCATTGGAGCATGTTAGACCTTTCTGTGCTAGACTGAAGGACCCATTATGAAATATTTGTTCCCCAGGTGGGTACTTATGGACTGGGATCCAGTCACCCCTTAACCTGCTCTTTGAGTCCTATCTTCCTAAGAATTCCTTGGGAACCTAATATCAGGGCTGCATGTTTTCAAAGGCTGCACCTCTTGGTACCTAATAAGAGAAAGCAGAAGTCACTTGAGACTGTGGTCTGCAAAGTGTCCAATGGGAGAGGTTAGGTTTCTGCTGGAAGGTGGCTAGTCAACAGGTCTTGGGTGCAGGACAGTCTCAGAGCAATGGAGGCATTTAAGCAATTTCCTTTGTGCCCAACAGGAGGAAAGATATTTGGGGTATTGTGTTAGGGTGTCAATGTAGGGATGAGTGCGTGCATGAGTCTGTGAGCACCTGTAAATGACTGTCATGGGGAGTGCTAGAGAGTAATCTCCCAGATCTAAATAACTGTGAAGTTCTGACTCTTCGAACCTTGCATGGTGAGTTCCTAGTTTTGGGACAAGTCTCCACAGAAACCATCAGCTGTAATTCGGTTCAGGGAAGATGCAACTTCTGTTTAGCGGAAGGGCTTTAAACTGCTCCTGGGGAATTCTGCACCAAAAAAATTTAAAATCCTGCACAGAGTTTAAATTTCTGCACATTTTATTTATCAAAATAACCTTATATAATCACACCAGTTTCATTTATTTTGGTAATTTATTTCAAAATACCTGTCGGCAAGTATTTCTGTAACAGTCGAGACACCCACACAAATTCCCCCAGGAGTAGAAAGTTGAAGAAACCCTGACAACTCAGTTCCTGCTTTTGTGCCCCCTCTCTCCCCTGCTTCCCTGAGCCCAGCTGTCCCCACCTCCTCAGTCCAGCCAGTAGGCCCTCCTCAGCCCAGCCATTCACACCTCCTCCCCTGCCCAAAGCCTGCACCTGTCACCCAAACCCCATCCCAGAGCCTGCATGCCAGACCCCCTCCCCCACCCAAACTCCCTCGCAGATCCCAACCTCTCACCCCTTCTGCACCCAAACTCACTCCCAGAGCCTACCCCCCAGTCCCATACCCCAGACCTCCTCCCCCATCCAAAGCCTTAGGCAGGTGGGGGGCAGAGTTTTGGGGGGTAGGGTCTGGGTCGCATGAGTGACATTATTGGCCCCCTGGGAGGATTTGAGGACTGGCACTGGCCCTAAGGTAAATTGAGATTGAGACCCCTGCCTTAGATCTACACGGTTTTTATGATGTCCAACCCACGATTCCCCTGCTGCACACTAAGTGTGTTGTTCTTTTCCTCGCCTTGGAGGACGTGGGGAACAATTGATCAGCTTCCTCTTTAGAACAATCTTTGACATATCGGACGACTGTTCTCAGGTCCTTCCCCAGCTTTCTCTTCCCTAAACATGCCCAGTTCTTTCAACCATTCCTCATAGGCCCTGTCTTCTTAAACCGCTGATCGTGTTTGTCACGCTCCTCTGGACTCTCTCCAGTGTGTCCATCTGTCTTAAAATGCGGTGATGAAAACTGGAGCTAGGATGCCAGCGGAAGCTTCACCAGTGCCGAGTAGAAGGGGACAGTTGCCTCCTGAGTCTGACATATGACCTTCCCGTTAATACACCCCACATGACATTCCCCATTTTTGCACCCCATCCCACTCTTGTCTTTGTTGATTGCGTTGATGACTTGATTCTAATGTTGCTGCTGCTAATTTGGCTACTTGATCTTATTTTCACCTCAACTGGAGAATGGCTGAGTCAGTTGGGTAGAGTTTGTACCGGCTTGGTCTCAGTGATCTGTTTTCTTGACTTTGTATTTGTGGTGGGTTGTTTTACTTGTAATAAAATGGCTAGAAAGCACACTGGGTCATCTTTTCTTTCAATCAGCAACTTGAGCCGGAACCGTAGAGAATCTTTGGCTGGTACATCATCAAGTGGCCTCACTCCCCACTCTTTTATAGGTAATACTTGTTTTTTGCTTTATCTAAACCAGCGTGCCCTTCAGTGAAGTGTCTGGGGAACACCTCAGCATCACAGCGAGGGGAGAGCGAACATATTAATGAGTTTACTTTGTCCAGATCCCTGTGCAGTGTGAGAGGGTAGAATTCTGGGTTTATACTCCAGCAGGGGGGTGTGAGCTGGGGATTATCTGTTGTTGGGTCATGCAGAGGCTGGCCAGAGACCCCATGTAACTGCAGCTAGGTGTGTCCCTGCCTGCGTGAATGCGGATGGAAGTGTAGGACCAGGAGCCGTCTACAGCTTGTCGCAGCAGCAGTGTGGGAGAGGGAGCCCAGGCTGCTGGGTCAGTGGTACCCCAGTTTCAGGTGGCACCCCTGGGGGAACCTGTCACACATTACCTCCCCTGTCTTACACATGATGCTCCTGCAGCCTTTTCATTTTATCTCAGGCTATCCTCCTGTTTTCCCCAACAACGGTGTGAACTTTCTCAGTGTTGGATTGTGGGGTTACTCCATAGCCCCTGTTTTCCTCCGCGGGATCTCCCTCCAAGAGGTTTGCTCTTGCCCCACAATGAGAGAGGCTGGGGCACGCTTCATACTCTCATTGGCTGCTGTACTATAAACCATCAAAAGGAATGGACTATACTGGTCCCAGTCCCTGGGGTGCTGTCCTGGAAAGGGAGCCAGCGGACCCCCCAGAAGTGCTTTTGATCCTTTCAGCCACCCCATCCGATTGGGGGTGTGCTGGGGTGGCCGGGTTTTGTGGATGCCTAGACTCTCCCCAACCCATCAAAAAACATGGGTTTCAACGGGTTTCCCTTAATCTGTGAGTAACTCACCCTGGAGCCCAAATGTGGTGAAGGATTCGTTCCCTGGGAGCCCAGCTGCTGTCACAGCCTCTGGATTTCTTTGGGGAAGCCTCAGGCCATTTTGTGAAGTGCTCTGTAGCTACCAGCGAATCTTCGTTGCCATATTCTGTCTCAGGCAAAGTCTGAAGCACGTCAGCAGAAACGCGCCCAGTTGGAGCCCCCCCCAAAATATTAATGCATCGGGGCTCTGCCTGTCTTGAATTTGAACCAAAATGATCAAAACACTGCCTTGTAAGGCAAACATCACATTCCTGACCCCAAACGTCTCCATCCACCCGACAGAAATTCTCCCTCGTGTCGGCTGGCAACACCGAAATCACCAGCAGTTTCAGGATCATGACGTTTACCCTGGAACCTGGTTTTTTCAGTGTCTCTAGTACAGCCCTGTTCCCGTCTCCTGACCAGTCTGTCATCTCTCAATCCCCAGCTTTCCCACTGGGACGGGGAAGATACGACTGTGATGAGGTGACACTGGAATCCTGCCGGGGTTTGTGGCAGTGCAAAGCGCGGGGTTTGAATATGTAGGCGGTTCCTCTTGAAATTAACACACCCACTGGCAGGAGGCCCCACCCAGAAACCTGGGAGAATCCTAAAAATCTTCCCTGAGTGTGATTTCTCCTCCGACAAGTGCTGAGCCCGGATCTGAAACAAGGAGTAAGGGGGGAAAGGATGCAGCATTAATTTGGGCATACATAGCAATGAGCAGTCCACAATGTATATGTGTAACGAGTAACTGAAACGCCCTACTCCACTAGATTTTGAGGAACAGTCCTACCCCTCAATTTCCCTAACAAACTGTGTGATGTAAGACACCCACCACCCCAGGGTCTTCCAACATACCAGTTCCCCACTTTGTTGCCCCCCACTCACAGGTTAGAATAGTGGAATTCCAGCATCTGGGAGCGTTCTCAGGCGATTTATCTCCAGGACCTTATCCCCATAACAGAAAACACAGTTCTCATCTCTCTGGCCTGTGGTCAGCCTCCACTGCTCTGAGACTGAAATGACGCTTAGGGTCAGCTCCCTCACTCAGGGCATATAAAGCACAGCCCTGTTGCCCTTTCATCCCACAATAGGAATAACCACAATTACATTTCCCATGCCCCAAAACTTCAATGAATTTTAACCAAAATGACCAGAGCATTCACTCTGGAATGCTGGGGGTAACCAAGATGCAAATGAGGTCTGGTCCATGACAGCCCTTCCTCCGCTTCACCAGTAGATGGTAGCAGAGACCTCCTTCCTCACTGAGCTTCAGGGTAGCACTGGGTGAAAGTTTGAAGGCTGATCAATGTAGATTTGGCTTGACGGAAACCTTTTAGGGCTTAGTGTCAAATTCTTTTGATCGGGAGGGCGGGGGGGGGGGGAAATCCTCCCAAAGCTTGAAATGGTTTGATTTTTTTCTGATTGAACTTTTCTCTAAAAGAAAAGTTTCATTTGACCAGAAACAATTTCCCTCCTGGACTTTTGGGGCTTTTTTTTTGGGGGGGGGGGGTGTTCATTTCAGATCAACCCCAAATGATAATTACCCCTCCCACATACTCCAATTTTCCGAAGGGCCAGAGAATAAAAGACTAAGTTGGGTGGACACAGCTCTGCCGCAGAGCAGAGGGCTACACCAGTGCGTCGGGGCTGCTTTCGATCGAACTAATGTCTAAGCTACCTGTCCCTTGCTGCAGTTTAAGCCCGTATCTTCTGGTCCTGCCCGCAGTGACGAAGGAAAACAATCGCTCACCCTCCTCTTTATAAACAATCTTTTACGTACTTGACGACTGTTCCCATGTGTCCCCCTCGGGCGGCTCTTCTCCAGACGAAACAAACCCAGTTTCTTCCAGTCTCTGCTCGTTGGCTGCGTTTCCAAGAGGACGGGCCCGTGGACTTGCTCATGACACGAGCATGATGCTGTGGATACCCGCGTCCACACTGCCCCTGTGCTTTTGCCACCTCAGCGCTGGCGTCGCAGGGCTCGGTCCAGGCCGGGCCACACGCCAGGAGCCGCGTTGCTGTGGGTTGTTTCCCAGTGCGGGCTGGGGGATACAGCGACCCCACCGTGGTACTTCCTTGTCTTCCGGGGCTGGTCAACCCACAATGCTCACGGATCCGCTGTCTCCGTGGAAGCAGGCACCCCATGCCGTTGGGTTTCACCTCATTTCCACCCTCTCCTGAGCACCTGGCACTTGGACAGGGGGTGTTGTTCTCTTCAGCTCAGCCGGGCAGGCCCCCTTGTTGGGAGACTTTCCTGGGCTCCTGGGGCTTTGCTGTCTCTCCAGGTTTTCGGCTGGGCCGGGGTGAGCAGAGGAGTCGCTCAAAACAGAGCTCTTTGCCAGGCCGGGCCGACGGCCATCCATTGCACTCAGCGGGAACGGTTCTGGTACCAAACATTTGCCCCGGGCCCCGGCTCGAAAACCAATCCTGGCCCAAACATCCCGCAACACCCGTGATGTCAGCGAGCTCTGGGCTTCCATCCTTGGTGAACTCCCGCGGGGACAGTCCACTCAGGGTAATATACCTCCCCAGGCATGGGTGTGTCACCGGATGGGGCTACAGTCCAGGGGTGGGGCCAAAGCATGTGGGTAGGGCCGTGCTGGGGCCCATGTGCCTAGGGCTATAGGGGGCTGGTTAATGGATGCTGAGGGGTTGAGGGGAAGGTCTGAGGGGACCCTGCTTGATCGCAATCTCTCAGGACTGAGATGCAGCTGCCTCTAGGGAGGGGCAGCTGGGGAACCTTCTAGGGTAACCCTGAGATAGGACCTGGCTCCTGGACTGGGCTGTGAGCGTGGGGGAGGCTGGCGGTGGACAGCTCACTCTGGGAGGTGGCCACGTGGGCTCTGTGGGTGGGGGCGAAAGCACCCCTCACTACCCAACCACAGCCCCTATGTCACCACGACCAGGAGCGCCAGCCCCTCTGCCATCAGCCCCGTCCTACTCGTTTTCAGCACTGTCCCTGGGACCTGCCTCCTCCACCTCCCATTACAGTTCCCTGCCCAGCTCCCTCCATTGCTCCCCTCTGCCCGTGGGATGTAAGAGATTCAGAAGAGAGAGGGGTGGAGATCAACCGCTGACTGCCCATGGGCCTGAGTCTGCAGAGAGCCTGAGCCCATCGCTCGGAGAGGAGGGAGCTGCTCTGAATATGCCTCTAGGGGGCAGGACTGGGGCATCCAAATCACAGGCAGCTGGGCTTGGATCGCTGGGAGGTGGGCAGTCTCTGTGGGGGGGGGGTGGCTTCCAGGTAGCCCCTTCTACAGCTCCACAGCACCCCCTGCATGTGATTCTGAGGGGGATGCTGCACCCCCACGACTGGTGATCAAACATAAAACGGTTTTGCAGCAAATTGTGGCCCTGGGCTCCAGGCCGCGTGTGTGGGTGGGATGCTGGGGAGAACGGAGGAGCTGTGTCGTGTGTGGAGTGGGGTGCAAGGAGTTGGCCAAACACCTCCCAAAGCAGGGGGAACGCTCATTAAGCCTGGGTTTTCCCTGGGGACCTGGGACTTTGCCGTGAACTGGGGCTTGGAGGGGAATCGGGTGCAGAGAAGAGCCACAGAAAGGAACCGGGGGCTGGAATGAAAACGTTGCAGTGGGAGACGAAGCTGTTTAGTGTCTCCAAGAAAATCCGAGAAACGTGGGGCTGGAAGGGACTTGGAGAGGGCACCAAGTCCCATCTCTGACACTGAGGCAGGGCCAAGGAAACCTAGATCAGCCCTGACCGGTGTGTGTCTGACCTGCTGTCAAAACCCTCCAATGACGGGGATCCCACAACCTCCCTGGGGAGCCTGGCCCAGAGCTGAGCTACCCTGAGAGTTTGAAAAGTGTCTCTTAATACCCAGCCCCTTGCTACAAGCTAAGCTGCTTCCTTCTGGTCCGCCCTTCGCTGGACACTGAACACACCCGCTCGCCGGCCTCTTTAGAGCGACCCTTGTTCTCCTACCCCAGCTCAGCCTTCTCTTCCCCAGGCCGAACCCAGCCAGGACCTGCAGCCGTCCCTCGCCGGCACATGAATGGGTTTGTCCTCGGAAATGGAAGAAGGGAATGGGCATAGAAGAGTTTTATGTCCACACTGAGCCCTGCCAGGTCCTCCCCACAACCCACAAGCCCCCTGGCCCTCCGAGAGCTGGGGACAGAACCCAGGAGTCCTGCCTCCTAGCTCTCCTGCTGTAACCCACCAGCCCCCACTCCCCTCCCAGAGCTGGGGAGAGAACCCAGGAGTCCTGGCTCCTAACCCCAACCACTAGACACCTCCCCCCCCGGCTCCTGGAACTGGGGATAAAACCCAGGAGTCCTGGCTCCCAGTAGCCCCTCCTCTAATCACTAGACCTCACTTCCTTCCCAAAGCCAAGGAGAGAACCCAGGAGTTCTGGCTCCCCTCCCAGGGGCTGTTCATATCCTCCCCTGTGGCTCCACCCCGACCTGGGAGCCAATCTCCTTCGCGGTCAGAGCCCGGCTGCCAGGCAGGAGGAAATAGAAACCAGCTGAGGTTTTACTTTCGTTTCCGCAGGATTAAATCTTGGACTCTGGCAGAGCGAGCTGTGGGACAGGTAATGGGGGGCAGAATCGCCCCCTCCAGTCTATCCCCCGCCCCACGTCCCCAGAGAACCCCCCTGAGATTTGAGTGGCTGGTTTCAAACCAGCGGCAGTTGGGGGGCACCGAAGGGAAACCCCTGCCATTTCCAGGCCTCTGGCCGGGGCCCGGCCCCCGCCCCACCAGCGCAGCCCCGCGGGTCCCCTCGCAGCGAGCCGCGCCCGGCCGCCAAGCCCGAGAGCTGCTTGAAAAGTCCCGAGCGGCTGAAAATCCCGCTGCGCCCGGGGCACTTGCGCCCCGGTGGGGAGGGGGGCGCGGATGGCAGCGGGCTCTCCCCAGGTGCGACGGCTGGGGACGCGCAGTTTCCTCCTGCAACAGAGACGGAAATGAGTGGTGTTTAATGCCAGGGAGCCCGGACTCCTGGGTTCTCTCTCCAGCTCTGGGTCGGGAGTGGGGTGTAGTGGGTTAGAGCAGAGGGGGTTGGGAGCCAGGACTCCTGGGTTCTTTTCCCATTTCCGGGAGGGTAGTGGGGGCTAGTGGTTTTGTGCAGGGGGGACTGGGAGCCCAGACTCCTGGGTTCTGTCCCCAGCTCTGGGAGGGGAGTGGGTCTAGTGGGTTAGAGCAGAGGGGGTTGGGAGCCAGGACTCCTGGGTTCTTTTCCCATTTCCGGGAGGGTAGTGGGGGCTAGTGGTTTTGTGCAGGGGGGACTGGGAGCCCAGACTCCTGGGTTCTGTCCCCAGCTCTGGGAGGGGAGTGGGTCTAGTGGGTTAGAGCAGAGGGGGTTGGGAGCCAGGACTCCTGGGTTCTTTTCCCATTTCCGGGAGGGTAGTGGGGGCTAGTGGTTTTGTGCAGGGGGGACTGGGAGCCCAGACTCCTGGGTTCTGTCCCCAGCTCTGGGAGGGGAGTGGGTCTAGTGGGTTCAAGCAGGGAGGCTGGGAGCCTGGACTTCTGGGTTTTCTCTCCATCGCTAGACGGAAGGAGCTGGACCCCCTGGGTTCTGGGTGCAGTGGAATGAGGTGCTGGCCAAAGAGAGTTTGCTCATTTCTTGAGGTGCTAGTGGGGATGGGGGTGTGCCCAGTACACAAGGAGAGCCCTGGGGAACTCAGCACTCAAGAATTGGGATTAGGAGATGGAGTGTCCCATCCCTGCTCTGTGCCTCAGTTTCCCCCTCTGCCAGCCCTTCTGTCTGAGCTCAGGGGGTGTGAGAGGGTTTATGCATTGGTGTCCTGTTGTCTCAGTTCTCCAACAGAGTTTGGCTTTAGTCCCAGCCCAGGAGGAGGGGAGATTGGTCAACTGGAGCCCAGCCTGTCACCCGCTGCATTATGGGAAATGCAAATAATAAAGGGTAAGCGCTCCAGTCCCACCCAATTCAGGTGTAACCCATTCCAGAGCTGGGGCTAGAGCCCCCTCATCCTGGCTCACAGCCCCCTCCCCTCACTAGACCCCAATCCCCTGCCCCATGCCCCCCCCCAGCTGGGATAGAACCCAGGAGTCCTGGCTCACAGGCCCCCTGCTGTGTGTCTCCCAGGCAGATCCCATCCCCCTCCTCGAAGGCAACTCCAGAGGGGATGGTGGAGCGACTCCAGGAGGACGTCACCTGCTCCATCTGCCTGGACATCTTGGAGGACCCCGTCTCCATCGTGTGTGGCCACAACTTCTGCCGGGGCTGCCTCGCGGCTCACTGGAGCGGGGTCTCGGCTTGGGGGTACCAGTGCCCCGAGTGCCGGGCTCCCTGCTCCAGGAACCAGATTACCCCAGACACACGTCTGAAAAGCCTGGTGGAGAAAATCAGAAACCTGCCACGTGAAGAGACGTTGACAGCAACAGGGACAGCGAGCCCTGAGGTGGGTGCAGCCCACCTGAGGCTGGTCCAGAGATGCAGCCACCTCTGGGGCGGGGCAGGGGGGAACAGCTGCATGTTTGCTCCCTGCAGCACGGTGTCCCCTATCTCCACGCTGGGGCCCTGGGGTTAGGGGGAAGGCCGGCTAAGGGGATTCCTGTGTCCCTTTAGCAACCGCTCTGGTCTCTGGGCTGCTAAGGGGGGAGCTGAGCACTCAGGGCTCAGACCTGCTGATAAGAAATTAAGCCCTGAGCGAACAGGCTGTGACTCCACACGGGGGCCCCGGTGAGGGGACATGGACTAGCTGGAAGTGTGGGGGAGAGGATGGGACATGGGGCCTTTCCCCTCTAGGGGGCACTGGCTTGGATGTGGCCCATGGTGGGACTGGCTGGTCCAGGGGGTGGGAATGGGGCTCTGATCCGGGGGAGAAGGGACTCACCAGCTCAGGGGTGGGGTCCCAGCTCTGATCCTGCTCTGTCCCTGCAGGAGGGGCTGGGGGCTCAACCAGAGCCGGGGCGCCCGGTGCAGCTGGTGTGTCTGGACGAGAAAGGGGGCCTGAGCCTGGATGAGGAGGCCCTGAGCCGCTGCCTGGAGCAGGGTGGGGTGGGGGATGCCCCCGTCTGCCTGGTGTCCATCATCGGGGAGCAGCGCCGGGGCAAATCCTTCCTGCTGAACTACCTGCTGCGCCGGCTCCGGAGCCTGGTGAGTGCAGCCCTGATCCCCTCCCAGAACCAAGGATAGAACCCAGGAGTCCTGGCTCCCGCCCCCCCTGCTCTAACCCACTAGACCGTCTAGACCCTTGTCTGTGTGTCTCTCTCAGCCTGAGTCTGCCTGTCTATCATCTTTCCAGTGCGCTGGTCCCCATGCTACCTGCCTGCTAATAAAATACTCACAATCCCCTTTCCCCCCGCGCACTAATTGCTCTGCCCCCCATGTCTTCTTCTCCCCCCCCCCCCAGGATATGAAGGATGGATCCTGGATGGGCCGGGAGGAGGAGCCCCTGGAGGGGTTTGAGTGGCGAGTTGGTGCCCGCAGCGTCACCAAGGGGGTGTGGGCGTGGAGTCAGCCCTTCTGGGTCCCCTCCGAGGGGGGGCAGGTGAGTGGGAAGAGGGGTGACGAAATGGGGTGGGGGGACGAGTGACCGCAGCATATCTCTACTTGGGGGAGCAGAGCAGACAGAGGCTGGGTGGGCTCGGTGACCTGGGCCTGGGATGGGAGGCAGGGAACACTGTGCCCCCCAGGGGCTGGTTCACACTCGGTGCTGGGGCATGTGGGGGGCAGAGTGGGGAGCTGGCGTGAGACACCGGCCCGTGGCTCCCCCCCCCAGGTGGCCGTGCTGCTGGTCGACACCGAGGGCTCCATGGACATCGCCAGAGACACGGAGACCAGCGTGAAACTCTCCGCCCTCTCCATGCTGCTTGGCTCCTACCAGGTAGGCACCAGGGGGCGCTGTGCTGCAGGGAACGGGGCAGGGCTCAGCAGGGGGCGCTCTCCCATTGCAGCCAGGGCCGGCCCCGATGCCCCAGGTTGGCACTAGGGGGCGCTGTGCTGGGGGAGAGGGTCGTGCTGGTTTCTGTCTCTAACCCTGTCCTCTCTGATGACTTGCAGATCCTGAATGTTTCCAGCCAGCTAAAGGACCCCGATCTAGAATATCTGGAGGTGAAGGGGGAGGAGGGCAGGACGTGGTGCCATTCTCCTACAGCCCCAACGGGGTAGTCTGCCCATTCTACAGCTGGAGAAACTGAGGCCCAGAGAGAATCAGTGACTTGCCTGAGGTCACATGGGGAGTCTGTGGAACACCCAGAGATAGAACCCAGGAGTCCTGGCTTCCAGCCCCCACCCCCGCTGTTTTAACCACTAGACCCCACTCCCCTCCCAGAGCTGGGGAGAGAACCCAGGAGTCCTGGGGTCGTATCCAGCAAGGCCCAAACTCTGCACTGCTCCAGGGTCTGGAATTCGCCAGGACTCTGGGAACATCTCAATATTTGGCATCTTGATCTATTCTGCTCCTACCGTCGGTGGGCATAGGGGGCAAACGGAGCCCCGGGCAGGGGGTAGGAGAACCTTGACTTGCAGTTCTGCTCTTTGGCCACTGCAGCAGAGGGGGAAAGCCCTGGGACTCGTGGAACAGACCCAGACCAAGCTGGAGCTGCAGGTTGGTGGGTGGGTGGGTGTTTGGCAGGGGGGTGTTTGTTGGTAGGATTTCCACCCCCACCTGCCACCAGGGCACATGCTGCCTCCCTGCCCCAGGGATCTCAGCCCCCTGCTCTCTCTTCTCTGCAGATGTTTCTGCACGTGGCCGAAGAGGTGGGAAAGGAATACGGGCTGGAGTCCATTCAGGTGAGACGACATTCCCCCCCATCCCTCCACCCTGCCCCATGCAATCCCCTCACCCCACTGCATGGGATGCTTCTGCCCCAGCCACTCCCTGCCCCACACCCGAGGGGTTCAGCCTTCCCCTCCTGAGATTGTCCTGTCTCCCCTGCAGCACCTAGACGTGCTGGTGCGGGATTGGAGCAACTCCTTGGTCCTTGGAACGGACGGTGGGAAGGAGCATCTGAGAGACGTCCGACAGGTGACTGTGGGGCTTGACACGGGGCCTTTGCCCTCTGGGGGGTGCTGGCTCCGATCTGGCCAAAGGGCAAGGGCCTGGCTGGCTCAGGGGAGCAGGGAATGGGTCCTGGAGTATTTCCCTCCGTTGGTGTCTCACTTTGCTGATTCCCCCGGCTCTGGCAGATGCTGGCGGCGAGGTCCCCTTGCAAACACCCCGAGGCCCTGGAAGCGCTGAGCAGAAGCAAAACCCACTGTTTCGTGATGCCCTTCCCTGGCAAGCGGATCATGACTGGAAGCCAGGGATGCCTGAGAGGTAAAGTTTCCGGGACAGCGGCTCTGAGCCTGCACGACGGGGCGTCTCCGTCTCTGCCGGGGAACGGGCCATGGGGGAACGCTCCGGCTCTGGGTTCATTGCCATGTCCCTCCCCTTCGCAGACATGGATGAGGATTTCCGGGACAGCCTGAGGGACTACGTCACCGGTCTGGTGGACTCAGCTGGTCAACACGTCTGGAGGGACCGGCACGGGGCGCTGGTGACCGGGTCACAGCTCGCTGCCAAGATAAAGGTGGGGATTGGCCAGCTGGGCATGGGGTCTCAGTAGGGGGCGCTCTCCTCTGGCAGTCAGCGCTGGCCCCAATACCCCATGGTGGCGCTAGGGGGCGCTGTGCTGCGGGGAGCAGGGTGGGGGCTTAGCCCTTTTTGCTGAACTTTCATTAATTAAGAATGAGGGTTGTATTTACAGCCTAGCAGAATCCCAGCTTGGATGATTCTACCGAGCCTTCCTAAATCATCCAGGGAAGTTCTTCATTTCCCCCTCCAAACTGATTCCCACCGTTGTCTTATGGCCGTTCCCCAGCTGCCCTGCCCCAGAGGTGGCTGCATCTCAGCGCAGGGCGAGCCATCCCCATGTTCCCACTTTTCTAAGCCCTGTGGAGTCTGTATTGTGATTTCTTGTGCTTGCTTTGCAGACATTCTCTGATCTGATGAAGAAACGTTGTTTCGGCTTCTCCTCTCCCGCTCAGGTACCTTCTCTGCCTTTCTCTGCCTCTGACCTGGTCAAGGCGTGTGTCCCTCCTCCTGAATTCACTTCCGATGTAAAACTGTAGCCTACTTTTGTCTTATTACTGCTGCCTCGCCCGAGAGGTGGCTGCATCTCATGTCGGGCAAGCCATCCCCGTGTCGTGTTGCTGGGAGGCTATTCCCCAGCTGCTCCTCCCCCTCCCACAGTGTTCTTGCCAGCAAGTTAAAGAAGTATGGGCTGGATGAATGGACTATAAGGTGGATAGAAAGTTGGCTAGATTGTCGGGCTCAACGGGTAGTGATCAATGGCTCCATGTCAAGTTGGCGGCCGAAATCCAGTGGAGTGCCCCTAGGGTCGGTCCTGGGGCTGGTTTTGTTCAATATCTTCATTAATGATCTGGAGGACGGTGTGGATTGCACCCTCAGCAAGTTTGCAGATGACACTAAACTGGGAGGAGTGGTAGATAATTTGGTAATTTGTCTAGGGCCCTCTGGATCCTATCCCTACCACTGGAGGGTAGGGATAGGATCCAGAGGGCCCTAGACAAATTAGAGGATTGGGCCAAAAGAAATCTGATGAGATTCAACAAGGACAAGTGCAGAGTCCTGCACTTAGGACGGAAGAATCCAATGCACCACTACAGACTAGGGACCGAATGGCTCGGCAGCAGTTCTGCGGAAAAGGACCTAGGGGTTACAGTGGATGAGAAGTTGGATATGAGTCAACAGTGTGCCCTTGTTGCCAAGAAGGCCAATGGCATTTTGGGCTGTATAAGTAGGGGCATTGCCAGCAGATCGAGGGACGTGATCGTTCCCCTCTATTCGACATTGGTGAGTCCTCATCTGGAACCTGTGTCCAGTTTGGGGCCCCACACTAGAAGAAGGACGTGGATAAATTGGAGAGAGTCCAGTGGAGGGCAACAAAAATGATTAGGGGTCTGGAACACATGACTTATGAGGAGAGGCTGAGGGAACTGGGTTTGTTTAGTCTGCGGAGAAGAATGAGGGGGGATTTGATAGCTGCTTTCAACTACCTGAAAGGGGGTTCCAAAGAGGATGGCTCTAGACTATTCTCAGTGGTAGAAGAGGACAGGACAAGGAGTAATGGTCTCAAGTTGCCATGTGGGAGGTTTAGGTTGGATATTATGAAAAACTTTTTCACTAGGCGGGTGGTGAAACACTGGAATGTGTTACCTAGGGAGGTGGTGGAATCTCCTTCCTAAGAAGTTTACGGCCCGGCTTGACAAAGCCCTGGCTGGGATGATTTAGTTGGGGATTGGTCCTGCTTTGAGCAGGCGGTTGGACTAGATGACCGCCTGAGGTCCCTTCCAACCCTGATAGTCTATGATTCTCCCCCAACCCCAGAAGTGGCTGCATCTCAGCACTGGGTGAGCCCATCCCTATGCAGTGTTGTGTGTGGCTGTTGCCATATGCTCCTCCCCAGAGGTGGCTTCATCTCAGGCGTGTGTTGACACTTGTTGGAAAATGTTTGTTTTTTTCCCCCCGCAGAGAAATTTGAGTTTCCGGTGAAATATGAAAAGCTGAAATACTTGATCTGGTGTCTCATGGGAATTATAGTTTGACTCTGCATGCTCCCTTTTCTCCCCATAAATCAGCTCTCTGGTTGGACGGCAACTCCCATGATGCACCATAGAGGAGGGGATGATGCATCATGGGGCTTGTAGTTTGGGTGCCTGGCTTCAGGCTGAGCTGCCGTGGTGGCTCATGGGAGTTGTAGTTTCACACTGGCTAGTGGCATCGCTCTGTTACATGAGGTTGCTGCAGTTGCTAGGTGGAGACAGGGCCCCATAAACGGCGGCTCACCCCGGCCTTGTCCTCCCTGTGCAGATGGCCATCACCTTCCACAACCAGAGAGTCCTGGACAGGGCCAGCGCAGACCACGCTGTGTTTTTGAGGGAGAAGGTGAGTCTGTGCAGCGGGGGCCCCTGTGCCCCAGCCAGGGGAACCCAGGGAACCGTCCTGGCCAAGCCCACTGGCTGTGGGCTTTGGGGTAGGAGACGGGACTTTGTATCTCCAGCTCCCAGGGTGGCTATAGAGATGGGAGGCTGAAACTCCTGCACAGGGGTTGGGAGTGGGGGAGGGAATAAGTTTGCCCTGTGGCCAGCTGCAGTGATGGAGGCGTCATGGCCCAGGTGGCTCAGGGGCTGGACCAGGAGTCGGAACTCCTGGCTTTTGTTTATGGTGCTGTCGCAGACTCCTCTGGACTCATCACTCAGACTCTCTGGGCCTCAGTTTCCCCATCTATCAAAGTGGGAGAATGATCTTGCCCTTGGGTGTTTTAGCCTGTGAGCTTTTTGGGGCAGGGATGGCCTCTCACTGAGTTTGTGTGCCGCGCGAGGGGGAGGCCTCCATCTCGGTCTAGGTCTGTGGTGCGCCCAGCGTGAGGGGGGCCCCCATCTCAGTCGGGAGGGTGGGGTCCATGCAGCGCTTGCCCCTTCTAACGCTCTTGGCCGTCTCCTCTCCCGGCGGGCGCAGGACGGCGACTCCCAGAACATGGTCGCCTGCCTGAAGGTGCGGCCGAGCAAGATGGCGGAGCTGTTCGCGGAGCGGCGCGGGCAGTTGCTCTGGCGGTGCCGGACGGACATGCGGGAGCCGGCCCCGGAGAAAGAGGCCCAGCTGACAGGGCTGGAGGAGGAGCTGACGCGGGAGGCCGAGACCTTCCTGGAGAGCTACGGGAAGCGCTTCAAGAAATTCGCCATTTTGGCGGGCGTGGGCGCGGGGGTGCTGGTCCTGGGACCGGTGGGCGGCGCTGCCGGTGCCGGGATCGCCGCCGCTGCCATCGCTGCCGAGGTGGCGGTGGCCATTGGGGCTGGGACGGGCGCCGTGGCCGGGATTGTCGTGGGTGGGGGCGTGGGCGGGGGAGTTGGTGGGAACATCGCCCAGAAGGATAGGCAGAGGGCCAAGGCTGCTGGCAGCGGGAGGGAGGAGGAGGACGGCACTGAGGATCTATCCGACGAGAAACCCCTGATCTGATCCGTGCCCCCCCACAATCTGGGGCTGACGAATGGGGTGACAGGACAGCAGTGTGGCCTGGACACGTCCCCCGGAAGCCACCCCAGAGCAGGAAGCCATTGCCCCCAGATTCTAAGAAGGGACGTTTAGATCCTCTTGTCTGATCTGCTCTGCCACCCAGGCTAGAGAATGCCACCCACGTCCCCCTGCCTTGGGACCAATATCTCCTTTGCACTAAATCATTTCCCGGAAAGGCGGCCAGTCCGGCTCAGAATCCGGAAAAGACAGAGTCCCCCACCGCTTTCCCACTGGTGAATCACCCACGCTGTGAGTAATCGGGTGCCTCGTTTCCAACTGGAGTTTCTCACTTTAACTTGCAGCCCTTGGTTCTCGCTCTGCCTTCCTCCAACGTTGCAGGGCCACTCCGGCTGCAACACAAAGCACTTGGAAACGCCCTGCCGATGGTCCTGTCCCGAGATCATCCGCTGGGGGTGACCGTGGGCACCTGGCTTAGGTCCTACAGCAGCAGCCGTGTTGTCTGGTCCTGGAGGATAGATATCCAGCCACTCCTCTGAGCGGGAAGGCGAGTCCAGGGGAGAGGGCACAGAAAGACATGGATTGGGTTTCCTGCTCTACCATGGGCTTCCTCTGTGACTTTGGCCAAGCCACTTAGTTTCTCTGTGCCTCAGTTTCCCATCTGTATACTGAGGATAATAATGCATTGAAAGATGGTGAGGGGTTTGAGCTCTACTGAGAGAAAGCGCTATCCAAGAAACAGGCATCGTTATTTATTCTGCGGGAGGGCTATAAAAGCATCCAAAGCTAAAGGATTTTCTGTTCAACACCCATGAACGCACGCCAAGCAGGGGACACCGTCTGGCCAACTCCACAGGAAGGCTCAGCTCCCACCCTTCGGCACTGGTGAAAATCCAGGAGTTGGACTTGAGGATTTCCAACCAACGAGGGCTCGGGCTAGGGGTATTCTCCAGCTGTTCCATGCCCACGCCAGCCTCAGCTGGCGCCTACGATCCCATAGACCGCTCTAGCATGAGGTACGGGGTCGGCTCCATCATGGCTTTGCCTTGGTGAGCCGGGAGCGCCCCTTCCCATCACAGATTCCAAGGCCTGGATAACACGGGCCGTGATCCTGCCCTGAATTAATTGCTGCTTGAACTGGAGTGATCTGTTAGAGAAACTTCCCATCTCTATTTAAAAATGGACAATGATGGCGAATCTGCGACGACCCTTGGTAAATTATTCCAATTGTTCTGACTGTTTAAAATTTCTGCCTTACTTCCAGTCTGAATTTTGTTGAGCTTCAACGTCCAGCCATTGGAGCATGTTAGACCTTTCTGTGCTAGACTGAAGGACCCATTATGAAATATTTGTTCCCCAGGTGGGTACTTATGGACTGGGATCCAGTCACCCCTTAACCTGCTCTTTGAGTCCTATCTTCCTAAGAACTCCTTGGGAACCTAATATCAGGGCTGCATGTTTTCAAAGGCTGCACCTCTTGGTACCTAATAAGAGAAAGCAGAAGTCACTTGAGACTGTGGTCTGCAAAATGTCCAATGGGAGAGGTTAGGTTTCTGCTGGAAGGTGGCTAGTCAACAGGTCTTGGGTGCAGGACAGTCTCAGAGCAATGGAGGCATTTAAGCAATTTCCTTTGTGCCCAACAGGAGGAAAGATATTTGGGGTATTGTGTTAGGGTGTCAATGTAGGGATGAGTGCGTGCATGAGTCTGTGAGCACCTGTAAATGACTGTCATGGGGAGTGCTAGAGAGTAATCTCCCAGATCTAAATAACTGTGAAGTTCTGACTCTTCGAACCTTGCATGGTGAGTTCCTAGTTTTGGGACAAGTCTCCACAGAAACCATCAGCTGTAATTCGGTTCAGGGAAGATGCAACTTCTGTTTAGCGGAAGGGCTTTAAACTGCTCCTGGGGAATTCTGCACCAAAAAAATTTAAAATCCTGCACAGAGTTTAAATTTCTGCACATTTTATTTATCAAAATAACCTTATATAATCACACCAGTTTCATTTATTTTGGTAATTTATTTCAAAATACCTGTCGGCAAGTATTTCTGTAACAGTCGAGACACCCACACAAATTCCCCCAGGAGTAGAAAGTTGAAGAAACCCTGACAACTCAGTTCCTGCTTTTGTGCCCCCTCTCTCCCCTGCTTCCCTGAGCCCAGCTGTCCCCACCTCCTCAGTCCAGCCAGTAGGCCCTCCTCAGCCCAGCCATTCACACCTCCTCCCCTGCCCAAAGCCTGCACCTGTCACCCAAACCCCATCCCAGAGCCTGCATGCCAGACCCCCTCCCCCACCCAAACTCCCTCGCAGATCCCAACCTCTCACCCCTTCTGCACCCAAACTCACTCCCAGAGCCTACCCCCCAGTCCCATACCCCAGACCTCCTCCCCCATCCAAAGCCTTAGGCAGGTGGGGGGCAGAGTTTTGGGGGGTAGGGTCTGGGTCGCATGAGTGACATTATTGGCCCCCTGGGAGGATTTGAGGACTGGCACTGGCCCTAAGGTAAATTGAGATTGAGACCCCTGCCTTAGATCTACACGGTTTTTATGATGTCCAACCCACGATTCCCCTGCTGCACACTCAGTGTGTTGTTCTTTTCCTCGCCTTGGAGGACGTGGGGAACAATTGATCAGCTTCCTCTTTAGAACAATCTTTGACATATCGGACGACTGTTCTCAGGTCCCTCCCCAGCTTTCTCTTCCCTAAACATGCCCAGTTCTTTCAACCATTCCTCATAGGCCCTGTCTTCTTAAACCGCTGATCGTGTTTGTCACGCTCCTCTGGACTCTCTCCAGTGTGTCCATCTGTCTTAAAATGCGGTGATGAAAACTGGAGCTAGGATGCCAGCGGAAGCTTCACCAGTGCTGAGTAGAAGGGGACAGTTGCCTCCTGAGTCTGACATATGACCTTCCCGTTAATACACCCCACATGACATTCCCCATTTTTGCACCCCATCCCACTCTTGTCTTTGTTGATTGCGTTGATGACTTGATTCTAATATCGCTGCTGCTAATTTGGCTACTTGATCTTATTTTCACCTCAACTGGAGAATGGCTGAGTCAGTTGGGTAGAGTTTGTACCGGCTTGGTCTCAGTGATCTGTTTTCTTGACTTCGTATTTGTGGTGGGTTGTTTTACTTGTAATAAAATGGCTAGAAAGCACACTGGGTCATCTTTTCTTTCAATCAGCAACCTGAGCAGGAACCATAGAGAATCTTTGGCTGGTACATCATCAAGTGGCCTCACTCCCCACTCTTTTATAGGTAATACTTGTTTTTTGCTTTATCTAAACCAGCGTGCCCTTCAGTGAAGTGTCTGGGGAACACCTCAGCATCACAGCGAGGGGAGAGCGAACATATTAATGAGTTTACTTTGTCCAGATCCCTGTGCAGTGTGAGAGGGTAGAATTCTGGGTTTATACTCCAGCAGGGGGGTGTGAGCTGGGGATTATCTGTTGTTGGGTCATGCAGAGGCTGGCCAGAGACCCCATGTAACTGCAGCTGTGTGTGTCCCTGCCTGTGTGAATGCGGATGGAAGTGTAGGACCAGGAGCCGTCTACAGCTTGTCGCAGCAGCAGTGTGGGAGAGGGAGCCCAGGCTGGTGGGTCAGTGGTACCCCAGTTTCAGGTGGCACCCCTGGGGGAACCTGTCACACATTACCTCCCCTGTCTTACACATGATGCTCCTGCAGCCTTTTCATTTTATCTCAGGCTATCCTCCTGTTTTCCCCAACAACGGTGTGAACTTTCTCAGTGTTGGATTGTGGGGTTACTCCATAGCCCCTGTTTTCCTCCGCGGGATCTCCCTCCAAGAGGTTTGCTCCTGCCCCACAATGAGCGAGGCTGGGGCACGCTTCGTACTCTCATTGGCTGCTGTACTATAAACCATCAAAAGGAATGGACTATACTGGTCCCAGTCCCTGGGGTGCTGTCCTGGAAAGGGAGCCAGCGGACCCCCCAGAAGTGCTTTTGATCCTTTCAGCCACCCCATCCGATTGGGGGTGTGCTGGGGTGGCCGGGTTTTGTGGATGCCTAGACTCTCCCCAACCCATCAAAAAACATGGGTTTCAACGGGTTTCCCTTAATCTGTGAGTAACTCACCCTGGAGCCCAAATGTGGTGAAGGATTCGTTCCCTGGGAGCCCAGCTGCTGTCACAGCCTCTGGATTTCTTTGGGGAAGCCTCAGGCCATTTTGTGAAGTGCTCTGTAGCTACCAGCGAATCTTCGTTGCCATATTCTGTCTCAGGCAAAGTCTGAAGCACGTCAGCAGAAACGCGCCCAGTTGGAGCCCCCCCCAAAATATTAATGCATCGGGGCTCTGCCTGTCTTGAATTTGAACCAAAATGATCAAAACGCTGCCTTGTAAGGCAAACATCACATTCCTGACCCCAAACGTCTCCATCCACCCGACAGAAATTCTCCCTCGTGTCGGCTGGCAACACCGAAATCACCAGCAGTTTCAGGATCATGACGTTTACCCTGGAACCTGGTTTTTTCAGTGTCTCTAGTACAGCCCTGTTCCCGTCTCCTGACCAGCCTGTCATCTCTCAATCCCCAGCTTTCCCACTGGGACGGGGAAGATGCGACTGTGATGAGGTGACACTGGAATCCTGCCGGGGTTTGTGGCAGTGCAAAGCGCGGGGTTTGAATATGTAGGCGGTTCCTCTTGAAATTAACACACCCACTGGCAGGAGGCCCCACCCAGAAACCTGGGAGAATCCTAAAAATCTTCCCTGAGTGTGATTTCTCCTCCGACAAGTGCTGAGCCCGGATCTGAAACAAGGAGTAAGGGGGGAAAGGATGCAGCATTAATTTGGGCATACATAGCAATGAGCAGTCCACAATGTATATGTGTAACGAGTAACTGAAACGCCCTACTCCACTAGATTTTGAGGAACAGTCCTACCCCTCAATTTCCCTAACAAATTGTGTGATGTAAGACACCCACCACCCCAGGGTCTTCCAACATACCAGTTCCCCACTTTGTTGCCCCCCACTCACAGGTTAGAATAGTGGAATTCCAGCATCTGGGAGCGTTCTCAGGCAATTTATCTCCAGGACCTTATCCCCATAACAGAAAACACAGTTCTCATCTCTCTGGCCTGTGGTCAGCCTCCACTGCTCTGAGACTGAAATGACGCTTAGGGTCAGCTCCCTCACTCAGGGCATATAAAGCACAGCCCTGTTGCCCTTTCATCCCACAATAGGAATAACCACAATTACATTTCCCATGCCCCAAAACTTCAATGAATTTTAACCAAAATGACCAGAGCATTCACTCTGGAATGCTGGGGGTAACCAAGATGCAAATGAGGTCTGGTCCATGACAGCCCTTCCTCCGCTTCACCAGTAGATGGTAGCAGAGACCTCCTTCCTCACTGAGCTTCAGGGTAGCACTGGGTGAAAGTTTGAAGGCTGATCAATGTAGATTTGGCTTGACGGAAACCTTTTAGGGCTTAGTGTCAAATTCTTTTGATCGGGAGGGCGGGGGGGGGGGGAAATCCTCCCAAAGCTTGAAATGGTTTGATTTTTTTCTGATTGAACTTTTCTCTAAAAGAAAAGTTTCATTTGACCAGAAACAATTTCCCTCCTGGACTTTTGGGGCTTTTTTTTTTTGGGGGGGGGGTGTTCATTTCAGATCAACCCCAAATGATAATTACCCCTCCCACATACTCCAATTTTCCGAAGGGCCAGAGAATAAAAGACTAAGTTGGGTGGACACAGCTCTGCCGCAGAGCAGAGGGCTACACCAGTGCGTCGGGGCTGCTTTCGATCGAACTAATGTCTAAGCTACCTGTCCCTTGCTGCAGTTTAAGCCCGTATCTTCTGGTCCTGCCCGCAGTGACGAAGGAAAACAATCGCTCACCCTCCTCTTTATAAACAATCTTTTACGTACTTGACGACTGTTCCCATGTGTCCCCCTCGGGCGGCTCTTCTCCAGACGAAACAAACCCAGTTTCTTCCAGTCTCTGCTCGTTGGCTGCGTTTCCAAGAGGACGGGCCCGTGGACTTGCTCATGACACGAGCATGATGCTGTGGATACCCGCGTCCACACTGCCCCTGTGCTTTTGCCACCTCAGCGCTGGCGTCGCAGGGCTCGGTCCAGGCCGGGCCACACGCCAGGAGCCGCGTTGCTGTGGGTTGTTTCCCAGTGCGGGCTGGGGGATACAGCGACCCCACCGTGGTACTTCCTTGTCTTCCGGGGCTGGTCAACCCACAATGCTCACGGATCCGCTGTCTCCGTGGAAGCAGGCACCCCATGCCGTTGGGTTTCACCTCATTTCCACCCTCTCCTGAGCACCTGGCACTTGGACAGGGGGTGTTGTTCTCTTCAGCTCAGCCGGGCAGGCCCCCTTGTTGGGAGACTTTCCTGGGCTCCTGGGGCTTTGCTGTCTCTCCAGGTTTTCGGCTGGGCCGGGGTGAGCAGAGGAGTCGCTCAAAACAGAGCTCTTTGCCAGGCCGGGCCGACGGCCATCCATTGCACTCAGCGGGAATGGTTCTGGTACCAAACATTTGCCCCGGGCCCCGGCTCGAAAACCAATCCTGGCCCAAACATCCCGCAACACCCGTGATGTCAGCGAGCTCTGGGCTTCCATCCTTGGTGAACTCCCGCGGGGACAGTCCACTCAGGGTAATATACCTCCCCAGGCATGGGTGTGTCACCGGATGGGGCTACAGTCCAGGGGTGGGGCCAAAGCATGTGGGTAGGGCCGTGCTGGGGCCCATGTGCCTAGGGCTATAGGGGGCTGGTTAATGGATGCTGAGGGGTTGAGGGGAAGGTCTGAGGGGACCCTGCTTGATCGCAATCTCTCAGGCCTGAGATGCAGCTGCCTCTAGGGAGGGGCAGCTGGGGAACCTTCTAGGGTAACCCTGAGATAGGACCTGGCTCCTGGACTGGGCTGTGAGCGTGGGGGAGGCTGGCGGTGGACAGCTCACTCTGGGAGGTGGCCACATGGGCTCTGTGGGTGGGGGCGAAAGCACCCCTCACTACCCAACCACAGCCCCTATGTCACCACGACCAGGAGCGCCAGCCCCTCTGCCATCAGCCCCGTCCTACTCGTTTTCAGCACTGTCCCTGGGACCTGCCTCCTCCACCTCCCATCACAGTATCCCTGCCCAGCTCCCTCCATTGCTCCCCTCTGCCCGTGGGATGTAAGAGATTCAGAAGAGAGAGGGGTGGAGATCAACCGCTGACTGCCCATGGGCCTGAGTCTGCAGAGAGCCTGAGCCCATCGCTCGGAGAGGAGGGAGCTGCTCTGAATATGCCTCTAGGGGGCAGGACTGGGGCATCCAAATCACAGGCAGCTGGGCTTGGATCGCTGGGAGGTGGGCAGTCTCTGTGGGGGGGGGGGGTGGCTTCCAGGTAGCCCCTTCTACAGCTCCACAGCACCCCCTGCATGTGATTCTGAGGGGGATGCTGCACCCCCACGACTGGTGATCAAACATAAAACAGTTTTGCAGCAAATTGTGGCCCTGGGCTCCAGGCCGCGTGTGTGGGTGGGATGCTGGGGAGAACGGAGGAGCTGTGTCGTGTGTGGAGTGGGGTGCAAGGAGTTGGCCAAACACCTCCCAAAGCAGGGGGAACGCTCATTAAGCCTGGGTTTTCCCTGGGGACCTGGGACTTTGCCGTGAACTGGGGCTTGGAGGGGAATCGGGTGCAGAGAAGAGCCACAGAAAGGAACCGGGGGCTGGAATGAAAACGTTGCAGTGGGAGACGAAGCTGTTTAGTGTCTCCAAGAAAATCCGAGAAACGTGGGGCTGGAAGGGACTTGGAGAGGGCACCAAGTCCCATCTCCGACACTGAGGCAGGGCCAAGGAAACCTAGATCAGCCCTGACCGGTGTGTGTCTGACCTGCTGTCAAAACCCTCCAATGACGGGGATCCCACAACCTCCCTGGGGAGCCTGGCCCAGAGCTGAGCTACCCTGAGAGTTTGAAAAGTGTCTCTTAATACCCAGCCCCTTGCTACAAGCTAAGCTGCTTCCTTCTGGTCCGCCCTTCGCTGGACACTGAACACACCCGCTCGCCGGCCTCTTTAGAGCGACCCTTGTTCTCCTACCCCAGCTCAGCCTTCTCTTCCCCAGGCCGAACCCAGCCAGGACCTGCAGCCGTCCCTCGCCGGCACATGAATGGGTTTGTCCTCGGAAATGGAAGAAGGGAATGGGCATAGAAGAGTTTTATGTCCACACTGAGCCCTGCCAGGTCCTCCCCACAACCCACAAGCCCCCTGGCCCTCCGAGAGCTGGGGACAGAACCCAGGAGTCCTGCCTCCTAGCTCTCCTGCTGTAACCCACCAGCCCCCACTCCCCTCCCAGAGCTGGGGAGAGAACCCAGGAGTCCTGGCTCCTAACCCCAACCACTAGACACCTCCCCCCCCGGCTCCTGGAACTGGGGATAAAACCCAGGAGTCCTGGCTCCCAGTAGCCCCTCCTCTAATCACTAGACCTCACTTCCTTCCCAAAGCCAAGGAGAGAACCCAGGAGTTCTGGCTCCCCTCCCAGGGGCTGTTCATATCCTCCCCTGTGGCTCCACCCCGACCTGGGAGCCAATCTCCTTCGCGGTCAGAGCCCGGCTGCCAGGCAGGAGGAAATAGAAACCAGCTGAGGTTTTACTTTCGTTTCCGCAGGATTAAATCTTGGACTCTGGCAGAGCGAGCTGTGGGACAGGTAATGGGGGGCAGAATCGCCCCCTCCAGTCTATCCCCCGCCCCACGTCCCCAGAGAACCCCCCTGAGATTTGAGTGGCTGGTTTCAAACCAGCGGCAGTTGGGGGGCACCGAAGGGAAACCCCTGCCATTTCCAGGCCTCTGGCCGGGGCCCGGCCCCCGCCCCACCAGCGCAGCCCCGCGGGTCCCCTCGCAGCGAGCCGCGCCCGGCCGCCAAGCCCGAGAGCTGCTTGAAAAGTCCCGAGCGGCTGAAAATCCCGCTGCGCCCGGGGCACTTGCGCCCCGGTGGGGAGGGGGGCGCGGATGGCAGCGGGCTCTCCCCAGGTGCGACGGCTGGGGACGCGCAGTTTCCTCCTGCAACAGAGACGGAAATGAGTGGTGTTTAATGCCAGGGAGCCCGGACTCCTGGGTTCTCTCTCCAGCTCTGGGTCGGGAGTGGGGTGTAGTGGGTTAGAGCAGAGGGGGTTGGGAGCCAGGACTCCTGGGTTCTTTTCCCATTTCCGGGAGAGTAGTGGGGGCTAGTGGTTTTGTGCAGGGGGGACTGGGAGCCCAGACTCCTGGGTTCTGTCCCCAGCTCTGGGAGGGGAGTGGGTCTAGTGGGTTCAAGCAGGGAGGCTGGGAGCCTGGACTTCTGGGTTTTCTCTCCATCGCTAGACGGAAGGAGCTGGACCCCCTGGGTTCTGGGTGCAGTGGAATGAGGTGCTGGCCAAAGAGAGTTTGCTCATTTCTTGAGGTGCTAGTGGGGATGGGGGTGTGCCCAGTACACAAGGAGAGCCCTGGGGAACTCAGCACTCAAGAATTGGGATTAGGAGATGGAGTGTCCCATCCCTGCTCTGTGCCTCAGTTTCCCCCTCTGCCAGCCCTTCTGTCTGAGCTCAGGGGGTGTGAGAGGGTTTATGCATTGGTGTCCTGTTGTCTCAGTTCTCCAACAGAGTTTGGCTTTAGTCCCAGCCCAGGAGGAGGGGAGATTGGTCAACTGGAGCCCAGCCTGTCACCCGCTGCATTATGGGAAATGCAAATAATAAAGGGTAAGCGCTCCAGTCCCACCCAATTCAGGTGTAACCCATTCCAGAGCTGGGGCTAGAGCCCCCTCATCCTGGCTCACAGCCCCCTCCCCTCACTAGACCCCAATCCCCTGCCCCATGCCCCCCCCCAGCTGGGATAGAACCCAGGAGTCCTGGCTCACAGGCCCCCTGCTGTGTGTCTCCCAGGCAGATCCCATCCCCCTCCTCGAAGGCAACTCCAGAGGGGATGGTGGAGCGACTCCAGGAGGACGTCACCTGCTCCATCTGCCTGGACATCTTGGAGGACCCCGTCTCCATCGTGTGTGGCCACAACTTCTGCCGGGGCTGCCTCGCGGCTCACTGGAGCGGGGTCTCGGCTTGGGGGTACCAGTGCCCCGAGTGCCGGGCTCCCTGCTCCAGGAACCAGATTACCCCAGACACACGTCTGAAAAGCCTGGTGGAGAAAATCAGAAACCTGCCACGTGAAGAGACGTTGACAGCAACAGGGACAGCGAGCCCTGAGGTGGGTGCAGCCCACCTGAGGCTGGTCCAGAGATGCAGCCACCTCTGGGGCGGGGCAGGGGGGAACAGCTGCATGTTTGCTCCCTGCAGCACGGTGTCCCCTATCTCCACGCTGGGGCCCTGGGGTTAGGGGGAAGGCCGGCTAAGGGGATTCCTGTGTCCCTTTAGCAACCGCTCTGGTCTCTGGGCTGCTAAGGGGGGAGCTGAGCACTCAGGGCTCAGACCTGCTGATAAGAAATTAAGCCCTGAGCGAACAGGCTGTGACTCCACACGGGGGCCCCGGTGAGGGGACATGGACTAGCTGGAAGTGTGGGGGAGAGGATGGGACATGGGGCCTTTCCCCTCTAGGGGGCACTGGCTTGGATGTGGCCCATGGTGGGACTGGCTGGTCCAGGGGGTGGGAATGGGGCTCTGATCCGGGGGAGAAGGGACTCACCAGCTCAGGGGTGGGGTCCCAGCTCTGATCCTGCTCTGTCCCTGCAGGAGGGGCTGGGGGCTCAACCAGAGCCGGGGCGCCCGGTGCAGCTGGTGTGTCTGGACGAGAAAGGGGGCCTGAGCCTGGATGAGGAGGCCCTGAGCCGCTGCCTGGAGCAGGGTGGGGTGGGGGATGCCCCCGTCTGCCTGGTGTCCATCATCGGGGAGCAGCGCCGGGGCAAATCCTTCCTGCTGAACTACCTGCTGCGCCGGCTCCGGAGCCTGGTGAGTGCAGCCCTGATCCCCTCCCAGAACCAAGGATAGAACCCAGGAGTCCTGGCTCCCGCCCCCCCTGCTCTAACCCACTAGACCGTCTAGACCCTTGTCTGTGTGTCTCTCTCAGCCTGAGTCTGCCTGTCTATCATCTTTCCAGTGCGCTGGTCCCCATGCTACCTGCCTGCTAATAAAATACTCACAATCCCCTTTCCCCCCGCGCACTAATTGCTCTGCCCCCCATGTCTTCTTCTCCCCCCCCCCCCAGGATATGAAGGATGGATCCTGGATGGGCCGGGAGGAGGAGCCCCTGGAGGGGTTCGAGTGGCGAGTTGGTGCCCGCAGCGTCACCAAGGGGGTGTGGGCGTGGAGTCAGCCCTTCTGGGTCCCCTCCGAGGGGGGGCAGGTGAGTGGGAAGATGGGTGACGAAATGGGGTGGGGGGACGAGTGACCGCAGCATATCTCTACTTGGGGGAGAAGAGCAGACAGAGGCTGGGTGGGCTCGGTGACCTGGGCCTGGGATGGGAGGCAGGGAACACTGTGCCCCCCAGGGGCTGGTTCACACTCGGTGCTGGGGCATGTGGGGGGCAGAGTGGGGAGCTGGCGTGAGACACCGGCCCGTGGCTCCCCCCCCCAGGTGGCCGTGCTGCTGGTCGACACCGAGGGCTCCATGGACATCGCCAGAGACACGGAGACCAGCGTGAAACTCTCCGCCCTCTCCATGCTGCTTGGCTCCTACCAGGTAGGCACCAGGGGGCGCTGTGCTGCAGGGAACGGGGCAGGGCTCAGCAGGGGGCGCTCTCCCATTGCAGCCAGGGCCGGCCCCGATGCCCCAGGTTGGCACTAGGGGGCGCTGTGCTGGGGGAGAGGGTCGTGCTGGTTTCTGTCTCTAACCCTGTCCTCTCTGATGACTTGCAGATCCTGAATGTTTCCAGCCAGCTAAAGGACCCCGATCTAGAATATCTGGAGGTGAAGGGGGAGGAGGGCAGGACGTGGTGCCATTCTCCTACAGCCCCAACGGGGTAGTCTGCCCATTCTACAGCTGGAGAAACTGAGGCCCAGAGAGAATCAGTGACTTGCCTGAGGTCACATGGGGAGTCTGTGGAACACCCAGAGATAGAACCCAGGAGTCCTGGCTTCCAGCCCCCACCCCCGCTGTTTTAACCACTAGACCCCACTCCCCTCCCAGAGCTGGGGAGAGAACCCAGGAGTCCTGGGGTCGTATCCAGCAAGGCCCAAACTCTGCACTGCTCCAGGGTCTGGAATTCGCCAGGACTCTGGGAACATCTCAATATTTGGCATCTTGATCTATTCTGCTCCTACCGTCGGTGGGCACAGGGGGCAAACGGAGCCCCGGGCAGGGGGTAGGAGAACCTTGACTTGCAGTTCTGCTCTTTGGCCACTGCAGCAGAGGGGGAAAGCCCTGGGACCCGTGGAACAGACCCAGACCAAGCTGGAGCTGCAGGTTGGTGGGTGGGTGGGTGTTTGGCAGGGGGGTGTTTGTTGGTAGGATTTCCACCCCCACCTGCCACCAGGGCACATGCTGCCTCCCTGCCCCAGGGATCTCAGCCCCCTGCTCTCTCTTCTCTGCAGATGTTTCTGCACGTGGCCGAAGAGGTGGGAAAGGAATACGGGCTGGAGTCCATTCAGGTGAGACGACATTCCCCCCCATCCCTCCACCCTGCCCCATGCAATCCCCTCACCCCACTGCATGGGATGCTTCTGCCCCAGCCACTCCCTGCCCCACACCCGAGGGGTTCAGCCTTCCCCTCCTGAGATTGTCCTGTTTCCCCTGCAGCACCTAGACGTGCTGGTGCGGGATTGGAGCAACTCCTTGGTCCTTGGAACGGACGGTGGGAAGGAGCATCTGAGAGACGTCCGACAGGTGACTGTGGGGCTTGACACGGGGCCTTTGCCCTCTGGGGGGTGCTGGCTCCGATCTGGCCAAAGGGCAAGGGCCTGGCTGGCTCAGGGGAGCAGGGAATGGGTCCTGGAGTATTTCCCTCCGTTGGTGTCTCACTTTGCTGATTCCCCCGGCTCTGGCAGATGCTGGCGGCAAGGTCCCCTTGCAAACACCCCGAGGCCCTGGAAGCACTGAGCAGAAGCAAAACCCACTGTTTCGTGATGCCCTTCCCTGGCAAGCGGATCATGACTGGAAGCCAGGGATGCCTGAGAGGTAAAGTTTCCGGGACAGCGGCTCTGAGCCTGCACGACGGGGCGTCTCCGTCTCTGCCGGGGAACGGGCCATGGGGGAACGCTCCGGCTCTGGGTTCATTGCCATGTCCCTCCCCTTTGCAGACATGGATGAGGATTTCCGGGACAGCCTGAGGGACTACGTCACCGGTCTGGTGGACTCAGCTGGTCAACACGTCTGGAGGGACCGGCACGGGGCGCTGGTGACCGGGTCACAGCTCGCTGCCAAGATAAAGGTGGGGATTGGCCAGCTGGGCATGGGGTCTCAGTAGGGGGCGCTCTCCTCTGGCAGTCAGCGCTGGCCCCAATACCCCATGGTGGCGCTAGGGGGCGCTGTGCTGCGGGGAGCAGGGTGGGGGCTTAGCCCTTTTTGCTGAACTTTCATTAATTAAGAATGAGGGTTGTATTTACAGCCTAGCAGAATCCCAGCTTGGATGATTCTACCGAGCCTTCCTAAATCATCCAGGGAAGTTCTTCATTTCCCCCTCCAAACTGATTCCCACCGTTGTCTTAT
Organism: Natator depressus; assembly: GCF_965152275.1. Classification (NCBI taxonomy): domain Eukaryota; kingdom Metazoa; phylum Chordata; order Testudines; family Cheloniidae; genus Natator; species Natator depressus. Next base: position 2,307,081 of record NC_134239.1, read on the forward strand.
GGCCGTTCCCCAGCTGCCCTGCCCCAGAGGTGGCTGCATCTCAGCGCAGGGCGAGCCATCCCCATGTTCCCACTTTTCTAAGCCCTGTGGAGTCTGTATTGTGATTTCTTGTGCTTGCTTTGCAGACATTCTCTGATCTGATGAAGAAACGTTGTTTCGGCTTCTCCTCTCCCGCTCAGGTACCTTCTCTGCCTTTCTCTGCCTCTGACCTGGTCAAGGCGTGTGTCCCTCCTCCTGAATTCACTTCCGATGTAAAACTGTAGCCTACTTTTGTCTTATTACTGCTGCCTCGCCCGAGAGGTGGCTGCATCTCATGTCGGGCAAGCCATCCCCGTGTCGTGTTGCTGGGAGGCTATTCCCCAGCTGCTCCTCCCCCTCCCACAGTGTTCTTGCCAGCAAGTTAAAGAAGTATGGGCTGGATGAATGGACTATAAGGTGGATAGAAAGTTGGCTAGATTGTCGGGCTCAACGGGTAGTGATCAATGGCTCCATGTCAAGTTGGCGGCCGAAATCCAGTGGAGTGCCCCTAGGGTCGGTCCTGGGGCTGGTTTTGTTCAATATCTTCATTAATGATCTGGAGGACGGTGTGGATTGCACCCTCAGCAAGTTTGCAGATGACACTAAACTGGGAGGAGTGGTAGATAATTTGGTAATTTGTCTAGGGCCCTCTGGATCCTATCCCTACCACTGGAGGGTAGGGATAGGATCCAGAGGGCCCTAGACAAATTAGAGGATTGGGCCAAAAGAAATCTGATGAGATTCAACAAGGACAAGTGCAGAGTCCTGCACTTAGGACGGAAGAATCCAATGCACCACTACAGACTAGGGACCGAATGGCTCGGCAGCAGTTCTGCGGAAAAGGACCTAGGGGTTACAGTGGATGAGAAGTTGGATATGAGTCAACAGTGTGCCCTTGTTGCCAAGAAGGCCAATGGCATTTTGGGCTGTATAAGTAGGGGCATTGCCAGCAGATCGAGGGACGTGATCGTTCCCCTCTATTCGACATTGGTGAGTCCTCATCTGGAACCTGTGTCCAGTTTGGGGCCCCACACTAGAAGAAGGACGTGGATAAATTGGAGAGAGTCCAGTGGAGGGCAACAAAAATGATTAGGGGTCTGGAACACATGACTTATGAGGAGAGGCTGAGGGAACTGGGTTTGTTTAGTCTGCGGAGAAGAATGAGGGGGGATTTGATAGCTGCTTTCAACTACCTGAAAGGGGGTTCCAAAGAGGATGGCTCTAGACTATTCTCAGTGGTAGAAGAGGACAGGACAAGGAGTAATGGTCTCAAGTTGCCATGTGGGAGGTTTAGGTTGGATATTATGAAAAACTTTTTCACTAGGCGGGTGGTGAAACACTGGAATGTGTTACCTAGGGAGGTGGTGGAATCTCCTTCCTAAGAAGTTTAAGGCCCGGCTTGACAAAGCCCTGGCTGGGATGATTTAGTTGGGGATTGGTCCTGCTTTGAGCAGGCGGTTGGACTAGATGACCGCCTGAGGTCCCTTCCAACCCTGATAGTCTATGATTCTCCCCCAACCCCAGAAGTGGCTGCATCTCAGCACTGGGTGAGCCCATCCCTATGCAGTGTTGTGTGTGGCTGTTGCCATATGCTCCTCCCCAGAGGTGGCTTCATCTCAGGCGTGTGTTGACACTTGTTGGAAAATGTTTGTTTTTTTCCCCCCGCAGAGAAATTTGAGTTTCCGGTGAAATATGAAAAGCTGAAATACTTGATCTGGTGTCTCATGGGAATTATAGTTTGACTCTGCATGCTCCCTTTTCTCCCCATAAATCAGCTCTCTGGTTGGACGGCAACTCCCATGATGCACCATAGAGGAGGGGATGATGCATCATGGGGCTTGTAGTTTGGGTGCCTGGCTTCAGGCTGAGCTGCCGTGGTGGCTCATGGGAGTTGTAGTTTCACACTGGCTAGTGGCATCGCTCTGTTACATGAGGTTGCTGCAGTTGCTAGGTGGAGACAGGGCCCCATAAACGGCGGCTCACCCCGGCCTTGTCCTCCCTGTGCAGATGGCCATCACCTTCCACAACCAGAGAGTCCTGGACAGGGCCAGCGCAGACCACGCTGTGTTTTTGAGGGAGAAGGTGAGTCTGTGCGGCGGGGGCCCCTGTGCCCCAGCCAGGGGAACCCAGGGAACCGTCCTGGCCAACCCCACTGGCTGTGGGCTTTGGGATAGGAGATGGGACCTCGTATCTCCAACTCCCAGGATGACTATCGAGATGGGAGGCTCAAACTCCTTCACCGGTGTTGGGAGTGGGGGAGGGAATAAGTTTGCCCTGTGGCCAGCTGCAGTGGTGGAGGCGTCATGGCCCAGGTGGCTCAGGGGCTGGACCAGGAGTCAGAACTCCTGGCTTTTGTTTATGGTGCTGTTGCAGACTCCTCTGGGCTCATCACTGAGACTCTCTGGGCCTCGGTTTCCCCATCTATGAAAGTGGGAGAATGATCTTGCCCTTGGGTGTTTTAGCCTGTGAGCTTTTTGGGGCAGGGATGGCCTCTCACTGAGTTTGTGTGCCGCGCGAGGGGGGGCCCCCATCTCGGTCCAGGTCTGTGGTGTGCCCAGCATGAGGGGGCCCCCCCATCTCAGTCCTGGTTTGTGCCGTACCCGGCATGAGGGGGAGCCCCCATCTCATTTGGGAGGGTGGGGTCCATGCAGCGCTTGCCCCTTCTAACGCTCTTGGCCATCTCCTCTCCCGGCGGGCGCAGGATGGCGACTCCCAGAACATGTTCACCTGCCTGAAGGTGCGGCCGAGCAAGATGGCGGAGCTGTTTGCCGAGCAGCGTGGGCAGTTGCTCTGGCGGTGCCGGACGGACATGCGGGAGCCGGCGCCGGAGAAAGAGGCCCAGCTGACGGAGCTGGAGGCGGTGCTGACGCGGGAGGCCGAGACCTTCCTGGAGAGCTACGGGAAGCGCTTCAAGAAATTCGCCATTTTGGCGGGCGTGGGTGCGGGGGCGCTGGCCCTGGGACCGGTGGGGGGCGCTGCCGGTGCTGGGATCGCCGCCGCTGTCATCGCTGCCGAGGCGGCTGGGGTGCTCGCCATGGCCGAGGTGGTGGCCATTGGGGTTGGGGCGGGCGCCATGGCCGGGATGTGTGTGGGCGGGGGTGTGGGCGGGGGAGTTGGTGGGAACATCGCCCAGAAGGATAGGCAGAGGGCCAAGGCTGCTGGCAGCGGGAGGGAGGAGGAGGACGGCACTGAGGATCTATCCGACGAGAAACCCCTGATCTGATCCGTGCCCCCCCACAATCTGGGGCTGACGAATGGGGTGACAGGGCAGCAGCGTGGCCTGGACACGTCCCCCGGAAGCCACCCCAGAGCAGGGAGCCATTGCCCCCAGATTCTAAGAAGGGATGTTTAGATCCTCTCGTCTGATCTGCTCTGCCACCCAGGCTGGAGAATGCCTCCCACTTCCCCCTGCCTTGGGACCCATATCTCCTTTGCACTAAATCATTTCCCGGAAAGGCGGCCAGTCTGGCTCGGAATCCGGAAAAGACAGAGTCCCGCACCGCTTTCCCACTGGTGAATCACCCGCGCTGTGAGTAATCGGGTGCCTCGTTTCCAACTGGAGTTTCTCGCTTTAACTTGCCGCCCTCGGTTCTCGCTCTGCCTTCCTCCAACATTGCAGGGCCACTCCGGCTGCAACACAAAGCACTTGGAAACACCCTGCCGACGGTCCTGTCCCGAGATCACCCGCTGGGGGTGACCGTGGGCACCTGGCTTAGGTCCTACAGCAGCAGCCGTGTTGTCTGGTCCTGGAGGATAGATATCCAGCCACTCCTCTGAGCGGGAAGGCGGGTCCAGGGCAGAGGGCACAGAAAGACGTGGATTGGGTTTCCTGCTCTACCATGGGCTTCCTCTGTGACTTTGCCCAAGTCACTGAGTTTCTCTGTTCCTCAGTTTCCCATCTGTATACTGAGGATAATAATGCATTGAAAGATGGTGAGGGGTTTGAGCTCTACTGAGAGAAAGCGCTATCCAAGAAACAGGCATCGTTGTTTATTCTGTGGGAGGGCTATAAAAGCATCCAAAGCTAAAGGATTTTCTGTTCAACACCCATGAACGCACGCCGAGCAGGGGACACCGTCTGGCCAACTCCACAGGAAGGCTCAGCTCCCACCCTTCGGCACTGGTGAAAATCCAGGAGTTGGGCTTGAGGGTTTCCAACCAATGAGGGCTCGAGTAGGGGTACTCTCCAGCTGTTCCATGCCCACGCCAGCCTCAGCTGGCGCCTACGATCCCATAGACCGCTCTAGCGTGAGGTACGGGGTCGGCTCCATCATGGCTTTGCCTTGGTAAGCCGGGAGCGCCCCTTCCCATCACAGATTCCAAGGCCTGGATAACGCGGGCCGTGACCCTGCCCTGAATTAATTGCTGCTTGAACTGGAGTGATCTGTTAGAGAAACTTCCCATCTCTATTTAAAAATGGACAATGATGGCGAATCTGCGACGACCCTTGGTAAATTATTCCAATTGTTCTGACTGTTTAAAATTTCTGCCTTACTTCCTGTCTGAATTTTGTTGAGCTTCAATGTCCAGCCATCGGAGCATGTTAGACCTTTCTGTGCTAGACTGAAGGACCCATTATGAAATATTTGTTCCCCAGGTGGGTACTTATGGACTGGGATCCAGTCACCCCTTAACCTGCTCTTTGAGTCCTATCTTCCTAAGAACTCCTTGGGAACCTAATCTCAGGGCTGCATGTTTTCAAAGGCTGCACCTCTTGGTACCTAACAAGAGAAAGCAGAAGTCACTTGAGACTGTGGTCTGCAAAATGTCCAATGGGAGAGGTTAGGTTTCTGCTGGAAGATGGCCAGTCAACAGGTCTTGGGTGCAGGACAGTCTCAGAGCAATGGAGGCATTTAAGCAATTTCCTTTGTGCCCAACAGGAGGAAAGATATTTGGGGTACTGTGTTAGGGTGTCAATGTAGGGATGAGTGCGTGCGTGAGTCTGTGAGCACCTGTAAATGACTGTCATGGGGAGTGCTAGAGAGTAATCTCCCAGATCTAAATAACTGTGAAGTTCTGACTCTTCGAACCTTGCATGGTGAGTTCCTAGTTTTGGGACAAGTCTCCACAGAAACCATCAGCTGTAATTCGGTTCAGGGAAGATGCAACTTCTGTTTAACGGAAGGGCTTTAAACTGCTCCTGGGGGAATTCTGCGCCAAAAAAATTTAAAATCCTGCGCAGAGTTTAAATTTCTGCACATTTTATTTATCAAAATAACCTTATATAATCACACCAGTTTCATTTATTTCAAAATACCTGTCGGCAAGTATTTCTGTAACAGTCCAGACACCCATACAAATTCCCCCAGGAGTAGAAAGTTGAAGAAACCCTGACAACTCAGTTCCTGCCTTTGTGCCCCCTCCCTCCCCTGCTTCCCCGAGCCCAGCTGTCCCCACCTCCTTAGTCCAGCCAGTAGGCCCTCCTCAGCCCAGCCATTCACACCTCCTCCCCTGCCCAGAGCCTGCACCTGTCACCCAAACCCTATCCCAGATCTTGCATGCCAGACCACCTCCCCCACCCAAACTCCCTCCCAGCTCCCAACCTCTCACCCCTTCTGCACCCAAACTCACTCCCGGAGCCTGCCCCCCAGTCCCATACCCCAGACCTGCTCCCCCATCCAAAGCCTTAGGCAGGTGGGGGGCGGAGTTTTGGGGGGCAGGGTCTGGGTCGCATGAGTGACATTATTGGCCCCCTGGGAGGATTTGAGGACTGGCACTGGCCCTAAGGTAAATTGAGTTTGAGACCCCTGCCTTAGATCTACACGGTTTTTATGACGTCCAACCCATGATTCCCCTGCTGCACACTCAGTGTGTTGTTCTTTTCCTCGCCTTGGAGGACGTGGGGAACAATTGATCAGCTTCCTCTTTAGAACAATCTTTGACATATCGGACGACTGTTCTCAGGTCCCTCCCCAGCTTTCTCTTCCCTAAACATGCCCAGTTCTTTCAACCATTCCTCATAGGCCCTGTCTTCTTAAACCGCTGATCGTGTTTGTCACGCTCCTCTGGACTCTCTCCAATGTGTCCATCTGTCTTAAAATGCGGTGATGAAAACTGGAGCTAGGATGCCAGCGGAAGCTTCACCAGTGCTGAGTAGAAGGGGACAGTTGCCTCCTGAGTCTGACATATGACCTTCCCGTTAATACACCCCACATGACATTCCCCATTTTTGCACCCCATCCCACTCTTGTCTTTGTTGATTGCGTTGATGACTTGATTCTAATATCGCTGCTGCTAATTTGGCTACTTGATCTTATTTTCACCTCAACTGGAGAATGGCTGAGTCAGTTGGGTAGAGTTTGTACCGGCTTGGTCTCAGTGATCTGTTTTCTTGACTTTGTATTTGTGGTGGGTTGTTTTACTTGTAATAAAATGGCTAGAAAGCACACTGGGTCATCTTTTCTTTCAATCAGCAACTTGAGCCGGAACCGTAGAGAATCTTTGGCTGGTACATCATCAAGTGGCCTCACTCCCCACACAAGGACACTCCTGGAAACACTTGAGGAAGAAAGACTGAATTGGGGGAAGTGCTGGTCCTTGGCTAATATGATTTCTTAGCCAAACCCAGTAAACTGCTTGTATCATCAGCCAGGATGAGAAATTGCTCATTCCTACCCAGTCTTGTGAGTATTTTAGGCTTTGTTGGCTGTTTTGTTTATTTGCTAGGAAATCTGCTTTGAGCTGTTTGCTATCACTTAAAATCTATCTTTTATAGGTAATACTTGTTTTTTGCTTTATCTAAACCAGCGTGCCCTTCAGTGAAGTGTCTGGGGAACACCTCAGCATCACAGCGAGGGGAGAGCGAACATATTAATAAGTTTACTTTGTCCAGATCCCTGTGCAGTGTGAGAGGGTAGAATTCTGGGTTTATACTCCAGCAGGGGGGTGTGAGCTGGGGATTATCTGTTGTTGGGTCATGCAGAGGCTGGCCAGAGCCGCCATGTAACTGCAGCTGTGTGTGTCCCTGCCTGTGTGAATGCGGATGGAAGTGTAGGATCAGGAGCCGTCTGCAGCTTGTCACAGTAGCCGTGTGGGACAGGGAGCCCAGGCTGGTGGGTCAGTGGTACCCCAGTTTCAGGTGGCACCCCTAGGGGAACCTGTCACACATTACCTCCCCTGTCTTACACATGATGCTCCTGCAGCCTTTTCATTGTATCTCAGGCTATCCTGCTGTTTTCCCCAGCAAAGGTGTGAACTTTCTCAGTGTTGGATTGTGGGGTTACTCCATAGCCCCTGTTTTCCTGCCTGGGATCTCCCTCCAAGAGGTTTGCTCCTGCCCCACAATGAGCGAGGCTGGGGCACGCTTCGTACTCTCATTGGCTGCTGTACTATAAACCATCAAAAGGAATGGACTATACTGGTCCCAGTCCCTGGGGTGCTGTCCTGCAAAGGGAGCCAGCGGACCCCCCAGAAGTGCTTTTGATCCTTTCAGCCACCCCATCCGATTGGGGGTGTGCTGGGGTGGCCGGGTTTTGTGGATGCCTAGACTCTCCCCAACCCGTCAAAAAACACTGGATTCAACGGGTTTCCCTTAATCTGTGAGTAACTCACCCTGGAGCCCAAATGTGGTGAAGGATTCGTTCCCTGGGAGCCCGGCTGCTGTCACAGCCTCTGGATTTCCTTAGGGAAGCCTCAGGCCATTTTGTGAAGTGCTCTGTAGCTACCAGCGAATCTTCGTTGTCATATTCTGTCTCAGGCAAAGTCTGAAGCACGTCAGCAGAAACGCGCCCAGTTGGAGCCCCCCCAAAATATTAATGCATCGGGGCTCTGCCTGTCTTGAATTGGAATGAAAATGACCAAAACGCTGCCTTGGAAGGCAAACATCACATTTCCGACACCAAACGTCTACATCCACCCAACAGAAATTCTCCCTCGGGTCGGCTGGCAACACCGAAATCACCAGCAGTTTCAGGATCATGACATTTACCCTGGAACCTGGTTTTTTCAGTGTCTCTAGTACAGCCCTGTTCCCGTCGCCTGACCAGTCTGTCATCTCTCAATCTCTAGCTTTCCCACGGGGACGGGGAAGATTCGACTGTGGTGAGGTGACACTGGCATTCTGGGGGTTCGTGGCAGTGCAAAGGGTGGGGTTTGAATATGTAGGCGGTTCCTCTTGAAATTAACACACCCACTGGCAGGAGGCTCCACCCAGCCACCTGGGAGAATCCTAAAAATCTTCCCTGAGTGTGATTTCTAGGAACCGCTTCCCCTCCGACAAGTGCTGAGCCTGGATCTGAAACAAGGAGTAAGGGGGGAAAGGATGCAGCATTAATTTGGGCATACATAGCAATGAGCAGTCCACAAAGAATCTGTGTAGCGAGTAACTGAAATGCCCTACCCCTCAATTTCCCTAACAAACTGTGTGATGTAAGACACCCACCACCCTAGGGTCTTCCAACACACCACATCCCCACTTTGTTGCCCCCCACTCACAGGTTAGAATAGTGGAATTCCAGCATCTGGGAGCGTTCTCAGGCGATCCATCTCCAGGACCTTATTCCCATAACAGAAAACACAGTCCTCATTTCTCTGGCCTGTGGTCAACCTCCACTGCTCTGAGACTGAAGTGACGCTTAGGGTCAGCTCCCTCACTCAGGGCATATAAAGCACAGCCCTGTTGCCCTTTCATCCCGCAATAGGAATAACCATAATTTCATTTCCCATGCCCCAAAACTTCAATGAATTTTAACCAAAATGACCAAAACATTCACTCTGGAATGCTGGGGGTAACCAAGATGCAAATGAGGTCTGGTCCATGCCAGCCCTTCCTCCGCTTCACCAGTAGATGGTAGCAGAGACCTCCTTCCTCACTGAGCTTCAGGGTAGCACTGGGTGAAAGTCTGAAGGCTGATCAATGTAGATTTGGCTTATGTCTTCTGCAGTTTCCACTGAATGCATCCGATGAAGTGAGCTGTAGCTCACGAAAGCTTACGCTCAAATAAATTGGCTAGTCTCTAAGGTGCCACAAGTACTCCTTTTCTTTTTGCGAATACAGACTAACACGGCTGTTACTCTGAAACCTTTCAGGGCTTAGTGTCAAATGCTTTTGATCAGGGGGGCAGGGGGGGAAATCCTCCCAAAGCTTGAAATGGTTTGATTTTTTTCTGATTGAACTTTTCTCTAAAAGAAAAGTTTCATTTGACCAGAAACAATTTCCCTCCTCGACTTTTGGGGCTTTTTTTGGGCGGGGGGTTCATTTCAGATCAACCCCAAATGATAATTACCCCTCCCACATACTCCAATTTTCCGAAGGGCCAGAGAATAGAAGATTAAGTTGGGTGGACACAGCTCTGCCGCAGGGCAGAGGGCTACACCAATGCTTCAGGGCTGCTTTCAATCGAACTAATGTCTAACCTACCTCTCTCTTGCTGCAGTTTAAGCCCGTATCTTCTGGTCCTGCCCGCAGTGACGAAGGAAAACAATTGCTCACCCTCCTCTTTATAAACAATCTTTTACATACTTGACGACTGTTCCCATGTGTCCCCCTCGGGCGGCTCTTCTCCAGACGAAACAAACCCAGTTTCTTCCAGTCTCTGCTCGTTGGCTGCGTTTCCAAGAGGACGGGCCCGTAGACTTGCTCATGACTCGAGCATGATGCTGTGGATACCCGCGTCCGCACTGCCCCTGTGCTTTTGCCACCTCAGCGCTGGCGTCGCAGGGCTCGGTCCAGGCCGGGCCACACGCCAGGAGCCGCGTTGCTGTGGGTTGTTTCCCAGTGCGGGCTGGGGGATACAGCGACCCCACCGTGGTACTTCCTTGTCTTCCGGGGCTGGTCAACCCACAATGCTCACGGATCCGCTGTCTCCGTGGAAGCAGGCACCCCATGCCGTTGGGTTTCACCTCATTTCCACCCTCTCCTGAGCACCTGGCACTTAGATGGGGGGGCTGTTCTCTTCAGCTGACCCGGGCAGGCCCCCCTGTTGGGAGACTTTCCTAGGCTCCTGGGGCTTTGCCGTCTCTCCAGGTTTTCGGCTGGGCCGGGGTGGGCACAGGAGGGGCTCAAAATAGAGCTATTTGTGAGGACGGGCCGATGGCCATCCATTGCGCTCGGCGGGAACGGTTCTGGAACCCAACATTTGCTCCGGGCCCCGGCTCGAAAACCGATCCTGGCCCAAACATCCCGCAACACCCGTGATGCCAGCGAGCTCCAGGCTTCCGTCCTTGGTGAACTCCCACGGGGACAGTTGGCGCAGGGGTAATATACCTGCCCAGGCATTGGTGTGTCACCGGATGGGGCTACAGTCCAGGGGTGGGGCCAAAGCATGTGGGTGGGGCCATGCTGGGGCCCATGTGCCTAGGGCTATAGGGGGCTGGTTAATGGATGCTGAGGGGTTGAGCGGAAGGTCTGAGGGGACCCTGCTTGATCGCAGTCCCTCAGCACTGAGATGCAGCTGCCTCTGGGGAGGGGCAGCTGGGGAACCTTCTAGGGTAACCCTGAGGTAGGACCTGGCTCCTGGACTGGGCTGTGAGCATGAGGGAGGCTGGTGGTGGACAGCCCACCCTGGGAGGTAGCCACGTGGGCTCTGTGGGTGGGGGCAGAAGCACCCCTTACTACCCAACCACAGCCCCTATGTCACCACGACCAGGAGCGCCAGCCCCTCTGCCATCAGCCCCGTCCTACTCCTTTTTAGCACTGTCCCTGGGACCTGCCTCCTCCACCTCCCATCACAGTATCCCTGCCCAGCTCTCTCCATTGCTCCCCTCTACCCATGGGATGTAAGAGATGCAGAAGAGAGAGGGGTGGAGATCAACCGCTGACTGCCCATGGGCCTGAGTCTGCAGAAAGCCTGAGCCCATCGCTCGGAGAGGAGGGAGCTGCTCTGAATATGCCTCTAGGGGACAGGACTGGGGCATCCAAACCACAGAAAGCTGGGCTTGGATTGCTGGGAGGTGGGCAGTCTCTGTGTGGGGGGGGGTGGCTTCCAGGTAGCCCCTTCTACAGCTCCACAGCACCCCCTGCATGTGATTCTGAGGGGGATGCTGCACCCCCACGACTGGTGATCAAACATAAAACAGTTTTGCAGCAAATTGTGGCCCTGGGCTCCAGGCCGCATGTGTGGGTGGGATGCTGGGGAGAACGGAGGAGCCGTGTCGTGTGTGGAATGGGGTGCAAGGAGTTGGCCATACACCTCCCAAAGCAGGGGGAACACTCATTAGGCCTGGGTTTTCCCTGGGGACCTGGGACTTTGCCGTGAACTGGGGCTTGGAGGGGAATCGGGTGCAGAGAAGAAGCACAGAAAGGAACCGGGGGCTGGAGTGAAAACGTTGGAGTGGGAGACGAAGCTGTTTAGTGTCTCCAGGAGAATCCGAGAAATGTGGTGGTGGAAGGGACTTGGAGAGGGCACCAAGTCCCATCTTCGGCATTGAGGCAGGGCCAAGGAAACCTGGATCAGCCCTGACCGGTGTGTGTCCGACCTGCTCTCAAAATGTGCTCGGACATAGAGGAAGGGAATGTGCATAGAAGAGTTTTATGTCTACAGTGAGCCCTGCCAGGTCCTCCCCCGAACCCACTAGCCCCCTGTCCCTCCCAGAGCTGGGGACAGAACCCAGGAGTCCTGCCTCCTAGCTGTCCTGCTCTAACCACTAGACCCCACTCCCCTCCCAGAGGCAGGGAGAGAACCCAAGAGTCCTGGCTCCGCCCCCCAACCACTAACCCCCCCCCACCCACTCCCATCCTGGAACTGGGGATAGAACCCAGGAGCCCTGGCTCCCAGTGGCCCCTGCTGTAATCATTAGACATCACTTCCTTCCCAAAGCCAAGGAGAGAACCCAGGAGTCCTGGCTCCCTTCCCCCCAGCCCCACGTACCAGTGGCTATTCATATCCTCCCCTGTGGCTACAACCCCCCCGCCCTGGGAGCCAATCTGCTTCGGGGTCAGAGCCTGGCTGCTGGGCAGGAGGAAATAGAAACCAGCCAAGGTTTTATTTTCATTTCCCCAGGATTAAATCTTGGAGACGAACAGAGCGAGCTGTGGGACGGGTAACGGGGGGCCAGCGACCGTCCCTGGGGGGCAGAATCGCCCCCTCCAGTCTATCCCCCGCCCCACGTCCCCCGACAACCCCCCTGAGATTTGAGTGGCTGGTTTCAAACTAGCGGCAGCTGGGGGCACCGAAGGCAAATCCTGGACACCCCCCGGCCTCTGGCTGGGGCCCGGCTCCCGCCCCTCCAGCGCAGCCCCTCGGGTCCCCTCGCAGCGAGCCGTGCCGGACCGCCAAGCCCGAGAGCTGCTTGAAAAGTCCCGAACGGCTGAAAATCCCGCTGCCCCCGGGGCGCTTGCGCCGCATTGGGGAGGGGGGCGCGGATGGCAGCGGGCTCTCCCCAGGTGCGACTGCTGGGGACACATGGTTTCCTCCTGCAACAGAGACGGAAATGAGCAGTGTTTAATGCCAGGGAGCCCGGACTCCTGGGTTCTCTCCCCAGTTCTGGGAGGGGAGTGGGTCTAGTGGGTTAGAGCAGGGGGGGCTGGGAGCCTGGACTCCTGGGTTCTCTCCCAATCGCTAGGGGGAAGGAGTGGGTTAGAATGGGGAGGGGAGCTGGACTCCCTGGGTTCTGGGTGCAGTGGGGCTGTGGCATGAGGTGCTGGCCACAGAGAGTTTGCTCATTTCTTGGAGTGCTAGTGGGGATGGGGGTGTCCCCAGTACAGAAGGAGAGCCCTGGGGAACTCAGTACTCAAGAATTGGGATTAGGACATGGAGTGTCCCATCCCTGCTCTGTGCCTCAGTTTCCCCCTCTGCCAGCCCTTCTGTTTGAGCTCAGGGGGTGTGAGAGGGCTAATGCATTGGTGTCCTGTTGTCTCAGTTCTCCAACAGAGTTTGGTTTTAGTCCCAGCCCAGGAGGAGGGGAGATTGGTCAACCGGAGCCCAGCCTGTCACCCGCTGCATTATGGGAAATGCAAATAATAAAAGGTAAGTGCTCCAGTCCCACCCAATTCAGGTGTAACCCATTCCAGAGCTGGGGCTAGAGCCCACGAATCCTGGCTCACAGCCCCCCCCTCACTAGACCGCAATCCCCTGCCCCACGCCCCCCCCAGCTGGGATAGAACCCAGGAGTCCTGGCTCACAGGCCCCCTGCTGTGTGTCTCTCAGGCCGATCCCACCCCCCTCCTCGAAGCCAGCTCCAGAGGGGATGGTGGAGCGACTCCAGGAGGACGTCACCTGCTCCATCTGCCTGGACATCTTGGAGGACCCCGTCTCCATTGAGTGTGGCCACAACTTCTGCCGGGGCTGCCTCGCGGCTCACTGGAGCAGGGTCTCGGCTTGGGGGTACGAGTGCCCCGAGTGCCGGGCTCCCTGCTCCAGGAACCAGATGACCCCAGACACACGTCTCAAAAGCCTGGTGGAGAAAATCAGAGACCTGCCACGTGAAGAGACGTTGACAGCAACAGGGATAGTGAGCCCTGAGGTGGGTGCAGCCCGCCTGAGGCTGGTCCAGAGATGCAGCCACCTCTGGGGCGGGGCAGGGGGGGAACAGCTGCATGTTTGCTCCCTGCAGCACAGTGTCCCCTATCTCCATGCTGGGGCCTTGGGGTCAGGGGGAAGGCCGGCTAAGGGGATTCCTGTGTCCCTTTAGCAACCGGTCAGGTCCCTAGGCTGCTAAGGGGGGAGCTGGGCACTCAGGGCTCAGACCTGCTGATAAGAAATTAACCCCCGGGCTAACAGGCTGTGACTCCAGACAGGGGGCCCGGTGAGGGGACATGGACTAGCTGGAAGTGGGGGGGAGAGGATGGGACACAGGGCCTTTCCCCTCTAGGGGGCACTGGCTTGGATGTGGCCCATGGTGGGACTGGCTGGTCCAGGGGGTGGGAATGGGGCTCTGATCCGGGGGAGAAGGGACTCACCAGCTCAGGGGTGGGGTCCCAGCTCTGATCCTGCTCTGTCCCTGCAGCCGGGGCCAAGGGCTCAGCCGGGGCCGAGGGCTCAGCCGGGGCCGGGGCATCCGGTGCAGCTGGTGTGTCTGGATGAGAAAGGGGGCCTGACCCTGGACAAGGAGGCCCTGAGCCACTGCCTGGAGCAGGGTGGGGTGGGGGATGCCCCCGTCTGCCTGGTCTCCATCATCGGGGAGCAGCGCAGGGGCAAATCCTTCCTGCTGAACTACCTGCTGCGCCGGCTCCGGAGCCTGGTGAGTGCAGCCCTGATCCCCTCCCAGAACCAAGGAGAGAACCCAGGAGTCCTGGCTCCCGCCCACCCTGCTCTAACTCACTAGACTCCTCTCCTCTCCCAGAACTGGAGATAGAACCCCGGAGTCCTGGCTCCCAGCCCCCCAGCTCTAACCCACTAGACCCCTCTCCCCTTCCAGAACTGGAGATATAACCCCGGAGTCCTGGCTCCCAGCCCCCCCTGCTCTAACTCACTAGACCGTCTAGACCCTTGTCTGTGTGTCTGTCTCAGCCTGAGTCTGCCTGTCCATCATCTTTCCAGTGCGCTGGTCCCCATGCTACTTGCCTGCTAATAAAATACCCACAGTCCCCCTTCCCCCCCGCACTAATTGTGACGCTCCCTATGTCTTCTTCTCCCCCCCAACCCCCCTAGGATGTGAAGGATGGATCCTGGATGGGCCGGGAGGAGGAGCACCTGAAGGGGTTCGAGTGGCGAGTTGGTGCCCACAGAGTCACCGAGGGGGTGTGGGCGTGGAGTCAGCCCTTCTGGGTCCCCTCCGAGGAGGGGCAGGTGAGTGGGAAGAGCGGTGGGAAAATGGGGTGGGGGGATGAGTGACCGCAGCAGATGTCTACTTGGGGGAGCAGAGCAGACAGAGGCTGGGTGGGCTCGGAGACCTGTGAGTCAGGGAACACAGTGCCACCCAGGGGCTGGGTCTCACTGGGTGCTGGGGCATTTGGGGGGCAGAGTGGGGAGCTGGCATGTGACACCGTGGCTCCCCCCCCGCCCCCAGGTGGCCGTGCTGCTGGTTGACACCGAGGGCTCCATGGACATCGCCAGAGACACGGAGACCAGCGTCAAACTCTCCGCCCTCTCCATGCTGCTTGGCTCCTACCAGGTAGGCACTAGGGGGTGCTGTGCTGCAGGGAGCGGGGGCTCAGCAGGGGGCGCTCTCCCATTGCAGCCAGGGCCGGCCCCGATGCCCCAGGTTGGCACTAGGGGGCGCTGTGCTGCGGGGAGAGGGTCGTGCTGGTTTCTGTCTCTAACCCTGTCCTCTCTGATGACTTGCAGATCCTGAATGTTTCCAGCCAGCTAAAGGACCCCGATCTAGAATATCTGGAGGTGAAGGGGGAGGAGGGCAGGACGTGGTGCCATTCTCCTACAGCCTCAATGGGGTAGTCTGCCCATTCTACAGCTGGGGAAACTGAGGCCCAGAGAGAATCAGTGACTTGCCTGAGGTCATATGGGGCGTCTGTGGAACAGCCAGAGATAGAACCCAGGAGTCCTGGCTTCCAGCCTGCCCTCCCCCTGCTGTTTTAATCACTAGACTGCAGTCCCCTCCCAGAGCTGGGGAGAGAACCCAGGAGTCCTGGGGCTGAATCCAGCAGGGCCCAGCTTCTGTGCTGCTCCAGGGTCTGGAATTCGCCCCTGCCCGAGCTCCATGCCGACTGAGAACACGGATGTTGCCAGGACTCTGGGAAAGTCTCAATATTTGGCATCTTGGTCTATTCCGCTCCTACCGTCGGTGGGCACGGGGGGCAAACAGAGCCCCTGGCATGGGGCAGGGGGGAGGGGAACCTTGACTTGCAGTTCTGCTCTTTGGCCACTAGGTGTCTCTGCAGCAGAGGGGGAAAGCCCTGGGACCCCGGGGAACAGACCCAGACCAAGCTGGAGCTGCAGCTTGGTGGGTGGGTGGGTGTTTGGCAGGGGGGTGTTTGTTGGTAGGATTTCCACCTCCACCTGCCACTAGGGCACACGCTGCCTCCCTGCCCCAGGGATCTCAGCCCCCTGCTCTCTCTGCTCTGCAGATGTTTCTGCACGTGGCCGAAGAGGTGGGAAAGGAATACGGGCTGGAGTCCATTCAGGTGAGACGACATTCCCCCCCATCCCCCCACCCTGCCCCATGCAATCCCCTCACCCCACTGCATGGGATGCTTCTGCCCCAGCCACTCCCTGCCCCACACCCGAGGGGTTCAGCCTTCCCCTCCTGAGATTGTCCTGTTTCCCCTGCAGCAGCTAGACCTGCTGGTGCGGGATTGGAGCAACTCCTTGGTCCTTGGAACGGACGGTGGGAAGGAGCATCTGAGAGACGTCCGACAGGTGACTGTGGGGCTTGACACCGGGCCTTTGCCCTCTGGGGGGTGCTGGCTTTGATCCGGCCCCAGGGCAAGGGCCTGGCTGGCTCAGGGGAGCAGGGAATGGGTCCCGGAGTATTTCCCTCTGTTGGTGTCTCACTTTGCTGATTCCCCCGGCTCTGGCAGATGCTGGCGGCGAGGTCCCCTTGCAAACATCCCAAGGCCCTGGAAGCGCTGACCAGAAGCAAAATCCGCTGTTACCTGATGCCCTTCCCTGGCAAGCGGATCATGACTGGAAGCCAGGGATGCCTGAGAGGTAACGTTTCTGGGACAGCGGCTCTGAGCCTGCACGACGGGGCGTCTCCGTCTCTGCCGGGGAACGGGCCATGGGGGAATGGTCCGGCTCTGGGTTCATTGCCATGTCCCTCCCCTTCGCAGACATGGATGAGGATTTCCGGGACAGCCTGAGGGACTACGTCACCGGTCTGGTGGCCTCAGCCGGTCAACACGTCTGGAGGGACCGGCACGGGGCGCTGGTGACTGGGTCACAGCTCGCTGCCAAGATAAAGGTGGGGATTGGCCAGCTGGGCATGGCGTCTCAGTAGGGGGCGCTCTCCCCTGGCAGTCAGCACTGGCCCCAATACCCCATGGTGGCGCTAGGGGGCGCTGTGCTGCGGGGAGCAGGGTGGGGCCTTAACCCTTTTTGCTGAACTTTTGTTAATTAAGAATTAGGGCTGTATTTACAGCCTAGCAGAATCCCAGCTTGGATGATTCTACCGAGCCTTCCTAAATCATCCAGGGAAATTCTTCATTTCCGCCACCAAACTGATTCCCACCGTTGTCTTATGGCAGTTCCCCAGCTGCCCTGCCCCAGAGGTGGCTGCATCTCAGCGCCGGGCGAGCCATTCCCAGGTTCCCACTTTTCTAAGCCCTGTGGAGTCTGTATTGTGATTTCTTGTGCTTGCTTTGCAGACATTCTCTGATCTGATGAAGAAACGTTGCTTCGACTTCTCCTCTCCCGCTCAGGTACCTTCTCTGCCTGTCTCTGCCTCTGGCCTGGTCAAGGCGTGTGTCCCTCCTCCTGAATTCACTTCCAATGTAAAACTGTAGCCTACTTTTGTCTTATTACTGCTGCCTCGCCCGAAAGGTGACTGCATCTCATGTCGGGCAAGCCATCCCCGTGTCGTGTTGCTGGGAGGCTATTCTCCAGCTGCTCCCCGCCCCCCCAACCCCAGAAGTGGCTGTATCTCAGCACTGGGTAAGCCCATCCTTATGCAGTCTTGTGTGTGGCTGTTCCCATATGGTGCACCCCAGAGGTGGCTTCATCTCAGGAGTGTGTTGACAATTTGAGTTTCCGGAGAAGTATCAAAAGCTGAAATACTTTGATTTGGTGTCTCATGGGAATTATAGTTTGGCTCTGCACGCTCCCTTTTCTCTCCATAAATCAGCTCTCTGGTCGGACTTCAGTTCCCATGATGCACCATAGAGGAGGGTGATGGTGCATCATGGGAGTCCCTGGCTGTGGAGCATCATGGGGCTTGTAGTTTGGGTGCCTGGCTTCAGGCTGAGCTGCCGTGGTGGCTCATGGGAGTTGTAGTTTCACACTGGCTAGTGGCATCGCTCTGTTACATGAGGTTGCTGCAGTTGCTAGGTGGAGACAGAGCCGCATAAACTGCGGCTCACCCCAGCCTTGTCCTCCCTGTGCAGATGGCCATCACCTTCCACAACCAGAGAGTCCTGGACAGGGCCAGCGCAGACCATGCTGTGTTTTTGAGGGAGAAGGTGAGTCTGTGCGGCGGGGGCCCCTGTGCCCCAGCCAGGGGAACCCAGGGAACTGTCCTGGCCAAGCCCACTGGCTGTGGGCTTTGGGGTAGGAGACGGGACCTGATATCTCCAGCTCCCAGGATGACTATAGAGATGGGAGGCTCAAACTCCTGCACTGGGGTTGGTGGTGGGGGGAATAAGTTTGCCCTGTGGCCAGCTGCAGTGGTGGAGGCGTCATGGCCCCTGTGGTGAATGGGCTGGACCTGGAGTTGGAACTCCTGGGTTTTGTCCATGGTGCTGCCACAGATTCCCCTGGGTGAGTCAGTGAGTCTCTCTCGGCCTCAGTTTCCCCATCTATCAAAGGGGGAGAATGATCGTGCCTTGGCAAGTTTTTGCCTGTGAGGTTTTTGGGTTCATATCCCTCACCTGGTGTGAGGGGGCCCACTATCTCAGTCCAGGTCTGTACCGTGCCCGGCTCGAGGGGGGCCCCCATCTCAGTCCAGGTCTGTACCATGCCTGGCGAGAGGGGGCCCCCATCTCAGTTCGGGGAGCGGGGTCAGTGCAGCGCTTGCCCCTTCTAACGCTCTTGGCCGTCTCCTCTCCCGGCGGGCGCAGGACGGCGACTCCCGGACCCTGATCACCTGCCTGAAGGTGCGGCCGAGCAAGATGGCGGAGCTGTTCGCGGAGCGGCGCGGGCACTTGCTGAGGCGGTGCTGGATGGACATGCGGGAGTCGGCGCTGGAGAAAGAGGCCCAGCTGACGGAGCTGGAGGAGGAGCTGACACGGGAGGCCGAGACCTTCCTGCAGAGCTACGGGAAGCGCTTCATGAAATTCGTCATCGCGGCGGGCGTGAGCGCGGGGGCGGTGGTGCTGGCCCCGGTGGGCGGCGCTGCTGGCATCGGGATCGCTGCCGCTGCTCTCGGCATGGCTGAGGCAGCAGCCCTTGGCGCTGGCGTGGGCGCCATGGCCGGGATTGTCGTGGGCGGGGGTGTGGGCGGGGGAGTTGGTGGGAACATCGCCCAGAAGGATAGGCAGAGGGCCAAGGCTGCTGTTGGCCGAAGGGAGGAGGAGGACGGCACTGAGGATCTGTCTGAGGACACACCCCTGATCTGTTGAGTGCCACCCACCCCAATCTAGGGCTGACGAATGGGGTGACGGGTGTGCCGCGTGGCACAGACATGTTCCCCACAAGCCACCCCAGAGCGGGGAGCCTTCGCCCCCAGATTCTAAGAAGGGACCTTTAGATCCTCTTGTCTGACCTGCTTTGCCACCCAGCTGGAGAACACCGCCCACTTCCCCCTGCGTTGGGCCCGATATCTCCTGTTGGACTAAATCATCTCCCGGAAAGGTGGCCAGTCTGGCTCAGAAGCCAGAAGAGATGGAGAAATCATGGGTTTCTCGGGGAGCTGGTCCCGCGGGTGAATCCCCCGCGCTGTGAGAAATCTGGTGCCTCATTTCCAATGCGAGTTTGTCTGGCTATAACTTCCAGCCCTCTGTTCTTGCTCTGCCTTCCTTCGATGTTGCAGGGCCACTCCGCTGCAACGCGAAGTGCTTGGAAATGCCCTGCCGATGGTCATGTCTCAAGATCACCTGCTGGGGGTGACCATGGGCTCCTGGCTTAGTTCCCACAGCAGCAGTCTGGTGGTGCCACCCCTCTGAGCCGGAAGGTGGGTCCAGGGGAGAAGGCACAGGAAGACGTGGGTTTCCTGCTCTACCATGGGCTTCCTCTGTGACCTTGGCCAAGTCACTTAGTTACTCTGTGCCTCAGTTTCCCATCTGTATAATAAGGATAATAATGCATTGACAGATGGTGAGGGGTTTGAGCTCTACTGAGAGAAAGCGTTCTGCAAGAAACAGGCATCATAATTTATTCCAAGGGAGGTCTATAAAACCTTCCAAAGCTAAAGGAAATTGACACCAGTGAGCTTCACCATTATTATAGAGAACTTCACTGGGCCTGCAAGTCAACCATGGTCTTCCTTCTGGATCTCTCAGCTCTTTTAGACATGGTGGGCCCAGGGCATGAAGTGCCTTGAAGATCAGGCTGAGACCATGAACTTGGTTCAATACTGTAGTGCAGACATGGCCAGGTGGGCATATGGCCCCTGTGTCCCACCATCTTCTTAATATTTCACCTAAGGGGGTCGTGTGCGGGTTCTGCCAAATGGTGGAAACCAGCCGCTTGTCATGGCTATTGCCAGATGGTTGTATGAGTAACGGTTTTAGAGCCAGGTCCCAGGTAGGATATTGAGTTCTGAATCTTCTGGGAGTCAAACGTGAGGCTGGGAGCCGACCTGGTCAACGTGAGAACAATGCACATCCCTGGAGGCAGCCTCTTCTTGCTGGCTCGACAAGATGCAGGCTGGCCATCTACAGAGACCAACCAACCCCAAGGGAATGCTCAGGAGAGGGGGGCCCTGGGCTCGGATACAGGAGCTTGTGACTGGAGAAGAGCAGAAGAAATGGCCCATTACAGAGGAGTGACTTTGCCAACAGGGGGAACAGGGGATCCCAGCTCTCTGGACTGGACAACTGCTGTGAGAACCAACCAGCGGGAGAGAAACACCTCAGCAGCCAGGAAAGGAACCTGTTAGCAAGGACGGGCTCTAGATGGTGTCTGATGTTTTCCTTTTACCTGTAACCTTGTTTCCAAAGCCTTTTACTTGCTTTTTATTTGAATCTCTATCTGAGGCTCTGTTAAATGAACTTCAATTTGGTTTGACTGTAAACCTGTGAGGGATGGGGGGGCTGTCATGAATAGGGGGAAGGGTAGCAACCTTTATGTATCCTTGGCAATTGTACTGGATTGCCTTACCTGTAAGGGGTTAAGTAGTTTAAATAACCTAGTTGGCACCTGACCAGAAGGACCAATAAGAAAAGAAAATACTGGGGGAGGATTTGTTTGTTGTTGTTGTTCCCTCTCTGGACGGAGGGAGAAGCCAAGCAGGTACAACATCTCCTGAAAATATACCTGGAATAATCCATCTAAATCCACAGAAATTGTAAGTAGGGCAAGGAAATGCATTAGGTTATCGTTTGTTTTAGCTTGTGAATTTTCCTGTGCTACAGAGCTACTTTTATTCCTGTTTTTTTTGTAACTGTGAAGCTGAGCCTAGAGGGGAGTCCTCTGTCTTTTAAATCTTTTTATTACCCTGTAAAGTTACCTTTCATCCTGATTTTGCAGGTGTGATTCCTTTATATTTTTTCTTTATAAATAAAGTTCTTCTTTTAAGAATCTGATTGATTTCAGTGTCCTGAAGACAAAGGGTCTGGTCTGTGCTCACATTGCTAAAGCAATTGGTTGGTATAGTATTCTCAAGTCTCCCCAGGAAAGGGGGGCGTATTTTGGGGGGATAGGGATTCCAAGTGACCCTTCCCTGAATTTTTGTGTAAATCACTTGGTGGTGGCAGCAATACTGTCCAAGGACAAGGAAAGGAATTTGTGCCTTGGGGAAGTTGTAACCTAAGCTGCTAGAAATAAGCTTAGGGGGTCTTTCATGCAGGTCCCCACATCTGTACCCCAGAGTTCAGAGCGTGTGGGGGAACCCTGACGGGGCGTAGGTGGTCCAGCCTAGCTGTCATAACAGGGCCAAGGCCTGCCCACGAGGGACGGGCGTTGACAGGCAGGAGTTGGAGGAATCACAAGGCCAGGTCCCATAGACAAGAGTCCAGGTCACAGTCAGGCTGGAGTCAAAGACCAGAGATCGGGAAACAAAGCAGAGTCTGGCGCTGCAGCAGGCCAAGGTCTGGGGTTGCCCGGCCCATTTCCTGGGGCAACCCCTGGAGGTTAAGTAGGGGCAGCTGACCAATCAGAGAGCCGCAGGGTCCTGTCATGCTGGATCTTGTGGGTGGTACTTCCTGTGGCGCCTACCCCCCACAGTGCTCCCTGGCTGTGCCTCAGCCTGGCCCCCGGTGGCACTGTGGGAATATCAGCTGCCCTGGACTCTGCAGACCTGGGTTCTAGTCCCCAGCTCCTCACAAAACCTGCCTGAGGGCGAGGTGTGCAGGCGAGCATGGAACTGAAGTGGAGCAGGGGAGCTCTGTTTCCATGGAGGCAGCAGATCGCCGTGCATTGTGGGTGTGCCAAAGGCAGGTGACTGGGCCCTGGACTGTAATGGGATCAGGTGTGTAAATTGCCAGCCTGCAGTGGGATACAGAGGGGTTTGCAGAGCACCTGGTGTGATAGGGTCCCTTGAATGTAACCTGGAAGTGGGGTATTGCTGAGTCCCTCCAACCAGGGCTTTCTATCACCCTGTGATGCTGTTGCTAAGCCACAAACCTCTGCCACATACCGCACTAACACAGACGTCCACAGGCAAGGACCCACCCTGCTGAGTTACATGAATACTTCTCCCAGTTCACTCATGAACTAACAGTAAAGAGGCTCCAGCCAATTCCCCCCCAGCCTACAATCCCAGGGCTGTACCATCTTGCCCTGCTCAGAAGCCTGACCAGTGTAAGTTTATAACCCAGTCCACCCCTCCCTCAGTGCGGAGAGGGCATGCACCAGCTCTTGTTCCTGAGCAGATTTCCCAGGCACTTCAAGCAAATCCCACTGGTTTAGGTAAAATATAAAACCTGTTTATTAACTACAGAAAGACAGGTTTGAAGTGATTATAAGTAATAAGTGTCAAAATTGATCAAAGTAATAATAAATAAAAATAATAAAATTGATTATAAGTAATAAGATCAAAATTGGTTTCCTAAGAAATGAAAGTAAAATCCCGATCTGAGTTCTATAAACTAGGCAGGATTTGAATCAAGCCGTGTCTCACCCTGATGGTCTAGTTCCTTACTACACAGGCTGGGATTCTCCTGTCCAGCCTGGGCCCACCTCCCCAGTTCAGTCTTTGTTCTCCAGACGTGTTTCCAGGTGTTCAGTTGGGGGTGGGGGGGGAAGAGTGAGGCCAAGTGATGATGTCACTTCCCCTCTTTTATAGCTTCTTCCAGCCTGCTGGAAAGAGCCTTTGCTATGACATGAGTCAAGCAGCCTCCATTGTCTGCGTGCTCTCTCTGAGAAGTCTCCATTGTATACAGATCCTGGGATAATCCTTGGGAGTGTGGATTCCTTTAATGGGCCATCAGCATGTCTGGCTGCTCCACTGTTGCACCTGAAAGGCTGGTTGTGGGTGTTCCCAACCTCTCAACATATTTCAGTCACGCACACAGAGCAAAACTTCATAACTTCCCATCCAGAGACAGCACACACAGTCCAACCGGGTATTAATGTTCAACAGACCAAGACTTTTAAAGTGATACCTCACAAGGCAGACTTTGTACAAAATGTCGTAATTATCTGACCATGGTGATTATGGGGGTGCCAGGTTGTTGCTTTGAGGCCCAGCGTGCCACACCGGGTCTGCGAGTTGCCATTGGAAAGCGAGAGTATCCCCTGGTGGGCACAGACAGGGCTCCGTCCTGCTGGCAGCAGAGGGCGGTGATTACCCGTGGACACACCGGGAAACCCCAAACCAGCATTGCAGTTATTCCATGGGAAGTTGGTGTGGGCAGTGCAGGGCTGGGTGATACGCTCACGGAGATGCCCTGCTGCATTATGGAACAGCTGAAGTTTTCTGAGTGGCGGAGCTTTGGGGTGACACATTGCTGCAGCCCAGGGGAGAGGCGATGGCGTAAATAACCAAAGCTAAGTCACCATTGGCCAGGATGGGTGACGGCTCGTAGGCAGCCGGAGATGATTGACAGTGCAACTCGCAGGTGCTGCTATGCAAGAGCTCAGCATCAGGGAGGAATCCAGGAACGGTCCTAGATGACGGAGTCTGCAGCAGGGCTGAGGGGTCAGCTTCGGCCAGGTTTTCAGAGGGGTAAGTTTGCTTTGCCGTAAGGCCTTAATTCCTGGATTTTAGAAGATTAGTTTTGCTTTGCCTCAACTCTGCAGTTCCTGGAGTTCAGAGATTTAAATCCAGGGGCATCCAGTGTTCAGGAATGGTCTGAAACAGCCTGAGGCAACCTTAACGCTGGTAGTGATGTGTTGGGGGAAGAAGCGTGCGGCTTTGCTCTGTTCCTCACTCCTGCATAGAGCGGGATATTTGCTTTGGCGCGAGGAAAGGGTGGATTATGGGTTATATCAGAAGGAATTCTGGACCTTTGACCCCAAGTGCCAACAATTCTCTGTCAGCAGAGAGTACCTCACAGTACTAATTTAGGAAACGAACTTGATATCTTTTTGTGATGAGATGACAAGGTGGGGTGATAAAGGTCATTGTGTTGACAGAATAAACGCATGCTTCTGTAAGGCATTTGACTTGCACCAAACGCCATTTGGATTAAAAAGCTAGAATGATGCAACGTGAACTTGGCCCACAGTAAATGGATTAAAAACTGGCTAACTGATAGGTCTCGGAATGTAATTGTAAACAGGAAACCCGCTGAGCGGGTGTGTTCCTAGTGGGGTACTGCAGGGAGCAGTTCAGATTGTACCCTGGGTATGTCTCATATACATCTCGGACCAAAGAATGCAGGCCCTACTTACAGGCTGGGGGACTCAATCCAGCAGGGCAGTGACTCGGAAAAACGTTTGTGGGGTTGTGGTGAATAATCAGCTGAACGTGAGCTCCCAGTGTGACGCCGTAGCCAAAAAGGCTAATGTGATCCTGGGAATGCATAAACAGGGGACTATCAAGCAGGAGGAGAGAATTTATTTTCTCTCTGTATTTGGCTCTGGTGTAACCTCTGCGGGAATCCTGTGTCCAGTTCTGGTGCCCACAATTCAAGAAGGATGTTGATAAATTGGAGAGGGGTCAGAGAAATGCCACAAGAATGATTGAAGGATTAGAAAAGCTGCCTTAGAGTGATAGACTCAAAGAGATCAGTCTACCCATCTTAACAAAGAGACGGTTAAGGGGTGACTTGATCCCAGTCTGTAAGTATCTCTGTTTAATAACAGGATCTTCAGACTAGCAGAGGAAAGGTCTAACACAATCCAATGGCTGGAAGTTGAAACGAGACAAATTCAGACTGGAAATAAGGTGTAAATTTTTAACAGCAAATTAACCACTAGAACAATTTACCAAGAGTTGTGGTGGGTTCTGCATCACTGGCATTTTTAAAATCCAAGATGACAAGTTTTTCTGAAAGCTCCGCTCTCGGAATGATTTTGGGGAAGTTCTCTGACCTGACTAGATGATCACAAGGTTCCTTCTGTCCTTGGAATCTAGGAATCTGTGAGTTCACTGTGAAAATTTCCCACAAGGCTGTGATACCAGGCTATCCACCCACAATGCAGGACCCCTCCCACAGACCCACAGACCCAAGTGATATTAACAGCATGGCTGAAAGGTAAAGTCAGCAAAGATGCCAGTAGTGGAGATGCATCCAGGGACTGCATCCTGCTGTTTAACTTTCCCCTGTTCTGGGGCGGATCCATCGGCCAATAGCTCGGCAAAGGATCCTGTGACACTTCACCCCATATTCTTCCCAGTGATATTATTATATGATTATGACATAATCATAATGTATTTTATGCAAGATAAGTCATGTGAGGTGTCATTGGAAAGGTTATGGTTTGCTGAATATGATTATCCTACTTGAATGCATGTATCATGTCTGTATCTGAAGTTAGAAATATTTCTATGTATCTGTATTTGAAATGTGTTTTCACCTGGGGAATGCCCACTAGACAAGCTGTTTTCACTCTTGATATTCGGTGGGGAAGGGCCTATTCAGTGCAATGGCACATTAGGAGAACAATACGTCTTAGGAGAAGCTTATCTCCCACCTGGGGAGCCTTCCTGAGGACGCTACAGACAGCCTCCAAGTAATGGCTGCTGTGACCCTACAGGGACATGTGACCAGGTCACCTGGTGCTGGAGTCCATCTTGGGATGTCAGTCTTTTTCCACTGACTGGCGTGGGAAGCAAGCTTTGAAAGGAAAGGTTCCCACCATATGCAAAAGCGATATAAGGCAGGGGAGTGACATCATCAAGGTTCTTCACTGACTCCCCCACCCATGGAGACTCCTGGAAACACCTGAGGAACAAAGACTGAACCGGGGGAAGTGCTGGACCCAGGCAAAAGGGATTTTTAGCCTGTGAATGGAACACCTGGGAATTCCAAGCTGCAAGCAAGTGCAGCTGGCCCCTTAAGAATCTGCAGCCTGTTTGTATCATCTCTTAGGGTGAGAATTTGCAATTCATCTCCAAACTATGTAGTGTATTAAGCTTAGTTTGTATTTTTTGTTTATTTGCTGGGAAATCTGCTTCGATCTGTTTGCCATCCCCTATAATCACTTAAAATCTTTTGCAGTTGTTAAACTTGCTTTTGCTTTATCTAAAACCTGTGTGTGGGAGTCATAACTTGGGGCAGAAAGCGGTTGCATATTCCTCTCCACATTGAGGGAGGGGGTGAATTTCATGAGCTTATGCTGTACATTTCCTTGTACAGTGCAAGACAGGATAATTTTTGTGTTTATACTCCAAAGGGAGTGTGTGCCTTAGGAACTGGGAGATGCCCTAGCTGTAGCCTTCCCATGCAGGGGCTGGTCAGAGCATCTGCATGTAATTGCAGCTGCATGTGTCCCTACCTGCATTTGTGCTGGTGAAAGTGCAGGCTGGAGACTGGAGAGGGCTTGGCAGGTTGTCCCAGCAATACGGTGTAGAAGGGAGCCCAGGCAGGTGGGTCAGGGAGGCTCAGTGGTACCCCAGTTCCAGGTGGCACCCTGAGGGGAGGAACCCGTCACAGATCCTACATGATTGATATGCACTGAATTTAAAAGCCTGAAAGGTCAGAAAGCTCCAAAATGGACACCTGTGTAAAGAGGGAAAATAGGAACTAGAAATGTCAGTCTGGTGTTTCTTGGGTGATGGACACGACCCCCAAGAGAAAGCCTCAGGAAGTTTGTGTGGAGAACCCTAGCTGACAAATCATGGCAGTTAGCCAACCTTCTCCCAGCTGCAAAGTTCTGAAAGGAAGAATCTAGGGACGTCCGTAACCCATGATTGATCCTGAAGTTAAAATCCCACAAGAATAGATATACGGTGTATTCCTGTTTCTCTGAAACCCTGTTATCCAAACCTCTGCATTATCTGAGTCCCTTCCTTGTCCCCCAGCATGAAACACCTGTCCTCTGCAACAGGATCTCATGTATCTGATGCTCGGGGACCAGGAAGGGATTTGGAGAATGTGGAGGTCCAGATAATAGAGCAGAGACCCCCCCAGCCAGGAATAGGAGGAGGACGATGACCCGCTCCAGACATGTGGGAGGCCACCCTCTTACTGAATGGCTCCTGCCCTCTGGATTATCCAAACTCCCAATAAACTGAATAAAATCCATGTCCCCCCCAGGCTATTCAGATAATCGGGAGTTGACTGTATCCTGTTGCAAAGAATGAAACTACATGAGTCAGCCTGTATTTCTCTCTCACTGTAAAAAGGATGAGAGCTAAAGAGAGAAGTGGTTCAACTTGATTGGTCACCTGTTACTAAATATGAAAATTTGTCACCTGACTTGCCCTCAAAGACGCATCCAGAGACCCTTGAAGGAAACTTGTGCCGAAATCTAGTAAGAACCGTACAGCGGCTGCCAGCACCAGCTCGAGTGTAGACGAACCCAGCGGAACTAAAGCTCCATCTAGGTGTAGAGGCTGAGTTGGAAAATCCACATCTAGGTCACAGACAGGTACCGATGGCTTGTTTTCTGCATGTAATTCCCTTCTACTCCAACACTGTATGGGCTATACTCTGTTTAACTACTTACATGTTTAGGCTGTGAAGTCTGAGGATGACTTAAGGGCATAATGGGTTTGTACTTTGCCAGCCAAACGCTGTCCTAAATGTCAAGAAATAATTTAAGGAGAGCGGGTTGAGAACTTTTTGTCAAATGAATTTTGAACCAAAAAGGGCTTTTGGACCAAAATGAAAATGTTTGTTTTCATCCAAAAAAACTTGTTTTCTTGACAAAAATAAAACCGAATATGAAACAATTCCCATTTTTATAAAAATTATGTTCCTTTTCTCTCATAGTCGAAAAGTGTCTGTCTGTCAGTCAGTCAGAGAGTGAGAGAGGTGGGGGGAGGTTAATTTAAAAAGTGAGGGAACGGAGAGAAACGGAATGATTTTGAAAGGAAATGAAAATGGTCATGTCACCATTTTTGTGCTGATGAGGTGATTGAGCCATTTGCTGAGAGAGGGCAGCACAATATTCTCCTAAGAGGAACACACGGGACACCCAGACGGTTCACAGAGAGTCTGTATCCACTGAAAGCAAAGCTATTTCCTCTAACGTAGCTTCCGTATAAAGAAGTGAAACCTTCTTGCTGGGAATGGGTTGGAAGGGATGTCACAATGCTGTTTGCACAGTGTTCTGTTCTGTGTATCATGCGACCACTGGGAAGACCTCATCTGTAATCCTGGGTCCAAATCTGGCACCCGTCTATTCAGCTTAACCACGGGGAGGTTCAGGGGAGCCTGAAGCCCACCTGAAAGTACCTACAAGGGGAATAGAAATGAGATCTTAGAGGCCTCGTCCATCGCTTTGGTCTGATGCAGCCCATTGGCTGGAAGTTGAAGCTAGACAAATTCAGACTGGAAATAAGGTGTCAGCATTTAACAGTGAGAGTTAAACGCTGGCATGGCTTACCAAGGGGTGCAGGGGATTCTCCATTACCGACCACGGTTTTTCTAACAGATCTGCTCTAGTTGAACCAGGAATTAGTTCCTGGACATTCTCTGGCCCGGGTTTTAAAGGAAGCTCAGGCTAGATGATCACAAGGGTCCCTTCTGGCCCAGGGATCTGTGAGCCTATGTTGCAGCAAGAGGGCTCTGTGCTGGGCCAGGTGCAGAGAGGGGATGCTGGGATGCTCAGGGGGACAGAGAGCCCATCTTGTGGGAGGAGACTCAAAGAGCCTGGCTCATTCATCCTAATAGGAGGGTGAGAGGGGCTGTAGGCATGGGGGCAGAGGGATGCCAAGAATGGGGAAGAGCCATGGAAGCAGAAGGACAATGGGGGCTGGCCTAATCGAGGTGGGAAAGGAGAAGGTGGCTCCCAGCCCCCAGAGAAGGCGGGTTCTGGAAAAGCCTCCCTGTGGGGTTGCGGGGGTGGGGCAAGAAACCCAACTTGTCTGGAGAGGGAGGTTGAGAGGAAGCAGAAGTCATTCGGGACTGGCGTCTGCAGAGAGTTCGGTGCTGTGCTGCTATGGTCCCAGATGTGGAGACGTAGGCTGAGAAACCCCTGTTGGAGCAGTGCAGGGTCGAGCCCTTTCTAGATAAAGGCTCCGATTCTTTCTTCTCCCATGTTCACCGGGAGGCTGCCCAATCGTTGTGCTGTGTTAGAGTGGGAATGGCCCTGCGGCTCTCTGAGTGCCTGCAACAGGCCGCCATGGGGCGGCACTAAGGAGCAATCTCCCAGATTGAAACACCCCTGAATTCTGCCCCCTCAGATCCGGGAATGAGGGGTTCCTAGTTTGGGGGAAAGTGTCCACAGAGACTGGGAGCTGCAAGTTGTTATCGCTGCAGTGAGAGGTGTTCGTTGTGTGGCTGCCTGGGGAGAATGAAGGAGCACCTGGAGCCCCTAGCATGGGGGGCAGATGGAGCCCCTTGCATAGGGGGAGGGGCAAATGGGGGCACAGGGAGCGCCTGTTGTGCGGGGAAGGGAGCACACAGAGCCCTGGCTGCTCCCTGTAAGTGACTCTCTGTTACCCTGTATTTCCCCCATTATTATTTGTTTCCTTGCTGGCTGGGCACTCACCCCTTCAAGGTGTCAGCGTGTTGCCCCCACCCAGATGCTGGGACGCAGCTGAGACCGAGGGTCTGCAGTGCAGGGACACGTTCATTGCTTCCAGCGACTGGCTCTCTGATCTCCAGCAGCCAGGGGCTCTGTGTGTCCCCCATTCTCCCCGTTTCTGGTTTTCCGATTTTCACTGAAACCCGCCGGGCTCTGGCCATTGATGCATAGAACAGCCTCAGAGACTTTGGGCGGGATCAGAGGTGGCGTCGGGAAGGCAGTGTGTTGCAGCTGGCGGGCCAAGTGGAGAAATCCCATCACGGGAAGTGCAGCCCCTCGATTAGTTCATCTGGTTAATTTTTCAGACATGTCCCAGGTGTGTAAGTTCCACCTTGCACTTGCTGGGGACTGGACACCTGGTGCTGGATCGCCTGGTGTGGGTGGTGCTGTAAATACACCCCCTCTCCCCAGCATTTGCCCACTCAACCCAATGGCGCTAACCCTGCCAGGCTGTGAACGCCACAAACCCAATGGGGCCTGAGGACGCGTCGGGCAAGATTGAAATTAGTTTCACTTGGGAATCAGATGTGGGAGAACGGAAAAGAGGGAAATGTTTCACAGGTCTAGTAAGAGCCTGAAAATTTCTCTTTCCATTGGAAAACTGCAGGAGCAAGGAGTCCTGGCTCCCATTCCCCTTTAGTCCAACCACTAGACCCCACTCTGCTTCTAGAGCCAAGGATAAAACCCAGTAGTCCTTGCTCTCAACCCTGCCTTGGTCTAACCACTACACCCTACTCCCCTCTGTCTGTCCCTTGAAGCCAGCACCAGAGGAGATTATGCAGAGACTCCGGGAGGACATCCCCTGCTCCATCTGCCTGGACTTCTTGGATGACCCCGTTTCCATCGAGTGCGGCCACAAAGTCTGCCAGGGCTGCTTCGCAGCTCACTGGAGCCCAGTGTCGTCCCAGACATACTGGTGCCCCGAGTGCTGCCACCCCTGCTCCAAGCACAGGATGATCCCAGACACACTCATCAAAAACCTGGTGGAGAAAATCGGAGACACACCACTGGAGGTGAGAGAGACAGAGTGGCTGAGACCAGGGGATGCTGGAAACGGGACATGGGGCCTTTCTCTGCTGGGGGGTGCTGGCTCTGATCCAGGAGGCCGGTGACTTGCTGACCCAGGGGGTGGGAATGGGACATGGGGCCTTTCCCCTCCAGGGGGAATCAGCTCTGATCTGACACCAGGGTGGGGGATAGGCTGGCTCAGGTGGATGGGAATGGGGCAGGGGGCTCTGCTCTGGGGAGCTGGGGACTGGCATGCTCAGGGGTGGGGTCCCAGCTCTGACCCTGCTCTCTCCCTGCAGGAGGGGCCAGGGGCTCAGCCAGAGCCGGGGCGCCCGGTGCAGCTGGCGCGTCTGGACGAGGAAGGGGACCTGATCCTGGACGAGGAGGCCCTGAGCCACTGCCTGGAGCAGGGTGGGGTGGGGGATGCCCCCGTCTGCCTGGTGTCCATCATCGGGGAGCAGCGCCGGGGCAAATCCTTCCTGCTGAACTGCCTGCTGCACCAGCTCCGGAGCCCAGTGAGTGTAAACGGGAGCAGGAGTGAGCTGTGGGTGTGAGCGGCCCCATCCTGCCCCCTGCTGGAGGAATCAGAGCTGTACACGTATCTGTGAGTGCTCCCCTCCACAGGTCCAGGGAGCTGGAGCCATGGCTGGACCCTAGTGTGTCTCTCTGTCTAAAAGTAGTATGTCTGTCTATCTGTTTGCACCCTAACGTGTCCGTCTGTCTATCAGATTCCGAGCACGCCCACCCATCACCAAGTATTCCTCACCACCCCCACCCCGCGCTCGCACAATGAACTCCCTGTGACGGTTTGGGGTTCAACCCAGACTAGGGAGGGGTGGTGTCACCGCTGGCCTCTGCTTTCAATGCTGCGATGGCGCCCGGACACCAAGAGGCAGCCGACAAGCCTGCAGGCCACACCCAGGCTCCCACTGTCCCCTTGCTTTTTGCAGAGGGACCCCAACACCCTGTCCCGAGTCACCCCGAAACCCCCTGCCAAGGTGAGGAATTGCTGGGTTTCTCAGAACTGCGAGTTTCGGGTCATGGTCTCAGCCTCCCTGTCCACCCTGCCAGCAAACCCTTCAGGACTTGGCAAGTCCTCTCCCCGTCTTGGGGGAAAGAAACACTGAACCCCGACTCCTGGGCTCCCCAGAGACGTCTCCCCGCAGTGCCCATCCCGCTCCTGCAACGCGCCCAGAAACCATTGTGACGAAGTGGGACTGTTCTTAATGGTTCCTCCGAATATTGTGGGGGTGCCTCAATTTCCCTTATGCAGTTCTTAAGTATCTAGGTGGTGGGGTAAGGGTGTATGATCACTGCAGAGCCCTAGAGGGCAGGTGTGTGCAGGGGTCTGGACACAGAGAATGGCCGACACCCTGTTTCCTGGCAACTGATGGCCTGGACCCTTCCCCCCTGCAAGGTGAGAGCTAAAGGGTTGGAGAACAAAGGAATCAGGTGACCTCCTGGCCTGGGAAAGGAACAAAGCCCAGAGGAGGAGGGGCTGGGGGGAGTTTCAGTTTGGAGGCTGGCTAGGACATGGAGTGAAGTGCAGACGTGGTTGTCTGGCTCACTGCCCTCCAAAATGGACCCAGCTGAGGGGTCCTGTTCTCTGCACCTGCAAGCTCTGTTTTAGACCATGTTCCTGTCGTCTAATAAACCTCTGTTTTACTGGCTGGCTGAGAGTCCCGTCTGACTGCGGAGTTGGGGTGCAGGACCCTCTGGCTTCCCCAGGAGCCCCGCCTGAGCGGTCTCGCTGTGGGAAGCACACGGAGGGGCAGAGGATGCTGAATGCTCCGAGGTCAGACCCAGGAAGGTGGAAGCCGTGTGAGCTGTTTGCCCTGCGGACAGGCTGCTCACCAGAAGGCGACTGCCCCAGAGTCCTGACTGGCTTCATAGGGAGCAGTTCCAGAGCATCGCCCGGGCACTCCGTGACAACCATTCACTGCGTTGCTCCTGTATGGAGACAATGCGCTGCCACTTATCGATTTAACCGAGTCTGGCAAACACGCTGATCCCAATCCCAGCCCTGGGCTGGTTAATATCCAAAGTCAGACAAGGCTGATTAAAGAAAAGGCCCCAGGGTTAGGTGACACCTCGTGTGAGGAGTAAAGCTGGAGAGGGTGACACCCAAAGAGAAGGGAGAATACGCTTCTCAGTCTAATGCTGAACTTCTGCAAGTCACAGTCTTTGCCGTGGCAGGTTTCTCCCCTCCAGTCATTTCCTGGAGCATTCAGCCCCCTTGGTCGAAGGACCCACCACTGTGATTTCAGGAGCTCTGTTCTGGTTAGTCCCACCAGTGCAGGATAACGCCAATGTCTCTGTCCTAAATATAAAGGGAAGGGTAAACCCCTTTAAAATCCCTCCTGGCCAGAGGAAAAACCTTTTCACCTGGAAAGGGTTAAGAAGCTAGGATAACCTCGCTGGCCCCTGACCAAAATGACCAATGAGGAGACAAGATACTTTCAAAGCTGGAGCGGGGCAGAAACAAAGCCTCTCTCTCTGTCTGTGTGATGCTTTTGCCGGGGACAGAACAGGAATGGAGTCTTAGAATTTAGTAAGTAATCTAGCTAGACATGCTTTAGATTCTGTTTTGTTTAAATGGCTGAGAAAATAAGCTGTGCTGGATGGAATGGAGATTCCTGTTTTTGTGTCTTTTTGTAACTTCAGGTTTTGCCTAGAGAGACTCTCTGTGTTTTGAATCTGATTACCCTGTAAGGTATTTACCATCCTGATTTTACAGAGGTGATTCTTTTTACTTTTTCTTCCATTAAAATTCTTCTTTTAAGAACCTGATTGCTTTTTTTCATTGTTCTTGGGATCCAAGGGTTTGGGTCTATGTTCACCTATGCAAATTGGTGAGGATTTTTATCAAGCCTTCCCCAGGAAAGGGGGTGTAGGGTTTGGGGAGGATTTCGGGGGGAAAGACGTTTCCAAGTGGGCTCTTTCCTGATTATATATCTGTTAGACGGTTGGTGGTGGCAGCAATAAAGTACAAGGGCAAAAGGTAAAATAGTTTGTACCGTGGGGAATTTTTAACCTAAGCTGGTAAAAATAAGCTTAGCGGGTTTTCATGCAGGTCCCCACATCTGTACCCTAGAGTTCAGAGTGGGGAAGGAACCTTCACAGTCTCTTTGCCCCGCTCCTATTACCCCAAAGTCTGATGTCTCTGTTTAAGGCGTAATACCAGCGAGTATCCAGATTTCTCCTCTAGCGTTAATACAGACCTTGCAGAGTGATATTTATCGCCTGTGGGTCACTGACTTTCAGCGAAGGCCTCACTCGAGACACTTTTGATAACACAGGAATATTGTAGACGAGCCGTTGAATCAATGATTTATTTGAGGTTCAGGCCCTCCCCCGCCTCTTTATAGCCCAGAAAACCATTGAAATGTGTCCTTTGAAAATTCAAACCCAACCTAAGCATCTCTCTCCCGTTGGGGAGTCGTGGGGTTATCTCTGCCCCTCGGTGGCTTGACGTCTTTGTGTAGCTTCTATGGAAATACATTTCCAATATCCCGCGGTTTCCCTTGGAGACCCAGTCAAGCAGATTATCACCTTCCCTGGCCCAGGGCAGCCCGGCTGATGCATGCTTTGTCATACACATTTTAAGAGCATAATTCTTGTGCACGGCCACACCCCTTTGCGCACACCCCGTGCAGACGTGACGCACGAATATTAAAGACCCACGCGGGCTGAGTTTGCCAGTGAGATCCCACCTGCCACCCATTGGGTCTGGAGCCTGACACCAGGGTGTGAGGTGCAGAGAGTCCCTCAGGCCTGGCAAGAGTTGGTGACACAGAGCAGTTTGACCCATCAATTGACCTGTGTCACCCCCCATATCCACCCCCCCGAGGCCTGGGGATTGGCAGGTTGGTGAGAGATGGGCCCAGTCACTCTCATCCTCCACCTTGATCTGACTGCCCCCCTCCTGGCAGGATGCAAGGGACGAGTCGTGGATGGGCCAGGAGGACGAGCTCCTGGAGGGGTTCGAGTGGCGCGCGGACATGCAGCGAGTCACCAAGGGGGTGTGGGCGTGGAGTCAGCCCTTCTGGGTCCCGGCCAAGGGTGAGAAGGTAAGTGGGGGCATTGGGGGTGCACAGGGAATGGGGAGGAGGCCATGGGGGGGCTGGGAGAAGGGAAAGGGGAACAGGGTAGAGGGCTGGGAACAGAGGGAATGAGGGAAGTCAGGAGGGATGGACAGAGATGTGGGAAGGAGGCCCCAGGGGAACCCACTGGAGAGAGAACAGGTGGGAATGGAGAAGAGCGAGAGGAGGGAACTAACACTGGGGCGGGTGAGAACGAGATGCCAGGTGCCCTCAGGGCGGAGCAGGGGTCAGGCTCTGGGGGCGGAGGGGCCGTGGGTGGCTGGACAAAGCTGGGAGCTGACCTGGGGCTCTCACTCTTGGCCCCACCAGGTGGCCGTGCTGCTGGTCGACACCGAGGGCTCCATGGACATTGAAAGGAACAAGGAGACCAGCATCAAACTCTCCGCCTTGTCCATGCTGCTCAGCTCCTACCAGGTTGGGGGGCTCAGTGGTGGGGGGCTGTGCTGTAGGGTGTGGGGCAGAGGCTCAGCAGGGGGTGCTCTCCCCTGGCAGTCAGGGCTGGCCCCAATGCCCCAGTGTGGCACTAGGGGGCTCTGTGCTGCAGGGAGCGGGGCAGGGTCTCAGTAGGGGGCACTGTCCCCTGGCAGGCTGGGCCGGCCCCGATGCCCCCTGTGGCACTAGGGGGCGCTGTGCTCGGGGCGGGTGACATGGCTGGGAAGTGGCCTGGGCCGGCCGGCCCTGCTCATTGCTGTAGCTCTGTCTGTCCCCTGCCTATTTGTAGATACTGAACATTGGCTGTCAGGTGAAGGACCCGGATCTCGAATACCTGGAGGTGAGGCCGGCAGCAAGACGCAGAATGTGGCCGGGCCAGGTTCACCCATGAGCCCCTCAGGGTTATAATCCCTCCCCATAGGTCCTATGGGGAAACTGAGTCCCAGAGAGAAAAACGACTCTCCCCATTTCACATGGGCCTCTGGAGTCAGCACTGTCACCACACGGCCCAGCCTGGCTCTCTGCTCCCAGGTGTCCGGTGTGGGCCACTGGGCCAAAGTTAGGACCCCTCCCTCCCCTCCAGCCCAGCTCCGCCGTCGGTGGGAAGCTGCTGGGGCCAAGGCCTGGGGCGGTCGCTCTGCCCCCTGTTCTGCTTTGCTCTTCTCACCAGGCTTTTCCCAGCCCCAGGCCCGCTGGATGGAGCCCCTGGCAGTTGTGCTCTTAGCGACGTCACTGCCGCCTGTGGCATATGGTGTGTCCTGCCCCTGCACCGCGCCCCGGGGAGATTCTCTGTGCGGGACACGGGTTGGATCTGGCGAGCCCTGGAACCAGACTGGCTCCTCCCCGGGGGCATAGGGCATGGAAGAGTGGGGTGTGCCCAATGGCTATCCCCCTCAGCACCAGACCCCTGTACCCGACGGCCTCCCCCCACCCCGTTGGCTGGGAGCACCCCGCTTCTCTCTGTCCCATGGAAAATGTCTCCGTCCATCTCCAGCTTTGTTTTGCACTTGTCAGGCCTCACTGCGAAGGGAGCAGGTCAGACTGGGGGTGTGGGCGACCAGACCCCTTTGCGCTTCACAGGAAGGATCCCCCCACCCAGTGTAAACACCTCCCAGCCCCCAGACTCACCCGCCCCCACACTCTGTTCTCTTCACTCCGCAGATGTTTGTGCAGGTGGCTGAAGTGGTGGGAGAGGTCTATGGACTGGACCCCATTCAGGTGAGATGGCTTCCCCCCCCCCCATCACCTGCCCTGCCCCATGTATCCCCACATTGCGCCCCTCCCCCACTCCACAGCATGCTCCTGCCCCATGCACCCCCTGCCCCACTCCCGAAGGGTTGAGGTTACCCCAGCAGACACTGTCCTTCTCCACGTCCCAGCCTTCACCCCACCCCCAGGGACTCCCACTCCCCTCCTGTCTCCCCTGCAGCATCTAGACCTGCTGGTGAGGGATTGGAGCAGCTCCCAGGTCCTCGGAGCCCAGGGTGGGGAGCAGCATCTCAGACACGTCAGACAGGTGAGTGTGGGGCTTTGGGGGGGGTGGGGAATGGGAGATGGAGCCTTTCCCACCTGGTGTGGGTCGGCTCTGAGTGTGTCTCCACTCATCAGTTATTGTTGCTCGCTACATTTCACCGCTGTAAGCTCTGTACATCGATATAACGATCCCCCCTGGCTCCGGCAGATGCTGGCGGCGACGTCCCCTTGCAAACACCCCAAGGCCCTGGAAATGCTGAAGAGAAACAGCACCCGCTGTTA
Organism: Natator depressus; assembly: GCF_965152275.1. Classification (NCBI taxonomy): domain Eukaryota; kingdom Metazoa; phylum Chordata; order Testudines; family Cheloniidae; genus Natator; species Natator depressus. The sequence continues at coordinate 2,344,066 of NC_134239.1, forward strand.
CCTGATGCCCTTCCCTGGCAAGCGGATCGTGACTGGGATGGAGGGAACCCTGAGAGGTAACGGAGCTGGGAGAGTGGCTCTGAGCCCCGGCCACGTGCAGAGCAACACAACTGGGTCACCGCACACGCCAGCGTGTGGAAGGTAGAGAAGGGGGATTAAATCCACCTTCATCCGTCTCTCTCCCCTTCGCAGGCATGGATGAGGATTTCCGGGAGCGGCTCAGGGACTACATCACCGCCGTGGTGGGCTCGGCCAGTCGACATGTCCGGAGGGACCGGCACGGGGAGCTGCTCACCGGGACACAGCTCGCTGCCAAGATAAAGGTGGGGACCGGCCAGCTGTGCTGGAGGGATCGGGATGGGGTGCTCTCCGCTGGCACTCAGTGATGACCCCAGTGCCCGTGTGGCGTCACTGTGCAGCTGTTCCCCTGCTTCCCTGCCCCAGAGGTGGCTGCATCTCACAGCTGGGCAAGCCCTCCCCATGTTCCCAGCCTTTTGAAGCCCTGTGGAGTCTGTGATGTGATGATTTCTTTTTGTTCCTTTGCAGAATTTATGTGATATGATGAAGAAGCATTGCTTCGGCTTCTCCTCTCCCTGTCAGGTACCGTCTCTCTCTCTCTCTGACCCGATCGTGGGGTGTCTCCCCTCATCCGTCCATGCCAGGCCTGGGACAATATTGGGAACTGGGTCCATCCTGCCGGAGGTGACTGGGAAATCTGGGTCTGGGTGAAATCTCAGGTTCTTGGACTCCGGGGTAGAAGAATTTGACTAGCGTGGAGGACGACTGGCACTGGAGTGTTCGCCAGCCTACAGACACATGTCCAATCCATGAGACCCATGTCACCAAATCCTGTTTTTCCCCAGGAGAAGCCTGTCAGAATTTAAACAAGAGGAGTTAGTTAGAGCTGGTCCAAAGACAGGGGTGTTTTTCCTGAAGAAAACTTGGAGTTTCCAGCAAAACACCCAAATATCTCTTGTGTGGAAAGGCCATTGCCGCAGATCCTGGGAACTGTAGTTCTTGTGCCTCACGTTCACCATTCTCCTCTATGAGTTGAGCACCCTGATTAGACTACACCTCCCATGATGCACTGCAGGCACCATGCACCACCACCCCTCACCAAGGGATAAGACCCTGGTGCTGCATCATGGGGGATGTATCTTGAGCAACCCATCCATCCTCCCCAATCTCCTCTATGGGTTGGTGTAATGGCGTGGCACCCACCTCTCACGAGCTCCCCTTCTGGTTGGGTGTGTCTGCACTTCTTTAACCAGCCCCGTCCCCAGGATCAGGCCACAGGCCAGGGCTTCCTCCCTGGAGACGATAGTTTTGCCCTTTCTAGGTCTGTTCTGACCCCAGCTCTCCAGCCAGACAGCTCAGATCCCTTTCTGTGGGTTTAATCACTGTCCAAGTGTAGGCCTCTTCCCCAGGGGCTTATAGGGGGGATCCGGGCCCACCCACTACTCTAGGTCCCAGCCCCAGGGACCCTAACAATAGCAACCGTGCACCACTGTATCCCTTTAGCAAAAATGCCTTGAGTTCCCTGGGCCACTTCCCATGGCCCCAGCCTTCACTGACACCTTATCCTTAGCTGAGGGACTTTCTAAGTTCAGGCCCAGCAGCCAGCCAGGAGCTCTTCCTCGCTCCCCTGGTCCCTCCTAGCACTGAGCTCTCCATTATGGTGCAGTTCCCTTTGGCCAGCCAAGAGCCCACATCTGCAATCCACTGGCTCCTGCAAGGAACTGCCTATCTCTGCCTCTGCTGCTCTTATTTACAGGGCTCTCCTGGGCCCCAATTGGCTGCTCCCTGCAGCCTCTCTGATTGGCCACTTCCCCTGTAGCCACTCAAGCCTGCTTGGAGGACCTCTTCACTGCTCCTTTCCTGGGACGAGTGTGGCAGGACCCTGAGGCCTCCAGCTGCGGGTCTCTGGGCCTAGTCCAGCCCGTCACACTTGGGCTTCCGGCTTTGACTGCATCTGCCATGAGCCCAGCCAACAGAGAAGAATGGGACGTTGGGGCAACCAAACTACATCTCCCATCATGCACCACGGTGTCCTCTCTTGCTAAGGGGTGGCGGTGCATCATGGCTGCAGGGCAGCATGGGAGGTGTAGTCTGAATGCTTGGTGTATAGAGGAGAGTCAGGCATCTGAACCACATTTCCCATGATGCACCAGCATCTCCTCTCTTGCTGTGTGTCTCATGGCCCCAGGGAACCATGGGAGGCACATGCAGTGGCAGGGGGCAGGATAAGGTGGATCCAGGGGCTCTATTCACTGGCACGCTCTGCAGAGCGGGGCGTAGCCACAGCAGAGCACGGATCTTTCCACGCAGTGTCACGGGGCCTCTGGGGAGCTGGGAATCGGGCCGGATGAGCAGAACTTCTGCCCTGGCTCCTTCGGTCTGATCTGCCAGCCGGGCAGTGTCCCAGCACAGCCCTCACCGAGCCCTTCACGTCCGAGTCACGCCGCCTTCCACCGCAGCCGGGCAAGAGGCTGCGTAGACAGACCCTGTGAGGTGGACTGTAAAGTTCTCTTGGTCAGATCGGCTGGGACGGGTGCTACCCAGGGAACCTTCTAGAGGAGAATTGGGGCGGGGGGTCTTCTCTGCATGGGGGGGAATAGACCGGCCTAGCTATTCAGGAATAACTCCTCCGCAATAGCCACTCCAGCCCAGCGCCAGAGCAGAGGCGGTTCCAGAGTCATTGCTCCTCCACCACAAGATTTAACCCAGCCAGAACACCGAGAGCTGAGAGTCACACCCAAACCACCTGCCTCCTGGCGATCGATAAAAGCCCCGAAACACCACCAGACCCGTGAGAGCCGGCGTCACGGATGTGCTCTCGGGGGTTTGCAAAGTCTGCGAGCACATCGGTGACACCGGCTGGGACAGGGGTTTGCAAAGTCCTCGGCTAGAGGAAAGTGACGTTAGTGCAAAGTGCAGGTCGGGATGGGGAAGGGAGCCGAGGCGGGGTTGCCGGGAAAGTCAGACGGCCAACCGGTGCTGCCCAAAGCTCCAAGCACTTGCCACACGGGCTAGCGGTGTCGCTCTGTTATGTGAGGCTGCAGCCACTTGGTCAGGGGCAACCAAACCACATCCGGCCCGCGGGACCGTCCTGCCTGGCCCCTGAGCTCCCGGCCGGGGAGGCTCCCCCTGGCTCCTCCCCTGCTGTCCCCCTGCCCCGCAGCCTCAGTGCACCGCGCTGCCAGCGCTCTGGCCCGCCGCTCCTGAGCGGTGTGGTAAGGGGGCAGGGCTGCGAGCTCCTGCGGGGCCGCGTGTCTAGCTCTGGCGGGCCCCGCAGCTGCTCTTATCCAACCCCCCCAGCCCGCTTACCATGCCTCTCAGAGCAGTTTTCGAAATGCCAAAACCTTTGTCAAAATCTCCCAGGGCATGAAGGACAGAGGCCATAACAGGGACCTGAAGCAGTGCCGTGTGAAACTTAAGGAGCTGAGGCAAGCCTACCAGAAAACCAGAGGGGCAAACGGCCGCTCTGGGTCAGAGCCCCAAACATGCCGCTTCTATGATGAGCTGCATGCCATTTTAGGGGGTTCGGCCACCACTACCCCAGCCGTGTTGTTTGACTCCTTCAATGGAGATGGAGGCAACACGGAAGGAGGTTTTGGGGACAAAGAAAATGATGATGATGATGATGATGAGGTTGTAGATAGCTCACAGCAAGCAAGCAGAGAAACCGGTTTTCCCAACAGCCAGGAACTGTTTCTCACCCTGGACCTGGAGCCAGTACCCCCAACCCACCCAAGGCTGCCTCCTGGACCCGGCAGGCGGAGAAGGGACCGCCGGGGAGTGTACCTTTTAAAATACTATACATGGTTTAAAAGCAAGCATGTGAAAGGATTAATTTGCCCTGGCATTCGTGGCTTTCCTGGATGTACTCCCAAAGCCTTTGCAAAAGGTTTCTGGGGAGGGCAGCCTTATTGCGTCCTTCATGGTAGGACACTTTACCACTACAGGCCAGTAACATGTATTCGGGAATCATTGTACAACAAAGCATTGCAGTGTATGTTTCCTGGCGTTCAAACAACAACCGTTCTTTATCTCTCTGTGTTATCCTCAGGAGAGTGAGATATCATTCATGGTCACCTGGTTGAAATAGGGTGCTTTTCTTCAGGGGACACTCAGAGGAGCCCGTTCCCACTGGGCTGTTTGCCTTCGGCTGAACAGAAATGTTCCCCGCTGTTAGCCACGGGGAGGGGGGAGGGTTGAGGGGGTAGCCATGCTGTGGGGGGAGGCAAAATACGACTTTGTAACGAAAGCACATGTGCTATGTATGTAATGTTAACAGCAAGGTTTACCCTGAAAGAGTGTAGCCACTGTTTTATAAAATGTGTCTTTTTAAATACCACTGTCCCTTTTTTTTTTCTCCACCAGCTGCATGTGTTTCAATGATCACAGGATCTTCTCCTTTCCAGAGGCTAGTGAAGATTAGAAAGAAAAAAAACGCACTCATGATGAAATGTTCTCTGAGCTCATGCTGTCCTCCCACACTGACAGAACACAGACGAATGCGTGGAGGCAAATAATGTCAGAGTGCAGGAAAGCACAAAATGACCGGGAGGAGAGGTGGCGGGCTGAAGAGAGTAAGTGGCGGGCTGAAGACAGGGCTGAAGCTCAAATGTGGAGGCAGCATGGTGAGAGGAGGCAGGATTCAATGCTGAGGCTGCTGGAGGATCAAACCAGTATGCTCCAGTGTATGGTTGAGCTGCAGCAAAGGCAGCTGGAGCACAGACTGCCACTACAGCCCCTGTGTAACCAACCGCCCTCCTCCCCAAGTTCCATAGCCTCCACACCCAGACGCCCAAGAACGCGGTGGGGGGGGGGCACCGGCCAACCAGCCACTCCACCACAGAGGATTGCCCAAAAAAAAGAAGGCTGGCATTCAATAAATTTTAAAGTTGTAAACTTTTAAAGTGCTGTGCTTAAAGTGCTGTGTGGCATTTTCCTTCCCTCCTCCACCACCCCTCCTGGGCTACCTTGGTAGTCATCCCCCTATTTGTGTGATGAATGAATAAAGAATGCATGAATGTGAAGCAACAATGACTTTATTGCCTCTGCAAGCGGTGATCGAAGGGAGGAGGGGAGGGTGGTTAGCTTACAGGGAAGTAGAGTGAACCAAGGGGCGGGGGGTTTCATCAAGGAGAAACAAACAGAACTTTCACACCCTAGCATGGCCAGTCATGAAACTGGTTTTCGAAGTTTCTCTGATGCGTACCGCGCCATCCTGTGCTCTTCTAACCGCCCTGGTGTCTGGCTGCGCGTAACCAGCAGCCAGGAGATTTGCCTCAACCTCCCACCCCGCCATAAACGTCTCCCCCTTACTCTCACAGAGATTGTGGAGCGCACAGCAAGCAGTAATAACAGTGGGAATATTGGTTTCGCTGAGGTCTAAGCGAGTCAGTAAACTGCGCCAGCGCGCCTTTAAACGTCCAAATGCACATTCTACCACCATTCTGCACTTGCTCAGCCTGTAGTTGAACAGCTCCTGACTACTGTCCAGGCTGCCTGTGTACGGCTTCATGAGCCATGGCATTAAGGGGTAGGCTGGGTCCCCAAGGATAACTATAGGCATTTCAACATCCCCAACAGTTATTTTCTGGTCTGGGAATAAAGTCCCTTCCTGAAGCTTTTGAAACAGACCAGAGTTCCTGAAGATGCGAGCGTCATGTACCTTTCCCGGCCATCCCACGTTGATGTTGGTGAAACGTCCTTTGTGATCCACCAGAGCTTGCAGCAGTATTGAAAAGTACCCCTTGCGGTTTACGTACTCACCAGCTTGGTGCTCCGGTGCCAAGATAGGGATATGGGTTCGGTCTATGGCCCCACCACAGTTAGGGAATCCCATTGCAGCAAAGCCATCCACTATGACCTGCACATTTCCCAGGGTCACTACCCTTGATATCAGCAGATCTTTGATTGCGTGGGCTACTTGCATCACAAGAGCCCCTACAGTAGATTTGCCCACTCCAAATTGATTCCCAACTGACCGGTAGCTGTCTGGCGTTGCAAGCTTCCACAGGGCTATCGCCACTCGCTTCTCAACTGTGAGGGCTGCTCTCATCTTGGTATTCATGCGCTTCAGGGCAGGGGAAAGCAAGTCACAAAGTTCCATGAAAGTGCCCTTACGCATGCGAAAGTTTCGCAGCCACTGCGAATCGTCCCAGACCTGCAACACGATGCGGTCCCACCAGTCTGTGCTTGTTTCCCGAGCCCAGAATCGGCGTTCCACAGCATGAACCTGCCCCATTAGCACCATGATGCATGCATTGGCAGGGCCCATGCTTTCAGAGAAATCTGTGTCCATGTCCTGATCACTCACGTGACCGCGCTGACGTCGCCTACTCACCCGGTATGGCTGTGCCAGGTTCTGGTGCTGCATATACTGCTGGATAATGCGTGTGGTGTTTAATGTGCTCCTAATTGCCAAAGTGAGCTGAGCGGGCTCCATGCTTGCCGTGGTATGGCGTCCGCACAGAAAAAAGGCACGGAACGATTGTCTGCTGTTGCTCTGACAGAGGGAGGGGCGACTGACGACATGGCTTACAGGGAATTAAAATCAACAAGGGGGGTGGCTTTACATCAAGGAGTATTTCAGGCAGGACTTCACAGAGGGTTCCAATAAGAAATGGTGCACCTAAGTTATTGTTCTTATTGGAACAAGGAGGTTAGTCTGGCCTCTGATTGATACATGGCTAGATTTACCTCGCTGCACCTTCCCTGTGAATGACTGCAGTGTGACCTAGAGGAATGAGTCCCCTAGGCAGGGGAGGGGGGGAAGCAAATGAGTACAAAACAAATCTGGTCTATTTCCTGTTTTGATACACTCCATCTATCTTTTACATCTTTGGCTGGCAGCAGACGGTGCAGAAGGACTGCAAGCCATCCACGTATCTTGGCTGCTCGGCAGAAGATGGTACAATACGACTGCTAGCCATCCTCATCTCTTGCCTGCCCGGCAGAAGATGGTAGAATACGACTGCTAGCAATCCATATCGCCTGCCTGCTCACCATAAGATGGTTCAATAGGACCGACTGCAGGACTAGAGAATGACTTGATCAAGTCACTCCAAATTTAGTCCCTGTGCCCATGTCTGTCCAGGCGCTCCCGGCCGACGTGGCCAGGAGCACCTCGGACATGACGATGACGGCTACCAGTCCTATTGCACCGTCTGCTGCCACAAGGCAATGGGTTGCTGCTACTGTGTAGCAATGCAGTACCACGTCTGCCAGCACCCAGGAGACATACGGTGACGGTTAGCTGAGCGGGCTCCATGCTTGCCGTGGTATGGCGTCTGCACAGGTAACTCAGGAAAAAAGGCGCGAAACGATTGTCTGCCCTTGCTTTTATGGAGGGAGGGAGGGAACGGGGGCCTGAGGATATGTACCCAGAACCACCCGCGGCAATGTTTTAGCCCCATCAGGCATTGGGATCTCAACCCAGAATTCCAATGGGCAGCGGAGACTGCGGGAACTGTGGGATAGCTACCCACAGTGCAACGCTCCAGAAGTCGACGCTTGCCTCGGTACTGTGGAAGTGCTCCGCCGAATTAATTCACTTAATGCACTTAGAGCATTTTCTGTGGGGACACACACACTCGAATATAAAAAACCGATTTCTAAAAAAACGACTTCTATAAATTCGACCTAATTTCGTAGTGTAGACATACCCTATGAATCAGTGACCTGTCCTCTTCATTATTTACCACATCCCCAAATTTTGTGTCATCAGCAAACTTTCTCAGGGATGATTTTATGTTTTCTTCCAGATCACTGATAAAAATGTTAAATACTGTAGGGCCCAAACCAGATCCTTGTGGGATGCCACCTGAAATAGCCCAGCTCAATGATAATTCTCCATTTACAGTTACATTTTGAGGCTTAACAGTAGCCCAATTTTTAATCCATTTAATGTGTGCCATGAGAATTTTTTAATCAGAATGTCATGTGGTATATTCATTACTATCACCTTCCCCTTTCTTCCAAATGTTAGATATTATTTTTATTATTATTTTTACAGGTGCCTTCACTTCCCCTCTAAACCAGTTCAGTTTGTTAACTAGTACAACCTTCTTCGTCAGTTGTGGTATTGTGGCTTTTTGGGAATCTAGTTAGGTGTTCTTAAACGATTCCCAATTATCATTCACGTTTTTCTGATTAAATTTTTCCTCCCAGTTGATTTGGCTCATAATTTGTTTTAGCTTTGTGAAATTGGCCCTATTAAAGCACTATTAATGCTCTGGACTTTATTCCGCTCACACATTAGAAATGTGATCAAGTCATCAATAACCATTAACATTTAGTTCTTGCGATCCATTCCTCTTTATCTATTAGGACAAAGTCTAACATAGAATTCACCCATGCTGGCCACAATACTTTCTGAGTTAGGAAATTGTCTTCTGTTATGTTCAGACATTCCAAGGATGTTTTAGTCCTGGCAGTGGGAGACCTCCAGCATATGTCACTCACATTGAAGTCCCCCATGATCACACAGTGTTGTTTCCTACACATTCCTTCCCCATAAGGAAGCAGTTGTCTTGTTCCCTAGTGTGCTTTGGTGGCTGTAGCAGATGCCAACTAGTACCCTATCTTGTGCTTTTATCTATAAGGACTTTAATCCATAAACATTCAAAATCAATTTTCTTCTGAGTCATGAGTGACGCAGAAACAGATAATGCCATATTAAAGGTAGAGTGCTCCTCCCCCGCCCCTTTTCCCCACTTGGTCCTTCCTCAGTTGATTTTAGCATTACTATTGTGTCATTCATTCCACCGGCTTTCAGATAGAATCATAAATGAACAATTCCAATTCCTCTTGTTTATTATGCAGGCTCCTAGCATTGGGGCACAGGCAACTAAAGAATTTCTTCTCTTCAAGTCCTTTGGTTTCTTGTCCTTTGTTCTGAACATCTCAGTTTCAGAGCTAGCGGAGTGCTCTTGTCTTCCCTCTTTTTACCTTCCCTGTTTGCTATTAGTGTACCCCCCTCCTGACACTTCTAGCCAGTCTGTCCCAGAGCAGATTGGTCCCAATTCCGCAAAGATGGAGGCCTTCCAAACTGAATAGCCCCCTCTCACTATAGACGGTGGACCAATATTCCACAAAACCAAACCCCTCCACCCTACACCACTTTCCTAGCCAGTGGTTCTGTTGTCTGCCTGTCCCTTTATAGAATCTTCTTCCAATTCTTCTGAGAATTGATTCTCCAACAAGCATTGTCCATCTTGCTTGGACGGTTGGAGGATCTTTGTGGGTGAGCTTGATTTCTTTACAGTTTGGGCCAAGCTGCCATTCGGTACATCTCTCCATTTCCTCAGACCAGCTGGATCTTGAGAGGGATCTTCCCTAGTTTCAACATAGATGACCTAGAATTGGGGGGTTTTCAGTTTGGAGATAGCTGGGGAGATGGGGGGAGGCCCAGAACCTGGTTACAGGCTCCCCACCCCCCAAAAGGGACCTGACTGAGGGGTCCTGTTCTCTGCACCTACAAGCTCTGTTTGGGACTGTGTTCCTGTCGTCTAATAAACCTTCTGTGCTCCTGGCTGGCTAAGAGCTCCGGGGAATCGCAGGAAGTGGGGGTGCAGGGCCCTGACTCCCCCACACTCAGTGACAATGGGTAACCTAGGCTGTCTCTGCATCTAAAGAAAAGCTCATGCTCTGTTCCTGACATGGAAATGGAGATAAATGGAAGGGGGCTGTTGTTCCCTCACGGAAGCTCAGGAGAAAGGGGCAGGGCTAAGAGAATTCAGGATCCCGAGACTGACAGTCCCCAGGGCCAATGGGGTGATGCAAATGCTCCAGGTGAGCCTGATGGACAGGGCAGCAGGCCAATGAGGGAGTCAGGAGCCCAGGGACCTCTCCTCCGAGTGAGCTGGGGCTGCCTGGGGCAGAGAAGGGCAGAGCTAAGGGGACAGCAGCAGCCGAAGCTGGGCTGAGGGCAGTGCTGGGGAGCTGGAGCTGGGGCAGGGCAGACCAGCCGTGCTGACAAGGAGCCAGGGCTGAGCTACAGCGGGAGCCGTGGGCCCAGAGCCGGGATAGGGGGCCAGAGCCATGCGACACCACACCAGAGCCAAGCAGCTGAGGAGAGTGAGGGGGGAAGGGAGCAGAAGGCCAGACTCGGGGGTGGGGGGCGTGACCCAGATTGGGGGCTGATGCTGGGGAGAAGGGTCCTGTCACCTGCAGGCTGTGGGCGTGTAGCCGGGGCCAGAGCAGTGTCTGACCCGTGGTGTCACCGCAGTGCAGGAAGAGCAGGGAGGCCTGGGATGGGTGAGGAACAGACGCTGACCTTTCCTTACGCCCCAGAGACGGATGTGTGTGGTGTCCCCATGCCCATGGGGCGGGGCCCCTTGCTCCTTTAACCTGTCCCATTTTACCTGCTTTTCCTTATTGTTTCTTGCTGTTTTAATAAATTGTATTTGGTCTGAACTTACTGCAGGGACAGTGGGCCAGGGAAGTGGCTTTTGTGGAGCAAGCACCCTGGAGTGGGGACACCCTGGCCCTTTCCCTAAGTGACCATGACAAGATTGGGGGTCGAGCCCCCAGGACCTCTGGGCCCAGCTCTGTGGGGTTACGAGAACTCTGGCGCGTGGGAGAGGGGAAGGGGAGCCCTCGAGGGCAGGCAGGCCTCCGGTTGAAGGGATTTGGGGTGAGGACTAGGATCCTTTCCCTGTGCGAGTCCACCGGGGCCCTGCAGAAGCCAGGAAAGTTCTCCCCAGTCGTGGGACCATTCCCCCGCTTACACAAGCGCCCCCTTGGCAAAGGGCTCTAGGGAAAGCCCTCAGTCATGCCCACGGCATCCAGTGACCGAACCCAGACGCTGAAAATGAAACTGAGTGGGGAGTGGCCAGCCCGTCACTCTGTGCAGAGAGACTTGCAGAGAGCCAGGGAGGCAGAGGGGAAAAATCAGAGACAAACGGAGAATTAACCTCGGGGTCTGTGCTCGCGTCTGTTCACCAGGGTGAGCGACAGGAACAGAGCTGGCTGAGGGGGAGCCCAGGGCTGGGCTAGCAGGGGGCTGCAGGTTGGGAGTGAGGGGCACCGGCAGAGCTGGGTGAGGGGGGTCCCAGGGGTGGGCTAGCAGGGGGGCTGCGGGTCGGGAGTGAGGGGCACCGGCAGAGCTGGGTGAGGGTCCCAGGGGTGGGATAGCAGGGGGCTGCGGGTCGGGAGTGAGGGGCACCGGCAGAGCTGGCTGAGGGTCCCAGGGGTGGGATAGCAGGGGCTGCGGGTCGGGAGTGAGGGGCACCGGCAGAGCTGGCTGAGGGGGAGCCCAGGGCTGGGATAGCAGGGGGCTGCGGGTCGGGAGTGAGGGGCACCGGCAGAGCTGGGTGAGGGGCCCAGGGGTGGGATAGCAGGGGGCTGCGGGTTGGGAGTGAGGGGCACCAGCAGAGCTGGGTGAGGGGCCCAGGGGTGGGCTAGCAGGGGGCTGCGGGTTGGGAGTGAGGGGCACCGGCAGAGCTGGGTGAGGGTCCCAGGGGTGGGATAGCAGGGGCTGCGGGTCGGGAGTGAGGGGCACCGGCAGAGCTGGCTGAGGGGGAGCCCAGGGGTGGGATAGCAGGGGCTGCGGGTCGGGAGTGAGGGGCACCGGCAGAGCTGGGTGAGGGGCACAGGGCTGGGCTAGCAGGGGGCTGCGGGTCGGGAGTGAGGGGCACTGGCAGAGCTGGGTGGGGGCAGGGCTGGGCTAGCAGGGGGCTGCGGGTTGGGAGTGAGGGGCACCGGCAGAGCTGGCTGAGGGGGAGCCCAGGGCTGGGCTAGCAGGGGGCTGCGGGTCGGGAGTGAGGGGCATCGGCAGAGCTGGCTGAGGGGGGTCCCAGAGGTGGGCTAGCGGGGGCCTGCGGGTTGGGAGTGAGGGGCACCGGCAGAGCTGGGTGAGGGGCCCAGGGGTGGGCTAGCAGGGGCCTGCGGGTCGGGAGTGAGGGGCACCGGCAGAGCTGGGTGAGGGGCCCAGGGGTGGGCTAGCAGGGGCCTGCGGGTCGGGAGTGAGGGGCACCGGCAGAGCTGGGTGAGGGGCCCAGGGGTGGGCTAGCAGGGGGCTGCGGGTCGGGAGTGAGGGGCACCGGCAGAGCTGGGTGAGGGGCCCAGGGGTGGGATAGCAGGGGGCTGCGGGTTGGGAGTGAGGGGCACCGGCAGAGCTGGGTGAGGGGCCCAGGGGTGGGATAGCAGGGGCCTGCGGGTTGGGAGTGAGGGGCACCGGCAGAGCTGGGTGAGGGTCCCAGGGGTGGGATAGCAGGGGGCTGCGGGTCGGGAGTGAGGGGCACCGGCAGAGCTGGGTGAGGGGCCCAGGGGTGGGATAGCAGGGGGCTGCGGGTTGGGAGTGAGGGGCACCGGCAGAGCTGGGTGAGGGGCCCAGGGGTGGGATAGCAGGGGCCTGCGGGTTGGGAGTGAGGGGCACCGGCAGAGCTGGGTGAGGGTCCCAGGGGTGGGATAGCAGGGGGCTGCGGGTTGGGAGTGAGGGGCACCGGCAGAGCTGGGTGAGGGGCCCAGGGGTGGGATAGCAGGGGCCTGCGGGTGGCAGCTGGGAGTTACCCTCAACTCTCTTAGCTGTGCGCTTTCTCAGAAGCAGGACACTCTGAGATTCACCATGTGGCAGAGCAGGGCTGGCTCTGGCCATCAAGGCTGCTGGTCTGTGTGCCCAGATCCTCTCTGGTGACCTTCCTTCAATCCCCTCTCCCTGCCTGCAGCTAATGCCTGGGGGCTGTCCTGTGTGCTGGGGGGGGGGTGGGATTCAGGATGCCCAAGGCAGCCCCTTTTAATAACAAGAGAAGCAACAGCAGCAGGAGTTTCCATGGCCCCTTGACTGGCTGGGCTGGCAGATGCCTGGGGTGGCTCTGAGAGCCTCACCCCACGGCTGAGCCCATGTCCGAGAGGGTCGGGTGTTTCCAGTGGGGTGAGCTCAGGGGGAAGGAACGGCTGTGTCATTCCCATCAGAGTTCAGGGTGCTGCACTCCCGGGCCCCAGGCAACCCAAAACCGCAAGAGCAGAGAGGCACTTGCCAGCCCTGCCCCAAAATGGGAGTGGCCAGCGCACAACAGTGATTGGAAACTTACCCAGCCAAGTGGTGAAAACTAACAATAGAGCCAGGAGTCCTGGCTCCCAGCCCCTCTGTGCTAGCATCTTAGCCCTGGTGTTCCCATGTGCTAGCTCCTGACCCAGTGGATCTCCCCAAGCCTGCGGGATCAGGGGGATGGAACAACTCTGGGAGGACGTCACCTGCTCCATCTGCTTGGATGTGTTCAACGACCCCGTCTCCATCATAGAATCATAGAATATCAGGGTTGGAAGGGACCTCAAGAGGCCATCTAGTCCAATCCCCTGCTCAAAGCAGGACCGATCCCTGACTAAATCATCCCAGCCAAGGCTTTGTCAAGCCTGACCTTAAAAGCTTCTCGGGAAGGAGATTCCACCACCTCCCTAGATAACGCATTCCAGTGTTTCACCACCCTCCTAGTGAAAAAGTTTTTCCTAATATCCAGCCTAAATCTCCCCCACTGCAACTTGAGACCATTACTCCTTGTTCTGTCATCTGCTACCACTGAGAACAGTCTAGATCCATCCTCTTGGGAACCCCCTTTCAGGGAGTTGAAAGCAGCTATCAAATCCCCCCTCATTCTTCTCTTCTGAAGACTAAACATCCCCAGTTCCCTCAGCCTCTCCTCATAAGTCATGTGTTCCAGTCCCCTAATCATTTTTGTTGCCCTCCGCTGGACTCTTTCCAATTTTTCCACCTCCTTCTTGTAGTGTGGGGCCCAAAACTGGACACAGTACTCCAGATGAGGCCTCACCAATGTCGAATAGAGGGGAACGATCACGTCCCTCGATCTGCTGGCAATGCCCCTACTTATACAGCCCAAAATGCCATTGGCCTTCTTGGCAACAAGGGCACACTGTTGACTCATATCCAACTTCTCATCCACTGTAACCCCTAGGTCCTTTTCTGCATCGAGTGTGGCCACAACTTCTTCCAGGGCTGCCTCTCGACTCACTGGAGCCAGATCTCAGCCCAGGGGCACCGCTGCCCAGAGTGCCGGGCTCCCTGCTCCGGCGATAGGATGATCCCAGACACACGCGTCAAAAACCGAGCGGAGAAAATCACCAAGCCTCTGCAGGAAGAGACTGAGTCGGTGAGACCAGACAGGCTGGATAAGGGGAAAAGGAGCTTTCTCTTGTAGGGGATGCTGGGCCCAATCCAGCCTCAGGGCAGGGACTGGCTGACTCATGGGGGCAGGGGATGGGACACCGGACCTTTCCCGTTTAGAGGGCACCAGCCCTGATCTGGGCCCAGGGTGGGGACTGGCTGTCTCAGAAGGGTGAGGAATGGGACACACAGACTCATAGACTGGTAGGGCAGAAGGGACCATCATGATCATCTAGTCTGAACTCCGGTACATGGCAGGCCACAGAACCTCATCTACCCGCTCCTATAATAGACCCTGAACCTCTGGCTGAATTACTGATGTCCTCAAATCATGATCAAAAGACTCCAAGTTACAGAGACTCCACCATTTACTCTAGTTCAAACCTGCAAGTGACCCGTGCCCCATGCTGCAGGGGAAGGCAACCCCCCTGCCCCAGGTCTCTGCCAATCTGATCTGTGGGCAAATTCCTTCCCAACCCCAAATATGACGATCAGCTAGACCCTGAGCATGTGGGTGAGACCCACGAGCCCGACACCTGGGAAAGAATTGTCTATAGTAACTCAGAGCCCTCCCCATCTAGTGTCCCATCACTGGCCCTTGGGGATATTTGGTAGGAGCGTTCACACATGAGCCATATGCCTTTGTAGACAACCTCATCATACCATCCCCTCCATAAACTTCTCATGCTCAGTCTTGAATCCAGTTAGGTTTTTTGTTCCCCTTGGGAGGCTGTTCCAGAACTTCACTCCTCCGATGGTTGGAAACCATCAAGGCTAAACTTGTTGCTGGCCAATTTATAGCCATTTGTTCTTGTGTCAAGGTTGGTGCTTAACTTAAATAACTCCCCTCCCTCCCTGGTATTTATCCCTCAGTTGTGTTTCTAGAGTGCAATCATAGCTCCCCTCAGCTTTCTTTTGGTTCGGCTAAACAAGCCGAGCTCTTTGAGTCTCCTCTTCTAAGGCAGGTTTTCCAGTCGTTGAATAATCCTAGTAGCCCTTCTCTGTACCTGTTCCAGTTTGAATTCATCTTTCTTAAACATGGGAGACCAGAACTGCACACTCTGCTCCAGATGAGGGCTCACCAGTGCCTTGTATCATGGCAATAACACTTCCTGTCTCTGGTGGAAATACAGTACCTCACCTGGTACATCCTAGGGTTGCATCAGCCTCTTTCACGGCCACATCGCATTGGTGGCTCATAGTCATCCAGTGATCAGCCAATAAACCCAGGTCTTTCTCCTCCTCTGTCGCTTCCAACTGAGATGTCCCCACCTTGTAGTACAAATTCTTGTTGTTAGTCCCTAAATGCATGACCTTGCACTTTTCACTATTCAATTTCATCTCATTTTTATTATTCCAGTTTTCAAGGTTGTCCAGATCTTCTGTATGATATTCCGGTCCTCCTCCGTACTGGCAATACCTCCCAACTGTGGGTCATCCCAAAATTTGATCAGTACACTCCCACTTTTTGTGCCTAGGTCATTAATGAAAATGTTAAATAAGATTGGTCCCAAGACCGATCCCCAAGGAACTCCACTAGTAACCTCCCTCCAGCCTGACAGTTCACCATTCAGTTTGACCCATTGTAGTCTCTCCTTTAACCTCTCCTTACCCACCTTCCGATTCTCATCTTAATTCCCATCTTCTCCAATTTAATTTCCCATGTGGAACTGTATCAAATGCCTTACTGAAATCCACGCAGACTAGATCAACTGCATTTCTTTTGTCTAGAAAATCAGTTATCTTCTCAAGGCAAGAGATCAGGTTGGTTTGGCATGATCTACCTTTTGTAAAGCCAGAATGTGTTTTATGCCAATTACCATTTATCTCTATGTCCTTAACTACTGTCTCTTTCAAAGCTTGTTTCAAGACCGTGCATACAATTGAGGTCAAACTCACAGACCTGTGGTTTCCTGGATCACTTTTTTTCCCCTTCTTAAATATAGGTACTATATTAGCCATTCTCCCGTCATGGGATACAAGCCCTGACTTTTACAGATTAATTACAAATCCTTGCTCTTGGACTTGCAATTTTGTGTGCTAGTTTCTTTAATATTCTTTGGTGGAGATGGTCCAGACCCCCCAGTTTGGTCCCATTAAGCTGTTTGAATTTGGCTTCCATTTCAGCCAATTCAGTGACAATTTCTACTCCCATATTCTTGTTCTCATTAGCCATCTTGCCACAAGCATCTCTATAAGCTTATTAAAAACGGAGGCAAGATATTTGTTTAGCTGTTGGGTCATACCCATGTAACCCTTCTTCCAGGTGGAGCCAGCAGCAACCAGGGCTGGGTTCAATATCTAGGGGTTTCTTTTCAACAATACAACACATAACTGGCACGAGCCCCCACCCAGTGACCTGAGAAATTTACACACCACCCTTGGGAGCCTCTCAGAGGCAAAACTTCCCCACTCGCAAGCACAGAGTCTGAGTGTAGAAAAGAAACTTTGAATAAAAGGAGGGAAGTACCTCGGCATTAATTTGGGAAAACACCACAAACAGGGTTCATAAACATAAACCATGAGCGAAAGACCCACCCCCAAGTAGGTTGGGCAGTGCCCTTTTCCCGCAGGGTCTTAAGCCAGAAACCCCAAATTCCCTTTAACGTGCCCGTCCCTTCTCTGCACCCCATTCACAGTTGCTGTCCTTGGCCAGTCCACCCCCAGAGTTCGCAGGTGCCCCTGCAGAGTTCACCTCCCACCCTGGGTGAAAACGGGACTGGGGAGAGAAGGAGGCACCTTACTCGCTCCGCGGGTTGGGCACTCGCTTGTCACCCCTATGGCTGATTGCCGTGCCTCTCTGTGGGGCTCTGCTCTCTGGCCCTCTCTTCCAGACGCCCTGCTGGCCGCTTGCCACCCCTCTCCGCCAGCCGCCCTGCTGGCCACACCAAACTCACTTCTGGGCCCCCCACTTCACACAGCTCTCAGTGATTTCAGCTGTTCGTGGGGGAGCCTGACGGCTGGGGCACACTGGGCAGTGTCTTGCATCAGAGACACTGTCCCAAAGCAGATCTAATACGTTGACCTAGGTATCAGCGATTTCAGCTCTGCAGCCTGTAACAAGACTCTCAACTGAGTCTAAATTAGCTCTGTTATTACACAGTGGAGAGAGGAAGGGACAAGTGGTGTTTGGGACCCTTAGGCAAGGCCCACAACACACATGCGTGTGTGTGTGTGTGTGTGTGTGTTCCATCGGGGTCGGCCAGGTACAGTTCTGCTGCCCTTCATGCCCCAATACCAAGGAGACTGGGGATCCAACACCAGCTAAAAGTGACCATTTGGGCAAGCAATCCCATCATGCTGAGCACCTAGGCAGGGTGGGTGTGCCCATCCAAAGGAGATCAGCGCCTGAAGTCCTTTTCCGCAGCTCACCACCAGATGTCAGGGGAGACCTCATTCAAACTCTGCTTACACCTATATCTCTAATCTCCACCCCACCCTCAGTGCTTAGCGGTCCCACTTCTTCTTTCCTTGTTTTCTTTTTATTTATAAGGCTAATTAACCTTTTAGTGTTTGTTTCAATTCCCTTTGCACGGTCTAACTCTGCTAGGCCTTTGGCAGTTCTCAGTTTTCTCTCCACTTTCGGACCTCCAGGAGGCAGCTTTCCTTGCTGATCTATCCCATCTTCGATTCCTCATAGGCTTTCTGCTTTCTCTTAATTTATCTTTGAGATCCTGGTTCATCCAGTTTGGTCGGCAACCCTTCCCTATGGGCTTCTTTCTGGATGCAGACTCCAGAGAGTTTCTGCAATTTTGACTTAAAGTAATTCCAAGCCTCTTCCACATCCAGATCCTTGAGGTTTGCAGGCCATCCACTTCCCTAATTCCCTTAATGTTTTACAGTTTGGCCTTTTGAAATCCAGGACCCCCGGCTGCCAACCTGATTTCCTTTATCCTTCCATTTAATTTAACCTGAATAGCTCATGGTCACTCGAACCAAGGCTATCCTTTACAGCCAGTTCTTCAGTGCGGTCCTGGCCTACTTACCAATACTAAATCTAAACTGATGTCACTTCTTGTTGGTTTGGTGACTGCTTGGTGAAGAAATCTGTCAGCCGTCGCATACAAAAATATCCAAGCCCTAGCATTGTTAGTAGCACTTCTCCCCCAATCTCTGTCTGGAAAACTAAAGTCTCCCATAATCACACAATTCCCAGTGGTATTTATTTCATTCAAACTATTCATGGGGTTTCTATCCACACCCAAACCGGATTCTGGGGGTCTGTAGCAGACCCGAAGCACTGTCCCAGGGGAGCATCTGGTAGCTTTTTTCCCCACAGCGATTTTGACACAAACTGATTCTGTTTTATCCATTCCATCCCTTCTCGTTTCTTTCCACTCCACCTCGTCATAAGCAGACAATGCTACTCCACCACCTCTGCCTTTCTTCTTTCTTTCCTGTAATCCAACTGTCATGGATATAAAGGGAAGGGTAAACCCCTTTAAAATCCCTCCTGGCCAGAGGAAAAATCCTCTCTCCTGTAAAGGGTTAAGAAGCTAAAGGTAACCTCGCTGGCACCTGACCAAAATGACCAATGAGGAGACAAGATACTTTCAAAAGCTGGGAGGAGGGAGAAAAACAAAGGGTCTGGGGCTGTCTGTATGCTGCTTTTGCCGGGGACAGAACAGGAATAGAGTCTTAGAACTTTTAGTAAGTAATCTAGCTAGGTGTGTGTTAGATTATGATTTCTTTAAATGGCTGAGAAAAGAGCTGTGCTGAATAGAATGACTATTCCTGTCTGTGTGTCTTTTTTGTAACTTAAGGTTTTGCCTAGAGGGATTCTCTATGTTTTGAATCTAATTACCCTGTAAGGTATCTACCATCCTGATTTTACAGAGGTGATTCCTTTAGTTCTATTAAAAGTCTTCTTGTAAGAAAACTGAATGCTTTTTCATTGTTCTAAGGTCCAAGGGTTTGGGTCTGTGGTCACCTATGCAAATTGATGAGGATTTTTACCAAAACTTCCCCAGGAAGTGGGGTGCAAGGGTTGGGAGGATTTTGGGGGGAAAGACGTGTCCAAACTACGTTTCCCAGTAAACCCAGATAAAGTTTGGTGGTGGCAGTGGAAATTCCAAGGGCAAAGGGTAAAATAGTTTGTACCTTGGGGAAGTTTTAACCTAAGCTGGTAAAAGTAAGCTTAGGAGGTTTTCATGCAGGTCCCCACGTCTGTACCCTAGAGTTCAGAGTGGGGAAGGAACCTTGACACCAGCCATGGCTGCTACTGCCCCATGGTTCTGTTCACCTGGTAATATCTGTTTTCCCATCCCGCACCCATAGTTCTACTTCCTCCATTTTGTCACCCAGGCTCCTGGCATTGCTGAGCAGACATCTTGCTGAATCTGCTTGGCTTTGCTCAGATTTTTCACCCGGGCAGGTACAGTCATTTTACTGCCAGTATCGGCCACCTGACTGTTAGTGTCGCTGCTCTTGGCACTATTGATCTAATTCTTGTGCATTGTCCTTCTCTCTGTCGTTCCTTTCTCCATTGCTGTGCCCTCTCCTACTTGATTTGCCTCCCGCTCAGTGTGAGAATCAGGCCTGGAGGTTCCATGAGCATCTCCCAGGGTTCCTAGTTTAAAGCCCTTTTCATCAGTTCTGCCAACCTCCACCCCGGAAGTCTATCTCCCTCCCGACGCAGGTGGCGTCCGTCCCATAAGACCAGTTATCTGTCTGTCTATGCCTCCCAGTGGTTGAACATCCCCAAGCCCTCGTTAGTCCCACTGCCTGAGCCATCTGTTGATTATCGGCATCTTGTCTAGGCTTCGCTCTCCTCCTCCAGGGACAGGTAGCATCCCACTGAAGATCACTTTAGCCTCCACTTGTTTATATGTCTTCCCTAGCCTGGCACAGTCTCCCTTGATGTGTTCCAGCAAGAATCTAGGGGTATTTCACCTCCAGAGAGTTCTGGCTCTGATGCAGCCCCAGGGCAGGGGGACTGGCTGGCTTGGGGGGTTGGGAATGGGGACCGGGGCTCTGATCTCGGGCACTGGCTGGGTTGGGGCTTGGGAAGGGTCACGGGGCTCTGGTGCAGGGGACTGGCTAGCTCAAGGGGGTGGGAATGGGGCATGGGGCTCTTATCAGGGGGCCATGGGACAGTCTCTCTTGGAGGGTGGGGTCCCAGGTCTGACCCTGCTCTCTCCCTGCAGCAGGGGCCGGGGGCTCAGCGGGAGCCGGGGCGCCCGGTGCAGCTGGTGCATCTGGACGAGGAAGGGGACCTGATCCTGGATGAGGAGGCCCTGAGCCGCTGCCTGGAACAGGGTGGGGTGGGGGACGCCCCCGTCTGCCTGGTGTCCATCATCGGGGAGCAGCGCCGGGGTAAATCTTTCCTGCTGAACTACCTGCTGCGCCGGCTCCGGAGCCCGGTGAGTGTGAACGGGGGCAGGAGTGAGCTGTGGGTGTGAGCTGCACACGTGGCTGTGGGCAGCTCGCCCCTCACCATGTCCAGTTAGCTCGGGCCATGCCTGGGCCCTAACGTGTCTGTCGGCCTGTCTGGAACACAGCGTGTCTCTCTCTCGTCTAGACAGCCGTGGGTCTGTTTGTCTATCAGATTACGATCACACCTGTCACCACGTATTCCTCCCTGCCCCACACTAGCACAATTAACCCCTGCCCCCCTCCCAGGGTTTGCAGCCCAGGGTAGGAGGGGGGGTATCAGTCACTCTCCTCCCCCACCCTGCACTGACCTCTCCCCCACCATGTTCCCTCCCAGCAGGACACGAGGGACGGGTCATGGATGGGCCGGGAGGATGAGCCTCTGGAGGGGTTCGAGTGGCGTGCGGACGAGGAGCGAGTCACCAATGGGGTGTGGGTGTGGAGTCAGCCCTTCTGGGTCCCGGCCAAGGCGGGGAAGGTAAGTGGGGGGGTTTGGGGTGCACAGGGAAGGGGGAGGAGGCCTTTGGGGAGCTGGGAGAAGGGAACCAGGTGGAGAGAGAACAGGGGGGAAAGGAGAAGAGACAGAAGTAAGGAGCTAACCCTGGGGAACTTCTGGGGAAGGTGAGAAGGAGATGCCAGGGGTCATGGGGGCTGAGCAGGGGGCAGGCTCTGGGGGCGGAGGGGCCGTGGGTGGCTGGACAAAGCCGGGAGCTGACCTGGGGCTCTCACTCTTGGCCCCCCCAGGTGGCCGTGCTGCTGGTGGACACCGAGGGCTCCATGGACATTGAAAGGAACAAGGAGACCAGCATCAAACTCTCTGCCTTTTCCATGCTGCTCAGCTCCTACCAGGTTGGGGGGCTCCCCGGCGGGGGCTGTGCTGCAGGGAACGGGGGCTCAGCAGGGGGCGCTCTCCCCTGGAGGTCAGGGCTGGCCCCAGTGCGGCGCTAGAGGGTGCTGTATTTGGGGCGGGTGACATGGCTGGGAAGTGGCCTGGGGTGGCCGTCCCTGCTCGTTGCTGTAGCTCTGTCTGTCTCGTGATTATTTGCAGATACTGAACACTGGCTGTCGGGTGAAGGACCCGGATCTCGAGTACCTGGAGGTGAGGCCGGGCAGTGCAGAACGTGGCCGGGCCAGGTTCTCCCATTAGCCCCACAGGGTTATTATCCCTCCCCATAGCTCCTGTGGGGAAACTGAGGCCCAGAGAGAGAAACCAACTCTCCCACGGTCACGTGGGCCTCTGGAGTCAGCACTGTCACCACATGGCCCAGCCTGGCTCTCTGCTCCCAGGTGTCTGGCGTGGGCCACTGGGCCAAAGTTAGGACCCCTCCCTCCCCTCCAGCCCAGCTCTGCCATTGGTGGGAAGCTGCTGGGGCCAGGGCTTGGGGTGGTCGCTCTGCCCCCCTGCACTGCTCTTCTCTTCTCTCCAGGCTCTTACCCAGCCCCAGCCCCGCTGGGTTGAGCCTCTGTCAGTCGCACCCTTAGCGACATCACTGCCACCTGTGGTATATGGCATGTCCTGCCCCTGTACTGCACCCTGAGGGGATTCTCTGTTCAGGGGAGGGGTCGGCTTGGGAGGGTTTTATCTGCCTTCGCTGCCCCGGGTTCTGTCATTGGCAAAAACCTGGTTCACGCAGAGATATGGAGGCCTAGTCAGAGCTCAGGGAAATGCTACATGGCTGACATTGTTCAAGGCATGAGCAGAGCCGTGGTTTGACCCCTGGAGCTGTGCAAAGAAAGTTGGAAGCATCAATCAGCCCGAGGCAATGGGGTGTTTGTGGAGTGGAACCCGTTTGTAAAAGGACCCCAAATTTCAATCACTGACTCCCCCCCGCATTCCTCCCTCACCTCTATGGAGCACCTTGAGAGAAGGAGAAAGCCCTGAAACCAGATAGAGGAGGGGTTGCACATTGACAGTCCTCCCCACCAGTGCCAGACCCACAGCCTCCCTCTCACTCCCATGGCCGGGTGCAGCTTCTTTCTCTCGGACCCACTGAAATCGTCTCTGTCCATCTCATAATTCGTTTTGCGCTCGCTGTGCCTCGCTCTCTGCCCTGGGCAGAGGGAGAAGCTCAGGTGTGGGGGCGGGGGGTGATCAGGCCCCTTTCTGTCCACAGGCAGGATCATTTCCGCCCAAACTAAACACCTCCCAGGTCCCAGACTCACCCCGCCCCTCTTTTCTCTCTGCAGATGTTTGTGCAGGTGGCCGAAGTGGTGGGAGAGGCCTATGGACTGGAGCCCATTCAGGTGAGATGGCTTCTCCCCCATCACCTGCTCTGCCCCATGTATCCCCACATTGCACCTCTCCCCCACTCCACAGCATGCTCCTGCCCCTTGCACCCCCTGCCCCACTCCTGAGGGGTTGAGGTTTCCCCAGCAGACACTGTCCCTCTCCACGTCCCAGTGTCCCCCCACCCCCAGTGACCCCCACTCCCCTTCTGTCTCCCCTGCAGCACCTGGACCTACTGGTGCGGGATTGGAGCAGCTCCCGGGTCCTCAGAGCCCAGGGTGGGGAGCAGCATCTGAGACACGTCAGACAGGTGAGTGTGGGGCTTGGGGGGGATGGGGAATGGGACCCAGGGCCTAGTTGTGATCCAGACCCAGTGTTGGGGACTGGCTGGCTCAGGGGTTGGGGAATGGGACATGGGGCCTTTCCCCTCTCAGGGGCTGGTAACCCCACCCTTTATAAAGGTTGTATGACAAATCCCATTATAAGACCCCTTTAAAGTTGCTTATAACTTTGCCAAACTTTAACTGTTTGGGCTGAAATTTTCCATGCTTGTTCTCTGCCACCAGCTCAATTCATGGATGCTCCCTCTAGCTGTTTCTGAGAATGAGGCTAAAAAAACCACATTGTTTGGCAATATTGAAAGAAAATTCTGATGTTCCTTTTTTTTTTAAAAAAACATCTCTATCCTCCCCGCCCTCCCTGCTTCAGAATAAGGACTCTTAATTTGTTGGGGGGTGCAGTGGCCAGTGTGTCGGGCATATGGCAGAGTCCGTCCACACAGACCATGCTCCAGGCCCTCCCAGCTCCACATGCTGCCCAGACTGAGCATGCCCCGTCCCCAGAGAGCGACCCAGCAAGCTCCAGCCTGGGGAGACAGAAGCAAAGCTGGACTTTCCCTGCAGTTTCTGCTCCAAGCCAGGCACCAGAACTGAGAGGGGACCTCCTGTCTCTCCCATGCTCTCAGTGAGCCCAGGTGGCGGGAGAAGGAAGCTGCTTGATTGCAATGTGGAGGGGAGAAAAGCCAGAGCAGGAGTAGGGAAAGGAGCAGGGTGGGACAAGGCATCTGGATAGACTGGGAATGGGGTAGGGGGTGGGAGGAGGCTGAGCCCTAGGACTCACTCCTTTCTCTTCCTGCCATCCCCTGTCTCGTTCACTGCACCTGTCACGGAGTCCCCGGGCGATGCTCTGGAACTGCTCCCCATGAAGCCAGTCAGGACTCTGGGGAAGTCTCCTTTCTGTGAGCAGCCTCTCTGCAGGACACACAGCTCACACCTTCCTGGGTCTGACCTCGGAGCATTCAGCATCCTCTGCCCCTCCGTGCGCTTCCCCCAGTGAGTCCGCTCAGGCAGGGCTCCTGGGGAAGCCAGAGGGTCCTGCACCCCAACTCCCCAGTCAGACGTGACTCTCAGCCAGCCAGTAAAACAGAGGTTTATTAGACAACAGGAACATGGTCTAAACCAGAGCTTGCAGGTGCAGAGAACAGGACCCCTCAGCTGGGTCCATTTGGGGGGGGCAGTGAGCCAGACAACCACATCTGCCCTTCACTCCATGTCCCAGCCAGCCCCAAACTGAAACTCCCTCCAGCCCCTCCTCCTCTGGGCTTTGTTCCTTTCCCGGGCCAGGAGGTCAACTGATTCCTTTGTTCTCCAGCCCTTTAGCTCTCACCTTGCAGGGGGGAAGGGCCCAGGCCATCAGTTGTCAGGAAACAGGGTGTTGGCCATTCTCTGTGTCCAGACCCCTGCACATACCTGCCCTCTAGGGCTCTGCAATGATCATACACCCTTACCCCACCCCCTAGATACTTAAGAACTTCATAGGGGAGACTGAGGGACCCCCACATTATTCAGAGGGAACATTAAGAACAGTCCCACTTCGTCACATCTCTCCCCCCTTCGAGATCGAACTGAGCGGGGTCACTTTAGCCGGTGACCTGGGGAAGTTCGAAGCCACCAACGTTCCCATGGATGCCCCAGCATCTCTCCCATTCCTTGGTAGGAGTTACACCAGGCCCTTCCAGTTTCACGCCCTCCCTTAGGTCGGGGGTGGTCGATAGCACTCGCAGGCCGCATGTGGGAAGGTTTATGCGGCCTGTGCCCTTTGGCCACCCCAAAACCCCAAGGGGTCAAACTGGGATTGGGTCTTCTCCCCAACAAGCTGGCCAAACACAGCCACTTGGTTATAGGACTGTTTAACTTTCTTAACAGCTTTCATTTCATCTGAGACCTTCTCAAAGCTATCCACACTGGGTCTTTCAACAGGAAAGTCAGTGGATCCATTCACAACAGAAAATTTCTGGCTGTTAGGAACTGAAACTTTCTTGATTAAATCACTTTCACACCCTTCAGTTGCAGTAAACTGCTTGCAAAGACTCCATGAGGATTCCTTTCCCGAGGGCTTTTCTATGCAACAATTCACCCCTCCCAGAAATTCTGCTCTTACCCTCTTCACCGAGGGCTTGCTCTAGAAGAACACTTTCCTGAGCAACAACAGACTCTTTCTGGGTCTCCCTTACATCCAGAATCACCTCTGGCCCATCCGGCGGATTCCTACACAATCCCCTTCCAGGCAAACTTACAGGCTTCCTAGATAAAAGGTCAGAAGCATTCTCCTTCCCTTTGCCACACACAAGTTCAGGAATCTTTTCCTTCTTGCTACGGGTTTCCACACCCTCAGTAGGTAACACAATCACACACCTTTATGCTCTCCTTGTGCCCTGGCTAGGATCTCACCCTGATTAGACAGAGTTGCTCCACCCTTTCCAACAACACACTAGCAACAGACAAAATACAAGCACCAGAATTGTCTGGTCTCTGGGATTTTACATAGACCCTAACTGGATGCGACCTAGTTACAGGGCCATTCTCCTGAGCAGACCCAAACTTAGGACCCTTCCCTTCCTGGGCTTTAGCTGAATCCAGAACCAACTCTGAGACAACTGCACGACCCTCAACCAGCACAGGCTGAAAGGCCCCTTCTGTCTGCTCCACAGACAAAGAAGAGCCGGACACACTTTCTCCCTTCCCAGACACACAGCTTGGGATCTCATTCCCCTGGTCCCAGCACACAAGGCTGGTCACAGACACCTGCTTGGAGATCAGGGTAGCTCCCTCCATAGGCAAGTCAATACCCCTGGCAGACACAGGCACATTTCCTTCCCTGTCCAAATTCTCCACCCAGCTAACAGGTAAGGTCCAGGGACACTCATCTTCCACTCTCCTCTCCTTCTCGCCCTGCTGACTAGACACAGCCATCAGCTCACAAGGCTGCCTAGGCTCATCCAAACTTTCCTTACCGAGCACCTTGCCACTCCCCACAGATCCCCTGCCCTGCCTGTGTCTCCCCCCACTCAGCTGGGGTCTCAGCTCCCACTGTGCTCAGCGCTGCCCTTGCTGTGCCAGTGGGGGTAGGCAGCGAGCTCCCTGCTTTCCTCACAGCATCAGAGCCAACGTGAGCCCCCTCTCCGGTGTGCAAGGGGGGCGGGGAGCATCTCTCTGTCCCACCCAGCCCCAGGGGTCTGGTTACAGGCAGGCAGGTAGCCTGAGCCTAGCCGCTCCTCCCTGCTGCCAGCCAGGTCATCTGCATTTTCACTGACCATTTCCCTCTCCGCCGATTGGTTCCCTGGATTCAAATTCAAACCCTTGGCAGTTACAGGAGCAGGGCCTGGATCCTGCCCCAAAGAGACACAGTCACCCCACAACAGGGTCTCGCAGCTGGTATCCTGGAGAACCCCAACAACCAGCCAGCCCCACCCCTCCTGGGTCTGCACAGGGATCTGGGCCATAGGCAGGGCGAGGGGCTTCGTCCCTGGGACCCTCACCCAGCTCACACAGCCCCTCAGCATCTGAGGCTGCACCACCAGGAGCCTGACAACAGTTCTCTCTGTCCCAGGATCTCGCCCCCCCAGGAATGTCTCCCCTTTGACCATCACCTTCCGCTCCCACTGGGGGTCCGAGGGGCCGGGCCCCAGGAAACTCCACACAGACATATAGGTTGGGGTCAGGAGTGGGAGCCTGTCCACCTCCCCACCCATCTGGCTGACAGAGTCTGTGGCCTTGGGACCCAGCAAGGGAGCTAGACACCGGGGCTTTTCCGCAGGGTCCCCCTGGTTCAAATCTCCAGCCTGCTCAAAGGCAGTGAGGTGGCATCCACATCCCCCCCTCCTTAACCAGGGGCAGCAATTGAGTCTCGAGGTTCCCTGCAGAACTGGCCCCCCGGGGTCTATCCCCACTCACCCCTGGCAGGTCCCCTAGGCCTCTCCGCTCCCCCACCGCCAGTTCATGCAGCTGCTGCTTCTGCAGCTCTTTCTCGGACTCTCGCTGTCTCTCACAGTCCTCTTGCTCTCTCGGACTCAGCTCCAATCCCGTCCGTCTCCGATCCCCCGATGGGGAACCTGATCATGAAGACCCTCGTCTGGTCGGGGACAGGAGTCTTGGCGATGCCTGGCTACCACTCCAGCTGCTCCCAGACCCTGCTATAGCCCCATTTGGGGTCAGGAATCTGTCCCTTAGAGCGGTCACCCTCCTCCAGCTGCACGATGAACTGTGCTTTGGTGAACTTTCCAATGCTCAACCCTCTCTTTCTGCACAGGGTTACAATGTCCTTCTTCAGGAGATGGTGACAGGCCATCGCTCTGCTCTTCCCAAGTTGTTGTGGACTCACAGGCCTGTGTGCTCTCAGCTCCCCACGGTTTCCAGGGAGAACCCCTAGTGTGCCAGCCCTTCTCGAGGTCACCACCTCTTTGCCAGGGTCGAGCTGCAGACTCCTCCGCCCCTGGGACCACTCGCTGCAGTCCCCCGGGGGACCCTGTTACTGCAGAAGTCCTTCTCTCTGGTCACACACTTCCAGGAGTTAACCGCCCCCTGAAACCGTCTCTCTCTGAATCTTCAGCACGCCTGGTCCCCGTCAATCCCCCTTCCTTTTACTGCTCCCCCGTCACTTACTGCAGGAAGCGCCGTCCATGGGGTGCAGTACATCCCACCGCTGCCACCAGTTGTCACGGAGTCCCCGGGCGATGCTCTGGAACTGCTCCCCATGAAGCCAGTCAGGACTCTGGGGAAGTCTCCTTTCTGTGAGCAGCCTCTCTGCAGGACACACAGCTCACACAGCTTCCACCTTCCTGGGTCAGACCTCGGAGCATTCAGCATCCTCTGCCCCTCCGTGCGCTTCCCCCAGCGAGTCCGCTCAGGCAGGGCTCCTGGGGAAGCCAGAGGGTCCTGCACCCCAACTCCCCAGTCAGACGTGACTCTCAGCCAGCCAGTAAAACAGAGGTTTATTAGACAACAGGAACATGGTCTAAACCAGAGCTTGCAGGTGCAGAGAACAGGACCCCTCAGCTGGGTCCATTTTGGGGGGGCAGTGAGCCAGACAACCACGTCTGCCCTTCACTCCATGTCCCAGCCAGCCCCAAACTGAAACTCCCTCCAGCCCCTCCTCCTCTGGGCTTTGTTCCTTTCCCGGGCCAGGAGGTCAACTGATTCCTTTGTTCTCCAGCCCTTTAGCTCTCACCTTGCAGGGGGGAAGGGCCCAGGCCATCAGTTGTCAGGAAACAGGGTGTTGGCCATTCTCTGTGTCTAGACCCCTGCACATACCTGCCCTCTAGGGCTCTGCAATGATCATACACCCTTACCCCACCCCCTAGATACTTAAGAACTTCATAGGGGAGACTGAGGCACCCCCACATTATTCAGAGGGAACATTAAGAACAGTCCCACTTCGTCACAGCACCCCTTCCAATGCCTACC
Organism: Natator depressus; assembly: GCF_965152275.1. NCBI lineage: Eukaryota > Metazoa > Chordata > Testudines > Cheloniidae > Natator > Natator depressus. Next base: position 2,372,540 of record NC_134239.1, read on the forward strand.
GCAAACGAGGCCGGGCTCCTCCAGACCCTCTCTGACTGCCTGGCAGGTCTGGCTAAAGTTAACACAGGTGTTTGTGTGTCAATGTAACCATTGCCCCTGGCTCAGCAGAAGCTGGAGGCGAGGTCGCCTTGCAAACACCCCAAGGCCCTGGAAGTGCTGAAGAGAAGGAGCAGCCGCTGTTACCTGATGCCCTTCCCTGGCGAGCGGATCGCGATGGGGAGCAAGGGAAGGCTGAGAGGTAAGGGACCCAGGACAGCAGCTCTAAGCCCCCTGCCCTATGCAGAGCAATGTGACTGGGGCACTGATCATGCCTGTGCGTGGCAGATAGAGAGAAGGGGGATCAGACAGGCCCTGTATTCCTCCACCATCGTCCATCTCTCTCCCCTTTGCAGACATGGGTGAGAAATTCCGGGAGAGCCTGAGGGACTACGTCACCGCCCTGGTGACCACGGCTGGTCAACACGTCCGGAAGGACCGGCATGGGGAGGTGCTGACCGGAACACAACTCGCTGCCAAGATAAAGGTGGGGACTGGCCAGCTGTGCTGGAGGGAGCAGGAAGGGGATGCTCTCTCCTTGCTGTCAGTGATGACCCCAATACCCCCAATTCCCCAGCTGCACCACCCCAGAGGTGGCTGCATCTCAGCGCCAGGCGAGCCATCCCCATGTTCCCAGCCTATCTAAGCCCTGTGGAGTCTGTGACGTGATTATTTCTTTTGGTTTCTTTGCAGAATTTATCTGATGTGATGAAGAAACATCGCTCCGGCTTCTCCTCTCCCTGTCAGGTACCATCTCTGTCTCTGACCTGATAATGGGATGTCTCCTTTCCCCCTTCCATGCCAGGGCTGATGAGATGCTGGGAACTGGGGCCATCCTACTGGAGGTGACTGGGAAAAGATCTCAGGTTCTTGGACTCCAAGGTAGAAGAATTTGACTAGACTAGAGGGTGGCTGATGATTTAGGGTTTGGCCAGTCTAGGGACGCATCTCCAGTTCAGAGGTCCATAACATCAATATGTCTGTCCCCAGGCATGGGGACATACCTGCCCTATATAAATGACAGCAGTTTATCGGAGCTGGCCCCAAAGTGGGGATTTTTGTGCAGAGCCCGTTGAGTTTCCTACAAACCCCCCAAATGTTTCCATTTGGCAACGCTGCCGACGTGGCTCCCGTAGTTCATGCTCCTCACGTGCCTCATTCTTCTCTAGGGGTTGGTGCAAGAGGGGGACACTCACCTCTCATGAGCACCTCCAGTCAGCTGGGTGCAATCCTGCATTCTTCCCTTTTTCTCTTCCGGGTGCCCCTGTTGCAGTTTTAATATGGAGATGTACCTATCTCATAGAGCTGGAAGGGACCTTGAAAGGTCATCGAGTCCAGTCCCCTGCCTTTACAGCAGGACCAAGTACCGTCCCTGACAGATTTTTTTTTTTTTGCCCCAGATCCCTAAATGGCCCCCTCAAGGATTGAAATCACAACCCAGGGTTTAGCAGGCCAATGCTCAAACCACTGAGCGATCCCTGCCCTGGTTGCTGTAGTCAGGGGTGCTTCAGCCCTCCGGCTAAGTCAGACATAGTCTAAAGACACACCAAGCAACCTCTTCCCGGGTAACACAGTCCAACAAACGGTTGGCCCCCTCTGGGGTCTTGAGCTGCATCTCTGGGCCTGTTTAAACTCTAGCCCCTTTCTCAGGCTCCAAAACGAAACTTGCCCCCTTCTCAGGGCTTTGGCCACCGCACCAGTGGCTGGTGGGGGACCTGGGCTCGCTCACTACTCGGAGTCCCAACTCAGGGACCCTGCAAGGAGCAGCCACCTGCTGCTTTCTTTCCTAATTGCTACTGCTGCATTTCCTCGGGTGCTTCCCACTCTGTCCCATCACCTTCTTGGGTTCTCTCTCTGTTCCCTCTCTCAGCAGGGTCTCCCCCAGGCCTCCTTGCCTGGAGAGTTTCTCTGTCTTGATTTATCAGGGTCTTCTCAGGCCTCTGTGCCTGGACAGTTTCCCGGTCCTGTCCCCGTGTGAGCAGGGCTTCTCCCCAGTCTCTTTCCCTGTGGAGTCTCACAGCCTTTTAGTCTTTCTTTACCCTTCTGGTCCCAGCCAGCGACTGCCCTGCTCAGCCCCTGCAGCTCCTTTTAACTGAGCCTGCCGTACCCTGATTGGCTGCTTCGCTGCAGCCTTTCTAGGCAGGCGTGGAGGACCCACTCTCATTGGTCCTTTACCTGGGGTGGGGTGTGCTAGGACTGCAGGACCTCCAGCAGGGGGCCCTAAAGGGCCAGGTGCTCCCCATCCCAGCTGAGCATCCTGGTTGGACGGCACCTCCCATGAGCCTGGCCTGAGAGGACAATGGAGCAACTAGACTTCATCTCCCATGATGCACCAGCATCTCCTTGTTTGGTGAGGGGAAGCCTGGCATCATGGCCCCGGTGCACCATGGGAGTTCTAGTCCAACCAGGGAGCTGGACATATAGAGGAGAATGAGGCAGCCAAGCTACGTTTCCCACAATGCACCACAGCATCCTTTTATGGTGAGGGGAAGCCAGGCATCATGACTGTAGTGCATCATGGGAGGCACAAGTGGCAAGATGGGGCAAGGTGGCTCTAAATCCACTATTGTGATCCTGAATTCAGGGAACCAGGGTCCCAGGATGGCCCGGGGATGGAGTCCAAGCCTGAGTCAAGCCAGGAGCCGGGTTCAAGCTCTGTTGCTTTGCAGCATAGCCTTAGCCCTGCTGGACTTGTGCTCTGGGAGACCACCCAGAGTATCCCACAATCCCACAGGGCTGACTTTCTTTCCCCTCTGGCCAGTGCAGGTTGCTGGACAGCCCAGTTTTCCCAGGCTGCACCACCACCAAAGGGGAAAAGGGCAGAAGCAGCTAGGGAGGGCGCTAGGAAGTCTGGGATACGGGTGGTTGCACTCAGGCCTGCACAATGCAGTGTAGATGCTGGAGCTCCAAGCTGGAACCCAGGGTTCAGCCAGTCCTAAGCTGGGGTTACAAATGAGTGTAGTTGCTCCAGCCCTAGGTTAACAGCCCCAGGGGCTGCTAACTCCATTTCTACTAACTCTGGGCTTACATCGCAGTGTAGACATAACCAGAGGCATGGACTGCAAAGTTCTCTTGGGTGTCAGCCTCAGATTGGCTGGGCCAGGTGCTACCCAGGCCCTCTTCTAGAGGAGAATTGGGGTGGGGGATGCAGCTTATGTACATGGGGGGGGGATAGACCGTCCTAGCTATTCTGGAATAACTACACCCCAAAAACCACTCCAGAATAGCACCACAGCAGAGACTGTTCCGGAGTCATTGTGTTACCCGGTCAATTTAGGGCTCCCCGCCTATACCCTGGCTAGGACTCAAGGCAACACCCCGTCAATTTAAGGCACCCTCACCCTTTCCCTACAAAGGACTTGGGGTCTAAGACGCATAAGAGCAGCCATTCTGGGTCAGACCAAAGGTCCCTCTAGCTGAGAATCCTGTCCTCCAACAGTGGCCAATGGCGGTTGCCCCAGAGGGAGTGAACAGAACAGGTTATCAACAACTGATCCATCCCCTCTCGCCCATTCCCAGCTTCTGGCAAACCTATCCATACCCACGGGGCTCAGGAAGAAACCGGGTCAATTTAAGTACCCGCCCTTCCCCTCGGGGCTCAGGGCTGTAGGGGTCTGCGGTACCTTTTCCCAGCCAAAAAGCCTTATGCAGTTTTACTCTAAACATCTATTTATTTGCAACACACACAGAACACATATACTGAGCAAATCCCTTATGCTCACCACTCCCAACATACAGACAAATTTCACCCCATGGCCAGTCAGGATTCACTCATCGGGGGTTCCCGGAGCCCACACACGTCACGGTTTTGCAGAGGGGTCAGAGTTCCTGCAGTTTGATGTTGTATTGCAATCCGGAAATGCTTTCCAAAGAGCAATGTTTTTCATTTACAGTATACAGGTAAAACTAGCTCCCGCCTTCAAATTTACTAAACCTATCACATTATCCCACACTCCTAAATAACAGAAATTTTAACCTATTACACACTGGCATCTATGTGTCCTCCTTCCCACCCAAGTTTTTTACATTTTATCTTTCATTCCCAAATTGTAACTTAGTTGTGACCTTCTCTGTTTATGCAGAGGGCAGCATAAAACACTGGTCAGAGTTTATTTCACCATTTGTTGAGTCTCCTTCTGTATCCTCCCTAATTTCTCAGCCTCTGGGCGTCTCTACTTTACCACCTCCATAAGTCTAACGCTCATCAGGGACATTCCTGAGTTGGGGGTTGTTGGTTTTTTTCAATTTTAGTGGTGATATCCCTGAGTTTCACCCAAGTGTGGTTTAATATGTGGGGGCTGATCAGGTCTCAGGCCAACAATTGCTCCTCCGCAACAAGATTTAACCTAGCCCAGAACAATACTCCTTCCCCACACCAAAAAAGAGCTGAGATTCACACCCAAACCCCCTGCCTCCTGGAGATCGATAAAACCCCCAAATACCACCAGACCCATGAGAGCCGGCGTCACTGATGCACTGTTGGGTGTCAGCCTCAGGCCGAGCCCAGCTGGGACAGGGGTTTGCAGAGTCCTTGGCTACAGGAAGGTGCTGCAGATGCAAAGTGCAGGTCGGGGTGGGGAAGGGAGCTGAGGCTGGGCTGCCGTGAGGAACAAACTGGAGACTGGCGGTACCAGAAGCCCCAAGCAGCTGCCACCCCAGCTAGCAGCATCTCTCTGTTACATGAGGTTGCTGTGGTGGAAGCTGCAGCCACTAGGTGGAGGCAGGTCCCGATAAACGGCGGCTCACCCCAGCCTTGTCCTCCCGGCACAGATGGCCAACACCTTCCACAACCAGAGAGTCCTGGACAGGGCCCGCGCAGACCACGCTGTGTTTCTGAAGGAGAAGGTGAGTCTAAGGGGGCAGCTTTGTCCCCAGCCAGGGGAACCCAAGGGAAACTTCCTGGCCAGCCCTGCAGGCTATGGGATTTGTGGCAAGAGATAAGAGTTCAGACCTCTAGCTCCCAGGGATGCTGCACGGACGAGAGACTCCAAACCTGGCACAAGAGGGGGCCCAATCTCGAACCTGAGGACTGTGCAGCACCCAGCATGACGGAGGCCCCAAATTCAGGTGGGGGTTGGTCTGTGCAGCACCTCGCATGAGGGGGCCAGTTTCAGGCAGGAAATCTGAGCTGTGCCCGGCCCGGTGGGAGGTCTGATCTCAGCTGAGGGCTGTCTGTATGACCCGGGCCCTGATCTCGGATGGTGAGGGGGTTTGTGTAATGTCCCATGTGAAGTGGGCCCCAATCTTAGGATGGAGCTGTGCCGTGCTTGCCCTTTTTAATGCTCTTAGCCGTCTCCTCTCCCGGCGAGCGCAGGACGGCGGCTCCCGGAACATGGTCGCCTGCCTGAAGGTGCGGCCGGGCAAGATGGCAGAGCTGTTCGCGGAGCAGTGTGGGCAGTTGCTGGGGCGGTGCTGGATGGACATGCGAGAGCCGGCACCAGAGAAAGAGGCCCAGCTGACAGGGCTGGAGGAGGAGCTGACGCGGGAGGCCGAGACCTTCCTGCAGAGCTACAGGAAGCGCTTCAAGAAATTTGTCATTGCGGCGGGCGTGGGCGTAGGGGCGGTGGCCCTGGCAACCGTGGGCGGAGCTGCTGGTGCAGGAATTGCCGCTGCTGCCATTGGTGCAGAAGCGGCTGTGGCGCTCAGTGTGTCGGGGGCAGCAGGCATTGGGGTTGGGGCGGGCGCCGTGGCCGGGGGGTGTGTGGGCGGGGGTGTGGGCATGGGAGTTGGTGGGAAGATCACCCAGAAGGACAAGAAGAAGGCCAAGGCTGCCGCTGGCCAACAGGAGGAGGGGGACGGCACTCTGGAGGTGTCAGATACGGCTCCCCTGATCTGAACGGGACCCCCCCAGTCTGGGGCTGATGAATGGGGTGACGGGGCTGCAGCGTGGCACAGACACGTCACCCACAAACCACCCCACAGTGGGGCAGCCATCGCCCACCGATTCTAAGAGGGGACATTAGACTCATAGAATCTCAGGGTTGGAAGGGACCTCAGGAGGTATCTAGTCCAACCCCCTGCTCAAAGCAGGACCAATCCCTGACTAAATCATCCCAGACAGGGTTTGGTCAAGCCTGACCTTAAAAACTTCTAAGGAAGGAGATTCTACCACCTCCCTAGGTAATGCATTCCAGTGCTTCACCACCCTCCTAGTGAAAAAGCTTTTCCTAATATCCAACCTAAACCTCCCCCACTGCAACTTGAGACCATTACTCCTTGTCCTGTCATCTGCTACCACTGAGAACAGTCTAGAGCCATCCTCTTTGGAACCCCCTTTCAGGTAGTTGAAAGCAGCTATCAAATCCCCCCTCATTCTTCTCTTCCGCAGTCGAAACAATCCCAGTTCCCTCAGCCTCTCCTCATAAGTCATGTGTTCCAGACCCCTAATCATTTTTGTTGCCTTCCGCTGGACTCTTTCCAATTTTTCCACCTCCTTCTTGTAGTGCGGGGCCCAAAACTGGACACAGTACTCCAGATGAGGCCTCACCAATGTCGAATAGAGGGGAACGATCACGTCCCTCGATCTGCTGGCAATGTCCCTACTTATACATCCCAAAATGCCATTGGCCTTCTTGGCAACAAGGGCACATTGTTGACTCATATCCAGCTTCTCGTCCACTGTAACCCCTAGGTCCTTTTCTGCAGAACTGCTGGCCAGCCACTCGGTCCCTAGTCTGTAGCGGTGCATGGGATTCTTCCGTCCTAAGTACAGGACTCTGCACTTGTCCTTGTTGAACCTCATCAGATTTCTTTTGGCCCAATCCTCTAATTTGTCTAGGGCCCTCTGTATCCTATCCCTACCCTCCAGCGTATCTACCACTCCTCCCAGTTTAGTGTCATCTGCAAACTTGCTGAGGGTGCAGTCCACGCCATCCTCCAGATCATTTATGAAGATATTGAACAAAACCGGCCTGAGGACCAACCCTTGGGGCACTCCACTTGATACCGGCTGCCAACTAGACATGGAGCCATTGATCACTACCCGTTGAGCCCGACAATCTAGCCAACTTTCTATCCACCTTATAGTCCATTCATCCAGCCCATACTTCTTTAACTTGCTGGCAAGAATACTGTGGGAGACCGTGTCAAAAGCTTTGCTAAAGTCAAGGAACAACACGTCCACTGCTTTTCCCTGATCCACAGAGCCAGTTATCTCATCATAGAAGGCAATTAGATTAGTCAGGCATGACTTGCCCTTGGTGAATCCATGCTGACTGTTCCAGATCACTTTCCTCTCCTCTAAGTGCTTCAGAATGGATTCATTGAGGACCTGCTCCATGATTTTTCCAGGGACTGAGGTGAGGCTGACTGGCCTGTAGTTCCCAGGATCCTCCTTCTTCCCTTTTTTAAAGATGGGCACTACATTAGCCTTTTTCCAGTTGTCCGGGACTTCCACCGATCACCATGAGTTTTCAACGATAATGGCCAATGGCTCTGTAATCACATCTGCCAACTCCTTTAGCACTCTCAGATGCAGCGCATCTGGCCCCATGGACTTGTGCTCTTCTAGCTTTTCTAAATAGTCCCGAGCCACTTCTTTCTCCACAGAGGGCTGGTCACCTCCTCCCCATGCTGTGCTACCCAGTGCAGTAGTCTGGGAGCTGACCTTGTTCATGAAGACAGAGGCAAAAAAAGCATTGAGTACATTAGCTTTTTCCACATCCTCTGTCACTAGGTTGCATCCCTCATTCAGTAAGGGGCCCACACTTAGCGTGACTTTCTTCTTGTTGCTAACATACCTGAAGAAACACTTCTTGTTACTCTTAACATCTCTTGCTAGCTGCAACTCCAGGTGTGATTTGGCCTTCCTGATTTCACTCCTGCATGCCTGAGCAATATTTTTATACTCTTCCCTGGTCATTTGTCCAATCTTCCACTTCTTGTAAGCTTCTTTTTTGTGTTGAAGATCAGCAAGGATTTCACTGTTAAGCCAAGCTGGTCGCCTGTCATATTTACTATTCTTTCTACACATCGGGATGGTTTGTCGCTGTAACCTCAATAAGGATTCTTTAAAATACAGCCAGCTCTCCTGTTTTGTAACTGGGAAGCAAAATCAGAGGGGAATCCTCTGTGTTTTAAATCTTTTTATTTACCCTGTAAAGTTATCTTCCATCCTGATTTTGCAGAGGTGCTTCTTGTACTTTTTTTCTTTATAATAAAATTCTTCTTTTAAGAACCTGATTGATTTTCAGTGTCCTAAAATACCAGGGATTTGGTCTGTGCTCACTTTGTTTAACCTATTGGTTGGTATATTATTCTAAAGCCTCCCCAGAAAAGGGGGTGAAGGGGTTTGGGGGGTATTTTGGGGGGATAGGGCTCCAAGTTGCCCCTCCCTGAATGTTTATTTAAATCACTTGGTGGTGGCAGCAATACTGCCCACGGACAAGGAAAGGAATTTGTGCCTTGGGGAAGTTTTTAACCTAAGATGGTGGAATATAAGCTTAGGGGGTCTTTCATGTGGGTCCCCACATCTGTACCCCAGAGTTCAGAGTGGGGAGGGAACCCTGACAACCCCCTTCATGCTCCTCCTCCTTCTCTTTGTCTCACTTCCTGGACCAAAGTTGTCACTTGGTCACACCCCACCTCCTGGGTCTCAAGTTACATAAGTGCAAATAGCTAGGCAGTCTTACTGGCCCCGAGGGCCTCAGCAAAATCACACACCCAATTCCCACCACCTAAGTACTGGTGCAGCACACAGGGAAACTGAGGCACACACAGTATCAGTTTAGGACAGTAAGACTCACATGCAACATAACAGAATGAATAAAATCCCACTTCATCACACTGGGCTGACCAGCATGGGCCGTGCTTTAATCTTCAGTTCTCTGTGCTCCCGAAAGGACCCCATGTGCCGTGTGCCAGGTGACTAACAAACCAAACATAAGAACATAAGAATGGCCACACTGGGTCAGACCAAAGGTCCATCTAGCCCAGTGTCCTGTCTCCCGACAGTGGCCAATGCCAGGTGCCCCAGAGGGAATGAACAGAACAGGGAATCATTGAGTGATCCATCCCCTGTTGCCCATTCCCAGCTCCTGGCAAACAGAGGCTAGGGACGCCATCGCTGCCCAACCTGGCTAATAGCCATGGATGGGCCTCTCCTCCATGAACTTATCTAGTTCTTTTTTGAACCCTGTTATAGTCTTGACCTTCCCAAATCCTCTGGCAAAAAGAGTTCCAGAGGTTGACTGTGTGTTGTGTGAAAAACCTGAGTGTTTTGCTGAAGGGGATCCTCCGAGAGACAGTTCCAAAGCTGGGGCTGTAGCACCAATCCTGTGGCTCTGTGAGAGATGGTGTTAGCTGTGGGATGCTGAATGCAGTAGGAGTATTGTGACCTGCAGCATTAAAACTAGGGTAGTCAAAGGAAACAGCAAGAGAAATGTGTATAACCAGCTCCCTAAGAAGGATATCGCTGAACTGTGCAGGGAGGGAGAAGTGAGTGGGGGTGCGGTGGGTGAACACTGGGAATCTCAACAAGGCTACAGGCGTTGTCTTTGGTGTAGGATCTAGGGCACCAATTGAGCTGGGGTTAGTGACTGGTGTCCTGGGGCTGCAACGAGCCTGAGTGTGGTGTGATTTTTGGGACCATTCATCACTAAGTCCAATTTGTCTGGGTGGAAGATAGGCTGGAGAGGCTAAGAGGCCTGTCTGTGACCCCATGGTGCATGACAAGGGGATGAGCAAAGAATCCAGAATCCCCAAAACACCTGCTCTAACCCAGTAGCCCCAACTCCTGCTGTGTCCCTCCCACCCCCTGCCCAGTATGCTGGGTGGCTCTCTGTGGCAGCTGCCCGAGAGAGCGCCTGGCTGGAGGAGGCGGTGGCGGCCCACCGACGCCGCTCCCTGCCCGGGCTCCCATGGCAGGCCAAACTTGACGTATCCCACCTATGCATCGCCTATGCCTCTACGTTTCCTTTTCATGGGTTGGGGGGAAACAATTAACAAAGTCTTTTGGTGGGCCAGAGATGACACCTCCTGGGGGAAGCTAGTGTTTCACACTCGGGACTGCTTCTATCAGCATCTATACCCCACACCCCCTCCTTAAACTGGGGCAACAATCTGGTATCAGGTTCCCTGTACAACTGGCATCTGGGGCCTTTCCCCAGTGACCCTTCTCTGGGTTCTCCTGTCCCTCCCCTTCTCCATCTCCAGTTCCTATTTTAGCTGCTTCGCATGGTCTCAGCTTGCTCCCTCTCCCAGCCAGCAAGTCCCTGCTGCTGCCTCTGTTGTTCTCGGACCCTCTTGGCTCCCTGCCTGGGTCTGGAACCTGCTTCTCGGTTAAATCAACCCTCTTCAGCCATGAAATCAGCTGCACCATGTTGAACCTCCATGCCTTCACAGTTTGGCGATATCCTTCTTAGGGAGCTGGTTTTCGCCATTCTCTTGCTGTTTCCTTTGACTATCCTAGTTTTACTGCTGCAGGTCACAATACTCCTACTGCATTCAGCATCCCACCGCTACCTCCACTTCTCACAGAGCCACAGGAACGGCACTCCTGCCCCCTCTTTGGAACTGTCTCTAGGAGGAACTACTTCAGCAAAACACTTGTGTTTTTCACCAAACGCACAGTCAACCTGTGGAACTCTTTGCCAGAGGATGTTGTGAAGGCCAAGACTATAACAGGGTTCAAAAAAGAACTAGATAAGTTCATGGAGGACAGGTCCATCAACAGGATGGGCAGGGATATTGTTCCTAGCCTCTGTTTGCCAGAAGCTGAGAATATGTGATTTAATGGATCACTTGATCATTACCTGTCTGTTCATTCTGTGGCAGGTTCTCTCACAGAGACCCCCTTGAGATTGACACTTGCTGCACTGGGATACCACTGAGAACAACCCTCCTGCCAGCATGGCTGCCCTTCAACTCTATCTTGCTGAGCCAGACGCTCCAGTTCAGTCCCAGCATGGACTCAGAGAATGGGCCACACCCCTCTGGAGTTCCTTAGACACTGAGATTCACTCAGCAATGGAGCTTCTCAGTTAACAGGGACTTTCCCATCACCCAGTGTACTGCCTTTCTGGGAGTCTGAAGCCCAGGCAACTCTGTTTTACTCTGTATAAAGTTTATACAGGGTAAACTCATAAATATTTGCCCTCTATATCACAGAAAGAGAGATATGCACAACTGCCCCCTCCCCCCAGGTAATAATTACTTACACTCAGTTTATTAATAAACAATAGTGATTTTATTAAGTATAAAAGTCAGATTTAAGTAATAACAGACAGAACAAAGTAAGTCACAAAGCAAAATAAAACAAAACACACAAGTCTAAGCTTAATACACTAAGAAACTTGTTACTAATGATAACTTCTCACCTTAAATGTTACTTCAGGTAAAATCCTTCTCAGGTCACTTGCCTTTTCTGACCTGGGTACAGCCTGTTCTCTCCCACCCCTGTGGTTGCAATCCTCTTGTTTCCCGGTGCTTTGTCTTTCAGGAGGTGAGGCCATCTCTTAAGCCATCTGAAGACCCCCATTGTTTACTTCCCCTGTCTTACATAGAATTTCCCTAAGGTGGGAAACCTTTCTTTGAAACCGCACCCCCCTGGGGAAAAGTATCAAATTCAAGATGGATTTCAGTGTTAGGTGACATGGTCACATGTCTCTGTGAGACCCCAGTTTCCATTCTTTCCAGGCTGGCCCACACATACCCAGGAAGGCTTGCAGGTAAACAAAGTCACTTACAGGTTTCAGAGTAGCAGCCGTGTTAGTCTGTATTTGCAAAAAGAAAAGGAGGACTTGTGGCACCTTAGAGACTAACCAATTTATTAGAGCATAAGCTTTCGTGAGCTACAGCTCACTTCATCGGATGCCTTTACAATTATAGTCATTTACAACTCATTGTTTCTGAAGCACCATTAATGGCCTCCACTTAATATGACTACATCAGTAGTACAAGTTTAGACCTTATTTTCCTAATTTCAGACATAGAAATAATACATGCAAACAAATAGGATGAACACATGCAGTAGATTATAACCTTTCTAATGATATGTTACATGGGACATTTCACATAAAGCATATTTCAGTTATGTCATATTCATGTTCACAAGCATATTTTCATAAAGCACATGGCGTGCAATGTCACACAGAGGTGTGTCAAGGTTCCTTCCCCACTCTGAACTCTAGGGTACAGATGTGGGGACCTGCATGAAAACCTCCGAAGCTGACTTTTACCAGCTTATGTTAAAACTTCCCCAAGGTACAAATTAATTTTACCCCTTGCCCTTGGATTTCCACTGCCACCACCAAACTTTATCTGGGTTTACTGGGAAATGTAGTTTGGACACATCTTTCCCCCCAAAATCCTCCCAACCCTTGCACCCCACTTCCTGAGGAAGGTTTGGTAAAAATCCTCACCAATTTGCATAGGTGACCACAGACCCAAACCCTTGGATCTTAGAACAATGAAAAAGCATTCAGTTTCCTTACAAGAAGACTTTTAATAGAAGTAAAGGAATCACCTCTGTTAAATCAGGATGGTAGATACCTTACAGGGTAATTAGATTCAAAACATAGAGAATCCCTCTAGGCAAAACCTTAAGTTACAAAAAAGACACACAGACAGGAATAGTCATTCTATTCAGCACAGCTCTTTTCTCAGCCATTTAGAGAAATTATAATCTAACACATACCTAGCTAGATTACTTACTAAAAGTTCTAAGACTCCATTCCTGTTCTGTCCCCGGCAAAAGCAGCATACGACAGCCCCAGACCCTTTGTTTTTCTCCCTCCTCCCAGCTTTTGAAAGTATCTTGTCTCCTCATTGGTCATTTTGGTCAGGTGCCAGCGAGGTTACCTTTAGCTTCTTAACCCTTTACAGGAGAGAGGATTTTTCTTCTGGCCAGGAGGGATTTTAAAGGGATTGACTCTTCCCTTTATATTTATGACAGCTAGGACTAAAACATCCTTGGAATGTCTGAACATAACAGAAGACAATGTCCTAACTCAAAAAGTGTTGTGGCCAGCATGAGTGAATTCTATGTTAGACTTTGTCCTAATAGATAAAGAGGAATGGATCACAAGAACTAAACGTTAATGGTTATTGATGACTTGATCACATTTCTAATGTGCGAGCGGAATAGAGTCCAGAGCATTAATAGTGCTTTAATAGGGCCAATTTCACAAAGCTAAAACAAATTATGAGCCAAATCAACTGGGAGGAAAAATTTAATCAGAAAAACGTGAATGATAATTGGGAATCATTTAAGAACACCTAACTAGATTCCCAAAAAGCCACAATATCACAACTGAGGAAGAAGGTTGTACTAGTTAACAAATTGACCTGGTTTAGAGGGGAAGTGAAGGCACCTGTAAAAATAATAATAAAAATAATATCTAACATTTGGAAGAAAGGGGAAGGTGATAGTAATGAATATACCACATGACATTCTGATTAAAAAATTCTCATGGCACACATTAAATGGATTAAAAATTGGGCTACTGTTCAGCCTCAAAATGTAACTGTAAATGGAGAATTATCATTGAGCTGGGCTATTTCAGGTGGCATCCCACAAGGATCTGGTTTGGGCCCTACAGTATTTAACATTTTTATCAATGATCTGGAAGAAAACATAAAATCATCCCTGAGAAAGTCTGCTGATGACACAAAATTTGGGGATGTGGTAAATAATGAAGAGGACAGGTCACTGATTCATAGTGTTATCAGCCCTTTTGCTCAAGATTCTCTTACTTTTCTTTGCTGTCTGTATGTTTGTGTCCATAATAAAACAAAATAGACTGAGGGGGGAAAAAGCTCTTTATTCATTCCACACCTGGTGGTTAGTGGGGGTGGCATCAACAAGGGAGAAAATGCACTGAATAGGACAGATTGGTAAGGAACAACACAGATAAGTGTCACATTATTCTGGCTCATTGCTGAAACTGGTTTTCAAAGCCTCATGGAGATGCAGAGCTGCTCGGTGGGCTCTTCTTCTTCCCCTGGTATCTGGCTTCTCAAAATCGCCTGCCAGGTGATCTGCCGCAACCCCGCACCCCGGAAGAAACTTTTCTTCCTTTGTTTCACAGATATTATGGAGCGTACAGCAGGCAGAAATAATAATGGAGATATTGCTTTCACTGAGGTCTAACCTAGGAAGCAAACAACGCACACGACCTTTTAAATGTCCAAAGGCACATTCCACCACCATTCTGCGCTTGTTCAGCCTATGGCTGAACTGCTCCTTACTGCTTTCCAGGCTGCTTGTGTACAGTTTCATGAGCCATGGTAGGAAGGGGTAGGCTGGGTTTCCCACGATTATGATTGGCATTTCAACATCCAAAGTGCAGGCAAGGCAATATTTATTGGGGTTAATCAAGCAAGCATATCAATAGCTCTGCTTGCTGACAGAGCCTTTTCCCCTTGTCCCCTTTTTCCCCACCTCCCCCTTCTTAGCAGGCTTAATTATACCTGTAGCGCACACCATGGGTCTCACCCCCTTAAAATTTGTGGTCATATTCTGTTCTGGAGAGTCCTGAGTCTGGGGGCTTTGGTACCACCTCTTTTGTACCCCATGGGAGAGGTAAGGAGTGAGGTTGTGTACTGGACAAGGCCAGGCATTTGTTTGGCTTTTAGTGTTTCTTATGCCACCCCACCACCCCATCCCACTCGCCCCTCCCAACTGGTAGCTTGACCTTATCTCCGGAGAGGAGTTGAGGCAGGACTGTCCTGCAAGTGTACACTCGTATATTAAACTCCCACCAAACCCAGCAATGCTTTAACTCTATTCCTTATCTTTTCTCATTGTACTAACAAACCCATCTGGTTGGGCAGAAGCAACACGCAGTGTCTTTGTTCACACACATATTAGGAAGGATATAAAAATATGAAAAGTCAAATGGGAAAACAAGACCCAAAATTCTATCTCAGGCAAATATACAGGCCTGAATACGACATTATCACCACTACCACTCTCAAAAGCCACCCCTTTTCATGCACCATAGTCCTGATGGCAGTGTGTAGATGTGTGTAATTTTGTCATGTGCTGGTGTAATTGTGCCCCCTAGTGTTATATTACAGGATCGTGTACATTCCCAGCAAAACACATCATACCCCATATACAACACCCTAATCACTCCCATTTTGCAACAGCCACTGATCCTCCTCTTCTGTGGCCACTGAGGAGGGGCACATCCAAATATCTTTCATGGACATACATTGCTCAACTTGATTATTGTTCAACTTACACCATTCAACCCTCCCTCTCTATCCCCCAATGGTTCCCAGTGAGCTAATCCCTTTCTCCTTACTCCCATAGGGCTCCTGGGGACCACCTTTGTTACCGTCCTGTTCCAAAGTATCATGGTGACTATAACACAGGTGCTAAACCCACAGGTGGAGGATGTTATTTTCCATGCAGATGGGTGTGTCGGGCAAGTGTGGATAAATATGGACTAGCTTCACGATTTAAAGCTGAAGGACATCGTTCCGCCCATGTGTCCCTCATGACATTCATTAACATTGCTAGCTGAGCATATACACCTCCCACCAGGTTAGCCTTCTGAAACCATCCCCCACCCACATTACCAGGTTTCCTGTCCATTGAGTTAACTGCCAGTTCACCTCTGCTGCCCTTCTCCATCCTGTCACCATTGCAGACACTTGCTGAGCCAGTAGTTCATTGATTTGTTGTTGAAGTTTCACATTTTGGCTTATCAGTTATTTGGGTACCCAGCTGTCCCCCAGGGTCCACGCACACAACCCTGTGTTTCCTGCTGCCCGCGAATCCCTTCTCCGGCGACGATTCCATGTGTGTCCCCTCACCCACCAACTAAATTGCTGCTTTTACCCTTCTGTGTATGTGCTGCAGTTGGGATGTACTCAGTCCACCCACCGTTCTTTGGGGTGCACCACCCATATAATGGTCTGAAAGGACACATTGGAGAGTGTGGGTTGCACTTGTTTCCACAGAGGATTCCGTACATTCACCCATCAGAGAGTACTTCCAGCTCCTGGCTGTGGCCAGCTCAAACTTGTATTTTTTTTTAGCTTGGTATTCATATTACCTGTAGGGTTACATTCTGCAAAGTGGTTAAATTGTCATCGACCCAACATCCCAGCAGAGACTTTATGCCCACTCTGATAACCTCTGAGGATAGGACAAGTGGGCTTAAATTGCAGCAAGGGAGGTTTAGGTTGGACATTAGGAAACAATTCCTAGCTCTCAGGGTGACCACTGGAATCAATTGCCTAGGGAGGTTGTAGAAATCTCCATCATTGGAGACTTTTAAGAGCAGGTTAGACAAACACCTGTCAGGGATGGTCTAGAGAATAGTCTTCCCATGAGTGCAGGGACCAAACAAGATGACCTCTCGAGGTCCCTCCCAGTCCTATGATTCTATGTACATAACTGCACACTCAGGGATTTTCCTTTATGGAGGTACCATTATGATTACACATGGTAACATTACACCCTATTTGTGGGACCCCATAACCCAAAGGTGGTTCATATCCTCTGGGAGACCAGAGGGTTATGTTTTTTGGGCTCTGTCTGACAAATCACTTTCATGGAGTCACCGGACCAATGCTCTGGAACTACTCCATACGAAGCCAGTCAGGACTCTGGGAAAGCATGCCTCCTCTCTCTGAGCATCCTGTGCCAGGGCAAGAAGCTTACACAGCTTTGACCTTCCTAGGTCTGACCTCAGAGCATTCAGCATCCCCTTCCAAGCCGTGCACTTCCCGCAATGAGTCCGCCTGGGCGGGGCTCTGGGGAAGGCAGAGGGCCCTGCCCCCCAACTCCACAGTCAGACGTGACTCTCAGCCAGCTGGTAGAAGTTTATAAGTTGACAGGAACACAGCATAGAACAGACCATGATATCACAGACATCAGTGACTTTCAGCCAAATCCATCTTGGGGAGTCCTGGACCAGGCAGCGGGGACTCCCCATCTTCCAGTCCCCCCAAGCAGACTTCCAACTTCCAGAGACCCAACCTCCAACACCCCCGTTGCTCCTCCTCGTTGTCTTTGCCTCACTTCCTGGTCATCACCTGGTTGCATCCCCCTCATGGGTCTCAGGTTACGAAGGGCACTGGTCACAGCACAGGTAGCTGGAGCAGCCTCACCTGCCCCAGAGGTCTCAGCCAAAGTCACACACCTCTATTGCCACCACCGAGGAACTGGTGCAGCACACAGGGAAACTGAGCCACACACCATATTCATGCAAAACAGTAAAACTCTCATCGGCTCAACAGTAAGACTCACATATAACATAACAAGGGAAAATCCCCACTTCATCACATCTCTGCCCCCTTTGAGACCGAATGGAGTGAGGTCACTTTAGCCAGTGGCCTGGGGAAGTTCCACTCCCACCATACCTGATAACACTTGAACTCTGTTTCTTATCTTTTCTCATTGTGCTAAAACCCCCAGCTAGTTAGGCAGAAGGAACACACAGTGTCTTGGTTCTTTGTTCACACAGATCAGTGTCACCCTTCTGCCAGGTACAGCCAGCAGCAACAAGGGCCTGGTTTAATAGCTAGAGGTTCCTTTTCAACAATACAACACAAAACCGGCTTGAGCCCCCACCCAGTAACCTGGGACAATTACACACCACCCCCTGGGTGTCTCTGAGAGGCAATACTTCCCCTCTCGCAAGCACAGAGCCTGAGTGTAGTAAAACCTTTTAACAAAAGGAGGGAAGTAACTCTGCATTAATTTGTGGAAACATTGCAACTAGGATTCATAAACATAAACCATGAAGAAAAGACCCACCCCCAAGTAAGTTGGGCACTGTCCTTTTCCCCTCAGGTTCCTAAGTCCAGCAACCCAAAAGTCCCTTTAACGTGCCCATCCCTTCTCTGCACCCCACTCACAGTTGCTGTCTTTGGCCAGTGCAGTCCCAGAGTTCAGAGGTTCAGCCACTGAGTTCACCTCCCACCCTGGATGGAAGTGGGGGGAGAAGGAGGCACCTCAAACACTCTGCTGCTCAAGCACTCGCTAGTTGCCCCAATGGTCATTTGCCACCCCTCTCTGCCAGCTTCCCTACTGGCCACTCACCAAGATGTCTTCAGGGTCCCCCACTTCACACAGATCTCAGGGATTTTAGCTGTTAGTCAGGGAGCCCCACTGCGGGTGCACACTGGGCAGTCTCTTGCAATAGAAACACTGACCCAAAGAAAGTTTATTAATTAGACCTGGTTATCAGTGATTTTAGCTCTGCAGCACGTAACAAGACTCTCAAAAGAGTCTTAATTATCTCTTTTATTACACCATGGAAAGAAAAATAGCAAATGGTGTGTCTACCAGACCCAAGTACCTACCACCAGCCCTTTCTTCTCATGGCACTTTGGAACCCCTGTCCCCTGCCTAGCGAGTGCCATTCAGTTGAGGGTGAGTCCCTCCATCAGGGTATGCCAGGTACAGTTCTGCTGCCCTCGGTTCACACAACAAGGGTAACACAACCCTTTATTACTCCTGCCCCAATAACAAGGAGACTGGGGATCCAACACCAGACACAAGTGATCATTTGGGCAAGCAATCCCATCATGCTGAGCACTTAGGCAGGGTGGGTGTGTCCATGCAAACGAGATCAGCTCCTGAAGTCCTTTTGCACAGCTCACCGCTAGATGTCAGGGGAGAGCTCATTCAGACTCTGCTTATATTAGTAAGTATATAAAAGTATCAAAAGTCAAAAGGACAAAAAAGTCTACCTCAGGCAAACATACAGGCCTGATAAGACATCAGCATCACTGACGCTAACCTACGTCAGCATGCGGCCACCGCAGTAATTACATCGATTGTGCGTGGCTATGCTTTGCTCCTTGTGTCGGCGGTGCATGTCCTTGTCTGCAGGGCTTGTATCGATTGTACTGTCAGTGTGGGGCATTGTGGGAAGGCTCCTGAAAGCCATTAACAGTTGACGTAAGCAGCGCAGTGTCACCATTGACATGCATCAGCCTAATTACATCGACCTTGTCTCTACGCCATTCGCGGATGTGGAGTTATTAAGTTGGCGCAGTGGGGCACTTACATCGGCAGCAGCAAAAGGTAAGGGAAGACACTTCCAGAGTCAGGTCAATGTGAGCTACCTTGTGTTACGCTAGCCAGAGCCGTCCCATCCATAGGATAGACTGGGGCAACTGCCCCGGGCCCTGTGCTTTGGGGGGACCCGTGCTTCTGGATGTGAGGTCCAGGTTGGCCTGGGGGGTTAGCGGAGCGCCTGGTGCTGGCAAAAGCGAGTGACCCAGGCGCAGCCCACCCCACCCCGTTCTGCTCCATCCCACTGGCTCCTGGTGTCGCTCGTGGGAGGGGGTGGAAGAGATGGGTGGGGGTTTAGGGGAAGGGGTGGAGTGGGGAAGGGGCCTGGGCCAGAAGGGGGGGTTGATCGGTATTTTCTGCCCCTCCTCTCCAGCTCTTTCCCTGCCTCTGCGTATCGCATGCACCTGGGAGAGTACCAGCTCTCCCACCCAACCGGGAGCGCCTCTCCCGTGCGTCGCATCGTCGTCCACCCCGACTACAACCAGAACACGTCTGTCGCCGACATCGCCCTCGTGCAGCTGACGGAACCTGTCACCTTCACGGACACCATCTGCCCCATCGCCCTGCCGGGCCTCTCCACCCCGTTCCCAGCAGGGGAAAAGTCTGGGTCATGGGCTGGGGCCGCATTGGATGGGGCTGTGATCGTGAGGGGGGATGGGAGTGTGATGGATCTAAGGGGCGATTGAGGGGGCTGCTATTCAGCCCCATTCCTGGGGGTGGCTGATGCCTTCAGAGTCGGAGAGGCCTCCCCTGGAGCTCTGAACACACAGGGCTGTGTAGCCACAAGAGCGAAACTGCACGTGTGCAAACACACACACAAAGAATCTGTGACGTTTCTGTGCACTGTGAGTTGCAGCCCCTAGACGGCGATGTAGCTCACGCGCTTGGCCAGTCTGTTACACTGGGAGAGATTTTCCCCAGTACGTTCCTGTCCTTTCCAGCTCCCTCGGCCTCCCACTATGCTCCATCCCCGGCTCTCTCGTTCCAGATACACTGAAGCCACCCAAGACCCTTCAGGAGCTGCAGGTTCCCCTCATCACTGTGCCGACCTGCAGAGAACACTTTGGGAAATGCAGCCATTGGATCAAAGACGACATGCTGTGCGCTGGGTCCAGAGGTGACCCTAGTGGCCCCTGCAAGGTGGGCTTCTTGGCTTGGGGGGCAGCCCTGGGACTCCTAGAAATCATCTGGCCCATTGTTCTGTTTGCAAATATCGGCCCTTCCTCCCCGACTCTCAAAAAAGGCTCGCGTGGGTGATGTTCTAATTTGATCTTCCTCCGCGTCTCATTGATAGAGAAAGCAGCTCGCCCCGCAGCAGTGCATTCTGGGACATCTCACAAATCACACTAGGATGGGGGGAGACTCTCTGAGCTCTGGTCCCGCTGAACTGAGAGGGTTAAACTTAACCTGAGCTTAATTCCAGAGAAAACAAACCTAACAAGGGTGGTAGCTCTGCCCCAGCACTGCAGCAGGACATGGCATGAGAGGGAAACGGGTTTTATCCCCAGCTCTGGGAGGGGAGTGGGGTCTGGTGGGTTAGAGCAGGGGGCCTGGGAGCCCATTTTGCTGGGCTCCTGCTGACGGGCCTGTGACCTGCCCCATTGCCAACCCCCCCAGCACAGATAACATGGGAGCAGCACCCCCATCCTGAGCATGAGCTGCAGAGAAAGCAGAGCTGGCATCCCCCCACCAGCTGGGGTGTGTATAGACCCCCCCCTTAGCACTGGGGGTGGGTCCCACGTTGCTGGGGTCTGCGGGACGTGGCTGGGAGAGGCTGGTGGATGGAAGAACAGGGGTGCTACAGGGGTGGGGAGGGCAGGGGGTGGGGGGTTATATCCAGCCCTTCCTGCAGCTCTGCAGCCCCCCCCCCCTTGGGTGACTGGGAAGTTGACAGGGAAGGGCCTCGTAGCCACTCTGATCTCAGGACTTGTGCTCTGAAGATCGTCAATAAATCGGCTTTGCAAACTCTGTCTCCTCCTGGCAGCAACCGCAACCTGCCCCGCAGCAGCCGGTGCCTCCTCCTGCTAGGGCCAGTCCTGCCACCGCCACAGCCTCCCTCGGGCTCCGTGGCTTGGTGTTAGCTGTGGGATGGCAGAGTGCAGGCACTGCCCATTGAGCCAGGTGCTGCACAGACCCCCCCTGACCGAGACTGGGGACCTCATTGTGTCAGGCGCTGTACAGACACTGACCATGATCAGGGCCCTTGGGCACAGACATGCACCCTCCCAACTGAGATCAGTCCCTGCATCATGCTCAGCACTACCCAGACCTCCTCCCCGACCAAAATCTGGGTCCCCATCATGCCATGCACAGCAGTGACTCCCCAGACCAAGTGTGACAAAGTGGGAATTTTCTGAAATATTTTTATGGTCCCTAGCTGTTCCTCAGTTTCTCCTGCATGCCGCATTGTTATCCCATGTGTGTGAAAGGACTGTTTGCTCTCAGGGCAGGCTAGAGACACCGCCCTGGTCTGCGCTGGGAAATTCGGTTGGTATCACTATGTCACTCAGGGGTGTGAAAAACCCACACACACCCCCAGGCAAGTTAAACTGACCTAACCCCGGGTGTTGCCAGCACTAGGTCATTGGGTGAATTCTCCCTTCACCCCAGCTACGGCCTCTCGGGGAGGTGGATTAACTACGCTGATGAGAGACCCTCTGCAGCATTTCAAGTGTAGACAAGCCCTGAGGCGGGACTGGTGCCTCGCTGCTGGGCTGGGGAACTGGAATAGGGCGGGCCGACCCCATCTCAGTGGAGAATCCACTAAGACGATGGGAAATCCAACCACTTGGCCATTGTCACCTGGCAACCCGTGCCCCAGAGGGAGATGGATTTCCCCACCTCTCAGCAGGGAAGATGCGAAGCACCCCCAGCTCTACAACAAAGGACTAGGGAGAGGTGAGGTGGGGGATACGGGTTGGGCGCTGGAAGGAGTTGGGGCTCTCACCTGGGGACTGACCCAGGAGGTCAGATTGGGGTTCACTGCAGCTTGGCTGGTCTCTTGGCTGACCAGAATGGGCCATGCTTGAACCTTCAGTTCTCTGTGCTCCCTAAAGGGCCCTGTGTGCCATGTGCAGGGTGACTAACAATCCGAACATAAGAACGGCCATACTGGGTCAGACCAAAGGTCCATCTAGCTCAATTTCCTGTCTGCTGACAGTGGCCAATGCCAGGAGCCCCAGAGGGAATGAGCAGAACAGGGAATCATCAAGTGATCCATCCCCTTTCGCCCATTCCCAGCTCCTGGCAAACAGAGGCTGGGGACACCATCCCTGCCCAACCTGGCTAAGGAGCCTGTCTGTGACCCCAGGGTGAAACTGTCACATTTGTTACTGGCTTGGGGAAATTATACAACACACCACCACTTTAACTGCCCCACTAGTGTCCTAGAAGAGGGGAGTAGAGAGCGAGGGAGCTGGGCCCAAGTTCTACTCCAGGTCCCAGCCCAGGGGCCCTAGGGATAGAGGTAAACCACTAGAACTAGCAGTTCCTTCCCCTGGGCTACTTGCCTCTCCTGCCCTCCCTCTGCACAAACCAGGTGTCCCTTTACCCAGGGTCTTGGTCTTCTTAGCCCACTGCAGCACTTCTCCAAACTCTCCTCTGCTTCCCTCCAAACTGCTCTCTGCTGCAGCACCAATCCACTCTCCTTCCACTCCTCCAAACTGCTCTCTGCTCCAACGCCAATCCCCTCTGCTTCAACTGCTCCAAACGGCTCTCTGCTCCAATGCCAATCCCCTCTGCTTCACCTCCTCCAAACGGCTCTCTGCTCCAACGCCAATCCCCTCTGCTTCACCTCCTCCAAACGGCTCTCTGCTCCAAAGCCAATCCACGCTGCTTCAACTCCTCCAAACGGCTCTCTGCTCCCACGCTGATCCCCTCTGCTTCAACTCCTCCAAAAGGCTCTCTGCTCCAACGCCAATCCGCTCTGCTTCACCTCCTCCAAACGGCTCTCTGCTCCAACACCGATCCCCTCTGCTTCAACTCCTCCAAACTGCTCTCTGCTCCCACGCTGATCCCCTCTGCTTCACCTCCTCCAAACGGCTCTCTGCTCCAATGCCAATCCACGCTGCTTCACCTCCTCCAAACGGCTCTCTGCTCCAACGCCAATCCCCTCTGCTTCAACTCCTCCAAACAGCTCTCTGCTCCAACGCCGATCCGCTCTGCTTCACCTCCTCCAAACAGCTCTCTGCTCCAACACCAATCCCCTCTGCTTCAACTCCTCCAAACTACTCTCTGCTCCAACACCGATCCACTCTGCTTCAACTCCTCCAAACAGCTCTCTGCTCCAACACCAATCCCCTCTGCTTCAACTCCTCCAAACTACTCTCTGCTCCAACACCGATCCACTCTGCTTCAACTCCTCCAAACTGCTCTCTGCTCCAACGCCAATTCCCTCTGCTTCAACTCCTCCAAACTGCTCTCTGCTCCAACGCCGATCCACTCTGCTTCAACTCCTCCAAACTGCTCTCTACTCTCACGCCGATCCACTCTGCTTCAACTCCTCCAAACTGCTTTCTGCTCCAACACCAATCCCCTCTGCTTCAACTCTTTCCCTTGTCTCATTGAAGCAGGGGGGTTTTATCAGGTGACTGGCTTCAGGTGCTCTAATTCGCTTCAGGTGCTTTAATTGGCTTCAGGTGCTTTTATTAATTTATAGCAAACTTTCTTCCCTCTACAGGGAAGAAGGCTCCCTTCTCACACTCTCCTGCTGCCCTCTGGCCTGGGCTTTCCTTGCTTTTGCCCCTGCTGCTGCCGCCATTTCAACTTCTCCCCCGACCGGGCCAGACACTCCCCCTTTCTCCCCCCCGCTTCTTTTTTGTTTTTGCTGCTGCTTAGTTGGCCTGCGGCCGGCCAGGCCCCCCCGGCCTTGGACGCTGCTATCACTCCGGCTGTTCTTAGGCTGGGGCTTTCCCTCCCCCTGCCCCTGCCGCTGCTGCTACTGCTGCCCCAGCCGCCCCCGCAGCTGGGCCAGACGCCATCCCTCCCCTCCCTTTTCTGCTGCCGCTTGGGTGCTGGTCAGCTGGCTGCGAGCCCCTCCTCCGCCCTTGGACGCTGCTACGTTTCCAGCTGCGGCCCCCCGGGGGACAGGGGGCCTGCTGAGGGCCTGCTGGCCCACTCCCCAGACAGGGGAGTGGAAGACCCCAGCCTCAAGACCTCCTACAGTTGTCACTTGAGAGAGACTCTTATCTGCTTGCTCAGAGGGTTGCGTTGGAATCTGTGGGATGCAGGAACTGTGAAGCTGTGCAGTGCGAAATTACTGAAAGCCTACAGAGGGAGAAGGGAGAGAGAGAGGAGGAAAAATCATCTGAACCCCCGGATACTCTCCAGACCACTGGGAAAGGGCTTTCAGACTGAGTAACTTTCGAACTGTGCTCTCGTGTGGGGGAAAGCCTTGACTGTGTCTTGACTGTGTGTGTAGGGACACAGGGGGTGTGGCACAGAGCTGCCCCCTGATTCATCTGTGTCCCCCAACCCCCAACACTACTTTTACCATCACTGCACATCTGCCTCTGGATTCAGCTGCTCGTCCTGATTCTACCGTTTGGGCCAGAAGCAACAGCCAACCAGATAGGACTCTCTGTATAAGTGCACGTGGGTTCCCGTGGCCCCCCCGGACTTCCTCCCCTGCCTGCAGCCTAGTGGGGAGGAGTGACCGATCTGCTTCCCCCCATCCCCTCTTCTGGTGTCTCCCCTTCCCTCCCTGCTCACGATGGCGAGAGGTGGGAGAGGTGAGACCCCTCCAGCAGCCCCAGCTGCCCCTCCCCCATCTGCCCCTCCATCCCACCCCCAAGCCAAACCACCTGCCACTGACCCTGCTGGGGCATCGGCAGCGGAGGGCACCGGGGTAACCTCCGCTGCTGCCATGCCCATCGCCTCCCCAGACTCTGGGGGAGCCCCCCAGCCGGCGGGAAAGGCCAGGGTAAGAAGAAGAGGAAGGGCCCCGCTAAAACCACCAGGCCCTGCATGGCAGGGGCTGCTCCCACTACCGTAGCCCCGCCACCGGCCACGGCATCCCTCCCCACTGTCCCCTCCACTAGCTCTGCGGGTGGCCCTCCCTCGGCCCCCACAGCGTCTGCCCGGGAGGCAGCAGCCCCCCCACCTGCCACCTTGTCGTCTCTCCAGCCCACCGCCTCTGCCATCATCAATAGCGACCGGGGCCCCTTTCCCACCATAACAAGGAAGCATGGCATCTGATGCCTCCTGGTGCCCGCCTCGCCCCACGTGGAGACCTACGTGTGAGTATTGGTGAGGGTGGTGGGGCCCTTGACCACTGTGATGGCCTCCAAAATGTACGGAAAGGTCGTCTTCTTCCTGGCATCGGAGGCCGCGGCCCAAGAGGCGGTGGAGAAGGGCCTGATGGTGGTGGTGGGGGGTGTTCGTCCCCCTGGAGCCGCTAGAGGACCTGGGCGTCCGCCTAGTCCTGACCTCCGTCCCTCCTTTTCTACCCAATGAAGCTCTGTTACCTGCCCTTTCCACCCTGGGGAAACCCGTTTCCGTTATTAGCCCTCTTCCGTCGGACTACAAGGACCTCACCCTCCGGCACATCTTCTCATTCTGCCGGCAAGTGCAGCTTCTACTGCCGCCGGCGGCGCGTGACGGAGAGGTGCTCGAGGGATCCTTCCTAGTCCCCCACCGGGGGACCCGTTACTGGGTGTATTATTCCACAGGGGAGGCCCGGTGCTACCTATGCTGGGCGGCAGGGCACGCCCGGAGGGACTGCCCCTTGGCCCAACAAGGAGGGGCACCCGGGATCCCCGAGACCTGGCAGGACATCGGCCCCGTCATTGCCGACGCCCCTGGCTGTCCGGTACCTGAAACCCCCCTCCCCTTCTCAGACCACCACTACTCCCGCTCAGGCCTAAGGGGCACCTCCCCTATAATGCCCAGATGAGCGGGAAAGCCCCGCCCTCGCTGTTGGAAATCTGGCGGAGCCTATGGAGGAGAGTGTGGCAGAGACACTGCCGGGCATGGGATAGAGCTCACCCCAGGGGGACTCCTCCCTCTCTAATGCTGCCCCCCCACCCCCCCAAGTCCCTGAGTTATCACTTCTACCCCCTGACACGACCTCTGCTAGCCAGCCCCCAGACAATGCCATGGAGGGCTGGGCCCTAGTCAGAGGAAACGAGGCAAGTGAAAGGCTCAAGCTCCGCTTCGCCCATCTGAAGCGGAGGCCCCCAGGAAGACCAGGAGGGGGGACACTGATGCCGAACCTTCTGCTTTGCCCATGAGTGCGTTCCATCCACTGGTGCCAGCTGGGGAAGACGTGGCAGCACTGGAAGGTAGTGTCTCCCCTCCATGGGAGACCCTCCCCTCTGAGACCCTCGAGGAGGCCCCTTCTGCCCCGACACCACCCGAAGCCCCCGTGAACCCCAAGGTGACTGTCAAGGCGGGTGCCAGCGGGAGATCCCCGGGGTGGCGGAAGGCATCCTCTCCTCCATGTTTAAGGAGATCGAGGCCCTGGATCTGACCCCGGTCGCCCAGGGGGAGGACGACCTTTTGTCAGTGAACCTCAATCTGGGCGACCTCACTCCACCCCCCTTTTTCCCATGCTCCCTCCCCCTAACTGCTGCTTCTGCTCCCACCTCCGAGGAGATCCTGGATTCACCAGAGGTATCCCCCGTAGGTGTGGAGCAATCGACTTCCTTCCCGGGCGGGGGCCCCACAGAAGATAGTCCATCTCCTGATGCTGTGGCCGCTAAGTCCACCATAGAGCCCGTGCCCAGTATCACTGAGAGCCCCCTCCCCACCCCCTTAACCCTTGAGCCTGATCGGAAGGCGCCACCATCCAGCTGCTTGCCTTCCGAAACCCAGAATCTCATCCCTACCCCTGCCCCCGCCCTTACCCCTATCCAGTCCACCTCCTGCGCTGTAATTGCCGCCCCTGGGGCTGTCTCCTTCCCTTTTCCAATTGATGACCCCCAGGGAGCAGCCTTTGTGTTCTCCTGCCCCGATCCACTAGGAGCTGCTATTTTCCCTCCGCCGCCCCCTATTGGCTCAGGGTTCAAGGAGGGCCTAGTAGCTCCGGCCCATCAGGTGCCCCGTCGAGGGTCCGCACCCTGCCTGCCCAGTTCAGTGGGCCACGGGGTTGCACCAAGGACCCCGCCGGGGAATAACCAAGAAACCATAACCCCATCCCCCTGTAAGTTGTGAAAGGCGTTGTGGGAGTTTTTAAGAAATGTTCGTGGCTCCCGCAACAAGGTACAGCTTGCTGTCCAGCGATGGGGGGACTTTTATCAAATCCTCTGGACCACAAGGGCCCTCATGGGGGAGGGTAAAGGGACCGGGAAGCGGGATGCTGCGGCCTGCTGGTGGGTACGCATTTTCCATGATCAATTATTCACCTATGGGATAGGTCACAGACTGCTGTGCAGCCCGCTGGGGGCTGCGAGCATCCCCACCAGCGAGGATCCCCCCCCAGCCCTCCTCATGGCACCTCTCACCATTGCAACTTTGAACACCCGGGGCTGTAGGATGGCTCTCAGCAGGTCCCAGGTGCTCTCCTTCCTTCGGGAGGGCGGGTACTCTGTGGTTTTCCTGCAGGAGACCCATAAGGACCTGACCGCTGAAGACAGCTGACTGCTGGATTGGGGAGACAGGGTCTACTTTAGCCATTTCACGGTTCAACAGGCAGGAATGGCGACCCTGTTCTCCCCCGACCTACATCCCGAGGTGCTGGGGTCACCGAGGCCGTGCCGGGCCACCTGCTGCACCTCCGGGTCCGTATGGAGGGGCTTGTGGTCAACCTCGTTAACATCTATGCCCCGACATAGGGCAGAAGCAGCTGCAATTCTATCAGCAGGCGTCCGCCTTCCTTGGCACCTTAGATTCTCATGAGTGCCTGGTCCTGGGAGGGGACTTAAATAACACCCTCGAGGAGCAGGACCACTCGGGGACCGAGCAGAGCCTGGCCACCGCGAATGTCCTACAGGAGATAGTCGAACATCACTCCCTAGTTGACGTCTGGTGTGACCACCACCCGGATGACACTTCCAAGTTCACCTTTGTCCGGGTGGAGGCCCATCGGTCGCGCCACTCCCGGTTGGACCACATTTATTTATCACGCTTCCATCTCTCACAAGCCCACTCCTCCAGCATTCGGCCGGCCCCATTTTCTGATCATCACCTAGCCACCGTGACAGCCTCCCTCTGTGTGGAGAGGCTGGGGCCGGCCTATTGGCATTTTAACAACAGCCTGTTGGAGGATGAGGGCTTCATGATGTCCTTCCGGGAGTTCTGGCTGGTCTGGTGAGGGCAGCGGCATGCCTTTCCCCCGGCGCGGTGATAGTGGGACCTAGGGAAGGTGCGTGCCCGGCTTCTCTGCCGTGACTACACCCGGGGCACCAGCCGATGGAGAAATGCGGCGATAGAGCAGTTGGAACGGGAGGTCTTAGAGCTGGAGAGCCGTCTGGCCACCAGCCCTGAGGACCCGCTCCTCTGCAGAGCGTGCCGGGAGAAGCAAGAGGAGCTCCGGGCCCTCGAGGACCATCCGGCCCGGGGTGCCTTTGTTCGATCCCTCATCCGCCTCCTTCGGGAGATGGATCATGGCTCCCGCTTCTTCTGAGGCCTGGAGAAAACGAGGGGGGGCCAAGAAACATGTCACCTGCCTCCTGGCAGAAGACGGCACCCCCCTCACGGATCCTGCGGAGATGTGTGGGAGGGCCCGAGCCTTCTATGCAAGTCTTTTCTCCCCGGATCCGACTGAACCTAGCGCTTGCAGAGTGCTCTGGAAGGAGCTCCCTATGGTCAGCGCGGGCGACCGAGACTGGCTAGAGCTGCCTCTCACTCTGGCCGAGTTCTTGGAAGCCCTCCGTCGCATGCCCACTAATAAATCTCCGGGCATGGAAGGGCTGACCATGGAGTTCTACCACGCGTTCTGGGATATCCTTGACCCAGACCTAATCACTGTCTGGGTCGAGTCCTTGCAGAGCGGAGCCCTCCCTCTTTCATGCAGGCGAGCTGTGCTCATCTTACTACCGAAGAAGGGGGACCTCCGCAATTTATGAAATTTGTGTCCCGTCTCGCTCCTCGTCACGGACTACAAAATCATAGCAAAAGCAATCTCGCTGCGGCTAGGGTCCGTGCTGGCGGACGTGATCCACCCAGACCAGACCGACACCATCCCATGCCGTAGCATTTTTGATAACTTATTTCTGGTCCAAGACCTTTTGGAACTTGGGTGTAGAGACAGTCAGTTGTTCGCCCTCCTGTCCCTGGATCAGGAGAAGGCATTTGATAGGGTGGACCACGAGTACCTCCTGAGCACTCTGCAGGCATTTGGCTTTGGACCCCAGTTTGTGGGTTTTCTCTGGGTGCTGTACGCTTCCGCAGAGTGTCGGGTTAGGCTCAACTGGACCCTGACCGAACCGGTCAGCTTCGGGCGAGGTGTACGGCAGGAGTGCTCCCTCTCGGGCCAACTGTATGCTCTGGAGATCGAGCCCTTCCTCTGTCTCCTCTGCAGGAGGTTGACAGGGTTGGTGCTGCGGGAGCCGGAGCTGCGGCTGGTCCTGTCGGCGTACGCTGATGATGTGCTCCTCGTGGTCCAGGACCCGGGAGACTTGGTGCGGGTGGAGGCTTTCCAGGCCATTTATTCGGCAGCCTCCTCCGCCCGGGTGAACTAGGTCAAGAGCTCTGGCTTGGAGGTAGGGGACTGGCGGCAGCCGAGCTCCCTCCCACCCGCACTTCAGACCATCCAGTGGAGCGTGGGTCTGCTGCTCTACCTCGGCGTTTACCTTTCTGCCACGCATCCCTCTCCGCTGGAGAACTGGCAAAATTTAGAGGGCGGGGTGATAGAGCGGCTCTGGAAATGGACGGGACTACTCCGATGTCTCTCCCTTCGAGGGAGAGCGCTGGTGCTTAATCAACAAGTCCTGTACATGCTCTGGAACCGGCTCAACACCCTGGTCCCAGCCCCGGATTTCCTGACCAACCTCCGGACGTTGATTCTGGAGTTCTTCTGGTCAGGAATGCACTGGAAACCTGTAGGGGTTCTCCATCTACCCCTGAAGGAAGGAGGGCCGGGCCTGAAGTGTTCGCACACTCAGGTCCATGTCTTCTGCCTCCAGGCCTTACAGAGGCTCCTTTATGGTTGTCAAGGTTCCTTCCCCACTCTGAACTCTAGGGTACAGATGTGGGGACCTGCATGAAAACCTCCTAAGCTTACTTTTAGCAGCTTAGGTTAAAACTTCCCCAAGGTACAAACTATTTTACCCTTTGCCCTTGGACTTCCACTGCCACCACCAAACTTTACCTGGGTTCCTGAAAAAATGTAGTTTGGACACGTCTTTCCCCCCAAAATCCTCCCAACCCTTGCACCCCACTTCCTGGGGAAATAACAAAAAACTTATTCGGTGGAGTTTAGCTCTCCAAGATTTTGATTTCAACATCAAACACATCTCAGGAGCTTCTAACAAAGTGGTTGATGCATTCTCCCATGAAAGTTTCCCAGAATCAACTGGTTAAAATTGTCCTTCAGATGTGGAAAATATTGTTAGTCTTTCTGTACTTGGTAGTATATTTAGAGGTGCATGTGTCTTATTAACTCTGTTTTTCCTAGAGCTCCAGGAAGAAATCTCAGCCAGCCTTTCAGCCTAGCTGAGATTTGGGAGGCATGTCATAAATATCAAGGGAAGGGTAATCCCCTTTAAAATCCCTCCTGGCCAGAGGAAAAATCCTCTCACCTGTAAAGGGTTAAGAAGCTAAAGGTAACCTCGCTGGCACCTGACCAAAATGACCAATGAGGAGACAAGATACTTTCAAAAGCTGGGAGGAGGGAGAAAAACAAAGGGTCTGTGGCTGTCTGTATGCTGCTTTGGCTGGGGACAGAACAGGAATGAAGTCTTAGAACTTTTAGTAAGTAATCTAGCTAGGTGTGTGTTAGATTATGATTTCTTTAAATGGCTGAGAAAAGAGTTGTGCTGAATAGAATGACTATCCCTGTCTGTGTGTCTTTTTTGTAACTTAAGGTTTTGCCTAGAGGGATTATCTATGTTTTGAATCTAATTACCCTGTTGTAAGGTTCCTTCCCCACTCTGAACTCTATGGTACAGATGTGGGGACCTGCATGAAAACCTCCTAAGCTTACTTTTAGCAGCTTAGGTTAAAACTTCCCCAAGGGACAAACTATTTTACCCTTTGCCCTTGGACTTCCACTGCCACCACCAAACTCTATCTGGGTTTACTGGGTAATGTAGTTTGGACACGTCTTTCCCCCCAAAATCTTCCCAACCCTTGCATCCCACTTCCTGGGAAGGTTTGGTAAAAATCCTCATCAATTTGCATAGGTGACCCCAGACCCAAACCCTTGGATCTTAGAACAATGAAAAAGCATTCAGTTTTCTTACAAGAAGACTTTTAATAGAAGTAAAGGAATCACCTCTGTAAAATCAGGATGGTAGATACCTTACAGGGTAATTAGATTCAAAACGTAGAGAACACAGAGACCCTCTTGGGACTGTCACCTAAGGTGCTGAGACTACCTCCAAGCCCGTTTTCCCTGTTACACCTTGGGACTTCTGAACCCCGCCTTGTTGAGCCAGACACACTAGCGTGCTGCAAACACAGACCCAGGGCTGAACCACATCCCCCAAAACTGCAGGCTTTAACTGAAAACCACTTAGCAGGTACTCCTGTCTCCAGCACCCAGATACCCAGTTCCCAATGGGATCCAACCCCCAAATAAATCAGTTTTACCCTGTATAAAGCTTATACAGGGTAAACTCATAAATTGTCCACCCTCTATAACACTGATAGAGAGATCTGCACAGCTGTTTGCTCCCCCGGGTATTAATTACTTACTCTGGGTTAATTAATAAGCAAAAGTGAATTTATTAAATATAAAAAGTAGGATTTAAGTGGTTCCAAGTAAGAACAGACAAAACAAGGTAAGTCACCAAGTAAAATAAAGCAAATACTCAAGTCTAAGCCAATACATTTAAGAAACTGATCATAGATGAATTCTCACGCTGGAGATGTTCCGATAAGTTTTTTTCACAGACTGGACTCTGTCCAGCAATCACTCACACCCCCCGCGGTTACTGTCCTTTGTTCCAATTTCTTTCAGGCATCTCCTTCGGGTGGAGAGTCCATCTCTTGAGCCAGCTGCAGACCAAATGGAGGGGCTTCTAAGGCCCTTTATATTCTCTCTCTTGTTGGCCTTTGTTCTTCTTTGCAAAGTCACAGCAAGAAGATGGGGTTTGTAGCCACCTGGGCAAGTCACATGTCACCAGGGGAGCCAGTTGTGCAGCCCGGGAATAGCCGATGGGCGAGCCCAGTGGCAGTCTGGGTAACTGAGCGGCAGCAGAGCAAAGGAGCAGCTGGATTCTGCCTTAGCTCACAGTGTCTGGTGCGGGAGGAGCCGCGGGAGAGCCGTTGCACGTACTACAGCGGGAGCAGAGGAACTCACAGCAGCCGAGCGACTGGTGAAGCCTCCCTGTCCTAGCTGCTGGAAGCACTATCACAGGGCAGGGGCAGAGCCCCGGAGCTGCCAACAGACCAGAGACCCTGACTTTCCTGATCTCCTGGAACCCCAAACTGTGGACAAGGAAGTTGGGGAGACATGAGGTGAGGGTGGGGGGCAGAACAAACTGTGTTCAGGGTCCCATTTGTTTGGGACTGTGACTGATGCAGCCTGAGGTACACGGCGGTGGAAGGCGTTAAACCGTAAATATACGTCCCCAGTTCAACCCGGCCCGTCCCTTTTCTCTCCTGCCCCCAGCAAACTTCATCCCTTCAAACCTCAGTGCTGGCAAGTGGGTGCAGACTTGCCTGGCAAAGGCGCCAAGAGTGGCTACATCTTCCCAGACGAGAGTGAGAACAATCGACACCTTCCTGCCTGGCCCGGCCCCGCATTTACAGGCAGGACCAGCCTCAGGCCTGCGCATGGACAAAGGGAAAAGCACCCACGGAAAGACTCTGAATCAGGACTCTTGGGGCTGAGCTGAAGTGAATGCCCTGGACCTGAGCAGTCTGAGGCTGTATAAGAGAAGAATAAGGGGCCCAAGATGGGATCTGTCATGGTCAGAGGTGATGCTCTGGCCATAGGAGGGTCCCATGAGAGGTGGGTACCAGCCCCTCTTCCCTGGCCAGCCAGGCCACGGGCATCGGGATCCCTTATTAGACAGGAAAGGAGCTGGGTAATACAGGCAGGCTCAGCATTGAAGTTTATGTTTGTCGGTAACCTGGTGTTCCCAGCCCTTCTCTTGGACTCTTTCGAATCTCTGTCTCCAGCTCTGTGAAATAAACCCTCTACAGCTGTCAGCTTCAGAACAACCTCTCGTGACAGCAAGGTCCTCACTGAGAAAACCGCTGTGTGACTCTGCAGCTGTCACCCAGCCACCCCACCCCAGCATCTGCTCAGTGCTGGTTGTACATCCCCTGAGAAGCATTGCAACAGGGCAGGGCTTTTTGTGGGCTTTGTTTGCTATCTTGTTTTGCAGCCAGTATGAATTCTGCTAACCCACTTGTTTCTCGGAAAGAGCAGTTCCCACACTGCTTTCGGTTTCCTCCTGCGTGAGACAGGAAACAGACCCGGTGGAGGGTGTCACAGCCAGCTACTGATAAACCACATTTAAACCTGACAGCTCTCACCGATGGCTCTGCAACTCTTCATAGCATGATCGCTGCCCTCTGGCCTCGAAGCCTGGGATCCACAGCGAAGACATTGGGATGTTGAGAAGTGAGATTCCCATAGCAGGGATCAGAGTTAGCACCACTTTGTGGACTGGGGCCAGCTTGCACCCCTCTCAGAGCTGATGTGCCAGGCTCTCTGCAAACCCAGGGGAGTTTAAGGAGTGGTTCTCCCTGCATTGAAAGCACATTAAGCACAGGGAGACACGATTCCCTGGCATTGCCCTGGGGTAACAGTCACATGCAGAGCGAGCCAGGGAGCTCAGTGTGGGGCATCCAGACCGGCGGGAGATGAAGCCAGGATGAGTTGTTAGCCCTTCCCTGCCCAGACATCACTGCCAGCGTGTCCCTAAGGAGCGCCTGGTCGGCACAGCTGCTCTGAGAACCCCACTCTGGGCAGGGACCCTTCATTCCTCGGCTCCCCCCATGGGCCCTTTGGCCAGGTCTGGTGGAAACGCATGTGCTTTAATGGGCACTGGAAGTGCTGGAGTTGTGACTCCCCTGGACCTAAACAGTTTGGCCAGAGCCCTAGTGGAGAGAAAGCTCCTCGTCAGCTCGACACCTTCAGGGAGTCACCACTACTTCTCCCTCCGGAGATAACACCCCAGCAGCTGCCTCTTCTCAGAAATGCGGGATTTCTGGAAGTGAAACAAAAACCCTCAGCAAATATTCAACTCTCCCAGTGCTGGGTAACAGTCACCCAGCTCCCGGGGCGGAGATGCAGCCACTTCTGGGGCAGGGCAGGTGGGGTGCAGCCATGCATAATGTCGCACAGGGATGGCTCACCAAGCACTGAGCTGCAGCCACCTCTGGGATAGAGCAGCTGGGGAACAGCCGCACATAACACCACACAGTGAGGGCTCACAACTGTGAAAATGTAAATCAGTAAAAACTGAGAGAAAATATAGATTCATAGATATTAATGTGAGAAGGGACCATTACGATCATCTAGTCTGACCTTCTGCACAACGCAGGCCACGGAATTTCACCCACCACTCCTGCAAAAAACCTCTCACCTATGTCTGAGCTATTGAAGTCCTCAAATCGCGGTTTAAAGACTTCAAGGAGCAGAGAATCCTCCAGCAAGTGACCCGTGCCCCATGCTACAGAGGAAGGCAAACAACCTCCAGGGCCTCTTCCAATCTGCCCTGGAGGAAAATTCCTTCCCGACCCCAAATATGGTGATCAGCTGAACCCTGAGCACATGGGAAAGATTCACCAGCCAGATACCTAGGAAAGAATTTTCTGTAGTAACTCAGATCCCACCCCATCTAACATCCCATCGCAGGCCATTGGGCCTATTTACCATGAATATTTAAAGATCAATTAATTACCAAAATCATGTTATCCCATCATACCATCTCCTCCATAAACTTATTGAGTTTAATCTTAAAGCCAGATAGGTCTTTTGCCCCCACTGCTTCCCTTGGAAGGCTATTCCAGAACGTCACTCCTCTGATGGTTAGAAACCTTCATCTAATTTCAAGTCTAAACTTCCCAATGACCAGATTATATTAATTAAAATATGCTTCAAAATCCATCAGAATTATAAGACAAGTAAAAATTGGATTCTGCCAAACTGTGCCAGGCCTTGCCACTGCTGCGTTTCCCAACAGACACGTGCCGGGACGTCGACTCGTCTTTCCAACGGTCACTGTTGTCTGATACGTTCGGTAGGCAAATGTCACAGTCTGGAAAAATCCCGGTTTCCAGTCCAGAAACTGCTTGGATGGGAAATTTCTGCCCCGCCCCCTCACTGGCTGTTTTGCAGCTCGTCCGAGCTTGGAGCCGGGCAGTGAGGACAGGTGCAAGGTGCTGTGAGTAGCGCCTTGTTTGGGGGTCTCCAGTGGGTGGTTCCAGCTGTGTAAGGAGTTCTGGGGGTGTCACCAATTTTCCCTTCCCCAGGTCAACCCCCGATATACCAGTGCTGAGGGGAGAGGCCCTGGGCAAGAGTCCAGGGAATGTGCCCAGGCTCGGCCCATGTGCCAAACTTAGTGGGGGTTTTGGCTGGCGCTGTCCCAAAAGAAAGGGGAAGGACTGAAGAGAAAGTACCAATGGGGAGAGGCCAAAGCTCCCAGTCAGCCTGATTGACAGGGCAGGCAGGCCAATGAGGGAGTCAGGAGCGCAGAGGCCTGTTCTCTGTGTGAGCTGGAGCTGCCTGAGCCAGGAGAGGGCAGAGTTAAGGGGAAATCAGCAGCCTGAGCTGGGCTGGAGGCTGAGCTGGGGCTGTGCAGAGCCGGGAGCTGGGACAGCGGAGACCAGGGATCCAGGGTCGATCTGCAGGAGGAGCCGTGGGGCCAGAGTCGGGATACCGGACGCTGGCCGTGCCCCATGTAACACTGCAGCTGAGCCTGGTGAGTGGCTGGGGAGAGCGGGGTGGGGGACTGGGCAGGGAGACGTCGCCTGATGAGAGGCCTCACTGGCCATACTCGGAGGACATGAACCCACTAGGCGGACCAATGCTGGGGAGAAGTGTCCTGCCCCCCTAGAGCCTGAGGGCATAGGTGCTGAATTTCTAATCTGCCAAGGGTGGCTCTGCCCATGCCCCACCCCCACTCCACCCCTTCCCCCAATGTCCCATCCCTGCCCTGCTTTTTCCCACCCCTGCTCTGCCCCTGCCCCTTCTTCCTGCCCCCTCCCCTGAGCGCGCTGGGCCCTCGCGTCTCCCCGCAGCACCACGGAACAGCTGATCCGTGGCAGGGGCAGGTGCTGGGAGGCAGGAGGCGCTGGGGGGAGGGAGAGGAGCTGATGGGGGGCTGCTGGCGGGTGCCTAAGCCTGAGGACATGTGGGCACCGCCAGAGCGAAGGTCTGACCCGTGATATTACTGCAGTGCAACCAGGGCCTGGGCAGGAGGCCTGGGACATGTGGGGAGCAGACTGTGAACTTTCCTTCCAGCCCCATAGATGGTTGTTTCTAGTCTCCCAGGGCCCTTTGGGTGGGGCCCCTTGTTCCTCGAACTGTGCCCGTTTTCCCCTCTGGGTCAAGGGAACTGGCACGAGGACTCAGATCCGTTCGCCCTCCAGTGCTACTGGGGGCCTGCAGAACCAAACCGGTCTAGGGAGCCGCCCCAAGAGCCCGGCCTCGCTCATGGCTCCGGGTTACGGAACTAGAGAGTGAAAGTGGAACTGAGCAGGAAGCGGCCAGCCGGGCTCTGTGCAGAACCAGACACGCAGAGAGCCAGGGAGGCGATGGGGGACACCCAGAGGCAACTGGAGAAATTGAATTAACCTCAGGGTCTGCGCTGGAGTCTGCTCACCAGGGTGAGCTCCAGGGGAAGAGCTGTAGGAAGAGGGAGCCCAGGGCTGGGCTAGCCGGGGGCTGCGGGTTGGGAGTGAGGGGCACCGGCAGGGCTGGGGGGGGCAGGGCTGGGCTCACAGGGGGCTAGGGGTCAGGAGTGAGGGGCACCTGCAGAGCTGGGGGGCAGGGCTGGGCTAGCAGGGGGCTGCAGGTTAGGAGTGAGGGGCACCGGCAGAGCTGGGGGGGGGTAGTCCAGGGCTGGGCTAGCAGAGGCTGTGGGTCAGACATCAGGGGCACTGGCATGGTTTGCTCTGGCCAGATGCAGTTTATCCAGAAGCCCCAGTGCCCTGTAAGCGGGGGTGGGGGGCAGATTCAGGAGGCCCAAAGCAGCCCCCCTCTAATAAGAACTGGACCAACTGCAGCTGGCGTTTCCGAGGCCCCTTGGCCGGCTCGTAAAATCTCACCCCACAGCTGAACCCACATCCTGGCGGGTCGGGTGCTTCTAGCGGGCTGAACTGGGAGGTGGGGGGGGCAGCAATGGCTGTATCATTCCCTGAACTCCCGGGCCCCCCAGGAATCCCAAAACGCCAAGAGCAGAGAGACACTTGCCAGCCCTGCCCCAAAATGGGAGTGGCCAGGGCACAACAGCCGAATGGAAACTTACCCAGCCGGGTGGTGAAAACTAACAATAGAGCCCAGGAGTCCTGGCTCCCAGCCCCTCTGCACTAGCATCTTAGCCCTGGTGTTCCCATGTGCTAGCTCCTGACCCAGTGAATCTCCCCAAGCCTGCAGGATCAGGGGGATGGAGCAACTCTGGGAGGACGTCACCTGCTCCATCTGCTTGAACGTGTTCAACGACCCCGACTCCATTGAGTGTGGCCACAACTTCTGCCAGGGCTGCCTCTTGACTCACTGGAGCGAGGGCTCAGTCCTGGGGCACTGCTACCCGGAGTGCCGGGCTCCCTTCTCCAGGGACAAGATGATCCCAGACACACGTCTCAAAAACCTGGTGGAGAAAATCACCAAGCCTCAGCAGGAAGAGCCAGAGCCGGTGAGACCAGACGGGCCGGATAAGGGGAAAAGGAGCTTTCTCTTGTAGGGGATTCTGGGCCCAATCCAGCCCCAGGGCAGGGACTGCCTGGCTCAGGGGAGCAGGGAATGGGAAATGGGGCCTTTTCCACTTTAGAGGGAGCCAGTCCTGATCTGGCCCCAGAGTGGGGACTGGCTGGCTCAGGGGGTGGGGAATGGGACGCACAGACTCAGACTGGTAGGCCAGAAGGGACCATCATAATCATCTAGTCTGATCTCCTGCAAGCTGCAGGGCACAAAGCCTCACTCACCCTCTCCTGTAATAGACCCAGAACCTCTGGCTAGTCACTGACGTCCTCCAGTCGTGGTTTAAGGACTTCAAGTTACAGAGACTCCACCATTTATACTAGTTCAAACCTGCAAATGACCCGTGCCCCATGCTGCAGAGGAAGGCGAAAACCCCCCAGGTCTCTGCCAGTCTGACCTGGGGGAAATTCCTTCCCAACCCCAAATATGACGATCAGTTAGACCCTCAGCATGTCGGTGAGACCCACCAGCCGGACACCCGGGGGTCTGTAGTAACACAGAGCCCTTCCCATCTAGTGTCCCATCACCGCCCGTTGGGGATATTTGCTACTGGCACTCGCATTTGGGCTACATGCCATCGTAGGCAGTCTCATCAGACCATCCCCTCCATAAACTTATCAAGCTCAGTCGAGAAGCCTCCAGAGCCGGGCGGCTGGAGAGCGGTGGCTGCTGGCTGGGATCCCAGCTCTAAAGGCAGAGCCGCCCCAGCAGCAGCGCAGAAATAAGGGTGGCCTGGTACGGTATTGTCACCCCTACTTCCACGCGGCTGCTGGCGGGATGCCGCCTTCAGAGCTGGGTGCCCGGCCACCAGCCGCCGCTCTCCAGCCGCCCAGGTCTGGAGGCAGTGCAGAATTAAGGGTGGCAATACTGTGACCCACCGAAAATAACTTTGCGACCCCCCCCCCCCACACACACACATACAACTCCCTTTTGGGTCAGGACTCCCAATTTGGGAAATGCTGTTTTCCCCGTGAAATCTGTATAGTTTAGGGTAAAAGCACTCAAAAAATCAAATTACACAGGGGGAGAGACCAGATTTCACCATCTGGGAGGCGTTTTTCATGGCTGTGAATTTGGTAGGACCCTAGATATTACCCCTGACTTTTGCAGATTAATTAGAAATCCTTGCTATTGGGCTTGCAATTTCATGTCCTAATTTATTTAACATTTGAGGATGGAGATGATCCAGGCCCCCCAGTTTGCACCCATTAAGGTGTTTGACTCTGGTTTCCGTTTCAGCCAATTCAGTGACAATTTCTACTCCCGTATTCTTGTTCTCATTAGCTGTCTGGCCACAAGCTTCTCCTTATGCTTCTTAAAAACTGAGGCCATGCCCATATCTTTAGGTGTTGGCCCATGCAGCCTGTATCTTTTATCTCCACCCCATCCTCAGCTCTTAGCGGTCCCACTTCTTCTTTCTTTGTCTTCTTTTTCTTTATGAGGCTAAAGAACTTTTTCCTGTTGGTTTTAATTTTTTTGCAAGTTCAAATTCTGCTTGGCCTTTGGCAGTTCTCATTTTATCCCAACATGGATTCCTCCCAGTTTCCATTCCTCGGAGGCTTTCTGCTTTCTCTTAATCACCTCTTTGAAATCCTGGTTCACCCAGTTTGGTCAGCAACCCTTCCCTATGGGCATTTTCCTGGATGCAGACTCCAGAGAGTTCCTGCATCTTTGACAAACCCTGTCCACATCCAGATCCTTCAGCTTCGCAGGCCAGGTCACTTCCCTGCCTAATTCCCTTAATTTTTTGAAATCCAGGATCGCCAGCTGCCGACCTGTTTTGGTTTATCCTTCCATTTAGTTAAACGGAATTAGCTCATGGCCACTTGAACCAAGGCTGTCCTCTACAGCCAGTTTTTTAGTGCGGTCCTCGCTACTTACCAATACTAAATCTAAACTGGCATCACCTCTTGTTGCTTTGGTCACTGATGAAAAAACCTCTCAGCTGTCTCACCTCCAGGATTCTCTGGGCCCTGCCATGATGAGCAGCACTTCTCCAATCTCTGTCACGAAAATTAAACTCTCCCATGATCACACAATTCCCAGTGGTATTTATTTCATTCAAGCTATGAAAGGGGTCTCCATCCATATCTAAACCGGATCCTGGGGGTCTGTAGCAGACCCAAGACACTCACCCAGGGGAGCCCCTGGTACCTTTCTTCCCCACAGTGATTTTGACCCAAAAAGATTCTCTTTCACCCATTTCATCCCTTCTCATTTCTTTCCACTCCAGCTCGTCATTAACACACAATGCTACTCCGCCACCTCTGCCTTTTGTCTTTCTTTCCTGTACCCCGGTCATGGCTGCTACTGACCCATGTGTCTGGTTTCTTGTCCCACATCCATAGTTCTAGTTCCTTCCCTTTTGTCACCCAGGCTCATCCCATTGCTGGGCAGACACCTCACTGCTTCCACTTGGCTTTGCTGCCGGTATCGGCCACCTGACTCTCAGTGTTGGTGCTCTTGGCACTATCGTTCCTCTTCTCATCTGTTCTCCTGCCCTCTGTCGTTCCTTTCTCCATTGCTGCGCCCTCTCCTCCTGCCTCCCGCTCAGTGTGAGAATCAGGCCTGGAGGTTCCATGAGCATCTCCCAGAGTTCCTAGTTTAAAGCCCTTTTCATCAGCTGTGCCAACCTCCACCCCGGAAGTCTATCCCACACCCTGTTCAGGTGGCGTCCGTCCCAGGAGACCAGTCCTCTGTCCGTGAACGCCTCCCCGTGGCCGAACATCCCCACGCCCACCTTAGCCCCACTGCCTGAGCCACTTGTTGATCATCAGCGTCTTGTCTCACCTTCGCTCTCCTCCAGGGACAGGTAGAATCCCACTGAAGATCCCCTCCAGGGAGTGCTGCCCCTGATCCAGCCCCAGGGCAGGGGACTGGCTGGCTCAGGGGGTAGAATGGGGCACAAGGCTCTGATCCAGCAGGGAGCAGGGCACTGGCTGGCTCAGGGGTGGGGTCCCAGCTCTGACCCTGCTCTCTCCCTGCAGCAGGGGCCGGGGGCTCAGCCAGAGCCGGAGCGCCCGGTGCAGCTGGTGCGTCTGGATGAGGAAGAGAACCTGATCCTGGACGAGGAGGCCCTGAGACACTGCCTGGAGCAGGGTGGGGCGAGGGATGCCCCCATCTGCGTGGTGTCCATCGTCGGGGAGCAGCGCTGCGGCAAATCCTTCCTGCTGAACTACCTGCTGCGCCGGCTCCAGAGCCCGGTGAGTGTGAACGGGAACAGGAGCGAGCTGGGGTGTGAGCGGCCCCATCCTGCCCCCTGCTGGAGGGCTCAGAGCTGCACACGTGTGTGTGGGAGTACACACACCTCATTGCATGTCGGTCAGCCTGTCTGCCTGGAACTCTGTCTGGTAATATTGTCTGTCTGTCTGTCTGAACCCGAGCATGTCTGTCTTTCTGTCTGTGTGTCTGTCTGGAATGCAGCGTGTCTGTGTGTCTCTGACTGTTTATCTGTCAGAATCTGAGCACGCCCATCGCCCTGTGTTCCTCCCCACCCCACCCTAGTACAATTAACCCCCAGCCCCCTCCCAGGGCTTACAGTCTGGAGGTGTGGGGGGACCAGTCACTCTTCTCCTCCACCCTGCACTGACCCCTCTCCCTCCATGTTCCTTTCCGGCAGGACGTGAGGGACGGGTCGTGGATGGGCCAGGAGGACGAGATCCTGGAGGGGTTCGAGTGGAGCGCGGATGAGGAGCGAGTCACCAACGGGGTGTGGGCGTGGAGTCAGCCCATCTGGGTCCCCACCGAGAGCGGGAAGGTGAGTGGGGGCATTGGGGGTGCATAGGAAAAGGGGGAAGGAGACATGGGGAAGCTAGGAGAAGGGAAATGGGGGAAAGGGCTGGGAACACTGGCAATGGGGAAATAGGGAAGGATGGAGACATGGGGAAGGAGGCCCCAGGGGAACCTGATGGAGACATAATGGGGGGGAATGGAGAGGCGCGAGAGGAGGGAGCTAACACTGGGGTGGGCAGAAATTAGATGCCATGGGGGCGGAGCAGGGGGCAGGCTCTGGGGGCGGAGGGGCCGTGGGTGGCTGGAGAAAGCCGGGAGCTGACCTGGGGCTCTCTCTCTTGGCCCCCAGGTGGCCGTGCTGCTGGTGGACACCGAGGGCTCCATGGACATTGCAATGGAGAAGGAGACCAGCATCAAACTCTCCGCCTTGTCCATGCTGCTCAGCTCCTACCAGGTTGGGGGGTCCCCGGGGGGGCGCTGTGCTGCACAGCACAGTTTGGGGGCTCAGCAGGGGACATTTCCCCAGCAGTCCGGGCTGGCCCCAATACCCCATGAAGAGCTAGGGGGCGCTGTGCTGCAGGGAGCGGGGCAGGGGCTCAGCAGGGGGCGCTCTCCCCTGGCAGGCCGGGCTGGCCCCGATGCCCCCTGTGGCACTAGGGGGCGCTGTGCTCGGGGCGGGTGACGTGGCTGGGAAGGTGCCTGGGGCGGCCGTCCCTGCTCATTGCTGTAGCTCTGTCTGTCTCCTGACTATTTGCAGATACTGAATATTTCGAATAAAGTGAACGACACGGATCTAGAATACCTGGAGGTGAGGCCAGGCAGCCTG
The DNA here is from genome assembly GCF_965152275.1 of Natator depressus. Taxonomy (NCBI): domain Eukaryota; kingdom Metazoa; phylum Chordata; order Testudines; family Cheloniidae; genus Natator; species Natator depressus. The sequence goes on from NC_134239.1 coordinate 2,415,092, forward strand.
ACACAGAACATGGCTGGGCCAGGTTCTCCCATTAGCCCCACAGGGTTATTATCCATCCCCATGGGTCCTGTGGGGAAACTGAGGCCCAGATAAAGAAACTGACTCTCCCATGGTCACGTGGGCTTCTGGAGTCAGCACTGTCACCACATGGCCCAGCCTGGCTCTCTGCTCCCAGGTGTCCGGCATGGGCCACTGGGTCAAAGTTAGGACCCCTCCCTCCCCTCCAGCCCAGCTCCGCCGTCGGTGGGAAGTCTGCTGGGGCCAAGGCCTTGGGCGGTTGCTCTGCCCCCTGATCTGCTCTGCTCTTACCCAGCCCCAGCCCCGCGGGTCGAGCCCCTGGCTGTCACACCCTTAGCGACGTCACTGCCACCTGCGACATACTGCGTGTCCTGCCCCTGCACCGCACCCCAGCGGGGATTCTCTGTGCGGGGGAGGGGTTGGCTCTGGGAGGGTTTTTATCTGTCCACATGGCCCTGGGTCCAGTGGGGGCAGAAACCTGGTTAACGTGGAGCTAGAGCAGTCCAGGGAGAGCTCGAGTAATCGCCACGTGGCCGAGATTGTTGGAGGTGCGAGCAGAGCCGTGGTGTCACCGCCGGGGCTTGGCAAACAGTGCTGGTGGCGTCTGTCAGCCTGAGGCAATGGGGTTCTGTGGGTTGGAGGGTACATCTCAGGAACCCCTCAGGGAAAAGACCTCACATTGGGCTCACTGACCCCTCCCACCTCCACGGGGCGCCCTGGAGTGAAGGAGGGAACCCTGGAATGAGACTGGCTCCTCTGTGGGGCACAGGATCCCACAGCCGCCCCCACCACCCTCTTGGCCGGGTGCATCCCACTTCTCTTTCCACCCCGTGGAAAATATCTCCATCTCTCTCCAGCTTCGTTTTGCTCTCGCTGGGCCTCGCTCTCTGCAATGGGCACAGGGAGCGGCTCAGATGGGGATGGGGGGGGGATCAGGCCCCTTTCTGTTCACCTTCAGGATGACCCCGCAGTGTAAATGCCTCCCATGACCCAGACTCGTCCCCCACCTCCCTTCTCTTTGCTCTACAGATGTTTGTGCGTGTGGCCGAAGAGGTGGGAAAAGCGTACGGACTGGAGCCCATTCAGGTGAGACGGCTTCTGCCATCCTCACCCGCCCTGCCCAGGGTATCCCCACACGGCACCCCTCCCCTGTGGGCACTGGGCTAGGGACGTTATGGGTAACTCCGCTGCTGCGGCTGACAATACTTATAAACACAGGACCTCCCCATATTCACCCTGAGGGGGCCTCCGTCATGCCGCTGGCCAAGATCCGTGAGAACAGCGACCTGCCTTTGTACGCAGGCCTCTTCGGCTCCCTGCCATCTCCCCTGTCTTGTAGACACCCTTCAGGGTCATTTCTGCCACTACAGGACATGACAGTGCAATCGCCTCGGTGCAATGAGTGGTCAGCGATGACCATCATTAATCACTGACCCCACCATTGGTCCACCAGATTTTGAGCTGCCAAGGCACCTGAGCTGGTTCCTAACAGGACAGGGCAATTGTGCGGCCCGTCTCTTCAGATGGGGTTTCTCTGATGACCAGGGATGTAGCTGTGGCCAACTTCAGCCGATGTCGCATATCCTTGCCGAGTGCCCACGGACTTTGAGGGTGGGCTACTGGCTCTGCACCTGGCTCATGACGATGCTACCAAATGGAGGGGTACTTTGAGCATATGCTGAAGACCCCTCCCCCACTCCACAGCCTGCTCCTGCCCCATGCACCCCCTGCCCCATTCCCTCGGGGCTGAGGTCTTCCCTCCAGACATCAACCTTCTCCCCAACCCAGCATCCCCCCACCCCCAGAGACCCTCACTCCCCTCCTGTCTCCCCTGCAGCATCTAGACCTGCTGGTGCGGGATTGGAGCAGCTCCCCGGTCCTTGGAACGGACGGTGGGAAGCAGCATCTGAAACACGTCCGAAAGGTGACTGTGGGACTCAGAGAATGGAGGAATGGGACATGGGGCCTTTCCCCTCGAAGGGATGATGGCTCCAGTGTTTCCAACCTGGGGGAGGTGGGACCGCAGGGAGGTTGTGTGATGCGGAGGGTCCCAAGTGCAGGGCTGGAGTTAGGGTGTGGCAAGCAGAATATTTGTCCACGGCCCCGCACCATAGGGGACCCTGCAAAGCTAAATTACATGCTTCAGCCCTGGACGTCCGGGCCTCAGGCATCGGCTTCAGCCCACGGCGGCCGGAGCTGAAGCTGAAGTCCGAGTTCAAGGTGGAAGTCACCATTTTTTTTGAAGTACAGGGGTCCAGATTGTCTTTTAAGGCCAAAGGGGGTCACCAGCACAACAAGGCTGAGAAACACTGGGAGTGAGTTTATCCGCTGACGTCTCCAAAGAATCCATCTGCAAGGAAAAACCTCCAGCCGGGGGCTGCAGATGCAAAGCTGGACTTTCCCTGCAATTGCTGCTCCAGGCTGGGCACCTGTCGCTGCCCTACACTCAATGAGCCCAGGCAGCGTGGAGGAGGAAGCAGCTTGATTGCAAAGGCGAGAGGAGAAAAAACAGGCTAGGGGGAGTGAAAGGAGCAGGGTGGGACAAGGAGACTGCAGAGACTGGGACCTGGGGTGGGGAGACAGGGGCTTGGAGCGGGAAGACTGGGACTGACGGACACTCCTTTCGCTTCCTGCCGTCCCCTGCCTTGTTCACTGCCCCCCTTCCAACATCTACCGCAAACGAGGCCGGGCCCCTCCAAACCCTCTCTGACTGCCTGACAGGTCTGGCTAATGTTAACACAAGTGTTTGTGTGTCAATCTAACCATTGCCCCTGTCCCGGCAGAAGCTGGAGGCGAGATCCCCTTGCAAACACCCCAAGGCCCTGGAAGCGCTGAGCAGAAGCAGCAGCCGCTGTTACCTGATGCCCTTCCCTGGCGAGCGGATCACGATGGGGAACGAGGGAAGGCTGAGAGGTAACGGACCCAGGACAGCAGCTCTAAGCCCCCTGCCCTGTGCAGAGCAATGTGACTGGGGCGCTGATCATGCCTGTGCGTGGCAGGTAGAGAGAAGAGGGATCCGACAGGCCCTATATTATCCCCCACCATCATCCGTCTCTCTCCCCTTTGCAGACATGGGTGAGAAATTCCGGCAGAGCCTGAGGGACTACGTCACCGCCCTGGTGAGCACGGCGGGTCAACATGTCCGGCTGGACCAGCATGGGGAGATGCTCACCGGGACACAGCTTGCTGCCAAGATAAAGGTGGGGACTGGCCAGCTGTGCTGGAGGGAGCAGGAAGGGGATGCTCTCTCCTTGCAGTCAGTGATGACCCCAATGCCCCCAATTCCCCAGCTGCCCCACCCCAGAGGTGGTTGCATCTCAGAGCCAGGTGAGCCGTCCCCATGTTCCCAGCCTTTCTAAGCCCTGTGGAGTCTGTGACGTGATGATTTCTTTTTTTTCCTTTTCAGAACTTATCTGATGTGATGAAGAACCATCGCTCCGGCTTCTCCTCTCCCTGTCAGGTACCATCTCTGTCTCTGACCCGATTATGGGGTGTGTCCCCTCACCCGTCCACGTCAGGGTTGGGGCAATGTTGGGATCTAGGTCCATGCTGCGGGAGGTGACTGGGAAAGAGTTTGGGTGAAATCTGATTTTCTTGGACTCCCGGGTAGAAGAATTTCACTAGCCTGGAGAGCTGCTGGTGCTAGAGTGTTCATCCCACCTACAGACACGTCTCCAATCCTTGAGACCCATAGCACCAAACCCTGTTTTTCCCCAGGCAACTCCTGTTGGTGTTTAAATGAGAGAAGTTTTTTAGAGCAGGTCTGAAAATGGGGGTGTTTTTCCTGCAGAAAACTTGGAGTTTCCAGCAAAACCCCAAAATATCTCCTGTGTGGAAAGGCCATTGCCACAGCTCTTGGGAACTGTAGTTCTTGTGCCTCACGTTCTCCATTCTCCTCTACGGGTTGGGCCCCTGGTGGAACTACACATCCCATGATGCACTGCAGGTACCAGACACCACCCTCCTCTCCCCAAGAGATAAGACCCTGCTGCAGCTGCTGCGTCATGGGGATTGTAGTTCAGGCTCTTCATTCTCCTCTGTGGGTTGGTCTCGCAGCTTGCACTGCACCTCCCATGAGACCAGCCCACAGAGGAGAATGGGAGGTTAGAGCAACCAAACTACATCTCCCACCAAGCGCCATGGTATCCTTTCCTGGTGAGGGTGCGGTGCAGCATCGCTGTAGGTCAGCATGGGAGGTGTAGACTGACCTGAGTGCTGGGGGTAGAGAGGAGATTCAGGCATCTTGTGAACCACATTTCCCACGATGCACCAGCATCTCCTCTCCTGGTGCATGTACCATGGCCCTAGTGCATCATGGGAGGCACACACAGTGGCAGGGGAAGGGGGCAGGACAAGGTGGATTCAGGGGCTCTGTTTGCTGGCCCCTCTGGGGCGTAACCATGGCACAGCGTGCTCCAGCCATGCCCCCCAGCCCACCCCCTGTGCTGCGGCCGGCAGCGCGGACCTTTCCACCCGGCGTCACGGGGCCTCTGGGGAGCTGGGAATCGGGCCGGCTGAGCAGAACTTCTGCCCTGGCTCCTTCGGTCTGATCTGCCAGCCGGGCAGCGTCCCAGCACAGCCCTCACCGAGCCCTCCAGGTCCGAGTCACGCCGCCTTCCCCCGCAGCCGGGCAGGACCCAGGGTAGACAGACCCTTTGACATCGTCTGTCAAGTTCTGTTGGGCGATAGGAGCTACGTGAGGAGAATCGGATGCAGGGAGCTTCTCTGCCTGGGGGGAGTAGACCGGCCCAGCTAGAACAGAATAACTACTCCACAATAGCCACTCCACAACAGCTGCACAGCAGAGACTGTTCCAGAGTCCACAAGATTTAACCCAGCCCCCACCCCCAAAGGAGAGCTGAGATTCACCTGCCTCCTGGAAATCAATAAAAAAACCCGAAATCCCACCAGACCTGCGAGAGCCGCTGTCACTGATGCTCTCTGGGGCATGCGCCTCAGGCCGAGCCCGGCTGGGACAGGGGTTTCCAAAGTCCTCGGCTCCAGGAAAGGGCCACAAGGGCAAAGTGCAGGTCGGGGCAAGGAAGGGAGCCGAGGCTGGGCTGCTGCGGGGATCGAATTGAAAAGTGGCGGCACCAGCAGCCCCAAGCAGCTACCACACGGGCTAGCGATGTCGCTTGTTCCATGAGGTTGCTGCGGTGGAAACTGCAGCCCCTAGGTGGAGTTGGGGCCCCATAAACTGCGGCTCACCCCAGCTTTGTCCTCCCGGCACAGATGGCCAACACCTTCCACAACCAGAGAGTCCTGGACAGGGCCAGCGCAGACCATGCTGTGTTTCTGAAGGAGAAGGTGAGTCCAGGGGTGTCGCTGTGCCCCCAGCCAGGGGAACCCCAGGGAAACATCCCAGCCAACCCCGTGGGTTACGGGCTTTGTGGCAGGAGAGGAGACCTTGTCACAGAGTCCCCGGGCGATGCTCTGGAACTGCTCCCTATGAAGCCAGGCAGGACTCTGGGGAAGTCTCCTCTCGGGGAGCAGCCTGTCTGCAGGACACACAGCTCCCCCGGCTCCACCTTCCTGGGTCTGACCTCGGAGCATTCAGCCTCCTCTGCCCCTCCCTGCGCTTCCCACAGCGAGTCCGCCCAGGCGGGGTCCTGGGGAAGCCAGAGGGTCCTGCCCCCCAACTCCACAGTCAGACGTGACTCTCAGCCAGCCAGTAAAACAGAGGTTTATTAGACGACAGGAACATGGTCTAACACAGAGCTTGTAGGTGCAGAGAACAGGACCCCTCAGCTGGATCCATTTTTGGGGGCAGTGAGCCAGACAACCACGTCTGACCTTCACTCCTCATCCCCAGCCAGCCTCAAACTGAAACTCCATCCAGCCCCCACTCCTCTGGGCTTTGTCCCTTTCCCGGGCCAGGAGGTCACCAGGTTCCTTTGTTCTCCAACCCTTTAGCTCTCACCTTGCAGGGGGGAAGGGCCCAGGCCATCAGTGGCCAGGAAACAGGGTGTCGGCCATTCTCTGTGTCCAGACCCCTGCACGCATCTGCCCTCTCTGGCTCTGCAAGGATCATACACCCTTACCCACCCCCTAGATACTTAAGAACTGCATAGGGGAAACTGAGGCACCCCCACAATATTCAGAGGAAACATTAAGAACAGTCCCACTTCGTCACATCTCTCCCCCCTTCGAGATCGAACTGAGTCGGGTCACTTTAGCCGGTGACCTGGGGAAGTTCGAAGCCATCAACGTTCCCATGGATGCCCCAGCATCTCTCCCATTCCTTGGTAGGAGTTACACCAGGCCCTTCTAGTGTCACGCCCTCCCTTAGGTCAGGGGTGGTCAATAGCACTCGCAGGCCTCATGTAGGAAGGTTTCTGCGGTCTGTGCCCTTTGGCCACCCCCAAAATCCCAGGGGGTCAAACTGGGATTGGGTCTTCTCCCCAACAAGCTGGCCAAACACAGCCACTTGGTTATAGGACTGTTTAACTTTCTTAACAGCTTTCACTTCATCTGAGACCTTCTCAAAGCTCTCCACACTGGATCTTTCAACAGGAAAGTCAGTGGATCCATTCACAACAGAAAATTTCTGGCTGTTAGGAACTGAAACTTTCTTGATTAAATCACTTTCACACCCTTCAGTTGCAGTAAACTGCTTGCAAAGACTCCATGAGGATTCCTTTCCCTAGGGCTCTTCTGTGCAACAATTCATCCCTCCCAGAAATTCTGCCCTTACCCTCTTCACCTAGGGCTTGCTCTAGAGGAACACTTTCCTGAGCAACAACAGACTCTTTCTGGGTCTCCCTTACATCCAGAATTACCTCTGGCCCATCCGGTGGATTCCTACACAATCCCCTTTCAGGCAAACTTACTGACTCCCTAGATAAAAGGTCAGAAGCATTCTCCTTCCCTTTGCCACACACAAGTTCAGGAATCTTTTCCTTCTTACTACAGGTTTCCACACCCTCAGTAGGTAACACAATCCCATCACCTTCCTGCTCTCCTTGTGCCCTGGCTAGGATCTCACCCTGATCAGACAGAGTTGCGACACCCTTTCCCAACCACACACTAGCAACAGGCAAAATACAAGCACCAGAATTATCTGGTCTCTGGGATTTTACATAGACCCTAACTGGATGCGACCTAGTTACAGGGCCATTCTCCCGAGCAGACACAAACTTAGGACCCTTCCCTTCCTGGGCTTTAGCTGAATCCAGAACCAGCTCTCAGACAACAGCACTACCCTCAACCATCACAGGCTGAAAGGCCCCTTTAAGAGCCGGAGACACATTCTCCTTTCCCAGACACACAGCTTGGGATCTCATTCCCCTTGTCCCGGCACACAGGGCTGGTCACAGACAACTGCTTGGAGACCGGGGTAGCTCCCTCCATAGGCGAGTCAATACCCCTGACAGACACAGGCACATTTCCTTCCCTGTCACACTTCTCCACCCAGCTAACAGGTAAGGTCCAGGGACACTCATCTTCCACTCTCCTCGCCTTCCCACCCTGCTGACCACACAAAGCCAACAGCTCACTAGGCTCATCCAGACTTTCCTTACCAAGCACCTTGCCACTCCCAACAGATCCCCTGCCCTGCCTGTGTCTCCCCCCACTCAGCTGGGGTCTCAGCTCCCCCTGTGCTCAGCGCTGCCCTTGCTGTCCCCGTGGGGGTAGGCAGCGAGCTCGTGTGCACGGGGTCGGGGAGCATCTCTCTGTCCCACCCAGCCCCAGGGGTCTGGTTACAGGCAGGCAGGTAGCCTGAGCCTAGCCGCTCCTCCCCGCTGCCAGCCAGGTCATCTGCATTTTCACTGACCATTTCCCTCTCTGCCGATTGGTTCCCTGGATTCAAATTCAAACCCTTGGCAGTTACCGGAGCAGGGCCTGGATCCTGCCCCAAAGAGACACAGTCACCCCACAACAGGGTCTCACAGCTGATATCCTGGAAAACCCCAACAACCAGCCAGCCTGACCCCTCCTGGGTCTGCACAGGGATCTGGGCCATAGGCAGGGCGAGGGGCTTCGTCCCTGGGACCCTCACCCAGCGCACACAGCCCCTCAGCATCTGAGGCTGCACCACCCGGGGCCTGACAACCGTTCTCTCTGTCCCAGGATCTCGCTACCCCAGGAATGTCTCCCCATTGACCATCACCTTCCTCTCCCACTGGGGGTCCGAGGGGCCAGACCCCAGGAAACTCCACACAGTCGTATAGGTTGGGGTCAGGAGTGGGAGCCTGTCCACCTCCCCACCCATCTGGCTGATGGAGTCTCTGGCCTTGGGACCCAGCAAGGGAGCTAGACACCGGGGCTTTTCTGCAGGGTCCCCCTGGTTCAAATCTCCAGCCTGCTCAAAGGCAGTGAGGTGGCATCCACATCCCCCCCTCCTTAACCAGGGGCAGCAATTTAGTCTTGAGGTTCCCTGCGGAACTGGTCCCCCGGGGTCTATCCCCACTCACCCCTGGGGGGTCCCCTAGGCCTCTCCGCTCCCCCACCACCAGTTCATGCTGCTGCTGCTTCTGCAGCTCTTTCTTGGACTCTCGCTGTCTCTCACAATCCTCTTGCTCTCTCGGACTCAGCTCCAATCCCATCCGTCTCCGATCCCCCAATGGGGAACCCGATCGTGAAGACCCCCATCTGGGCGGGGACAGGAGTCTTGGGGATGCCTGGCTCCCACTCCAGCTGCTCCCAGATCCTTCTATAGCCCCAGTTGGGGTCAGGAATCTGTTCCTTAGAGCGGTCATCCTCCTCCAGCTGCACGATGAACTGCGCCTTGGTGAACTTTCCAATGTGTAACCCTCTCTTTTTGCACAGGGTTACAATGTCCTTCTTAAGGAGACGGTGACAGGCCATCACTCCGCTCTTCCCAAGTTGTTGTGGACTCACAGGCCTGTGAGCTCTCAGCTCCCCACGGTTTCCAGGGAGAACCCCTAGTGTGCCAGCCCTTCTCGAGGTCACCACCTCTTTGCCAGCGTCGAGCTGCAGACTCCTCCGCCCCTGAGACTGCTCACCACAGTCCCCAGGGGGACCCCATTACTGCACAGTCCTTCTCGCTGGTCACACACTCCCAGGGGTTAACCGCCCCCCGAAACCGTCTCTCTCTGAATCTTCAGCATGCCTGGTCCCCGTCAATCTCCCTTCGTTTTACTGCTCCCCAGTCACTTACTGCAGGAAGCGCCATCCATGGGGTGCAGTACATCCCACCGCTGCCACCAGTTGTCACGGAGTCCCTGGGTGATGCTCTGGAACTGCTCCCTATGAAGCCAGGCAGGATTCTGGGGAAGTCTCCTTTCTGTGAGCAGCCTGTCTGCAGGAGACAGAGCTCACACCTTCCTGGGTCTGACCTTCTAGCATTCAGCATCCTCTGCCCCTCCGTGCGCTTCCCACAGCGAGTCCGCCCAGGCGGGGTCCTGGGGAAGCCAGAGGGTCCTGCATCTCAACTGCACAGTCAGACGTGACTCTCAGCCAGCCAGTAAAACAGAGGTTTATTAGACGACGGGAACATGGTCTAACACAGAGCTTGTAGGTGCAGAGAACAGGACCCCTCAGCTGGGTCCATTTTGGGGGGCGGGGAGCCAGACAACCACGTCTGCCCTTCACTCCAGGTCCCCAGCCAGCCCCGAACTGAAACTCCCTCCAGCCCCCTCCTCCTCTGGGCTTTGTCCCTTTACCGGCCCAGGAGGTCACCGGATTCCTTTGTTCTCCAACCCTTTAGCTCTCACCTTGCAGGGGGGAAGAGCCCAGGCCATCAGTGGCCAGGAAACAGGGTGTTGGCCATTCTCTGTGTCCAGACCCCTGCACAGACCTGCCCTCTAGGGCTCTGCAATGATCATATACCCTTACCCCACCCCCTAGATACTTAAGAACTGTATAGGGGAAGCTGAGGCACCCCCACACTATTCAGAGGAAACGTTAAGAACAGTCCCACTTCGTCACAGACCTCATATCCGCTTTCAGGGGGCTGCGGAGATGGGAGCCTGCAACCCCGGCAGAGCAGTGGCCTGGATCTCGGTCATGAGGGTGGAGGAAGTTGCTGTGCTGTAGCCAGAGGGTCTATTGGTGAGACGGGGTCATACACCCGCCCCTTCTAACCTCTCGCACCCCACTATTCTCCCCTCCTCTCCGGCTCAACGCAGGACGGCCTCTCGCGGCGCATGGTCGACTGTCTGACGGTGGATCCGAGCGCAGTGGTGGAGCAATTCATGGAGCAGCGCAGGTCACTGTTGGAGCGGTGCCGGGAGGAGCTGCAGGAGCCGGAGCAGACCCTGCTGACGGGGCTAGAGGCGGAGCTGACTCGGGAGGCCGAGACCTTCCTGGAGACCTACCGAAGGCGCTATCAGTGTCACACCACCAACCAGAGAGTCCTGGCCAGGGCCCGCGCAGCCCACGCTGTGTTTCTGCAGGAGAAGGTGAGTCCAGGGGTGTCGCTGTGCCCCCAGCCAGGGGAACCCCAGGGAAACATCCCCGTGGGTTATGGGCTTTGTGGCAGGAGAGGAGACCTCATATCCGCTTTCAGGGGGCTGCGGAGATGGGAGACTGCAACCCCGGCACAGCAGTGGGATGACTGCAACCCCGGCACGGGGATGTTTCCCTGGGGTTCCCCAGCCAGGGGAACCCCAGGGAAACATCCCCGTGGGTTATGGGCTTTGTGGCAGGAGAGGAGACCTCATATCCGCTTTCAGGGGGCTGCGGAGATGGGAGACTGCAACCCCGGCACAGCAGTGGCCTGGATCTCTGTCAGGAGGGTGGAGGAAGTTGCTGTGCAGTAGCCAGAGGGTCTATTGGTGAGACGGGGTCACGCACCCCCCCCCTTCTAGCCCCTTGCACCCCACTATTCTCCCCTCCTCTCCGGCTCAACGCAGCACGGCCTGTCCCTGCGCATGGTCGACTGTCTGACGGTGGATCCGAGGGCAATGGCGCAGCAGTTGGTGGAGCAGCGCAGGTCACTGCTGGAGCGGTGCCGGGAGGAGCTGAAGGAGCCGGAGGAGACCCTGCTGACGGCCCTAGAGGCGGAGCTGACTCGGGAGGCCGAGACCTTCCTGGAGACCTACCGAAGGTGCTATCAGTGTCATGCTAACAACCAGAGAGTCCTGGCCAGGGCCCGCGCAGCCCACGCTGTGTTTCTGAAGAAGAAGGTGAATCTGGGGCAGGAGGGCTGTGCCTCCCACCAGGGGAACCTCAGGGAACCATCCTGGGCAGCCCCCCAGGCTGTGGGCTTTGGGGATGAGGTGGGAGTTCACATTTGCAGCTCCCAGGGTGGCTGAAGAGATGAGAGACTCCAATCCCAAACCTTGCGGGGGGGCCCAACTCAGTTTTGGGGGCTCTGGGCAGCACCTGGCATGATGGCAGCCCTGATCTCAGTCCAGAGAACTGTGCCTCACCCGGCATAATGGGGGCCCAGTCTCAGTCATGGGATGAGGGGTGTGCACCACCTCGCACACCTGGGGCCCCAATCTCACTTGTGCGGTTGGTCTGTGTAGCAGCTGGCATGACGGGGGGTCCAATTTGAGTTGTGGGATCCTGGCACGATGGCAGCCCTGATCTCAGTTGGAGGGTGTTTGTACAACAAGGGCCACCATCTTGGTCGGGGTCTGTCACGGGGTCCCGGGCGATGCTCTGGAACTGCTCCCCATGAAGCCAGGCAGGACTCTGGGGAAGTCTCCTTTCTGTGAGCAGCCTGTCTGCAGGACACACAGCTCACCCGGCTTCCACCTTCCTGGGTCTGACCTCGGAGCATTCAGCATCCTCTGCCCCTCCATGCACTTCCCACAGCGAATCTGCCCAGGTGGGGTGCTGGGGAAGCCAGAGGGTCCTGCCCCCGAACTCCGCAGTCAGACGGGACTCTCAGCCAGCCAGTAAAACAGAAGGTTTATTAGATGACAGGAACATGGTCTAAAACAGAGCTCGTAGGTGAAGAGAATAGGACGCCTCAGCTGGGTCCATTTTGAGGGGGGCAGTGAGCCAGACAACCACGTCTGCCCTTCACTCCAGGTCCCCAGCCAGTCCCAAACTGAAACTCCCTCCAGCCCCTCCTCCTCTGGGCTTTGTCCCTTTACCGGCCCAGGAGGTCACCGGATTCCTTTGTTCTCCAACCCTTTAGCTCTCACCTTGCAGGGGGGAAGAGCCCAGGCCATCAGTGGCCAGGAAACAGGGTGTCGGCCATTCTCTGTGTCCAGACCCCTGCACACACCTGCCCTCCAGGGCTCTGCAATGATCATACACCCTTACCCCACCCTCTAGATACTTAAGAACCGTATAGGGGAAACTGAGGCACCCCCACACTATTCAGAGGAAACGTTAAGAACAGTCCCACTTCGTCACAGACCTCATATCCGCTTTCAGGGGGCTGCGGAGATGGGAGACTGTAACCCCGGCAGAGCAGTGGCCTGGATCTCTGTCAGGAGGGTGGAGGAAGTTGCTATGCTGTAGCCAGAGGGTCTATTGGTGAGACGGAGTCGCACACCCACTCCTTCTAGCCCCTTGCACCCCACTATTCTCCCCTCCTCTCCGGCTCAACGCAGCACGGCCTGTCCCTGCGCATGGACGACTGTCTGACGGTGGATCCGAGCGCAATGGCGGAGCAGTTCATGGAGCAGCGCAGGTCACTGCTGGAGCGGTGCCGGGAGGAGCTGCAGGAGCCGGAGGATACGCTGCTGATGGGGCTAAAGGCGGAGCTGACTCGGGAGGCTGAGAGCTTCCTGGAGACCTACCGAAGGTGCTATCAGTGTCACACCATGCAGAGAGCCCTGGACAGAGCCCGCGCAGCCCACGCTGAGTTTCTGAAGGAGAAGGTGAATGTGGGGAGGGAGGTCTGTGCCTCCCACCGGGGAAACCTCAGGGAACCATCCTGGGGACCCCCCTGGGCTGTGGGCTTTGGGGATGAGGTGGGAGTTCACATTTGCAGCTCCCAGGGTGGCTGAAGAGATGAGAGACTCCAATCCCAAACCTTGCGGGGGGGGCCCAACTCAGTTTTGGGGGCTCTGGGCAGCACCTGGTATGATGGCAGCCCTGATCTCAGTCCAGAGAACTGTGCCTCACCCGGCATAATGGGGGCCCAGTCTCAGTCATGGGGTGAGGGGTGTGCAGCACCTCGCAGACGTGGGGCCTGAATCTCACTTGGGGGATTGGTCTGTGTAGCAGCTGGCATGACGGGGGGGTCCAATTTGAGTTGTGGGATCCTGGCACGATGGCAGCCCTGATCTCAGTTGGAGGGTGTTTGTACAACAAGGGCCACCATCTTGGTCGGGGTCTGTCACGGGGTCCCGGGCGATGCTCTGGAACTGCTCCCCATGAAGCCAGGCAGGACTCTGGGGAAGTCTCCTTTCTGTGAGCAGCCTGTCTGCAGGACACACAGCTCACCCGGCTTCCACCTTCCTGGGTCTGACCTCGGAGCATTCAGCATCCTCTGCCCCTCCGTGCACTTCCCACAGCGAGTCTGCTCAGGCGGGGCTCCTGGGGAAGCCAGAGGATCCTGCCCCCCAACTTCACAGTCAGACGTGACTCTCAACTAGCCAGTAAAACAGAGGTTTATTAGATGACTGGAACATGGTCTAACACAGAGCTTGTAGGTGCAGAGAACCAGACCCCTCAGCTGGGTCCATTTTGGGGGACAGTGAGCCAGACAACCACGTCTGCCCTTCACTCCATGTCTCCAGCCAGCCTCAAACTGACTCCCCCTCCAGCCCCTCCTCCTCTGGGCTTTGCCCCTTTCCCAGGCCAGGAGGGCACCTGATCCCTTTGTTCTCCAACCCTTTAGCTCTCACCTTGCAGGGGGGAAGGGCCAGGCCATCAGTGGCCAGGAAACAGGGTGTCTGCCATTCTCTGTGCCCAGACCCCTGCACACACCTGCCCTCTAGGGCTCTGCAATGATCATACACCCTTATCCCACCACCTAGAGACTTAAGAACTGCATGGGGAAACTGAGGAACCCCCACACCATTCAGAGGAAACATTAAAAACAGTCACACTTCATCACAGGGTCTAAGCAGGACTTGCCACGTCTAATACTCTTGGCTGTCTCCTCTCCCTGCTACTGCAGGACACCGACTCCAGGAACCCACTTAAATGCCTGAAGGTGAGGCCGAGCAAGATGGCCGAGCAGTTCACAGAGTGGGGTGGGGACTTGCTGTGGCAGTGCCAGACAGACATGCTGCTGAGGAGAGAGGCCCTGGGGATGGAGCTGGAGGAGGAGCTGAGGCAGAAGAAAGAGGCCCTGCTGCAGGAGCTGAAGGAGGAGCTGACGCAGGAGGCCGAGACCTTCCTGGAGACCTACAGGAAGCGCTTCAAGAAATTTGCCATTGCAGCGGGCGTTGGCATGGGGGGGCTGGTCCTGGCACCGGTGGGCGGAGGTGCTGCGGCGGGAATTGCCGTTGGTGCCATTGCTGCTGAAGCTGCAGCGCTCGGCATAGCTGGGGCGGTGGGCATTGGTGCTGGGGCGGGTGCCGTGGCTGGGGCGTGCGTGGGTGGGGGCGTGGGATGGGGAGTTGGTAAGAAGATGGCCCAGAACGATATGAACCGGGCCGAGGACAGCACTGAGGAGCTGTCTGATAGGGCCCACCTGATCTGAACAGCGCCCCCCACAACTCAATCTGGGGGTGATGAATGCAGTGACAGGGCTGTAGCGTGGCTCAGACATGTCAACCACAAACCACTCCACAGCGGGGAAGCCGTCGCCCACAGATTCTAAGAAGGGACATTGGTCCAACGCGCTCCTGAAAACCTCCAATGACTGTGTGACACCCAGGCCCATCGGTACCTGCTGGCAGCGGGTTCAGTGCCCTGTGTCAGCAACTCCTAAGAGGCCGGACCAACTCGCTGCACCTAACACACCGCTGTCATGGTATTTAGCCACAAATAGTGTCTTGTAATGCATCGAATGCATCCCAGGAGCACACGGTATTGATATCTGTGTGAAATGTAGGCCCTGTCATGAGGTGAGGAGCTACACGCATATGTGCATATGGAAAACACGTTTTCAAGTCTGAATAAAGGCAGGGTCAGCAGACAAGTTTCTGACAGATGTAGGACGTACATTTGTCAGTCCACCTCAGTTGACGTCAATTAAACTTTGTAAACCAGCCTCATGCATGCCCCATGGACATACGAAGGTAACACAAAGCTAGGGGGTCATCATGCTGGAGAATAAACCACGGCGGGAGGGGAACGTGCTCCTGACGTTCAGGCCAAACAAACTTTCAGCGGGTAGAAGGAGAAGGTAAACAGATGCCCCTGTATCCTTCACCGCTGAAGCAAAGGGGCAGCGATTCGGCAAGAGGGGGCCCAGCGGTGCTCGTACGAGATGCAAGGAGCTTGGTTTAGGTGGGGTAACCTACTTTAGCCTGTTCCATTTGGACTCAAGGAAGCACGTTACACTTTTGCTGTATGTGCCACCCTTCTGCCAGCGGCATCGGCAACTACCAGGGCCAGGTCGAGGTCGAGCCCTTCCTGTCTCTGCCCCCAGTCATCTAGGAACCTGTAACCACGCCGGGCACCTTTGCCAGGCAAGTCTCCACTCACTCACCATTGCAGAGGTTTGAAGAAATGAACTTTGCTGGGGGCAGCAAAGGGAAGGGAAGGGCTGGGTTGAACTGGGGACGTATATTTACAGTTTAACGCCTTCCACCGCTGTGTACCTCAGGACGCATCAGTCACAGTCCCAACAGTTGGACCCTGAACGCAGTTTGTTCTGCCCCCACCCTCAGCTCATGGCTCCCCAACTTCTTTGCTCACAGTTTGAGTTTCTGGGAGTTCAGGAAAATCAGGGCCTCTGGCCCATGAGCAGCTCTGGGGGTCTATCACCTGCCCAGCAATCGCGGTTCCAGCAGCTAGGACAGGGAGGCCTCACGGGAGTCGCTAGGTTACCATGGATGGCTGCCGTGAACTCCTCTGCTCCCGCTATAGTATGCGCCATGGCTCTCCCATGGCGGTTCCCCCACCAAACCCTGTTGGGCTATGGCTGAATCCAGCTGCTGCTTTGCTCTGCCATTCAGTCTACTTGTCCCGGGCCGGACAACTGGCCTTTGTGGTGAGCTCTGCCTAGCCAAGGCAATTCCAGCTCTTCGCTCAACTTTCTAGATGCAAGGGGGTTGCGGGTTTTTATGTACCAGCCATGTCTCTACCACCCAAAGAGTTATTCCCGCCACGGCTGTGAAGCCCCTCCATCTTTGCCCCACATCTCCGTCCAGGGCTCTCACCCCACCTTGGCCAACATCCACGTCATCAGAGTGACCCCACACCTGGTTCTTGTCCAGGCGGGTTGCCCGCAGGGTAAGCTCAAAAATATGGACTCCAAGTACAAACCTTGGTCCCAGTATACCCCAATGTCCCTCACCAGTGCTGAGGGTCCAGGCCCTGGCCAAGGGTCCAGGGAACCTGCCCAGGGCTCCACCCTTGCACCAACTGTCCCCTCCAAAAATATTTCAAGGGAGATGAGCCAAGATTCCTCAGCCACGTCCAGGGCATCCAGTGACCAAAGCCAGAGCCTGAAATAAAAACTGAGGTGGGAGCAGCCAGCCCGTTACTCTGTGCAGAGAGGGATGCAGAGAGCAAGGGAGGCAGGGAAAACATCAGAGAGAAACGGGTCTGCACTTGAGTCTGTTCTCCAGGGTGAGCTACAGCAGCAGAGCTGTGGTGGGGAAAGCAGGAGCCCAGGGCTGGGCTAGCAGGGGGCTGGGGGTTGGGTTTGAGGGGCACTGGCTGAGCTAAGATCCATGGCTGAGGGTATCTCAGCAGCAGGACAGTCCGAGATCTGCCAGGAGGCGGAGCAGGGCTGGCTCTGGCCATCAGAACTGCCAGGCTCGGTGCCCAGATCTGCTCCAGTGACGTTCCGTCAATCCCCTCTCCCTGCCTGTGGCTAATGCCTGGCCGGGGCGGTGCTCTCTGGCCGGCTGCGCTTTGTCCAGGAGCCCCGGGGCCCTGTGAGCTGGGGGAAAGATTCAGGATGCCCAAGGCAGCCCGCCTGCAATAAGAACAGGAGCAATGGCACCTGGCATTTCTGAGACTGCCCGGTGGGTCGGGTGTTTCCAGCGGGCTGAGCTCAGTAACAGCTGTATCATTCCCATTACAGTTTGGGGTGCTGCCCTCTCGGGTCCCCAGGCAACCCAAAACCCCACCAACAGCGGGTACAGCGGGAAGTGCCTTCTCATTGGCATTCGCCAGAGAATTGGAGTGGCCAACTCACAGCAGCCCAATGGAAACTTACCCAGCCATGAGGGGCTCAGTCTGAGAGCAGGCCAAGGGCACGACTCCACCCCATGAGAGGTAATGGGGATGATGCCTGCAGGGCTGCACTGAGGGTGCACCCAGCCCTGTACCCCACATGTCCAGGGGAGGTTACCAGGTGGGGAACCCCATGGGGAAATCCCTCTTCCGCCTTCTTCTGACGGTTGCCTACCACGTCCCTGGCTGAGCAGCTGGCAACAGCAGCTCCCTTAGCTCCATAAAGGGCTTTGGGATCTTCCAGGGCAAAAGGTTCCAGAAAGGCCATGAAATGTACAAGTTACCAAGGATATGATGCTGGACATGTCAGCCAGGATACTGGGGGGCAGTTTCCTGTGCACGTGAATGACCAGGCCATGAGAGATCAGCTGGGATCCATCTGTGGAAAGAGCTAGAGCAAAGTGCCAGGCCCCTCTGGTGAGTGGAAACCCAGAGCTGTCCCTCCCACTCCCAGCCAGTGAAAGGAAGGGCAGGCTGTGTGTGTCTGCTAATGGCATGTAATGGGACGCACCCAGAGACAGTGTCAGAGGAGCAGTGAGAGCCCTGTAACCATGACACATGGCAAAACAAAGTCGTTCCCTCTCCTAGCCTCATTCTCAGCAACTGTTGACCCATTTTAGAGAAACTTTCCCCAAAACTTTGGATGGAGGCAGACACCTGGCCTGGGAAATTTCAGCCCCAGTGGTTACAGTTCAGCAAAGTTACAGGCAACTGAAACCAAGGTCTTAAAATAGAAAGTGTCAGGCAGCCTTGGTTACTGGCATCTCTACCATCCTTACCTATAAAGAGATAGAGATAAAGCATATAGAGCTCGAGACAGAGCTTATACGGTAACCGGAGACAGGGATTGTAGAGAGGGTACGTGGTTGGATAGCTGGACAGAGCATAGTCTATAGATATCTCTAACTAGTTAGCTAGGTGTTTATAACACACCCATCCTCACGCTTCCTTGCTAGGCCATTCCAGCTCTCAATGGTGGCTGGTTTCTTCTGAGCTATGTGGAGGGCAGGATTTGAATTCAAGGTGATCTTGACACATTGGAGAATTGGTCTGAAATGAATGAGATGAAATTCCATAAAGACGCGGGCCAAGTGCCGCACTTAAGAAGGAAAAATCAAAGGTAGGGCTACAGACTGGGGTATAACTGGCTAGGTGGTCGTACGGCTGGAAAGGATCAGGAGGTACAGTGGATGACAAATTGAATATGAGTCAAGAATGTGATTCAGTTGCCAAAAAACCCCCTTATTGTCCTTCTGTCAGTTTTTCCTAACTTTCTCGTGCTAACGTCTCCCACCACCTAAGCATTTTTGTCTGGGGCTAGTGTGGATCAGCTCCTCGAAACCACCAGCCTCCACCCTCACAAGCACTGCCTGCCTGGGCCCCACAGGCCTCGGCCTGTGTGGGCCGGTTAGTGAGAGGTAGCCCCTGACCCCCTGTGTTCTCTGAGTGTCCCCCTGGAGCATCCAGCCCTGATCCACTGGACACGCAGAGAACTACCAGGTGTGCTGTCCGACAGGGACTGTCATAAATATCAAGGGAAGGGTAAACCCCTTTAAAATCCCTCCTGGCCAGAGGAAAGACCCTTTCACCTGTAAAGGGTTAAGGAGCTAGGATAACCTTGCTGGCAACTGATCAAAATGACCAATGAGGACACAAGATACTTTCAAAGCTGGAGGGGGGGAGAAACAAAGGCTCTCTCTGTGTGTGTGATGCTTTTGCTGGGAACAGAACAGAAATGGAGTTTTAGAACTTAGTAAGTAATCTAGCTAGATATGCGTTAGATTCTGATTTCTTTAAATGGCTGAGAAAATAAGCTGTGCTGAATGGATTGGATATTCCTGTTTTTGTGTCTTTTTGTAACTTAAGGTTTTGCCTAGAGGGATTCTCTATGTTTTGAATCTATTCCCCTGTAAGGTATCTACCATCCTGATTTTACAGAGGTGATTCCTTTACTTCTATTAAAAGTCTTCTTGTAAGGAAACTGAATGCTTTCTCATTGTTCTAAGATCCAAGGGTTTGGGTCTGTGGTCACCTATGCAAATTGGTGGGGATTCTTACCAAACCTTCCCCAGGAAGTGGGATGCTAGGGTTGGGAGGATTTTGGGGGGAAAGACGTGTCCAAACTCCATTTCCCAGTAAACCCATATAAAGTTTGGTGGTGGCAGTGGAAATGCAAGGGCAAAGGGTAAAATTAATTTGTACCTTGGGGAAGTTTTAACCTAAGCTGGTAAAAATAAGCTTAGGAGGCTTTCATGCAGGTCCCCACATCTGTACCCTAGAGTTCAGAGTGGGGAAGGAACCTTGACAGTTCCAATCTCCCCTGCCTCGATTACAGTTCTGGGCTTCCCATCTAGGATGTATCTTTCTATTTCCTCAGGAACATCCTCTAAGAACTGCGCCATTTGCATTAGGAAGGGCAAATCTTCTGGAGATTTAACACTTGCTCCTGATATCCAGGCATCCCAATGTTTCACAATGTGGTAGGCATGTCGGGTAAATGACACGTCTGGTTTCCACCTTAGAGCTCTGAACCATCAACGGGAATGCTCGGGTGTTAGCCCATTCTGACTCTTGCCTTGGTTTTAAACAGTTCATACTTGTTCATGTGTTCCTTAGGCATTTCAGCCGCCACCTCAGCGAAGGGTCCACTGAGCTGCGGCCTCAGCTCTCCCATGTATTGGTCGGTAAAGATGCTGTACCCAAGGCAGGCCCTTTCAAAGTTTTCTAAGAAGGCCTCGGTATCATCGCTTGCCTTGTAAGTGGGGAACTTTCTGGGATGGGAAGTGGTACCTGGAGAAGGATTGCTAGCGTTTGTTGGTATATTCTGCTGAGCCTTTGCCTTCTCCATCTCCAGTGCATGCTTCCTCTCTTTTTCCTTCTCCTCTAGTTCTTTGTCCCTTGCCTCCATAGCTCTCCTGTGGGCAGCCTCTTGGGTTTTTTCTGCCTCTTTCGCTGCCTCCATTTCTTTGTCTGACACACAGACAGGAATAGTCATTCTATTCAGCACAGTTCTTTTCTCAGCCATTTAAATAAATCATAATTTAACACATACCTAGGTAGATTACTTACTAAAAGTTCTAAGATTCCATTCCTGTTCTTTCCCTGGCAAAAGCAGCATACAGACAGACCCAGACCCTTTGTTTTTCTCCCTCCTCCCAGCTTTTGAAAGTCTCTTGTCTCCTCATTGGTCATTTTGGTCAGGTGCCAGTGAGGTTACCGTTAGCTTCTTAACCCTTTACAGGTAAGAGGATTTTTCCTCTGCCAGGAGGGATTTTAAAGGGGTTTACCCTCCCATTTATATTTATGACACGCCCCCCAAATCTCAGCTAGGGTGAAAAGCCTGCTGGTATTTCTTTCTGGAGCTCTAGGAAAAAACAGAGTTAATAAGGCACATGCACCTCTAAATATACTACCAAGTACAGAAAGACTAACAATATTTTCCACATCTCAAGGACGATTTTAACCAGTTGATTCTGGGAAACTTTCAAAGGAGAGTGCTGTGACGAAGTGGGACTGTTCTTAATGTTTCCTCTGAATAGTGTGGGGGGTGCCTCAGTTTCCCCTATGCAGTTCTTAAGTATCTAGGGGGTGGGATAAGGGTGTATGATCATTGCAGAGCCCTAGAGGGCAGGTGTGTGCAGGGGTCTGGACACAGAGAATGGCCGACACCCTGTTTCCTGGCAACTGATGGGCTGGGCCCTTCCCCCCTGCAAGGTGAGAGCTAAAGGGTTGGAGAACAAAGGAATCAGGTGACCTCCTGGCCCAGGAAAGGAACAAAGCCCAGGGGAGGAGGGGCTGGAGGGAGTTTCAGTTTGGGGCTGGCTGGGACATGGAGTGAAGTGCAGACGTGGTTGTCTGACTCACTGCCCCCCAAAATGGACCCAGCCGAGGGGTCCCGTTCTCTGCACCTGCAAGCTCTGTTTTAGACCATGTTCCTGTCATCTAATAAACCTCTGTTTTACTGTCTGGCTGAGAGTCACGTCTGACTGTGGAGTTGGGGTGCAGGACCCTCTGGCTTCGTAGGGAGCAGTTCCAGAGCATCGCCCAGGAGAGTGCATCAGCCACTTTGTTAGAAGCTCCTGAGATGTGTTGGATGTTGAAACCAAAATCTTGGAGAGCTAAACTCCACCGAATAAGTTTTTTGTTATTTCCCATGGCGGTATGAAGCCAATGTAGCGCAGCATGGTCGGTTTGCAGGTGGAAACACCGTCCCCAAACATATGGGCGTAGCTTTTCCAGGGCATAGACAATGACGCAACATTCTTTTTCACTGACTGACCAGTTGCTTTCCCTCTCAGACAGTTTTTTGCTGAGAAACACTACAGGGTGGAATTCTTGATCAGGTCCTTTCTGCATTAAAACTGCTCCCACACCATGCTCGGACGCATCTGTGGTTACTAGGAACGGTTTGTCAAAGTCTGGGGCCCTTAGTACAGGGTCAGACATGAGTGTTGCTTTAAGGTGTTTAAAGGCCTTCTGGCACTCTTCGGTCCACTGAACAGCATTTGGCTCTTTCTTTTTGGTTAGGTCTGTCAGTGGGGCAACGATTTGGCTGTATTGCGGTACAAATTGTCTGTAATAACCGGCCAAGCCTAAGAAGGATTGCACCTGTTTCTTTGACTTTGGGACAGGCCACTTTTGGATAGCATCCACTTTGGCGTGTAGGGGGCTGATAGTTCCTTGACCCACCTGGTGTCCAAGGTAAGTCACTCTGTTTAGGCCTATTTGACACTTCTTAGCCTTAACAGTTAGTCCTGCCTCCCTTATGCGCTCCAAGACTTTTTGTAGATGTTCCAGGTGTTCTGCCCAGGAATCCGAAAATATGGCCACATCGTCAAGGTACGCGACTGCATATTCTCCTAATCCCGCTAGGAGACCATCTACAAGTCTTTGGAAGGTGGCGGGTGCATTTTGCAGCCCGGAAGGGAGGACATTAAATTCATACAGCCCGAGATTTGTGGTGAAGGCTGACCTTTCCTTGGCAGATTCATCTTGCAGTACTTGCCAGTACCCCTTCTTTAAGTCCAAGGTAGAGATGAACTGTTCCCGTCCCAATTTCTCTAATAGTTCATCTGTGCGTGGCATTGGATGGTTGTCTGGGCGAGTTAAAGCATTTAGCTTACGGTAGTCCACGCAAAAACGTATCTCCCCATCTGGTTTGGGAACTAGAACCACTGGAGATGCCCATGCACTTCCAGAGGGGTGGATTACACCCATCTCTAACATGTCCTGGATCTCCCATTCTATAGCAGTTTTAGCTTGAGGAGACACCCGGTAAGGTTGGACTTTATTTGGGTGAGCATTACCTGTGTCAATGGAGTGGTATGCCTGTTCAATCAGTCCTGGGGTGACTGAGAATGTTAGCGCGTAGCTAGTGCACATCTCCTTGATCTGCTGTCACTGCATACACCCAAGGGTCATGGAGAGGTGCACCTCTTCCACGCCACCAGCACTTTTCCCTTCGTAGTAGACATCTTCAGGCCACTTAGTGTCATGTCCTCCCTGGGCTGTAAACTGACAAACCTTTAATTCTCTGGAATAAAAGGGCTTTAGAGAATTAATATGGTACACCTTAGGCTTTCGGTTGGAGGTGGGGAATGCTATGAGATAATTAACAGCTTCCATTTTATGGGTCTGGAGCGCCTTTAAGACCATGACCTGCTCCCCTACTTTGAAGGAACGCTCTCTGGCATGTTTATCATATGAAGCTTTTTGCTCTTTTTGAGCATCCTGTAAGTTTTCTTTAGCAAGGGCTAAAGAGGTTCGGAGGGTGTTTTGTAGGTTGGTTGCAAAGTCCAGAATGTTAGTTCCTGGAGAAGGTGTAAATCCCTCCCATTGCTGCTTCACCAACTGTAATGGCCCCTTAACCTCATGGCCATATACAAGTTCAAATGGGGAAAACCCTAAACTGGGGTGTGGTACAGCTCTGTAGGCAAAGAGTAACTGCTGCAACACTAGGTCCCAATCATTGGCGTGCTCATTTACAAATTTACGTATCATGGCCCCCAAAGTTCCATGCAATTTGTTTGATGGTGGTAAGGATTGGCAACCAAGTGATTTACCCCATGAGGTTCCCAAAGGTTTTCCATAGTTCCTGCCAGGAAATTAGTCCCTGAATCTGTGAGGATGTCGGAGGGCCAACCTACCCTGGCAAAAATGTCTGCTAGTGCCTGGCACACACTTTTAGCCCTGGGGTTGCTTAGAGCTACTGCTTCCGGCCATCGGGTGGCAAAATCCATGAAAGTCAGTATGTACTGCTTTCCTCTGGGTGTCTTTTTCAGAAAAGGACTCAGAATATCCACAGCTACTCGCTGAAATGGAACTTCAATGATGGGGAGTGGCTGGAGAGGGGCTTTGACCTGGTCTTGGGTTTTTCTCACTCTTTGGTATACTTCACAAGACCGGACATAGGTGGAAACATCCTTGCCCATTCCCTCCCAGTGGAATGATCCCCCCAAACGGTCTTTGGTCCTGTTCACCCCAGCATGGCCACTAGGATGATCATGGGCTAAGCTCAAGAGCTTGGCCCGGTATTTAGTTGGAACTACCAACTGTCTCTGAGGATGTCAGTCTTCCTGGTGTCCACCAGAAAGAATTTCCTTGTATAAAAGTCCTCTTTCTACAACAAACCTGGATCGATTAGAAGAGCTGAGAGGCGGTGGGTTGCTCCGTGCAGTGGTCCAAGCTCTCTGGAGGCTTTCATCTGCGTCCTCTTCAGTCTGGAACTGTTCCCTTGATGCTGGAGACATCAGTTCCGCGTTGGATTGTGGACCTAGGCTTGATCCCTCTGGAAGCGATGTAGGGGATGGGGCTGTTTCCGTTGACTGTGAACCTCTCTCCGCTGCGGCACTATGTTGGGGTTCAGGCTCCAGCTGAGCCTCTTGTGTAGGGTTATGGGCTGCTGCCGGTTCAGGTTCTGTGGGGCCCTCGGGTGTTGAGGTTGCAAGTACTGGATTCAGTGCTGGCAATGGGTCTGGTGCTGGTTGTTCCGCTGGTTCTGGTTCTGGGACTGGTTCTGTCTGGGTCTCTGGGACTGGATCCTCTACTGCTGTTGCAGACATTGACCTGGGGGTGTGTGCCTCCAGCTGAAATTTTGGAGAAAGTTTCCACTAAAATAGGCCAGGAGTTGCCGACAATAAGGCTAGGAGAGGGAAAGACTTTGTTTTCCCAAGTGTCATGGTTTCGCTTTCGCTGCTGCTCTGACACCACCTCTGGGTGCACCCTGGCACCTGCCATTCATAGCACAGACAAACACACAGCCTGCCCTTCCTTTCACTGCCTGGGAGGGACAGCTCTGGGTTTCCACTCACCAGAGGGGCCTGGGAGTTTGCTCTAGCAATTTGCACAGGTGGATCTCAGCTAATCCCTCGTGGCCTGGTCATGCACCTCCCTGGGAACCTATCCCCAGTATCCTGGCTGTCACACCCAGGATCACCTCCCTGGGAACCTGCCCATTCAAAGGTCTTTCTGAGACCTTTTGTCATGGAAGATTCCAAAGCTCTTCATGGAGCGAGGGGAGCTGCTGATGCCAGCAGGTCAGGCATGCACATGGTGGGCAACCATCAGGAGAAGGAGGAAGAAGGATTCCCCCATGGGGTTCCCCACCTGGTAGCCTCCCTTGGACATGTGGGGTACAGGGCTAGCTGCACCCCAGTGCGTCCCTGCAGGCTTTGTCCCCATTACCTCTGGGGTGGAGTCGTGCCCTTGGCCTGCTCTCAGACCGAGACCCCATGGATATACAGTTGTATCCTAGCGGAACCAATGGGGTTAGCACGTGCTGTCTTGCCCTTTAGGAGTCTGTAACCAGCAGTATCCAGTGACCAAACAACTGAAGCATTGTTTATTTAGCAGCAGAAATGTAGCATAAGAGAAAATGTTGTTAAACCAACAGCCTATGTGCGTGTCTGTCTACCTAGATTCCTACCATCCCCTGATGTTAGCCCAGGAACGTCTGGCTTCTCCAGCAGCCTCCTGTGCATGAGTCCAGTTGCCTCCCATTGCTCCCCCACCCGCCCCAAGAGTGGGGCCCCATTTAAACCCTTCTGGGGTCCTTTCTTCTTCTGAATTCACAGGCATTGGCCATTCCCAATTAAAATAATTTTGTAGGTTGGAGGGAGACCAGAATGAGAACCAAAGCTAATAATTCTGGCTTTGATAACCAAAGCTAATAACTCTCCCTTTAACATTGGAGCTAGCGGAAGCTTCTGGGCCCAAACTCCCCTTCTTACCCCCCCCCCCCAGTGAAAAAGTAGATCGAGAGACAACAAAACAGGTTGAAATTTTTTTGTTAGTTTTGCCAACTTGTTCATTTGGGGAACAAACAAATAACAGCCAAAATTCCAAAAATCCCATGTTGACATTTTCAAAATGGAACATTACCATTTTTCCAGTTCCAAATGATGTTCAGTTTTTAAATTTACTTCCATTTTTTAAAATTAAAAATTAAAGAAAAAATAAAAACAAAAAACCCCTGCTTGAAACTGAAAAAAAACCCTTTAATTTCAGCTCAAACAAAATGTTTCATTTGATCCTAAATGGAATTTTTTTGCCTTCTCAATCTGCCATTTTTTTTCAATTTTTCAGAACAGCCAGATGTCACACAGTGTGGGGGAGTCAGGTCCCTACACCCCCAAGTTCCTGTGATTCACTGTGACTCTCAACCAGCCAGGAAAACAAATGGTTTATTAGACAACAGGAACACAGTCTAAAACAGAGCTTGTAGGTCCAGAAAACAGGACCCCACAGTCAGGTCCAAATTAGGGTGGGGTGGGAAGCCCAGACCCAGGTTCTGGGCTTTACCCCATCTCCCCAGCCAGCTCCAAACTGAAACTGCCTCCAGCAGTCTCCCCCAGACACACACCCTAGCTGCCCCTCCAGCCTTTGTCCAGTTTCCAGGCAGAAGGTGTCACCTGGCCCCAAACCCCCTCCTGGGCTCAGGTTACATGCTGGCCATCAAGTATCATCCCTCAGTGAAGTCACACGCTTATATCCCACGAACATCTAGTATTAATGCAGACAGTAAACTAGTAAAAAGAACAGGAGGACTTTTGGCATCTTAGAGACTAACAAATTTATTAGAGCTTTCAGAGTAACAGCTGTGTTAGTCTGTATTCGCAAAAAGAAAAGGAGTATTTGTGGCACCTTAGAAACTAACCAATTTATTTGAGCATAAGCTTTCGTGAGCTACAGCTCACTTCATCGGATGCATACTGTGACACTTTCTCACGAAAGCTTATGCTCAAATAAATTGGTTAGTCTCTAAGGTGCCACAAGTACTCCTTTTCTTTTTGCAAATTTATTAGAACATAAGCTTTTGTGAGCTACAGCCCATTTCGTCGGATGCATAGAATGGAACATATAGGAAGAAGATAGATATATACATACAGACAATCATGAAAAGGTCGGAGTCGCCATACAAACTGTAAGAGGCTAATTAATTCAGATGAGCTATTATCAGCAGGAGAAAAAAACTTTTGTCGTGATAATCAAGATGGCCCATTTAGACAGTTGACAAGAAGGTGGGAGGATACTTAACAGAGGGAAATAGATTCAATACGTGTAATGACCCAGCCACTCCCAGTCTCTATTCAAACCCAAGTTAATGGTATCTAGTTTGCATATTAATTCAAGCTCAGCAGTTTCTCATTGGAGTCTGTTTTTGAAGCTTTTCTGTTGCAAAATTGCCACCCTTAAGTCTGTTACTGAGTGGCCAGCGAGGTAGAAGTGTTCTCCTACCAGTTTTTGAATGTTATGATTCCTGATGTCAGATTTGTGTCCATTTATTCTTTTGCATAGGGAATGTCTGGTTTGGCCAATGTACATGGCAGAGGGGCATTGCTGGCACATGATGGCATAGATCACATTGGTAGATGTGCTGGTGAACAAGCCCCTGATGGTGTGGGTAATGTGATTAGGTCCTATGATGGTGTCACTTGAATAAATATGTGGACAGAGTTGGCTTTGTTGCGAGGATAGGTTCCTGGGTTAGTGTTTTTGTTGTGTGGTGTGTGGTTGCTGGAGAGTATTTGCTTCAGGTTGGGGGACTGTCTGTAAACGAGGACTGGTCTGTCTCCCAAGATCTGTGATAGTGAGGGATCGTTTTTCAGGATAGGTTGTAGATCTCTGATGATACGCTGGAGAGATTTTAGTTGGGGGCTGAAGATGATGGCTAGTGGTGTTCTGTTATTTTCTTTGTTGGGACTGTCCTTTAGTAGGTGACTTCTGGGTACTCTTCTGGCTCTGTCAATCTGTTTTTTCACTTCAGCAGGTGGATATTGTAGTTGTAAGAATGCTTGATAGAGATCTTGTAGGTGTTTGTCTCTGTCTGAGGGGTTGGAGCAAATGCGGGTTGTATCTTAGAGCTTGGCTGTAGACAATGGATCGTGTGGTGTGGTCTGGATGAAAGCTGGAGGCATGTAGGTAGGCATAGCAGTCAGTAGGTTTCCGGTATAGGGTGGTGTTTATGTGACCATCCCTTAATAGCACAGTAGTGTCCAGGAAGTGGATCTCTTGTGTGGACTGGTCTAGGCTGAGGTTGATGGTGGGATGGAAATTGTTGAAATCATGGTGGAATTCCTCAAGGGCTTCTTTTCCATGGGTCCAGATGATGAAGATGTCATCAATGTAGAGCAAGTAGAGTAGGGGCATTAGGGGACGAGAACTGAGGCATCGTTGTTCTAAGTCAGCCATAAAAATGTTGGCATCCTGTGGGGCCGTGCGGGTACCCATAGCAGTGCCGCTGATTTGAAGGTATACTTTGTCCCGATATGTGAAATAGTTATGGGTGAGGACAAAGTCACAAAGTTCAGCCACCAGGTTTGCCGTGACATTATCGGGGATACTGGGTTTTTTTTATTTTTATTTTATTTTATTTTTATTTGCATGAGGAGTTGAAACAAACTTTAGGGGGTTACTAAACAGGAACTGTTCAAGTCGAACAAACTAAAGTTAGCAGCTGACTGGGGGAGGCCCAGCAATCCTGGGGAAGCCAGAGGTGCAGGGGGGCAGAGGCTGATGTCTTTTTACAACATGTGCACACACTATACCTGTGCATGAATATGCCTCTCCTCCCGACACGCTCACCAACCACTGAGCTATTTGCTAAACCTCTTCAGAACATTGTAAATGTAAAGCTGAAGGTAAATGAAACCACGACTTTCCTCTGCCAGCACAGGAGGAATTTGCTTTTTTATTTTAGAAAAAGATTAATAAAAATATTGAAAAAATTCTTCTCCTTTTATATATTTTTACCTAGTAGAATTCAGAAGTTTCATAGAAAACTATGGTACCCTGGAAAGAACATTCACATTCACAACCAGCTGCAAAGAGGATACACACAATGCCTACAAGCAGCTAGTAAAATGCCGACAAGTAGACTAGTAAAACTCCCATGCAACATTAAAAGGGGGTGGAAGGGTCTGCGCCCCCAGCCAGGGGAACCCCAGAGGGAAACATCCCAGCCAACTTCATGGGCTTTGGGCTTTGGGGAGGTGATGGGAGCTCATATCTCCAGCTCCAAGGGTGCTTGTGGAGATTGGTGAATCCAACCCATGTACAGTGGAGGCCCTGATCTCAGTCACAGGAGTGAGGGGAAGTTTCTGTCCTGTAGCCGGAGGGTCCATGGGCGAGACAGGGTCACACACCCGCCCCTTCTAACAGCCTGGGCCCCTCCTCTCCCCTCCGCTGCCGCTCCACGCAGGACGGCCTGTCCCAGCGCATGGTCAACGGTCTGACGGTGGATCCGAGCGCAATGGCGGAGCAGTTCAAGGAGCAGTGCATGTGGCTACTGGGGTGGTCCTGGGAGGAGATGAGGGAGCCGGAGAAGGAGACCCTGCTGACGGCCCTAGAGGCGGAGATGACTCAGGAGGCCGAGACTCTCCTGGAGACCTACAGAAGGCGCTATCAGCGTCACACCACCAACCAGAGAGTCATGGACAGAGCCCGCAGAGACCACGCTGACTTTCTGAGGGAGAAGGTGAGGGACGGGTTGTGGCCCCATGCAGGGGAACCCCAGGGAACCATCCCAGCCATCCCCATGGCCTATGTTTTTTTGGAAGGAGACGGGACCTCGTATCAGCTTCTGAGGTGGCTGCAGAGATGGGAGACCCCCAACCCCACACAGCGGACATCCTGATCTCAGGCACAGAGTTCGGGGGAAGTGGCTCTCCTGTAGCCAGAGGGTCCGTGGGTGAGATGGGGCCGCACACGCACACCTTCTAACAGCTTGTGTCCCCCCTCTCCCACTACTCTCCCACTCAACCACCTGTCCCAGCGCATGGCCGACTGTCTGACGGTGGATCCAGGTGCAATGGCGGAGCAGTTCATGGAGCAGCGCAGGTCACTGCTGGAGCAGTGTCAGAAGGAGATGAAGGCGTCAGAGGAGACCCTGATGACAGTGCTAAAGGCGGAGTTGACTCGAGAGGCCGAGACCTTCCTTGGGACCTACCGAAGACGCTATCAGAGTCACAACATCAACCAGAGAGTCATGGACAGAGCCTGCCAAGACCACGCTGACTTTCTGAGGGAGTAGGTGAGACAGGGTGAAACTGTGCTCCAGCCCGGGGAACCCCAGGGAAACATCCCGGCCAGCCCCGTGGGTTGTGGGTTTTGGGGCAGGAGACGGGAGTTCATATCTCCAGCTCCCAGGGTGGCTGCGGAGATGGGAGACTCCAACCCATGCAGAGGGGGGGCTCTGATCTCGGTCAGGGGGGTGGAGAGAAGTTGCTGTGCTGTAGCCAGAGGGTCCATGGGTGAGACGGGGTTCAACCCCCACCTTCTAACAGCCTTGGGCCCCCTCCTCTCTGGCTCAGCACAGGACGGCCTGTCCCAGCGCATGGTCAAGTGGCTGATGGTGACACCGACCGCTATGGCGGAGCAGTTTGTGGAGCAGTGCAGGTCGCTGCTGGAGCGGTGTTGGAAGGAGATGAAGGAGCCGGAGGAGACCCTGCTGATGGTGCTGGAAGTGGAGCTCACTCAGGAGGCCCAGACCTTCCTGGAGACCTACGGAGGGTGCTATCAGTGTCATGCCAACAACCAGAGAGTCATGGACAGCGCCCGCAGAGACCATGCTGACTTTCTGAGGGAGAAGGTGCTTTGGGGGTGGAGGGGGGAGGGATCAGTGCTCCAGCCAGGGGAAACTCCGGGAAAAATCCTGTTCAGGATCTGGGCTTTATGGAGGAGATGGGAGTTCATATCTGCGGCTCCCAGGGTGGCTGCGGAGATGGGAGACTCCAACCCAAGTACACTTGCGGCCCTGATCTCGGTCAGGAGGCTGGAGGGAAGTTGCTGTTCTGTAGCCGGAGGGTCCATGGGTGAGACAGGGTCACACACCTGCCCCTTCTAACAACTTTGGGCCAATCTTTCTCTCCTCCTCCTCTCCCACTCAACGCAGGACGGCCTGTCCCAGCGCATGGTCGAGTGTCTGACGGTGGATCCGAGCGCAATGGCGGAGCAGTTCGAGGAGCAGCGCAGGTCACTGCTGGAGCGGTGCTGGGAGGAGCTGAAGGAGCCGGAGGAGAACGTGCTAATGGCGCTAGAGGAGGAGCTGACTCGGGAGGCCAAGACCTTTCTGAAGACTTTCAGAGGGCGCTATCAGTGTCATGCCAACAACCAGAGTGTCATGGACAGCACTCGCCAAGACCACACTCTCTTTCTGGGAGTGAAGGTGAGTCAGGGGTGGGAGGCTTTGCCCCAGCCCGGGGAACCCCCAGTGAAACATCACAGCCATCCCCACAAGCTTTGGGGCAGGAGATGGGAGTGCTTATCTCTGGCTTCCAGGGTGGCTGCAGAGATGGGAGATTCCAACCCATGCATGGGGGGCCCTGATCTCAGTGAATGGGGTGGAGGGAAGTTGCTGCGTTGTAGCCAGAGGGTCCATGGGTGAGACAGGGTTGCAGACCTGCCCTTTCTAACAGCCTTGGGCCCCCTACTCTCCCGCTCAACACAGGAGCTGACTAAGGAGGCCCAGACCTTCCCGGAGACGTACAGAAGGCGCTATGAGCATCACGCCTTTAACGACAGAGCCATGGACAGGGCCCGCCAAGACCACGCTGACTTTCTGAGGGAGAAGGTGAGTCTGTGGGGTGGGGGGCTGGGCCGCAGCTAAGGGAACCCCAGAGAAAAATCCAGGCCAGTCCCAGGGGCTATTGGCTGTGGGGCAGGAGACAGGAGTTCATACGTCTGGCTCCCAGGATGGCTGCAGAGATGGGAGACTCCAGTGTAGAATGGGGGCTCTGATTTCAGTCAGGGAGTTTTGGCCAGTGCCCGGCACAACACAGGACCCAATCTCAGTCACAGGGGAGGTGGGAAGTTGCTGTGCAGGGGAGGGGGGAAGTAGAGGGTCCTCCAGTAAGATGGGGTCACACACCCCTCCTTCTAACCGCCTTGGGCCCCCCCTCCACTCCCACACAATGTAGGATGCCCTGTCCCAGCACATGTTCAGCTGTCTGAGGGTGACGCCGAGCGCAATGGCGGAGCAGTTCATGGAGAAGCGCAGGTCACTGCTGGAGCGGTGCCGGGAGGAGATGAAGGAGCCGGAGGAGACCCTGATGACGGCGCTAGAGGAGGAGCTGACTCGAGAGGCCAACATCTTCCTGGAGACCTACAGAAAGCGCTATCTGTGTCACTTAACCGATCTGGGCCAGAAGTTGGGGCAGGGGCTGATATTGTTGTTTGCAGCGAAGTAAAGTTTTCGTCACTGAGGCTGGAGAGCTAAGCAGCAGCTGTTAGGGTGGGGCTGGGGGTGGTAGTGGGCTGGACACTACAGCCAGGATGTACGTGTGCAGGGAGGCGGGTAGCAACATCGGGCAGCAGGAAACCGCGAGAGCTGCAGCTGCCCACATCGAAAGGGCATCACCATCGACACAACAGTTGGACCGTGAGCCCCTGCTCTGTGATTTCCACTAAAACACCTTCCAGGGAGGCCTCCAGCCAGGATGGGAAGCCATCAAGGCACAGAAAATTCACCTCTGCCCTCAGAAGTTAGTCCCAGTAGTTATCCTCCCACACTCTGGAATACAGTAGGAAGGAAAAGAATGGCTTAAGACAGACACCTGTCAGCTAGCACTTCAGAGCTTAGTTGAGCTGGGTGAACAATGGGGATTTTTGTTCTCTGGTATGAGGGAGTAGGGAATAGGGAGCATTAACCTTTTAATGTTACATGGGAGTTTTACTAATCTCCTTGTAGGTATTTTACTATCTGCTTGTAGGCATTGTGTGTATCCTCTTTGCAGCTGGTTGTGAACTTGAATGTTCTTTCCAGGGTACCATAGTTTTCTGCCAAATTTCTGAATTCTACTAGGTTAAAATATATAAAAGGAGAAGAATTTTTTCAATATTTTTATTAATCTTTTTCTAAAACAAAAAAGCAAATTCCTCCTGTGCTGGCAGAGGAAAGTCGTGGTTTCATTTACCTTCAGCTTTACATTTACAATGTTCTGAAGAGGTTTAGCAAATAGCTCAGTGGTTGGTGAGCGTGTCAGGAGGAGAGGCATATTCATGCACAGGTATAGTGTGTGCACATGTTGTAGAAAGACATCAGCCTCTGCCCCCCTGCACCTCTGCCTTCCCCAGGATTGCTGGGCCTCCCCCAGTCAGCTGCTAACTTTAGTTTGTTTGACTTGAACAGTTCCTGTTTAGTAACCCCCTAAAGTTTGTTTCAACTCCTCACGCAAATAAAGATAAAATAAAATAAAAATAAAAAAAACCCAGTATCCCCGATAATGTCACGGCAAACCTGGTGGCTGAACTTTGTGACTTTGTCCTCACCCATAACTATTTCACATTTGGGGACAATGTATACCTTCAAATCAGCGGCACTGCTATGGGTACCCGCTTGGCCCCACAGTATGCCAACATTTTTATGGCTGACTTAGAACAACGATGCCTCAGCTCTCGTCCCCTAATGCCCCTACTCTACTTGCTCTACATTGATGACATCTTCATCATCTGGACCCATGGAAAAGAAGCCCTTGAGGAATTCCACCATGATTTCAACAATTTCCATCCCACCATCAAACTCAGCCTGGACCAGTCCACACAAGAGATCCACTTCCTGGACACTACTGTGCTATTAAGGGATGGTCACATAAACACCACCCTATACCGGAAACCTACTGGCTGCTATGCCTACCTACATGCCTCCAGCTTTCATCCAGACCACACCACACGATCCATCATCTACAGCCAAGCTCTACGATAAAACTGCATTTGCTCCAACCCCTCCGACAGAGACAAAAACCTACAAGATCTCTATCAAGCATTCTTAGAACTACAATACCCACCTGCTGAAGTGAAAAAACAGATTGACAGAGCCAGAAGAGTACCCAGAAGTCACCTACTAAAGGACAGGCCCAACAAAGAAAATAACAGAACACCACTAGCCATCACCTTCAGCCCCCAACTAAAATCTCTCCAGCGTATCATCAGAGATCTACAACCTATCCTGAAAAATGATCCCTCACTATCACAGATCTTGGGAGACAGACCAGTCCTCGTTTACAGACAGTCCCCCAACCTGAAGCAAATACTCTCCAGCAACCACACACCACACAACAAAAACACTAACCCAGGAACCTATCCTTGCAACAAAGCCAACTCTGTCCACATATTTATTCAAGTGACACCATCATAGGACCTAACCACATTACCCACACCATCAGGGGCTCGTTCACCAGCACATCTACCAATGTGATCTATGCCATCATGTGCCAGCAATGCCCCTCTGCCATGTACATTGGCCAAACCAGACAGTCCCTATGCAAAAGAATAAATGGACACAAATCTGACATCAGGAATCATAACATTCAACAACCAGTAGGAGAACACTTCAATCTCTCTGGCCACTCAGTAACAGACTTAAGGGTGGCAATTTTGCAACAGAAAAGCTTCAAAAACAGACTCCAATGAGAAACTGCTGAGCTTGAATTAATATGCAAACTAGATACCATTAATTTGGGTTTGAATAGAGACTGGGAGTGGCTGGGTCATTACACGTATTGAATCTATTTCCCTCTGTTAAGTATCCTCCCACCTTTTTGTCACCTGTCTAAATGGGCCATCTTGATTATCACGACAAAAGTTTTTTTCTCCTGCTGATAATAGCTCATCTTAATTAATTAGCCTCTTACAGTTTGTATGGCGACTCCAACCTTTTTATGATTCTCTGCATGTATATATCTATCTTCTTCCTATATGTTCCATTCTATGCATCCGACGAAGTGGGCTGTAGCTCACAGTAGCTTATGCTCTAATAAATTTGTTAATCTCTATGGTACCACAAGTCCTCCTGTTCTTTTTACTAGTTTACTGTCTGCATTAATACTAGATGTTTTTCGGGATATAAGGGTGTGACTTCACTGAGGGATGATACTTGATGGCCAGCATATAACCTGAGCCCAGGAGGGGGTTGGGGCCAGGTGACACCTTCTGCCTGGAAACTGGACAAAGGCTGGCGGGGCAGCTAGGGTGTGTGTCTGGGGGAGACTGCTGGAGGCAGTTTCAGTTTGGAGCTGGCTGGGGAGATGGGGGAAGGCCCAGAACCTGGGTCTGCGCTTCCCACCCCACCCTAATTTGGACCTGACTGTGGGGTCCTGTTTTCTGGACCTACAAGCTCTGTTTTAGACTGTGTTCCTGTTGTCTAATAAACCATTTGTTTTCCTGGCTGGCTGAGAGTCACAGTGAATCACAGGAAGTTGGGGGTGCAGGGCCCTGACTCCCCCACACTCCGTGACATCTGGTTGTTCTGAAAAATTGAAAAAAAAATTGGCAGATTGAGAAGTCGAAAAAATTCCATTTAGGATCAAATGAAAAGTTTTGTTTGAGCTGAAATTAAAGGGTTTTTTTTTTTCAGTTTCAAGCAGGGGGTTTTTGTTTTTATTTTTTTCTTTAATTTTTAATTTTAAAAAATGGAAGTAAATTTAAAAACTGAACATCATTTGGAACTGGTAAAATGGTAATGTTCCATTTTGAAAATGTCAACATGGGATTTTTGGAATTTTGGCTGTTATTTGTTTGTTCCCCAAATGAACAAGTTGGCAAAACTAACAAAAAAATTTCAACCTGTTTTGTTGTCTCTCGTGCTACTTTTTCACGGGGGTGGGGGTGGGGGGGTAAGAAGGGGAGTTTGGGCCCAAAAGCTTCCGCCAGCTCCAACGTTAAAGGGAGAGTTATTAGCTTTGGTTATCAAAGCCAGAATTATTAGCTTTGGTTCTCATTCTGGTCTCCCGCAAACCTACAAAATTGTTTTAATTGGGAATGGCCAATGCCTGTGAATTCAGAAGAAGAAAGGACCCCAGAAGGTGTTAAATGGGGCCCCACTCTTGGGGCGGGTGGGGGAGCAATAGGAGGCAACTGGACTCATGCACAGGAGGCTGCTGGAGAAGCCAGACGTTCCTGGGCTAACATCAGGGGATGGTAGGACTCTAGGTAGACAGACATGCAATAGGCTGTTGTTTTAACAACATTTTCTCTTATGCTACATTTCTGCTGCTAAATAAACAATGCTTCAGTTGTTTGGTCACTGGATACGGCTGGTTACAGACTCCTGAAGGGCAAGACAGCACGTGCTAACCCCATTGGTTCCGCTAGGACACAACTGTATATCCATGGGGGGCTCGGTCTGAGAGCAGGCCAAGGGCACGACTCCACCCCAGAGGTAATGGGGACAAAGCCTGCAGGGATGCACTGGGGTGCAGCTAGCCCTGTACCCCATATGTCCAAGGGAGGCTACCAGGTGGGGAACCCCATGGGGGAATCCTTCTTCCTCCTTCTCCTGATGGTTGCCCACCATGTCCATGCCTGACCTGCTGGCATCAGCAGCTCCCCTCGCTCCATGAAGAGCTTTGGAATCTTCCATGACAAAAGGTCTCAGAAAGACCTTTGAATGGGCAGGTTCCCAGGGATGTGATGCTGGATGTGACAGCCAGGATACTGGGGATAGGTTCCCAGGGAGGTGAATAACCAGGCCAGGAGGGATTAGCTGAGATCCACCTGTGCAAATTGCTAGAGCAAAGTCCCAGGCCCCTCTGGTGAGTGGAAACCCAGAGCTGTCCCTCCCAGGCAGTGAAAGGAAGGGCAGGCTGTGTGTCTGTCTGTGCTACGAATGGCAGGTGCCAGGGTGCACCCAGAGATGGTGTCAGAGCAGCAGCGAAAGCGAAACCATGACACTTGGGAAAACAAAGTCTTTCCCTCTCCTAGCCTTATTGTCGGCAACTCCTGGCCTATTTTAGTGGAAACTTTCTCCAAATTTCAGCTGGAGGCACACACCCCCAGGTCAATGTCTGCAACAGCAGTAGAGGATCCAGTCCCAGAGACCCAGACAGAACCAGTCCCAGAACCAGAACCAGTGGAACAACCAGCACCAGACCCATTGCCAGCACTGAACCCAGTACTTGCAACCTCAACACCCGAGGGCCCCACCAAACCTGAACCGGCAGCAGCCCATAACCCTACACAAGAGGCTCAGCCAGAGCCTGAATCCCAACATAGTGTCCCAGCGGAGAGCGGTTCACAGTGAACGGAAACAGCCCCATCCCCTACATCGCTTCCAGAGGGACCAAGCATAGGTCCACAATCCAATGAGGAACTGATGTCTCCTGCATCAAGGGAACATTTCCAGATCAAACAGGAAGCAGATGAAAGCCTCCAGAGAGCTTGAATGGTGGCACGGAGCAACCCACCGCCTCTCAGCTCTTCTAATCGATCCAGGTTTGTTGTAGAAAGAGGACTTTTATACAAGGAAACTCTTTCTGGTGGACACCAGGAAGACTGGCATCCTCAGAGACAGTTGGTAGTTCCAACTAAATATACCGGGCCAAGCTCTTGAGCTTAGCCCACGATCACCCTAGTGGCCATGCTGGGGTGAACAGGACCAAAGACCATTTGTGGGGGTCATTCCACTGGGAGGGAATGGGAAAGGATGTTTCTACCTATGTCCGGTCTTGTGAAGGATGCCAAAGAGTGGGAAAGCCCCAAGACCAGGTCAAAGCCCCTCTCCAGCCACTCCCCATCATTGAAGTTCCATTTCAGCAAGTAGCTGTGGATATTCTGGGTCCTTTTCCGAAAAAGACCCCCAGAGGAAAGCAGTACATACTGACTTTCATGGATTTTGCCACCCGATGGCCGGAAGCAGTAGCTCTAAGCAACACCAGGGCTAAAAGTGTGTGCCAGGCACCTGCAGACATTTTTGCCAGGGTAGGTTGGCCCTCCGACATCCTCACAGATGCAGGGACTAATTTCCTGGCAGGAACTATGGAAAACCTATGGGAAGCTCATGGGGTAAATCACTTGGTTGCCACTCAATACCACCCTCAAACAAATGGGATGGTGGAGAAGTTTAATGGAAGTTTGGGGGCCATGATACGTAAATTCGTAAATGAGCACTCCAGTGATTGGGACCTAGTATTGCAGCAGTTGCTCTTTGCCTACAGAGCTGTACCACATCCCAGTTTAGGGTTTTCCCCATTTGAACTTGTATATGGCCATGAGGTTAAGCAGCAATGGGAGGGATTTACACCTTCTCCAGGAACTAACATTCTGGACTTTGTAACCAACCTACAAAACACCCTCCGAACCTCTTTAGCCCTTGCTAAAGAAAACTTACAGGATGCTCAAAAAGAGAAAAAAGCCTGGTATGATAAACATGCCAGAGAGCATTCCTTCAAAGTAGGGGAGCAGGTCATGGTCTTAAAGGCGCTCCAGGCCCATAAAATGGAAGCATCGTGGGAAGGGCCATTCACGGTCCAGGAGCACCTGGGAGCTGTTAATTATCTCCTAGCATTCCCCACCTCCAACCGAAAGCCTAAGGTGTACCATATTAATTCTCTAAAGCCCTTTTATTCCAGAGAATTAAAGGTTTGTCAGTTTACAGCCCAGGGAAGAGACGACGCTGAGTGGCCTGAAGGTGTCTACTACAAAGGGAAAAGTGCTGGTGGTGTGGAAGAGGTGAACCTCTCCATGACCCTTGGGCGTATGCAGCGACAGCAGATCAAGGAGATGTGCACTAGCTACGCGCCAATGTTCTCAGCCACCCCAGGACTGACTGAACGGGCATACCACTCCATTGACACAAGTAATGCTCACCCAATTAAAGTCCAACCTTACTGGGTGTCTCCTCAAGCTAAAACTGCTATAGAACGGGAGATCCAGGATATGTTACAGATGGTATAATCTGCCCCTCTGGAAGTGCATGGGCATCTCCAGTGGTTCTAGTTCCCAAACCAGATGGGGAAATACGTTTTTGCGTGGACTACCATAAGCTAAATGCTGTAACTCGCCCAGACAATTATCCAATGCCACGCACAGATGAACTATTAGAGAAACTGGGACGGGCCCAGTTCATCTTTACCTTGGACTTAACCAAGGGGTACTGGCAGGTACCGCTAGATGAATCCGCCAAGGAAAGGTCAGCCTTCACCACACATGTCGGGCTGTATGAATTTAATGTACTCCCTTTCGGGCTGCAAAATGCACCCGCCACCTTCCAAAGACTTGTAGATCGTCTCCTAGGGGGATTAGGAGAATATGCAGTATCCTACCCTGACGTTGTGGCCATATTTTCGGATTTCTGGGCAGAACACCTCGAACATCTACAAAAAGTCTTTGAGCGCATAAGGGAGGCAGGACTAACTGTTAAGGCTAAGAAGTGTCAAATAGGCCTAAACAGAGTGACTTCCCTTGGACACCAGGTGGGTCAAGGAACTATCAGCCCCCTACAGGCCAAAGTGGATGCTATCCAAAAGTGTCCTGTCCCAAAGTCAAAGAAACAGGTTCAATCCTTCTTAGGCTTGGCCGGTTATTACAGATGATTTGTACCACAATACAGCCAAATCGCTGCCCCACTGACAGACCTAACCAAAAAGAAACAGCCAAATGCTGTTCTGCGGACCGAAGAGTGTCAGAAGGCCTTTAACCACCTTAAAGCGACACTCATGTCTGACCCTGTACTAAGGGCCCCAGACTTTGACAAACCGTTCCTAGTAAACACACATGCGTCCGAGCGTGGTACGGAGCAGTTTTAATGCAGAAAGGACCTGATCAAGAATTCCATCCTGTAGTGTTTCTCAGCAAAAAACTGTCTGAGAGGGAAAGCAACTGGTCAGTCACTGAAAAAGAATGTTACGCCATTGTCTATGCCCTGGAAAAGCTATGCCCATATGTTTGGGGACGGCGTTTCCACCTGCAAACCGACCATGCTGCACTACAGTGGCTTCATACCGCCATGGGAAATAACAAAAAACTTATTCGGTGGAGTTTAGCTCTCCAAGATTTTGATTTTAACATCCAACACATCTCAGGAGCTTCTAACAAAGTGGCTGATACACTCTCCTGTGAAAGTTTCCCATAATCAACTAGTAAAAATCATCCTTGAGATGTGGAAAATATTGTTAGTCTTTATGTACTTGGTAGTATATTTAGAGGTGCATGTGTCTTATTAACTCTGTTTTTTCCTAGAGCTCCAGGAAGAAATCCCAGCCAGTGTTCCACTCTAGCTGAGATTTGGGGGGCATGTCATAAATATAAAGGAAAGGGTAAATCCCTTTAAAATCCCTCCTGGCCAGAGGAAAAATCCTCTTACCTGGAAAGGGTTAAGAAGCTAAAGGTAACCTCGCTGGCACCTGACCAAAATGACCAATGAGGAGACAAGATACTTTCAAAAGCTGGGAGGAGGGAGAAAAACAAAGGGTCTGGGGCTGTCTGTATGCTGATTTTGCTTGGGATAGAACAGGAATGGAGTCTTAGAACTTTTAGTAAGTAATCTAGCTAGGTATGTGTTAGCTTATGATTTCTTTAAATGGCTGAGAAAAGAACTGTGCTGAATAGAATGACTATTCCTGTCCGTGTGTCTTTTTTGTAACTTAAGGTTTTGCCTAGAGGGATTCTCTATGTTTTGAATCTAATTATCCTGTAAGGTATCTACCATCCTGATTTTACAGAGGTGATTCCTTTACTTCTATTAAAAGTCTTCTTGTAAGAAAACTGAATGCTTTTTCATTGTTCTAAGATCCAAGGGTTTGGGTCTGTGGTCACCTATGCAGATTGGTGAGGATTTTTACCAAACCTTCCCCAGTAAGTGGGGTGCAAGGGTTGGGAGGATTTTGGGGGGAAAGATGTGTCCAAACTATGTTTCCCAGTAAACCCAGATAAAGTTTGGTGGTGGTAGTGGAAATCCAAGGGCAAAGGGTAAAATTAATTTGTACCTTGGGGAAGTTTTAACCTAAGCTGGTAAAAGTAAGCTTAGGAGGTTTTATGCAGGTCCCCACATCTGTACCCTAGAATTCAGAGTGGGGAAGGAACCTTGACAGCTCCAATCTCCCCTGCCTCAATTACAGTTCTGGGCTTCCCATCTAGGATGTATCTTTCTATTTCCTCAGGAACACCCTCTAAGAACTGTGCCATTTGCATTAGGAAGGGCAAATCTTCTGGAGATTTAACACTTGCTCCTGATATCCAGGCATCCCAATGTTTCACAATGTGGTAGGCATGTCAGGTAAATGACATGTCTGGTTTCCACCTTAGGGCTCTGAACCATCAACGGGAATGCTCAGGTGTTAGCCCCATTCTGACTCTCGCCTTGGTTTTAAACAGTTCATACTTGTTCATGTGTTCCTTAGGCACTTCAGCCACCACCTCAGCTAAGGGTCCACTGAGCTGCAGCCTCAGCTCTACCACGTTTTGGTCTGTAGAGATGTTGTACCCAAGGCAGGCCCTTTTGAAGTTTTCTGAGAAGGCCTCTGTATCATCGCCTGCCTTGTAAGTGGGGAACTTTCTGGGATGGGAAGTGGTACCTGGAGAGGGATTGCTAGGGTTTGTTGGTATATTCTGCTGAGCCTTTCCCTTCTCCATCTCCAGTGCATGCTTCCTCTCTTTTTCCTTCTCCTCCAGTTCTTTGTCCCTTGCCTCCATAGCTCTCCTGTGGGCAGCCTCTTGGTTTTTTTCTGCCTCTTTCGCTGCCTCCATATCTTTGTCCTTTGCCACCATTTCTTTGTCCTTTACCTCCATAGCTCTCCTGTGGGCAGCTTCTAGGGCTTTTTCTGCCTCTTTCACTGCCTCCAGTCTGATTAACTCCAATTTGTGTTGTGTCTTGGTTTCTGCCATGTTTGCCTCTCTGTTTTTAACTAACTTTACACCCAAGAGATAGAAATAAAACAAACAAACAAAAAAACCTTGGCTTGTAAAATTTTGCTGTGCTGTAATATGATACCTATATTCTCTGATAGTGATTGTCAGCCTACAGAAAAATCCTAACACCTTTGTCTCCAGGCAAATAGATAGAAAACCCCTCTAGTGTGTCTTTGGTAAAAAAAAAACTTCTTCAGGTCTGTGAAGACTAATGAATTTTCCTGCAGGAGGATAACTACCCTGCTTTTAGGTAGAGAAAACTCCAGCTCACAAAAGAGAATTCTCTTTTGTCTCTGTTCTGGCCCCCAAGCAGAGACAAAAAGAACCCCTCTAACTGCTTTCAGCTTAAAACCTGCTTTCCAGCAGCCCAAAGGGAAAAAAATATTTCCTTTTAAAATCTGTGCTTCTGGTTCAGAAAATCTCAAATTGATCTCAAAATGATTTCAAGTTAATTTCACCACTCTGCCACCATGTTTTTTACCAGCTTAGGTTACACTTTCCCAAGGTACAACCTATTTTCCTTTTTCCCTTGAACTTTATTGCTGCCACCACCAAGCATCTAACGGATATATAACAGGGAAAGAGCCCGCTTGAAACGTCTTTCCCCCCAAAATCCTCCACAAACCCTACACCCCCTTTCCTGGGAAAGGCTTGATAAAAATCCTCACCAATTTACATAGGTGAACACAGACCCAAACCATTTGCCATTAGCAGACACACACAGCCTGCCCTTCCTTTCACTGGCTGGGAGTGGGAGGGACAGCTCTGGGTTTCCACAAACCAGAGGGGACTGGCACTTTGCTCTAGCTCTTCCCAAAGGTGGATCCCAGCTGATCTCTCATGGCCTGGTCATTCACGTGCACAGGAACCTGCCCCCCAGTATCCTGGCTGACATGTCCAGCATCATATCCTTGGGAACTTGTACATTTCATGGCCTTTCTGGAACCTTTTGCCCTGGAAGATCCCAAAGCCCTTCATGGAGCGAGGGGAGCTGCTGGTGCCAGCTGCTCAGCCAGGGACGAGGTAGGCAACCGTCAGAAGAAGGCGGAAGAGGGATTTCCCCATGGGGTTCCCCACCTGGTAACCTCCCCTGGACATGTGGGGTACAGGGCTGGGTGCACCCTCAGTGCAGCCCTGCAGGCATCATCCCCATTACCTCTCATGGGGTGGAGTCGTGCCCTTGGCCTGCTCTCAGACTGAGCCCCTCATGGCTGGGTAAGTTTCCATTGGGCTGCTGTGAGTTGGCCACTCCAATTCTCTGGTGAGTGCCAAGGAGAAGGCACTTCCCGCTGTATCCGCTGCGGGTGGGGTTTTGGGTTGCCTGGGGACCCGAGAGGGCAGCACCCCAAACTCTAATGGGAATGATACAGCGGTTACTGAGCTCAGCCCGCTGGAAACACCCTGCCCTCCAGGAAGTCTCAGAAATGCCAGGTGCCATTGCTCCTGTTCTTATTGCAGGTGGGCTGCCTTGGGCATCCTGAATCTCTCCCCCAGCTCACAGGGCCCCGGGGCTCCTGGACAAAGCGCAGCTGGCCAGAGCACACCGCCCCGGCCAGGCATTATCCACAGGCAGGGAGAGGGGATTGATGGAACGTCACTGGAGCAGATCTGGGCACCGAGCCTGGCAGTTCTGATGGCCAGAGCCAGCCCTGCACCGTCTCCTGGCAGATCTCGGACTGTCCTGCTGCTGAGATACCCACAGTCACAGATCTTATCTCTGCCAGTGCCCCTCAAACCCAACCCCCTGCCCCCTGCTAGACCAGCCCTGGGCTCCTGCTTTCCCCACCACAGTTCTGCTACTGTAGCTCACCCTGGAGAACAGACTCGAGCACAGACCCGTTTGTCTCTGATGTTTTCCATGCCTCCCTTGCTCTCTGCATCTCTCTCTGCACAGAGTAACGGGCTGGCTGCTCCCGCCTCAGTTTTTATTTCAGGCTCTGGCTTTAGTCACTGGATGCCCTGGACGTGGCTAAGGAATCTTGGCTCATCTCCCTTGAAATATTTTTGGAGGGGACAGTTGGCGCAAGGATGGAGCCCTGGGCAGGTTCCCTGGACCCTTGGCCGGGGCCTGGACCCTCAGCACTGGTGAGGGACACTGGGGTATACCGGAACTAAAGTTTGTACTTGGGGTCCATATTTTTGAGCTTACCCTGCGGGCAACCCGCCTGGACAAGAACCAGGTGTGGGGTCACTCTGATGACGTGGATGTTGGCCAAGGCGGGGTGAGAGCCCTGGATGGAGATGGGGAGCAAAGATGGAGGGGCTTCACAGCCGTGGAGGGAATAACTCTTTGGGTGGTAGAGACATGGCTGGTACATAAAAACCCGCAACCCCCTTGCATCTAGAAGAGTTGAGCGAAGAGCTGGAATTGCCTTGTTTAGGCAGAGCTCACCAAAAAGGCCAGTTGTCAGGCCCGGGACAAGTAGACTGAAAAGCAGAGCAAAGCAACAGCTGGATTCAGCCATAGCCCAACAGGGTTTGGTGGGGGAACCGCCATGGGAGAGCGTACTACAACGGGAGCAGAGGAGTTCACGGCAGCCATCCATGGCAGCCTAGCGACTCCCGTGAGGCCTCCCTGTCCTAGCTGCTGGAACCGCGATTGCTGGGCAGGTGATAGACCCCCCAGAGCTGCTCATGGGCCAGAGGCCCTGATTTTCCTGAACTCCCAGAAACTCAAACTGTGAGCGAAGAAGTTGGGGAGCCATGAGGTGAGGGTGGGGGCAGAACAAACTGCGTTCAGGGTCCAACTGTTGGGACTGTGACTGATGCGCCCTGAGGTACAGAGTGATGGAAGGCGTTAAACTGTAAATATACGTCCCCAGTCAACCCGGCCCTTCCCTTCACTTTGCTGCCCCCAGCAAAGTTCATTTCTTCAAACCTCTGCAATGGTGAGTGGGTAGAGACTTGCCTGGCAAAGGTGCCCAGCGTGGTTACAGGTTCCTAGATGACTGGGGGCAGAGACAGGAAGGGCTCGACCTCGACCTGGCCCTGGTAGCTGCCGATGCTGCTGGCAGAAGGGTGGCACATACCGCAAAATTGTAACGTGCTTCCTTGAGTCCAAATGGAACAGGCTAAAGCAGGTTACCCCACCTAAACCAAGCTCCTTGCATCTCAGACCAGCACCGCTGGCCCCCTCTTGCCGAATCGCTGCCCCTTTGCTTCAGCGGTGAAGGATACAAGGGCATCCGTTTACCTTCTCCTTCTACCCGCCGAAAGTTTGTTTGGCCTGAA
The DNA here is from genome assembly GCF_965152275.1 of Natator depressus. Classification (NCBI taxonomy): domain Eukaryota; kingdom Metazoa; phylum Chordata; order Testudines; family Cheloniidae; genus Natator; species Natator depressus. Next base: position 2,459,630 of record NC_134239.1, read on the forward strand.
AGTCAGGAGCACGTTCCCCTCCCACCGTGGTTTATTCTCCAGCATGATGACCCCATAGCTTTGTGTTACCTTCGTATGTCCATGGGGCATGCATGAGGCTGGCTTACAAAGTTTAATTGACGTCAACCGAGGTGGACTGACAAATGTACGTCCTACATCTGGCAGAAACTTCTCTGCTGACCCTGCCTTTATTCAGACTTGAAAACGTGTTTTCCAAATGCACATATGCGCGTAGCTCCTCACCTCATGACAGGGCCTACATTTCACACAGATATCAATACCGTGTGCTCCTGGGATGCATTCCATGCATTACAAGACACTATTTGTGGCTAAATACCATGACAGCAGTGTGTTAGGTGCAGCGAGTTTGTCTGGACTGTTAGGAGTTGCTGACACAGGGCACTGAACCCGCTGCCAGCAGGTACCGATGGGCCTGGGTGTCACACAGTCATTGGAGGTTTTCAGGAGCGGGTTGGACCAATGTCCCTTCTTAGAATCTGTGGACGACGGCTTCCCCGCTGTGGAGTGGTTTGTGGTTGACATGTCTGGGCCACGCTACAGCCCTGTCACCGCATTCATCACCCCCAGATTGGGTCGGTGGGGGCCGATGTTCAGATCAGGGGGTCGTATCAGACAGCTCCTTAGTGCTGTCCTCCTCCTCCCCTTGGCTGACGGTGCCCTCAGCCTGGTTCTTATCCCGCTGGGCGATGTTCCCACCAACTCCCCATCCCACGCCCCCACTCACACACATCCCGGCCAAGGTGCCCACCCCAACATCCATAGCCATGCGACGCGCAGTGGCAGATCCCGCAGCAGCAGCTCCACCCACCGGTGCCAGGAGCAGCCCTCCCACAGCAACACCCGCTGAAACGGCAAATGTCTTGAAGCACTTCCTGTAGGTCTCCAGGAAGGTCTTGGCCTCCCCCATCAGCTCTTTCTCCAGCTCCGTCAGCAGGGCCTCTTTCTTCTGCCTCAGCTCCTCCTCCAGCTCCGTCCCCAGGGCCTCTTTCTTTGGCAGCATGTCTGTCTGGCACTGCCCCAGCAAGTCCCCACGACGCTCTGCGAACTGCTCGGCCATTTTGCCCGGCCTCACCTTCAGGCATTTAAGTGGGTTCCTGGAGTCGGTGTCCTGCAGTAGTAGCGAGAGAAGACAGCCAGGAGTATTAGATGTGGCAAGTGCTGCATAGACCTCCACCAAGACTGGGGCCCTTGTTGTAGAAACACCCTCCAACTGAGATCAGGGCTGCCATCGTGCCAGGATCCCACAACTCAAATTGGACCCCCCGTCATGCCAGCTGCTACAGAGACAAATCCCCCAAGTGAGATTGGGGCCCCAGGTGTGCGAGGTGCTGCACACCCCTCACCCCATGACTGAGACTGGGCCCCCATTATGCCGGGTGAGGCACAGTTCTCTGGACTGAGATCGGGGCTGCCATCATGCCAGGTGCTGCCCAGAGCCCCCAAACTGAGTTGCCCGCCCCCAAAGGTTTGGGATTGGAGTCTCTCATCTCTTCAGCCACCCTGGGAGCTGGAAATGTGAACTCCCACCTCATTCCCAAAGTCCACAGCCCGGTGGGCTGCCCGGGATGGTTCCCTGAGGTTCCCCTGGTGGGAGGCACAGCCCTCCTGTCCCAGATTCACCTTCTCCCTCAGAAACTCAGCGTGGGCTGCGCGGGCCCTGGCCAGGGCTCTCTGCATGGTGTGACACAGATAGCGCCTTCGGTAGGTCTCCAGGAAGGTCTCGGCCTCCCGAGTCAGCTCCGCCTCTAGGGACTTCAGCAGGGTCTCCTCCGGCTCCTTCAGCTCCTTCCGGCACCGCCCCAGCAGTGACCTGCGCTGCTCTGCCAAGTGCTCCGCCATTGCGCTCGGATCCACCGTCAGACAGTCGTCCATGCAGCGGGACAGGTCATCCTGCGTTGAGCCGGAGAGGAGAGGAGAATAGTGGGGTGCAAGGGGCTAGAAGGGGCGGGTGCGCGACCCCGTCTCACCAATAGACCCTCTGGCTACTGCAGAGCAACTTCCTCCACCCTCATGACCGAGATCCAGGCCACTGCTGTGCCGGGGTTGCAGTCTCCCATCTCCGCAGCCCCCTGAAAGGGGATATGAGGTCTCCTCTCCTGCCACAAAGCCCGTAACCCACGGGGTTGGCTGGGATGTTTCCCTGGGGTTCCCCTGGCTGGGGGCACAGCGACTCCCCTGGACTCACCTTCTCCTGCAGAAACTCGGCGTGGGCTGCGCTGGCCCTGTCCAGGACTCTCTGGTTGTGGAAGGTGTTGGCCATCTGTGCGGGAGGACAAGGCTGGGGTGAGCCGCAGTTTATGGGACCCCGACTCCACCTAGGGGCTGCAGCTTCCACCGCAGCAACCTCATGGAACAAGCGACATCGCTAGCCCGTGTGGTAGCTGCTTGGGGCTGCTGGTGCCAAAACTTTCAATTCGATCCCCGCAGCAGCCCAGCCTCGGCTCCCTTCCTGCTCCGACCTGCACTTTGCCCTTGTGGCCCTTTCCTGTAGCCGAGGACTTTGGAAACCCCTGTCCCAGCCGGGCTCGGCCTGAGGCGCATGCCCGAGAGAGCATGAGTGAAAGCGGCTCTCGTAGGGCTGGTGGGATTTCGGGTTTTTTTTATTGATTTCCAGGAGGCAGGTGAATCTCAGCTGTTGTTTGGGGGTGGGGGCTGGGTTAAATCTTCTTGTGGACTCTGGAACGGTCTCTGCTGTGCAGCTGTTGTGGAGTGGCTATTGTGGAGTAGTTATTCTGTTCTAGCTGGGCCGGTCTACTCCCCCCAGGCAGAGAAGCTCCCCGCATCCGATTCTCCTCACGTAGCTCCTATCGCAGCCCATCTGAGGCTGACGCCCAAGAGAACTTGACAGACGATGTCAAAGGGTCTGTCTACCCTGGGTCCTGCCCGGCTGCGGGGGAAGGCGGCGTGACTCGGACGTGGAGGGCTCGGTGAGGGCTGTGCTGGGACGCTGCCCGGCTGGCAGATCAGACCGAAGGAGCCAGGGCTGAAGTTCTGCTCAGCCGGCCCGATTCCCAGCTCCCCAGAGGCCCCGTGACGCCGGGTGGAAAGGTCCGTGCTGCCGGCCCCAGCACAGGGGGTGGGCTGGGGGGCATGGCTGGAGCACGCTGTGCCATGGTTACGCCCCACTCCCCAGAGGGGCCAGTGAACAGAGCCCCTGAATCCACCTTGTCCTGCCCCCTGCCCCTGCCACTGCATGTGCCTCCCATGATGCACCAGGGCCATGATACATGCACCAGGAGAGGAGATGCTGGTGCATTGTGGGAAATGTGGTTCATGGGATGCCTGAATCTCCTCTCTACCTCCAGCACTCAGGTCAGTCTACACCTCCCATGGTGCCCTGCAGCTTTGATGCACCGCACCCTCACCAGGAAAGGATACCATGGCGCTTGGTGGGAGATGTAGTTTGGTTGCTCTAACCTCCCATTCTCCTCTGTGGGCTGGTCTCATGGGAGGTGCAGTGCAAGCTGCGAGACCAACCCACAGAGGAGAATGATTATCTCTTGGGGAGAGGAGGGTGGTGCCTGGTACCTGCAGTGCATCATGGGATGTGTAGTTCCACCAGGGGCCCAACCCGTAGAGGAGAATGGAGAGCGTGAGGCACAAGAACTGTAATTCCCAAGAGCTGTGGCAATGGCCTTTCCACACAGGAGATGTTTGGGGGTATTGCTGGACACTCCAAGTTTTCTGCAGGAAAAACACCCCCATTTTCAGACCTGCTCTTAAAAACTCCTCTCGTTTAAACACCAACAGGAGTTGCCTGGGGAAAAACAGGATTTGGTGCTATGGGTCTCAAGGGAAAAATTCTTCTACCCTGAAGTCCGAGAAAATAAGATTTCACCCAGACTCTTTCCCAGTCACCTCCTGCAGCCTGGATCCAGCTCCCAACATTGCCCCAACCCTGACATGGACGGGTGAGGGGACACACCCCATGATCAGGTCAGAGACAGAAATGGTACCTGACAGGGAGAGGAGAAGCCGGAGCGATGGTTCTTCATGACATTAGACAAATTCTGCAAAGGAACCAAAAGAAATCATCACGTCACAGACTCCACAGGGCTTAGAAAAGCTGGGAACAGGGGGATGGCTCGTCCGGTGCTGAGATGCAGCCACCTCTGGGGTGGGGCAGCTGGGGAATTGGGGGCATTGGGGTCATCACTGACTGCAAGGAGAGAGCATCCCCTTCCTGCTCCCTCCAGCACAGCTGGCCGCTCCCCACCTTTATCTTGGCAGCGAGCTGTGTCCCGGTGAGCAGGTCCCCATGCTGGTCCAGCCGGACGTGTTGACCAGCCGAGCTCACCAGGGTGGTGACATAGTCCCTCAGGCTCTCCCTGAAATTCTCACCCATGTCTGCAAAGGGGAGAGAGACAGATGATGGTGGGGGATAATATAGGACCTGTCTGATCCCCCTTCTCTCTACCTGCCACGCACGGGCATGATCAGCGCCGCAGTCACATTGCTCTGCACATGGCAGGGGGCTTAGAGCTGCTGTCCTGGGTCCCTTACCTCTCAGCCTTCCCTCGCTCCCCATCGTGATCCGCTCGCCAGGGAAGGGCATCAGGTAACAGCGGCTGCTGCTTCTGCTCAGCGCTTCCAAGGCCTTGGGGTGTTTGCAAGGGGTCTTCGCCTCCAGCATCTGCCAGGGCCAGGGGTAATGGTTACATTGACACACAGAAACCTGTGTTAATGTCAGCCAGACCCGCTCCAGAGAGGGCCTGGAGGAGCCCAGCCTCATTTTTGGTAGACGTTGGAAGGGGGGCAGTGAACAAGGCAGGGGACAGCAGGAAGCGAAAGAAGTGTCTGTCAGTCCCAGTCTCCCCGCTCCAAGTCCCTGTCTCCCCACCCCAGGTCCCAGGCTCTGCAGACTCCTTGTCCCACTCTGCTCTGTTCACTCCCCCTGGCCTGGCTTTTCTCCCCTCCCCTTTGCAATCAAACTGCTTCCTCCTCCACGCTGCCTGGGCTCATTGAGTGTAGGGCAGCGACAGGTGCCCGGCCTGGAGCAGCAATTGCAGGGAAAGTCCAGCTTTGCGTCCGCAGCCCCCAGCTGGAGGTTGCTCCGTGCGGATGGATTCTTTGGAGACGTCAGCGGCTAAATTCACGACCAGTGTTTCTCAGCCTTGTTGTGCTCGTGACCCCCTTTGGCCTTAAATTTGGACCCCTGTACTTGAAAAAAATGGTGACTTCCACCTTAAATTTGGACTTCAGCTTCAGCTGTGGCCGCCATGGGCTGAAGCCGATTCCCGAGCCCCGGACGTCCATGGCTGAAGCATGTAATTTAGCTTTGCAGGGTCCCCTGTCGTGCGGGGCCCTGGACAAATATTCTGCTTGCCACACCCTAACTCCAGCCCTGCACTTGTGACCCCCCGCCTTCACACAACCTCCCTGCGGTTCCACCTCCCCCAGGTTGGAAACACTGGAGCCATCATCCCTTTGAGGGAAAGGCCCCATGTCCCATTCCTCCATTCTCTGAGTCCCACAGTCACCTGTCGGACGTGTCTCAGATGCTGCTTCCCACCGTCCGTTCCAAGGACCGGGGAGCTGCTCCAATCCCGCACCAGCAGGTCTAGATGCTGCAGGGGAGACAGGAGGGGAGTGAGGGTCTCTGGGGGTGAGGGGATGCTGGGTTGGGGAGAAGGTTGATGTCTGGAGGGAAGACCTCAGCCCCTAGGGAATGGGGCAGGGGGTGCATGGGGCAGGAGCAGGCTGTGGAGTGGGGGAGGGGTCTTCAGCACATGCTCAAAGTCCCCAGCCATTTGGTAGCATCGTCATCAGCCGGGTGCAGAGCCAGTAGCCCACCCTCGAAGTGCGTGGGCACTCGTCAAGGATATGCGACATAGGCTGAAGTTGGCCACAGCTACATCCCTGGTCATCAGAGAAACCCCATCTGAAGAGACGGGCCGCACAATTGCCCTGCCCTGTTAGGAACCAGCTCAGGTGCCTTGGCAGCTCGAAATGTGGTGGAGCAATGGTGGGATCAGTGATTAATGACGGTCATCGCTGACCACTCATTGCACCGAGGCGATTGCACTGTCATGTCCTGTAGTGGCAGAAATGACCCTGAAGGGCGTCTACAAGACAGGGAGGCTGGCAGGGAGCCGAAGAGGCCTGCGTACAAAGGCAGGTCGCTGTTCTCATGGATCTTGGCCAGCGGCATGACAGAGGCCCCCTCACGGTGAATATGGGGTGGTCCAAGTATTGTCAGCCGCAGCAGCGGATACCCATAACGTCCCTATCCCAATGCCCACAGGGGAGGGGTGCCGTGTGGGGATACACGGGGCAGGGCGGGTGAGGATGGTGGAAGCCGTCTCACCTGAATGGGCTCCAGTCCGTACGCTTTTCCCACCTCTTCGGCCACACGCACAAACATCTGCAGAGCAAAGAGAACGGGGGTGGGGCAGGAGTCTGGTGCATGGGAGGCATTTACACTGCGGGGTCATCCTGCAGGTGAACAGAAAGGGGCCTGATCCCCCCCATCCCCATCTGAGCCGCTCCCTCTGCCCATTGCAGAGAGCGAGGCCCAGCAAGCGCAAAACGAAGCTGGAGAGAGATGGAGATATTTTCCACGGGGTGGAAAGAGAAGTGGGATGCACCCGGCCAAGAGGGTGGTGGGGGCGGCTGTGGGATCCTGTGCCCCACAGAGGAGCAAGTCTTGTTCCAGGGTTCCCTCCTTCACTCCAGGGCGCCCTGTGGATGTGGTGGGGGGGGTCAGTGAGCCCAATGTGAGGTCTTTTCCCTGAGGGGTTCCTGAGATGTACCCTCCAACCCACAGAACCCCATTGCCTCAGGCTGACAGACACCACCAGCACTGTTTGCACTGCCCCGGCGGTGACACCACAGCTCTGCTCGCGCCTCGAACAATCTCGGCCATGTGGCGATTACTCGAGCTCTCCCTGGACTGCTCTAGCTACACGTTAACCAGGTTTCTGCCCCACTGGACCCAGGGCCGTGTGGACAGATAAAAACCCTCCCAGAGCCAACCCCTCCCCCACACAGAGAATCCCCTCTGGGGTGCGGTGCAGGGGCAGGACACGCAGTATGTCGCAGGTGGCAGTGATGTCGCTAAGGGTGAGAGGGCCAGGGGCTTGACCCGGCGGGGCTGGGGCTGGGTAAGAGCAGAGCAGATCAGGGGGCAGAGCAACCGCCCAAGGCCTTGGCCCCAGCAGACTTCCCACCGACGGCGGAGCTGGGCTGGAGGGGAGGGAGGGGTCCTAACTTTGACCCAGGGGCCGAGCTGGACACCTGGGAGCAGAGAGCCAGGCTGGGCCGTGTGGTGACAGTGCTGAATCCAGAGGCCCAAGTGACCATGGGAGAGTCGGTTTCTTTATCTGGGCCTCAGTTTCCCCACGGGACCCATGGGGAGGGATAATAACCATGTGGGGCTAACGGGAGAACCTGACCCAGTCACGTTCTGTGTCAGGCTGCCTGGCCTCACCTCCAGGTATTCAAGATCTGGGTCGTTCACCTCACTCAAAATATTCAGTATCTGCAAATAATCAGGAGACAGACAGAGCTACAGCAACGAGCAGGGACAGCCGCCCCAGGCCACTTCCCAGCCATGTCACCCGCCCCGAGCACAGCGCCCCCTAGTGCTGCACTGGAGCATTGGGGCCGGCCCAGCCTGCCAGGGAAGAGCGCCCCCTGCTGAGCCCCCGCTCCCTGCAGCACAGAGCCCCCTAGCGCCGCACTGGGGCATCAGGGCCGGCCCTGACTGCTCGGGGAGAGCGCCCCCTGCTGAGCCTCTGCCCCACACCCTGCAGCACAGCGCCCCCTAGTGCCCGAGTGAGACATTGGGGCCAGCCCGGATTGCTGGGGGAAATGTCCCCTGCTGAGCCCCCGCTCCCTGCAGCACAGCACCCCCTATTGCCACCCTGGGGCATCGGGGCAGGCCCTGAGTGCCAGGGAAGAGTGCCCCCCGCGGAGACCCCACCCCATTCCCTGCAGCTCAGTGCCCCATGCGGAACCCCCCCAACTTGGTAGGAGCTGAGCAGCATGGACAAGGCGGAGAGTTTGATGCTGGTCTCCTTGTTCCTCTCAATGTCCATGGAGCCCTCGGTGTCCACCAGCAGCACGGCCACCTGGGGGCCAAGAGTGAAAGCCCCAGGTCAGCTCCCGGCTTTGTCCAGCCACCCACGGCCCCTCCACTCCCAGAGCCTGTCCCCTGCTCCGCCCCCGTGGCCCTTGGCATCTCGTTCTCACCCACCCCAGTGTTAGCTCCCTCCTCTCGCACCTCTCCATTCCCCTCGTTATGTCTCCATCAGGTTCCCCTGGGGCTTCCTTCCCCAAGTCTCCATCCTTCCCTATTTCCCCATTGCCTGTGTTCCCAGCCCTCTCCCCCATTTCCCTTCTTCCAGCGTCCCCATGTCTCCTTCCCCCTTTCCTATGCACCCCCAACGCCCCACTCACCTTCCCGCTCTGGGTGGGGACCCAGAAGGGCTGACTCCACGCCCACACCCCCTTGGTGACTCGCTGCATGTCGGCGCGCCACTCGAACCCCTCCAGGGGCTCATCCTCCCGGCCCATCCACGACCCGTCCCTCGCGTCCTGCTGGAAAGGAACATGGAGGGACAGGGCTCAGTGCAGGGTGGAGGAGAAGACTGACTGGTCCCCCCACACCTCCAGACTGTAAGCCCTGGGAGGGGGCTGGGGGTTAATTGTACTAGGGTGGGGTGAGGAGGAATACAGGGTGATGGGTGTGCTCAGATTCTGACAGATAAACAGTCAGAGACACACAGACACGCTGCATTCCAGACAGACACAGACAGAAAGACAGACATGCTCGGGTTCAGACAGATAGACAGACAGACAGACAACGTTACCAGACAGAGTTCCAGGCAGACAGGCTGACCGACATGCAATGAGGTGTGTGTACTCCCACACACACGTGTGCAGCTCTGAGCCCTCCAGCAGGGGGCACGATGGGGCCGCTCACACCCCAGCTCACTCCTGTTCCCATTTACACTCACCGGGCTCCGGAGCCGGCGCAGCAGGTAGTTCAGCAGGAAGGATTTACCCCGGCGCTTCACCCCGACAATGGACACCACACAGACGGGGGCGTCCCCCAACCCACCCCGCTCCAGGCAGCGGCTCAGGGCCTCCTCGTCCAGGATCAGGTTCTCTTCCTCGTCCACACGCACCAGCTGCACCGGGCGCCCCGGCTCTGGCTGAGCCCCCGGCCCCTGCTGCAGGGAGAGAGCAGGGTCAGAGCTGGGACCCCACCCCTGAGCCAGCCAGTGCCCTGCTCCCTGCTGGATCAGAGCCCTGTGCCCCATTTTACCCCCTGAGCCAGCCCGATACCGGCAGCAAAGCCGAGTGGAAGCAGTGAGGTGTCTGCCCAGCAACGGGATGAGCCCGGGTGACAAAAGGGAAGGAACTAGAACTATGGATGTGGGACAGGAAACCAGACACATGGGTCAGTAGCAGCCATGACCGGGGTACAGGAAAGAAAGACAAAAGGCAGAGGTGGCGGAGGAGCGTTGTGTGTTAATGATGAGCTGGAGTGGAAAGAAATGAGAAGGGATGAAATGGGTGAAACAGAATCTTTTTGGGTCAAGATCACTGTGGGGAAGAAAGGTACCAGGGGCTCCCCTGGGAGAGTGTCTTGGGTCTGCTACAGACCCCCAGGATCCGGTTTGGATATGGATGGAGACCCCTTTCATAGTTTGAATGAAATAAATATCACTGGGAATTGTGTGATCATGGGAGACTTTAATTTTCCGGTCAGAGATTGGAGAAGTGCTGGCATCATGGCAGGGCCCAGATAATCCTGGAGGTGACACAGCTGAGAGGTTTTTTCATCAGTGACCAAAGCAACAAGAGGTGATGCCAGTTTAGATTTGGTATTGGTACGTAGCGAGGACCACACTGAAGAACTGGCTGTAGAGGACAGCCTTGGTTCAAGTGGCCATGAGCTAATTCCGTTTAACTAAATGGAAGGATAAACCAAAACAGGTCGGCAGCAGGGGATCCTGGATTTCAAAAGGGCAAGCTGCAAAAAATTAAGGGAATTAGGCAGGGAAGTGACCTGGCCTGCAAAGCTGAAGGATCTGGATGTGGAGGAGGCTTGTCAAAGATGCAGGAACTCTCTGGAGTCTGCATCCAGGAAAAAGCCCATAGGGAAGGGTTGCTGAGCAAACCGGCTGAACCAGGATTTCAAAGAGGTGATTAAGAGAAAGCAGAAAGCCTCCGAGGAATGGAAACTGGGAGGAATCCATGTCGGGATAAAATGAGAACTGCCAAAGGCCAAGCAGAATTTGAACTTGCAAAAAAATTAAAACCAATGGGAAAAAGTTCTTTAGCCTCATAAAGAAAAAGAAAACAAGGAAAGAAGAAGTGGGACCGCTAAGCGCTGAGGATGGGGTGGAGATAACAGATACAGGCTGCATGGGCCAACACCTAAAGATATGGGCATGGCCTCAGTTTTTAAGACGCATAAGGAGAAGCTTGTGGCCAGACAGCTAATGAGAACAAGAATACGGGAGTAGAAATTGTCACTGAATTGGCTGAAACAGAAACCAGAGTCAAACAACTTAATGGGTGCAAACTGAGGGGCCTGGATCATCTCCATCCTCGAATATTAAAGAAATTAGCACATGAAATTGCAAGCCCAATAGCAAGGATTTCTAATTAATCTGCAAAAGTCAGGGGTAATATCTAGGGTCCTGCCAAATTCACAGCCATGAAAAACGCCTCCCAGATGGTGAAATCTGGTCTCCACCTGGGAAATCTGTTCTTTTGTGTGCTTTTACCCTAAACTCTACAGATTTCACAGGGAAAACAGCATTTCCCAAATTGGGAGTCCTGACCCAAAAGGGAGTTGTATGTGTGTGTGTGGAGGGGGGTCGCAAAGTTATTTTCGGTGGGTCACAGTATTGCCACCCTTAATTCTGCACTGCCTCCAGAGCTGGGCAGCTGGAGAGCGGGGGCTGGTGGCTAGGCACCCAGCTCTGAAGGCGGCATCCCGCCAGCAGCCGCGTGGAAGTAGGGGTGGCAATACCATACCAGGTGGCGGCTCTGCCTTTAAAGCTGGGCTCCTGGCCAGCAGCTGCCGCTCTCCAGCCACCCAGCTCTGGAGGCTTCTCGACTGAGCTTGATAAGTTTATGGAGGGGATGGTCTGATGAAACTGCCTACGATGGCATGTAGCCCAAATGCGAGTGCCAGTAGCAAATATCCCCAACGGGCGGTGATGGGACACTAGATGGGAAGGGCTCTGTGTTACTACAGACCCCCGGGTGTCCGGCTGGTGGGTCTCACCGACATGCTGAGGGTCTAACTGATCGTCGTATTTGGGGTTGGGAAGGAATTTCCCCCAGGTCAGACTGGCAGAGACCTGGGTTTTTTTCGCCTTCCTCTGCAGCATGGGGCACGGGTCATTTGCAGGTTTGATCTAGTATAAATGGTGGAGTCTCTGTAACTTGAAGTCCTTAAACCACGACTGGAGGACGTCAGTGACTAGCCAGAGGTTCTGGGTCTATTACAGGAGAGGGTGAGTGGGGTTCTGTGCCCTGCAGCTTGCAGGAGGCCAGACTAGATGATCACGATGGTCCCTTCTGGCCTACCAGTCTGAGTCTGTGTGTCCCATTCCCCACCCCCTGAGCCAGCCAGTCCCCACTCTGGGGCCAGATCAGGGCTGGTGCCCCCTAAACGGGAAAGGCCCTGTGTCCCATTCCCTGCTCCCCTGAGCCAGGCAGTCCCTGCCCTGGGGCTGGATTGGGCCCAGAATCCCCTACAAGAGAAAGCTCCTTTTCCCCTTATCCAGCCCGTCTGGTCTCACCGACTCAGTCTCTTCCTGCTGAGGCTTGGTGATTTTCTCCACCAGGTTTTTGAGACGTGTGTCTGGGATCATCCTGTCCCCGGAGAAGGGAGCCCGGCACTCCGGGCAGAGGTGCCCCTGGACTGAGACCTCACTCCAGTGAGTCAAGAGGCAGCCCCGGCAGAAGTTGTGGCCGCACTCGATGGAGACGGGGTCGTTGAACACGTCCCAGCAGATGGAGCAGGTGACGTCCTCCCAGAGTTGCTCCATCCCCCTGATCCTGCAGGCTTGGGGAGATCCACTGGGTCAGGAGCTAGCACATGGGAACACCAGGGCTAAGATGCTAGTGCAGAGGGGCTGGGAGCCAGGACTCCTGGGCTCTATTGTTAGTTTTCACCACCCGGCTGGGTAAGTTTCCATTCGGCTGTTGTGCGTTGGCCACTCCCATTTTGGGGCAGGGCTGGCAAGTGCCTCTCTGTTTCTGGGGTTTTGGGATTCCTGGGGGCCCCGGGAGTTCAGGGAATGATACAGCCATTGCTGCCCCCCCACCTCCCAGTTCAGCCCACTAGAAGCACCCGACCCGCCAGGATGTGGGTTCAGCTGTGGGGTGAGATTTTACGAGCCGGCCAAGGGGCCTCGGAAATGCCAGCTGCAGTTGGTCCAGCTCTTATTAGAGGGGGGCTGTTTTGGGCCTCCTGAATCTGCCCCCCACCCCCGCTTACAGGGCACTGGGGCTTCTGGATAAACTGCATCTGGCCAGAGCAAACCATGCCAGTGCCCCTGATGTCTGACCCACAGCCTCTGCTAGCCCAGCCCTGGGCTACCCCCTGCAGCTCTGCCGGTGCCCCTCACTCCCGACCCCCACCCCCTGCCAGCCCAGCCCTGCCCCCCTAACTCTGCTGGTGCCCCTCACTCCTAACCCACAGCCCCCTGCTAGCCCAGCCCTGCTCCCCAGCTCTGCAGGTGCCCCTCACTCCCGACCCCTAGCCCCCTGCTAGCCCAGCCCTGCTCCCCAGCTCTGCAGGTGCCCCTCACTCCCGACCTGCAGCCCCCTGATAGCCCAGCCCTGGGCTCCCTCTTCCTACAGCTCTTCCCCTGGAGCTCACCCTGGTGAGCAGACTCCAGCGCAGACTCTGAGGTTAATTCAATTTCTCCGGTTGTCTCTGGGTGTCCCCCGCCGCCTCCCTGGCTCTCTGCGTGTCTGGCTCTGCACAGAGCCCGGCTGGCTGCTCCCTGCTCAGTTCCACTTTCACTCTCTAGTTCCGTAACCCGGAGCCGTGAGCGAGGCCGGGCTCTTGGGGCAGCTCCCTAGACCGGTTTGGTTCTGCAGGCCCCCAGTAGCACTGGAGGGCGAACGGATCTGAGTCCTCGTGCCAGTTCCCTTGACCCAGAGGGGAAAACGGGCACAGTTCAAGGAACAAGGGGCCCCACCCAAAGGGCCCTGGGAGACTAGAAACAACCATCTATGGGGCTGGAAGGAAAGTTCACAGTCTGCTCCTCACATGTCCCAGGCCTCCTGCCCAGGCCCTGGTTGCGCTGCAGTGTTACCACGGGTCAGACCTTCGCTCAGGCAGTGCCCACACGCCCTCAGGCTTAGGCACCCGCCAGCAGCCCCCCATCAGCTCCTCTCCCTCCCCCCAGCGCCTCCTGCCTCCCAGCACCTGCCCCTGCCATGGATCAGCTGTTCCGTGGCACTGGGGGGAGGCGCGAGGGCCCAGCGCGCTCAGGGGAGGGGGCAGGAAGAAGGGGCAGGGGCAGAGCAGGGGTGGGAAAAAGCAGGGCAGGGATGGGACATTGGGGAAAGGGGTGGAGTGGGGGTGGGGCATGGGCAGAGCCACCCTTGGCAGATTAGAAATTCGGCACCTATGCCCTCAGGCTCTAGGGGGGCAGGACCCTTCTCCCCAGCATTGGTCCTCCTGGTGGGTTCATGTCCTCCGAGTATGGCCAGCCAGGCCTCTCGTCAGGCGACGTCTCCCTGCCCAGCCCCCCACCCCGCTCTCCCCAGCCACTTACCAGGCTCAGCTACAGTGTTATATGGGGCACGGCCAGTTTCCGGTATCCCGACTCTGGCCCCATGGCTCCTCCTGCAGGTTGACCCTGGATCCCTGGTCTCCGCTGTCCCAGCTCCCGGCTCTGCACGGCCCCAGCTCAGCCCCCAGCCCAGCTCAGGCTGCTGCTTTCCCCTTAACTCTGCCCTCTTCTGGCTCAGGCAGCTCCAGCTCACACAGAGAACAGGTCTCTGGGCTCCTGACTCCTTCATTGGCCTGCCTGCCCTGTCAATAAGGCTGACTGGGAGCTTTGGCCTCTCCCCATTGGTACTTTCTCTTCAATCCTTCCCCTTTCTTTTGGGACAGGGCCAGCCAAAACCCCCACTAAGTTTCAGTGAGGGGCCAACAGCCCCTGACACTTGGCACATGGGCCGAGCCTGGGCACATTCCCTGGACTCTTTCCCAGGGCCTCTCCCCTCAGCACTGGTGTATCGGGGGTTGACCTGGGGAAGGGAAAATTAGTGACACCCGCAGAACTCCTTACACAGCTGGAACCACCCACTGGAGACCCCCAAACAAGGCGCTACTCACAGCACCTTGCACCTGCTCTCACTGCCCGGCTCCAAGCTCGGACGAGCTGCAAAACAGCCAGTGAGGGGGCGGGGCAGAAATTTCCCATCCAAGCGGTTTCTGGACTGGAAACTGGGATTTTTCCAGACTGTGACATTTGCCTCCCAAACGTATCAGAAAACAGTGATGGTTGGAACGACGAGTCGACGTCCCGGCACGTGTCTGTTGGGAAACGCCGCCATGGCAAGGCCTGGCACAGTTTGGCAGAATCCAATTTTTTTGTCTTATAATTCTGATGGATTTTGAAGCATATTTTCCCTCAGTTTCTACTGATTTAAATTTTCACAGTTGTGAGCCATCACGGTGTGGTGTTATGTGCGGCTGTTCCCCAGCTGCTCTATCCCAGAGGTGGCTGCAGCTCAGTGCTGGGTGAGCCATCCCTGTGCAACATTATGCATGGCTGCACCCCACCTGCCCTGCCCCAGAAGTGGCTGCATCTCGGCCCCGGGAGCTGGGTGACTGTTACCCAGCACTGGGAGAGTTGAATATTTGCTGAGGGTTTTTGTTTCAGTTCTAGAAATCCCGCATTTCTGAGAAGAGGCAGCTGCTGTGGTGTTATCTCCGGAGGGAGAAGTAGTGGTGACTCCCTGAAGGTGTCGAGCTGACGAGGAGCTTTCTCTCCGCTAGGGCTCTGGCCAAACTGTTTAGGTCCAGGGGAGTCACAACTCCAGCACTTCCAGTGCCCATTAAAGCACATGCGTGTCCACCAGACCTGGCCAAAGGGCCCGTGTGGGGAGCCGAGGAATGAAGTGTCCCTGCCCAGAGTGGGGTTCTCAGAGCAGCCCTGCCGACCTGGCGCTCCTTAGGGACATGCTGGCAATGACGTCTGGGCAGGGAAGGGCTAACAACTCATCCTGGCTTCATCTGCAGCCGGTCTGGATGCCCCACACTGAGCTCCCTGGCTCACTCTGCATGTGACTGTTACCCCAGGGCAACGCCAGGGAATCGTGTCTCCCTGTGTTTAATGTGCTTTCAATGCAGGGAGAACCACTCCTTAAACTCCCCTGGGTTTGCAGAGAGCCTGGCGCATCAGCTCTGAGAGGGGAGCAAGCTGGCCCCAATCCACAATGTGGTGCTAACTCTGATCCCTGCTAAGGGCATCTCACTTCTCAACATCCCAATGTCTTCGCTGTGGATCCCAGGCTTCGAGGCCAGAGGGCAGCGATCATGCTATGAAGAGTTGCAGAGCCATCGGTGAGAGCTGTCAGGTTTAAATGTTGTACGTCAGTAGCTGGCTGTGACACCCTCCACCCTCCACCGGGTCTGTTTCCTGTCTCACGCAGGAGGAAACCGAAAGCAGTGTGGGAACTGCTCTTTCCAAGAAACAAGCGGGTTAGCAGAATTCATACTGGCTGCAAAAGAAGAGAGCAAGCAGAGCCCTCAAAAAGCCCTGCCCTGTTGCAATGCTTCTCAGGGGACGTACAACCAGCACTGAGCTGATGCTGGGGTGGGGTGGCTGGGTGACAGCTGCAGAGTCACATGGCCGTTTTCTCAGTGAGCAGGCTGCTGTCACCAGAGGTTGTTCTGAAGCTGACAGCTGTAGAGGGCTCCAGGAGCATTTCCTTTTTTGGGCTTTTCCCTGACATTGGGTACGAAACTGCTCCAGTTCACTGGTCACTTGACCAATATCCTGCTCCTTCTTCCCCTTTTAGGGCAATCAAAGCAGCAGTGTCTGCCTGTGTCTGCAGAGAGCCCGAAAAAGCAGCTCATAGAGGTGTGAACTGCACCCAGTATAACTGACACAGCGTCACTGCCTGAGCCTGCAGAGAGCCTGAGCCCATCTCTCGGAGAGGTGGGATCTGCCTGTGACACTGCGGGTTTACCCAAGGTGTCCAGGGTGAACCACTATCCCCTGCTCACAGTGTGAGAGAGACGTGCCTGTGGCCAGTTGGGGGAAATTCACCGTTAACTCCCAGATACTGACAGCACTGACTCTCCGCTCTGGGCTCCCCAAGCCCTGCGCTTTCCCCTGCCACACACCCCTCTCTGCTGCACTAATGTGCCCCATCTCTCATTCTCTGGACACCTGTAGTGCCCCCCGATCCACAGACTCCCAGCGGCACCCCCCACAGGTGATGGGCGTTGCCTCAGTTCCACTCTCTCCTTCACACCCGGCACTTAGATGTGGCCACAGTAAAACCAAACGGAGGTTTATTTCACAGAGCTGGAGACAGAGACTCAAAAGAGTCCAAGAGAAGGGCTGGAAACACCAGGTTACCGACAAACATAAACTGCAATCCTGAGCCTGCCTGTATTACCCAGCTCCTTTCCTGTCTAATAAGGGATCCCGACGCCCGCAGCCAGTCCGTGCAGTGGCTGGCCAGGGCACAGGGCTGCTACCCACCTCTCATGAGACCCTCCTACGTGCAGAGCATCACCTGCGACCATGACAGATCCCATCTTGGGCCCCTTTTTCTTCTCTTATGAAGCCTCAGACTGCTCAGGTCCAGGGCATTCACTTCAGCTGAGCCGCAAGGGTCCTGACTCAGAGTCTTTCCCTGGGTGCTTTTTCCTTTGTCCATGCGCAGGTCTGCAGCTGGTCCTGCCTGTAAATGCGGGGCCGGGCCGGGCGGGAAGGTTTCGATTGTTCTCACTCTTGTCTGGGAAGCTGTAGCCACTCTGGGCGCCTTTGCCAGGCAAGTCTGCACCCACTTGCCAGTGCTGAGGTTTGAAGGGATGAACTTTGCTGGGGGCAGGAGAGAAAAGGGAAGGGCCGGGTTGAACTGGGGACATATATTTAAGGTTTTACGCCTTCCACCGCTGTGTACTTCAGGCTGCATCAGACACAGTCCCAAACAAATGGGACCCTGAACACAGTTTGTTCTGCCCCCCACCATCACCTCCCCTCATGTCTCCCAACTTCCTTGTCCACGGTTTGGGGTTCCAGGAGTTCAGAAAAGTCAGGGTCTCTGGTCTGTTGGCAGCTCCGGGGCTCTGCCCCTGCCCTGTGATAGTGCTTCCAGCAGCTAGGACAGGGAGCCTTCACCAGTCGCTCGGCTGCTGTGAGTTCCTCTGCTCCCGCTGTAGTACGTGCAATGGCTCTCCCGCGGCTCCTCCCGCACCAGACACTGTGAGCTAAGGCAGAATCCAGCTGCTCCTTTGCTCTGCTGCCGCTCAGTTACCCAGACTGCCACTGGGCTCGCCCATCGGCTATTCTCGGGCTGCACAACTGGCTCCCCTGGTGAGCTCTGCCTCCCCAAGGCAATTCCAGCTCTTAGCTCAGCTCTTCGAGATACAAGGGGATCAGGGGCTTTAAGTACCAGCCATGTCTCTACCACCCAAACAGTTATTCCCTCCACAAACTTTCAGTCTCTTTCCCCTTCCCTCCAGATCCATCCAGGGCCTCTCACCCCGCCCCAGCCAACACCGTTGTGATGTTATTGACATGAACTGTGAGCGTACAGATCATTATTGCAACCAGGGTTCTATGTTTGCACCAGGCCTTGTACAGAGGAGCTCAAGTGGGGTGTCTATGGAAAGGTTGTAGTTTGCTGGTTATGATTATGCTGTCTGTATGTGTGTACCATTTTTGTATTTGAACTTATGAATATTGGTGATGTACTTGTATCTCAATGCGTTTGATTCTAAGTAGCTTCAGGGAAGCATTTGGTCAGCTTCTTGAGAAAGGACTATTCTCAGTAAGTGCCCAGTCAAGAAACACTTGAATGACAATGGACTTTGGGAGACGCCAATCCACATCTGAGATTCCTGGGAACATTCAAACTAACATGTAATCAATGGCATCGGCCTGCAACAAGCTGAATCATTCATAGACATGTGACTTGCTCAGGTGGCTACAAACCCCATCTTGTTGCCGTGACTTTGCACAGAAGAAAAAAGGGGTTTCTGCTCACAAGAGAGAGAATATAAAAGGCCTTGGAAGCCCCTCCATTTAGTCTGCAGCTGGCTCAAGAGACGGACTCTGCACCCCAAGGACATGCCTGAAAGAAATTGGAACAAAGGACAGTAACCACGGGGGTGTGAGTGATTGCTGGACCCAGACTAGGAAGGAGTCCAGTCTGTGAAAAAAACTTATTGGAACATCTCCAGAGTGAGATTTCATCTATGATCAAAAAGAAAAGGAGGACTTGTGGGACCTTAGAGACTAACAAATTTATTTGAGCATAAGCTTTCGTGAGCTACAGCTCACTTCATCGGATGCCGTTTCTTAAATGTATTAGGCTTAGACTTGCGTATTTGCTTTATTTTACTTGGTGACTTACTTTGTTTTGTCTGTTATTACTTGGAACCACTTAAATCCTACTTTTTATATTTAATAAATTCACTTTTGCTTATTAATTAACCCAGAGTAAGTAATTAAAACCCGGGGGAAGCAAACAGCTGTGCAGATCTCTCTATCAGTGTTATAGAGGGCAGACAATTTATGAGTTTACCCTGTATAATCTTTATACAGGGTAAAACTGATTTATTTGGGGGTTGGATCTGTCAAGGTTCCTTCCCCACTTTGAACTCTAGGGTACAGATGTGGGGACCGGCATGAAAACCTCCTAAGCTTACTTTTACCAGCTTGGGTTAAAACTTCCCCAGGGTACAAACTATTTTACCCTTTGGCCTTGGACTTCCACTGCCACCACCAAACGTTTATCTGGGTTACTGGGAAAGCGTTGTTTGGAAACGTCTTTCCCCCCAAAATCCTCCCAACCCTTGCACTCCACTTCCTGGGGAAGGTTTGGTAAAAATCCTCACCAATTTGCATAGGTGAACACAGACCCAAACCCTTGGATCTTAAGAACAATGAGAAAGCATTCAGTTTCTCAAAAGAAGAATTTTAATGGAAGAAAAAGTAAAAAGAATCACCTCTGTAAAATCAGGATGGTAAATACCTTACAGGGTAATTAGATTCAAACCATAAAGAATCCCTCTAGGCAAAACCTTAGGTTACAAAAAGACACAACAACAGGAATATTCATTCTGTTCAGCATAACTTATTTCATTTAAAGAAATCATAATCTAACACATCTCTAGCTAGATTACTTACTAAGTTCTAAGACTCGATTCCTGTTCTGTCCCCAGCAAAAGCATCACATAGACTGACACAGACACTTTGATGTTCTCCCTCCTCCCAGCTTTTGAAAGTATCTTGTCTCCTCATTGGTCATTTTGATCAGGTGCCAGCGAGGTTATCCTAGCTTCTTAACCCTTTACAGGTGAAAGGGTTTTTCCTCTGGCCAGGAGGGATTTTAAAGGTGTTTACCCTTCCCTTGATATTTATGACAGGATCCCATTGGGAACTGGGTATCTGGGTGCTGGAGACAGGAGTACCTGCTAAGTGGTTTTCAGTTAAAGCCTGCAGTTTTGGGGGATGTGGTTCAGCCCTGGGTCTGTGTTTGCAGCACGCTAGCGTGTCTGGCTCAACAAGGCAGGGTTCAGAAGTCCCAAGGTGTAACAGGGAAAACGGGCTTGGAGGTAGTCTCAGCACCTCAGGTGACAGTCCCAAGAGGGTCTCTGTGACCCAACCTGTCACAATCTCCCCCTCCTCCACAGAGTCAAGGTCGATGTAGTTAGGTCGACGCACTGTCAGTGTAGATGCTGCATTGCTTGTGGTCCACTGTTGTGAGCCTTCCCACAATGCCCTGCACTGTCAGTTCAATCGATACAGACGCTGTGAGGATCTGCATCACCGACACAAGGAGCAAAGTCTATCCAGGCACAAGCGAAGCAATTACTGCGGTGACTGTAGGCCAACGTAAGTTAGGTCGACTTCATTTGGTCGTGTAGACACGGCCATAGTCTTGCTTTCACTACATCGGTAGCTCCGTGCGGTGCTACCGTTAAGCACAGCGTGGGTTCTGAGCTGAAGTTGTTCCAGCTGCTGTGTAGCCTCCCTGTGGGTCAGCACACCTGGTAGTTCCGTGCATGTCCAGTGGATCGGGGCTGGATGCTCCAGGGGGACACTTGGAGGATGCAGGGGTCAGTGGATGCCTAATCCTAACCCAGATAAGGCCTGTGGGGCCTGGGCAGGCAGTGTTTGTCGGACCAGAAGCAGGCAGTTTCGGGGAGCTGATGCACACTAGCCCCAGACAAAAATGCTTCACGCGGAGAGCAGGGAGAGGAGAACCTTACGGCTAGAAAGCTTTTCCTAATGTTCAGCATAAATTTCCCACACTGCCAGCTAAGCCGGTGCCTTCTTGTGGAGACCTATGGAGAATCTTCCATCTCCGTCCTCTTTATAATAACCTAGGACATATTTGAAGCCTATTATTAGGTCCAGACTTAGCCTTCTTGTCTCTTGGTTCTTTCAATCTTTCCTCATAGGTCAGGTTTTCTAAAGCTCTGATAATTTTTGTTGCTCTCCTCTGGACTCTCTCCAACTTGTCCACTTCTCCTTAAAGTGCAGCACCCAGAATTCGACACAATACTCCAGCTGAGGCCTCCCCACTGCCGAGTAGAGTGGGACAAAGACCTCCTGTGTCTTACATATGACTCTCCTGTTAACACAGCCCAGAATGACATTAGGGGGTTTTGCAACTGCATCACACTCTTGACTCAAATTCAATTTCTGATCCACTGGAAGCCCAGATCCTTTCCAGCCGTACGACCGCCGAGCCAGTTGCTCCCCAGTTTGTAGCCATGCATTTGATTTTTCCTTCCAAATGCAGCACTTGGCTCTTGTCTTTATGGAATTTTTTCTCATTCATTTTGGACCAATTCTCCAATGTGTCAAAATCACCTTGAATTAAAATCCTGCCCTCCACGTAGCTAAGAAGAAACCAGCCACCATTGACAGCTGGAAACCATCCTAGCAAGGACCCTGCCCATGTGAGACTTTGTGTCAGTTGACTTGTCAGCATCTGCATGATTGTCCCAGTGAGGAAGATGATCACACGGGCATATTTGTGTGACGCTGTCACTCTCTGGAGAGCATGAGAATGGTTGTGGTATAAACCCCTAGCTAACTAGTTAGATCTTTGTATGTACTGTGCCCTGTCCAGCTATCCAGCCATGTCCCATCTATAATCCCTGTCTCTAGCTATCCCTATCAGCTCTGTCTCGATCTCTATATCTTTTCTCTCTGTTGCTTTATAAGCGAGGGTGGTAGAGAGGCTACCAGTCAGGGCTGCCAGACACTTTCCATTTTAAGACCCTGTTTTCAGTTGCCTATAACTTTGCCAACTAACCATTTGGGCTGAAATTTCCCAGGCCTCCAGCTGAAGTTTTGGGGAAAGTTTCCCTAAAGTGGGTCAGCGGTAGCTGAGAATAAGGCTAGGAGGAGAGAATACATTGTTTTGCCCTGTGTCTTTGTTACAGGGCTCTCGCTGCTTCTCTGACACTGCCTCTGGGTGCACCCCGTCATGGGCCATTATTAGCACAGACAGACACACAGCCTGCCCTTCCTTTCACTGGCTGGGAGGGACAGTTCTGGGTTTCCACTCAGCAGAGGGGCCTGGCACTTTGCTCTAGCTCTTCGCACAGGTGGATCCCAGCCAATCCCCCATGGCGTGGTCGTTCACCTCCCCAGGAACCTGCTCCCCTGTATCATGGCTGACACGTCCAGCATCACATCCCTGGGAACCTGCCTATTCAAAGGTCTTTCTGGGACCTTTTGCCCAGGAAGATCCCAAAGCCCTTTATGGAGTGAGGGGAGCTGCTGGTACCTGGAGATTAGGCAGGGGACATGGTGGGCAACCGTTAAGAGAAGGCAAAAGAGGGATCATAGAATCATAGAATATCAGGGTTGGAAGGGACCTCAGAAGGTCATCTAGTCCAACCCCCTGCTCGAAGCAGGACCAAGTCCCAGTTAAATCATCCCAGCCAGGCTTTGTCAAGCCTGACCTTAAAAACCTCTAAGGAAGGAGATTCTACCACCTCCCTAGTTAACGCATTCCAGTGTTTCACCACCCTCTTAGTGAAAAAGTTTTTCCTAATATCCAATCTAAACCTCCCCCACTGCAACTTGAGACCATTACTCCTTGTTCTGTCATCTGCTACCATTGAGAACAGTCTAGAGCCATCCTCTTTGGAACCCCCTTTCAGGTAGTTGAAAGCAGCTATCAAATCCCCCCTCATTCTTCTCTTCCACAGACTAAACAATCCCAGCTCCCTCAGCCTCTCCTCATAAGTCATGTGTTCTAGACCCCTAATCATTTTTGTTGCCCTTCGCTGGACTCTCTCCAATTTATCCACATCCTTCTTGTAGTGTGGGGCCCAAAACTAGACACAATACTCCAGATGAGGCCTCACCAATGTCGAATAGAGGGGAATGATCACGTCCCTCGATCTGCTCGCTATGCCCCTACTTATACATCCCAAAATGCCATTGGCCTTCTTGGCAACAAGGGCACACTGCTGACTCATATCCAGCTTCTCGTCCACTGTCACCCCTAGGTCCTTTTCCGCAGAACTGCTGCCTAGCCATTCGGTCCCTAGTCTGTAGCGGTGCATTGGATTCTTCTGTCCTAAGTGCAGGACCCTGCACTTATCCTTATTGAACCTCATCAGATTTCTTTTGGCCCAATCCTCCAATTTGTCTAGGTCCTTCTGTATCCTATCCCTCCCCTCCAGCGTATCTACCACTCCTCCCAGTTTAGTATCATCCGCAAATTTGCTGAGAGTGCAATCCACACCATCCTCCAGATCATTTATGAAGATATTGAACAAAACCGGCCCCAGGACCGACCCCTGGGGCACTCCACTTGACACCGACTGCCAACTAGACATGGAGCCATTGATCACTACCCGTTGAGCCCGACAATCTAGCCAACTTTCTACCCACCTTATAGTGCATTCATCCAGCCCATACTTCCTTAACTTGCTGACAAGAATACTGTGGGAGACCGTGTCAAAAGCTTTGCTAAAGTCAAGAAACAATACATCCACTGCTTTCCCTTCATCCACAGAACCAGTAATCTCATCATAAAAGGCGATTAGATTAGTCAGGCATGACCTTCCCCTGGTGAATCCATGCTGGCTGTTCCTGATCACTTTCCTCTCATGCAAGTGCTTCAGGATTGATTCTTTGAGGACCTGCTCCATGATTTTTCCAGGGACTGAGGTGAGGCTGACTGGCCTGTAGTTCCCAGGATCCTCCTTCTTCCCTTTTTTAAAGATTGGCACTACATTAGCCTTTTTCCAGTCATCTGGGACTTCCCCCGTTCGCCACGAGTTTTCAAAGATAATGGCCAATGGCCCTGCAATCACATCCGCCAATTCCTTCAGCACTCTCGGATGCAACTCGTCCGGCCCCATGGACTTGTGCACGTCCAGCTTTTCTAAATAGTCCCTAACCACCTCTATCTCTACAGAGGGCTGGCCATCTCTTCCCCATTTTGTGATGCCCAGCGCAGCAGTCTGGGAGCTGACCTTGTTAGTGAAGACAGAGGCAAAAAAAGCATCAAGTACATTAGCTTTTTCCACATCCTCTGTCACTAGGTTGCCTCCCTCATTCATTAAGGGGCCCACACTTTCCTTGGATTTCTTCTTGTTGCCAACATACCTGAAGAAACCCTTCTTGTTACTCTTGACATCTCTTGCTAGCTGCAGCTCCAGATGCGATTTGGCCCTCCTGATATCATTCCTACATGCCCGAGCAATATTTTTATACTCTTCCCTGGTCATATGTCCAATCTTCCACTTCTTGTAAGCTTCTTTTTTATGTTTAAGATCCGCTAGGATTTCATCGTTAAGCCAAGCTGGTCGCCTGCCATATTTACTATTCTTTCGACTCATCGGGATGGTTTGTCCCTGTAACCTCAACAGGGATTCCTTGAAATACAGCCAGCTCTCCTGGACTCCTTTCCCCTTCATGTTAGTCCTCCAGGGGCTCCTACCCATCCGTTCCCTGAGGGAGTCGAAGTCTGCTTTCCTGAAGTCCAGGGTCCGTATCCTGCTGCTTACCTTTCAGGAGCTCTCCCCTCACAGACCCCATGGGATTCCCCACCTGGACATGTGGGGTACAGGGCTGGCTGTGCCTCACTGCATCTATGCAGGGGTCATCCCTGTTACCTCTCCTGTGGTGGAGTCGTGCCCTTGGCCTGCTTTCAGATCGAGCCCCTCATTGATCCATTGTTTGTGTCCTAGCAGGACCGACAAAGTCAGAACACGCTGTCCTGCCCTTACGAGTGGTATCCAGTGACCAGACAACTGAAGCATTGTTTATTTAGTAGCAGAAATGTGTCATTAGAGAAAAAGTTGTTAAAACAACAGCCTGTATGTATGTCTGTCCACCTAGAATCCTACCATTTTCTGATGTTAGCCCCGGTAGGTCCGGCTTCTCCAGCAGGCTCCTGTGCCTGGATCCAGTTGCCCTCCCATTGCTCCTCCACCCGCCCCAAGACTTGGGCCACATTTAACTCCTTCTGGGGTTCTTTTTTCTCCTGAATTCACAGGAATTGGCCAATCCCAGTGAAAAGAGTTTTGTAGGCTTTAAGGAGACAAGAACTGCAGGGGAGGGATAGCTCAGTGGTTTGAGCATTGGCCTGCTAAACTCGGGGTTGTGAGCTCAATCCTTGAGGGGGCCATTTAGGGATCTGGGGCAAAATTGGGGATTGGTTCTGCTTTGAGCAGAGGGTTGGACTAGATGACCTCCTGAGGTCCTTTCCAACCCTGATATTCTATGAAAAGCTAATAACTCTGCCATTGTTCCTTTAACATTAGAGCTGGCTGAAACTTTTGGACACAAACTCCCGCCCCAATCCCCACCCATTAAAAAAGGCAGATTGAGCCCCAACTTCTGTTTTTGAAAATAAAAGTAGAGACTTTACAGTTGGGTAGAAAATAGGGACAACGTGGCTGGAGGGTAACGGAGGCCTGTCTGGTTTCAAAGTAGCAGCTGTGTTAGTCTGTATCCATAAAAAGAGAAGGAGGACTTGTGGCACCTTAGAGACTAACAAATTTATTAGAGTATAAGCGATTACATGAGCTGTAGCTCACGAAAGCTTATGCTCTAATAAATTTGTTAGTCTCTAAGGTGCCACAAGTACTCGTTTTCTTTTTACAGAGGCCTGCCTGAGTCTGCAGAAAGCCTGAGATGGGAAAATACCCTATACCTCTTGACAGAGGGTGTAAACTTCTAGGCCCACTATTCTGAGGGGTCCTGCGAGTCCCACCCCAGCAGTGCTATCTATGTAGCGCAACAGAGGATGAACCCAGTCAATGCTGTGAACGAACTAGGGAACCCCACCGCTGTCACCAATGCCTCCTCCAGAGAAAGGAGCGGGGCAAGATGCATCATGCTCCTTTCACTTCTAATGTGGTTGTGGCCACAATATGTGGGTGTTGCCATAGGGTGGTCCACGTGCCTACAGCTCCAAGGGGATGGATTGTGGATGCCTGGAGTGGGAAGGAGCCCCTCAGTAATCCCAATTTCTCTGCCACTCTAGAGGGATTCTGGGGGGCCTCTGATATGTGACCACAATGGGGCCTGGTTCCTGATGGGGGTTGTGAGTTGGGAGGATGGCTGTGGCCAGCCCAATAGTCTGGGTGTCTATGTTGAGATGGTGCCCTATGCTGAATTTATATGGGGACATGTGCGCTCTGGGGTCCAAGCCATGAGCATGGATTCCTGAACCTCAGGGATGAATGATGCCAGAGCCTCCTTCAGCACCTCCATTCTTCTCTTCATCACTCTCCATATGTCACTGTGACCCACCTTCCTTCTGTCCCTCTTCGATTCATCCAGTAATGAAACTCCATTGTCTGAGGGCAGTGTGACATGACTACAGGAGAGGATCTGAGATCTACCAGCAATGCCCACATGAATGAGTCTGCAGAGAGCCTGAGCCAATTGCTCTTAAAAGGCGGAGCTGCCAGTCCCCACCTCTGTACTCTAGAATTCAGAGTGGGGAAGAAACCTTGACACACCCCCTTATTAATATCTTTGTCTTCTCTTTCTTCACTCCATAGGTGCTCAGGGGAGTCAGAATCAGGCAGGTAAGACAACCACCACAAAATGCCCGCTTTACCTGCCCATGGCGTGTGGAGTGAGAATGAAGCTAGGATCCTGGGTCTGATTCCCAGCTCCGAGAATTGAGTGGCATCTAGTATGTTAGAGGAGGCGGGGGGAGGGATAAAGTGATATAATTGTAGTTAGGGATAAGGGTTAAGGTTATCTTGGGGTTAAGGTTATAATTGAGTTAAGGTTAAGGTTATTGGATGAAGATGATCATTGAGGTTATAACAAAATTTATCCTGGAAGTTAGGGTTAAAGTTTCCACAAGACGGCTTGTGTTAATTTGATTGGCCTATGTAAATAACACTTTTACCTTTAAGCGCCCTTGGGCTGGGCCCATGAACTGCAAAGGAAGCCAGGTGTTTCCAGCCTCATTGTATTCTGCCTCCCAGAATTAGCCCTGATGACCTTAACCCCATGATAACCTGAATCATAACCCAATGATAACTGTATCCCTAATTTCATGAGAACCTTTAGCTAACTTCCAAGATAGCCTCAACCCCATAATAATCCCAGCTCTGCCCATTCTTTCTTCACTCCCTAAGCACTTGTGATGTAAACATGCCCAAACTCACCCAGCCATGTGTTGTTAGGGGTATTATATCAGTGCCTGACCGTGTACAATGAAAGGGGCATGTGGAGTCTCTGAGGTCCAGCTGATTGCGGTTTGTGCTTTGTGTAGGGAATGATTTTAGAGCTAGGTGACATAGGATGTTTTGTTCCAAATCTGATGGGGAGTCTGAAAACAGGGCACCCATGGAAACAGCCTCTGATTACTGCCTGGAAAAGATGCAGATTGGAGATTCACAAAGACAAATGAACCCCTGGAGAGTGCAAAAGATTGGTCCCCGTGGTTATCCGTTATGGGGTGGGGGAGTCTGAAGAACAGTGGATCCCAGCTTTATGGACTAGACAAGCGTTGAAAGAGCTAACCATCAGATGAGTAACACGTTATTAGACAGCACAGTACCTTGCTAAGAGCTACAGGCTGTAGACTGTATTTTATGTTTTTCTTCTCCCGGTAACCTCATGTTTCCACATCCTGTTCCTCACCTTTATTGTGAATCTCTCCCTCAGCCTCTGTTAAATCAACTTCAGTTTGGTTTTACTTAAGACACGCCTGTGACGTACCCAGGGTACAATCCAGACCAATGCGTAGCTGTGTCACCCCTGTCCTCTTCTCTAGGGTACCCATTACGATGCCTTGTCAGTGTAGCTTCCAGTCTGGACTGCTCACAAATAGCGTCCAGCATGTGAGTCACTCCCAGCTATGTCTGTATCTGTTGCAGCCAGCCAGCCACAGGCTGGCTCTTACCAGCTTCAAAGATTACCATATGGTGACCCCAATACACGCCCAGTCCTAGATTTCCCCCCAGAAATGTATGTCCTGTACTGCCCAGCCCTCTCCTGGATGGTGAAAATATACTGAGTCTCGTTATTCCTTTAAGGGAAAGATATGCACACAACTTGTTATCTAAATGGAGTTACCCAGACACTTCAGTGTGAACACACTGGATAAGATAAAACAAGTTTATTACCTACAAAGGGATAGATTTCAAGTGAGTACAAGTAAAGAGACATAAAAGTCAGAAATGGTTACAAGAAAAATAAAGATAAAACACAACCAATGCCTAATTGAACAGAAAAGAAGAGGAGGACTTGTGGCACCTTAGAGACTAACAAATGTATTAGAGCTTAAGCTTTTGTGAGCTACAGCTCACTTCATCGGATGCAACAGATTATGTTAAATTCAAAGGAAAGTTTTTCTCATCACATGCTCTCAACTGTATTACTGGCCAAACTTCTTAGGTGAGGACCCCTGCTTTTGTTTAACAGCTACTTCCTTTGTCCCTTCATCTGCAGTGAATCAATGGACACAGAGAGAGAGGCCGGGGGAGGGGAGGCCTTGGGGTGTCTGCCCTTTCTTTTTATAGTCCTGTCCCCATTTTCAGAAGCAGTTCCCACTGGGAGAAGGGCAACAGGCAGTCTGTTTAGATGGGAAGTCCAGGCTGTTTCTCTGCGAAGATGTAGATTTTTCACCCCTGCCCCTTTTCCTGCCAAAGAATGGCCATTTAGCAGGCAATGGCCCATTGGCCTTGCTGACACCTGGCTGAGGCATCAGCTTGCCCTTTGTCTCTGCGGAGCTGGTTCGGCCAGTCCCCAGGCATGGAACATGCTTTAGTATCATCATACAGGGGAATCTGATAACTTCACATACAATGTGGCCACACACATTTTACCAAGACAGTAATGACCTGCAAATTATGAGTTTTCAAAAGATACCTCGGATGGCAAACTTTGTACAGAGATTATTACAATAGAGGATCCAGGCGTATATTCTGTCACAACGTCTAAGTGCCCGGTAATAAGGAGAGGATTGAACTGAGGTGAAAACAGCAAGTTGTGGAGAACGGTTTCCATGGAGGCAGCAGATCGCTGTGCATGGCGGGTGTGCAGAAGACAGGGGACTGGGCACTGGAGTGTAACGGAGTCGGGTGTGTAAATTGCTGCCTGCAGAAGGATAGAGTGGGGCTCACCGCATGCCTGGGATACCAGCAGCTGGTGGCTGGGAGAGTTTCTCTGATGGGCACAGACAGGGCAGGAGGCAGTGGTGCAACCCACACACGGCAGGTCACCCTGAAAAGTGTCACAGTGTTTGTGGGAGTTGGAATCCCATGTAAGATGCCCACAAGAAAATGGCAGTGTTACCTGCCCTGGATTCATGAGCAAAGAATGCAGCTGGGAGCCGGGCCTCCTGGGTTCTTTCCCAGGCTTGGGGAGTTGCTCTCCTGTCATCAGGTAACACACATAACTATTTACACTCTCCCCCTTTAGCTCCCTTGCCCGGGGATAATGCAGCTTCCCTCTTCTCTTCCCAGGCTGTGGCAAGCGATTGGTCTCAGGGAGCATCTTCAGTGGTCAGGCTGCACAGGACAGGGCCTGGGCCTGGCAGGTCAGCGTGCAGAGATACGGCTCCCACGTCTGGGGCGGTTCGCTCATCTCCGAGAGCTGTGGGGTGTCAGCAGCTCTTTGCTTTGATCCGTGAGTACCCCAGGCAGGGCAGAGACAGTGACTGTGGCTGCTCTGAACAGATTCTCTCTCCCTTTTCACTGGCTTTCCTGCGTGGCCTTTCCACAGCTTCCCTGCCCCAGAGCTGGCTGCAACTGAGTGTTGTGTGAGCCATCCATCTGTGGCTGTTCCCTAATGGGATTTTCTTATGTCCAGGCCTGTGGTCAATTCAGCGTATCGGGTGCAGCTGGGTGAAAATCAGATTTTCGATCAGACCCGCAACCAGATGTTCTCAGCGGTGAAGCAGGTCGTCCTCCATCCCAGCTACGACAATGTCACAGTCTAGGCCGACATCGCCCTGGTGGAGCTAGAGAAGCCGATTGCATTCATGGCAGCCATCAGCCCCGTGTGTCTGCTCGACGCCTCTGTCCGTGTGCCCACTGGGAAGCCCTGCTGGGTGACTGGTTGGGGGAACATTCTCCCACACTTGCAGCTGTTAGAAATGGGAAGGGGAGGGGAAGGACCCAGCACCGAGTGAAGGTTATGGCCTGGCTGATAGCAGCCTCCTTTGTACACCGATGGAGTGAGAGTTACCCGGGTATGGAGGCATTAGCACAGCTGGTAGACCCGGATCCACCAAATGCAAAACCCCGGTTTGCAATGCAGTCTGCACGCTCAAGCACTAGCTTGGAAATGCAGAGGTGACAAACCTGGGTCCCACAGATGCGAACTTTCGTGCGCAGTGTAGAAATGGAAGGGCCAGAACAGGTGGACCGGGAAACCCTCTACATGTGTGAGACCCTTTCTATTCTTTGTTACATATTCTCTGTCCTGCTTTTGTCCTTAAATAAGTACCCTCTGCTTTGGAAAGCTGCTTGGATACTAGTAATTGCTGGTGTTCCTATGCTGTATCTGCTGGAGAGAAGGTGTTGGTCTCTGTCAAGTTTTCCGGGATAAATACTGTGAAAGGCAAGGGTCGGTCATTCATGAGGGACATGGGTTGTTCGTCCCCAGACAGCAGCGACGGCTGGAGGCCAAAGACCCAAGAGGGCATTCCTGGAGCAGACCACATTCCGAGCAGACCTTGGAATCAGGATGATGAGAAATTGAGATTTCAAGGCGGAACTGGGATTCAGGAGTAGACCTAGGGTTTGATGGGGAATTAAAATGTTGAAGGGAAATTTTCCTAAAAAGCACCTGATTCCTGTGGGGAGACGAGGGCGGATTCAATTTTTGGCCCCCATATTTTTGGATTTAGTTTTTTCAACGAGAAGTCAACATTTTCCATAGGAAAAAGACCCCTGCGTTTTTATCAGCACCCTTGGCTAGTTTTTTGTCTTTTAAATGGGAAAACCGGGTGTTGGACTCAACAGATATTTCCCCACAGAAGGTATCAGTTCAGGGAGACAAATTTTATTTTATTGTATTTCATTATTTGGAAAACCCAAAAGCTCAAGAAGTTTTGAATTCCTGACAAAAATGTTGCTTTTTGTTTTATGAGCAGAAATCCAAATTTTTGATGGAAAAAGACCTCTTTTCAGAGCGGTGCATAGGCTATATTACATGGGTGTTACAGTATCTGCACACATGCATAACTGTTACTGATCAAAGGAGCGGTTCGACATAACTTATAAACAGACATTTCATTAATCAAAGGAGCTGTGACAGGGTAACACCAACTGAGATTGGGGTTGGGGGGAGACATCATGACAGAAGCTGAATAGACCCTGAGTGCGATCAGGGCCATCATTGTTGTGCTAGGTGCTACACAGACCACGGCCGAGATCAGGGACCCCGTCATGCCAGGCAATACACAGACCCCGACTGAAACCAGGTCTGTGGTTGGCCAGTTTTCATTTAGTTTCATTTCCAATTCTTTCTTTCTTTCTTTCTTTCTTTCTTTCTTTCTTTCTTTCTCAATCCCCTTTTTATTAACATTTTATTTTTTTTAAATAAAGATCTAGCTGCATTTCAAAAGACAGTGGTGCTTCAAAGTGACATGTGCAAATGGTTTGTTTGGAATATGTCAAAGAAACGGCGCCACTTTTCTGAACTTTTTTTTTCATCTGAAACTATTTGGCAAGAGAGTAGTTTGGGGAGGTAGATGGGGATAGGGAATTGTGAGGCATGGGGGTGGGTTGCGGACAGGGCCATATTAACTTTTCTGGGGGCCCCGGGATATTAGATTTTGTGGGGGCCCCTAGGCTCTGGATACGGCCAAAAATGCATGGTTCAGAGTGTGGGAGGGGGCTGCAGGTTGAGTGTTAAGGAAAAGTTAGCACATGTGACTCCATTTTGGTTTGGGGCCTACCATTGTCTAAATGCCAGCACATCATACACCAGGAGGAGTGATCCTTAGATACTGAATCCCTGTGAAAATCCTCCTCCTTGTCTCCAGTCTGCCTTGACTCCCAGTGTCTGGTTTTTGTCAGTCTCTAACTCCCTGTCTCTTGGCCTTGATGTGAGGCCTCCCATCCTGATAATAAAAGTTACTGATGCATGGCTTTAGAACCATGCTGTGTAATTAACACACTGGTATAGCACGAGGAATGCACCAAGCAGGGATAGGTGGTAGATAAGACCAGGGTTTGTTTATTGGCTAAGGTTGCCGATGCACGAGGGCAACATGCTTTGCTAAAAAGTATATAACCTTTGTATAATCTGTATTCAGGGTCCCCTCCTGGCTAGCAGGGGGGCACCACGCTCGAGCGTAATAAACTTAATGTCTTTTCGGAACTCTGCAGTTGTGGACTTTGTTTATGTGCCTCAGCCTAGATTCGAACTGTGCGTGTCCTACCAGGTGTAATTCGCAGCAGTTGTGTGCGTGTCCTCTCAGGTGTAATTCGTAACAGTTGAGGCAGGGGGTTGGGTGCAGGAGGGGGTGAGACCTCCGACTGGGGGTGCTGGCTCTGGGGCTCTTGAGGAATTTGGGGTGCAGGAGGGGGGCTCCAGGCTGGGACCAAGGGGTTTGGAGTGCAGGAGCGGGATCAGGACAGAAGGCTGGGGTGGGGTGTGGCATCTGGAGAGCTTTCTGTGGGGTCCCCTTAGCCCGGGGCCCTGTGCTGCAACCCCTAAAGCCCCTGCATTAATCCAGCCCTGGTTGGGAGAGGCGATGGATCCAGTGTCCCGGCTCTCTCCCTCTTCCCAGTTTCTCTCCCACCCCAAAAGATGCTGAAGCTCGGCAGGGACCCCGTGAAACCCAACATGACCTGTGCTGGCTACGCTGAAGGGCAGAGGGACCCCTGCCAGGTGAGAGAGGGCTGTGGGCCGGCTGGATGCAGGTGAGCCCCAGGGCAGCTCCCCGTCGCCATCTAGGGCCTGTAGATGGTAGAACGGCTGCTGCAGTTGCAAAGCTCCAGACTTGGCTTCCTCCCAGCAGGCAGGTGCATCTCTGGCTTTTAGAGCTAAGTGAAGGCAGAGCCCTGTGACTAGGCCCCAGCTCCTGGAGTCCTGTGATTAGGACAGAGCCCCAGCTTTTATATTTTCTTAAAATAATAGTTGAATCTTTGTGGTTGGGTAGAAAAGAGGAAGAATGTGGCTAGAGGGTAACTGAGGCCTGCCTGAGTCTGCAGAGAGCCTGAGCCAGTCACTATGAGATGGGAAAATACCCCATGCCTCAATATTCAGGGTGCCAACTCCCAGCCCCACTGCTCTGGGGAGCTCTGCCAGTGGTCTCTGTCTAGGGCAGGAGAAGAAGAACACAGCCACCGCAGCACCTGTGAATGTACTGGGGGAATCTCACCTCTGCTACCAAAGCCTCCTTCAGAAAAAGTGAGCTGGAAAAGCACACCATACTCCTTTCACTTCTCATGTTGGTGTGGACAAAATTTGTGGGTGGGGCCATGGGATAGCCTATATGCCTGCAGTCCCAAGGGGCTGGATTGTGGATGCTTGGGGATAGGGCTGGTGGAGGGCTGGGGAGTGGGGGAGAGGGACAGGGAAAGCCCTCGCTAATCCCAATTTGTCTGCTCCTCCAGGGTGACTCTGGAGGGCCGCTGGCCTGTGACCACAATGGGACCTGGTTCCTGATGGGGGTTGTGAGTTGGCGGGAGGGCTGTGGCCAGCCCAATTGTCCCAGTGTCTATGTCCGGACAGTGGCCTACGGTGAATGGATATGGGGGCACGTGGTCTCCAGGCACCAAGCCACCACTACAGAAAACAGCACCTCTGGAATAAATTATGCCAGGCCCTCCTTCAGCACCTACACGCTTCTCTTCGCCTCTCTCTTGATGGCACTGTGACCCCGCCCCTCCTCATCTCTCCCTCCTCCGTTCACCCAGCAGTGAAACCCTCCACTGTCTGTGGGCAGTTTGAGATGGAGTTGGGAGAGGATCTGAGACCTATCAGCAATGCCTGAGTCTGCAGAGAGCCTGACCCTATTGCAATGAGAAGGGAGAGCTGCCCTGAGTGCGATTGAGAGCAACGCTGCTTGAGTCTGCAGAGAGCCTGAGCTGATTGCTTAGAAAGGTGTGAACAGTGGATCCCTAGAATCTCAGCAACTTGTTGAAACACTTTGGAGTCAAAGCTTCACCCATGATCTCTGTGTAACCCACCTGGGAGCTCAGACCTGGTGACGGATTCATTCCCTGGGACACCGGCTACTGTCACAGATTCGGGATTTCTTAGGCGCCAGTTTGTGAAGGTGTCCATAGTGACCAGGCAATGTTCTTCACGAGAGTCTGTCTGAGGCAAAGTCTGAGGCATTAGCCTTGCCTGGATCCCTTCCGGCGGTCGAGGATTGCATCAACAACCGATGCCCAGCGCGCACCAGTGAGTTCATCGGGGGCCTCGGAGGAGACGCAGTTTGATCGACCCTGGAGGGCACAACGGTGCAACGCACTCACATAGTGGAGAAGCAGCTGTGCATGACGGTGAGGAACCGGTCCCTTGGACATAGGGGAGGAGCAGCTGCGGGTGAAAGTGGGGAACCGGTCCCTTGGATAAGGTAGGAACCTTTTGAAATCCGGATTGTATGCTCTGTTGGAACCTGGGGACGCCCAGAGTTACCCTGTAGGTATGGGACAGGAACAGAGCACGGGAGGTAGGGTACGGTGCACGCCCCTAGAGTGTATTTTAGTAAATTAGAAGGTATTTGGATCAGATCCAATGACTAAGGGTAAATTGAAGTGATTTTGTATGGTTGACTGGCCTCAGTACCGATTAGAGGACCAGGAACAGTGGCCTCCTGAAGGATCACTAAATCATAATACAATCCTCCAGTTACTCCTGTTCTGTCAGCGAATGGGGAAGTGGAATGACCATTCGTATGCTTTACTTGTTTATGACCTTGTGGTCTCCTACTGATATTTTACAATGCTGTAATTTAACCCTGATTGGCCCGGTAGCAATTAATGTCAATCCCCGGACCCCCACCCCAAATGTAATGGCAGATCCAGTGTCTCCTTCGGCCCCTACACCCACACAGAGCGAGGCTCAGAGCAAGATTCCTAGTGAAGCTCATAGTGAGGTTCGGGCTCCATCTGCTGGACTATACCCGTTACTTACCGAGACTAAAATCTCCCGTAATGCAATAGAAAGAACAAGCTGCTCTTACCATGCAGGTCTATACTCATGCACCTTTTAATCCTATGGACCTGGCCGCTTTCAAAGCACAGGCTGGAGAATTTTCTGTCACCCGAAGCAAGTTTATATCGATTTTTGAGAGATGTCTTAGTAGCTACAAGCCAGACTGGGATGATTGTAATGTCCTTCTGCGAACATTATTGACTGAGGTTGAATGAGAACAGGTCATAGCTAAAGCAAGGGAGGAAGCAAAGAGGCGATATGACCAGGACCGTAACAATGTCCCGACCCCAGATGATCAGGTTCCTATAAAGGATCCTAGGTGGGACCCAAATGACAATCAGGCTATGACCCACCTCACCTCCTATAAGGAGCTGCTACTGTATGGACTCCGTCATGCAGCTGTCAGACAGAATAATAGGACTGAACAATATGCGGTAGTGCAGGACCCAAAGGAAAGCCCTGGAGCCTTTTTACAGCGCATTCGAGACATGATCTGACAGTATATCAATGCAGGTCCTAATGATCCACAAACTGAGGCAATTATTAAAGGAGTATTTACAAGCAGGGCAGCCCCCGACATTAAGAGAAAGCTACAGAAAAAAGGAGGATTTGATGGGTATGACCATGGCACAGATTTTAGAAGCAGCAAATCGAGTGTATAGTTTAAGAGAAGTGGAGAAGGAGAAGAAGCAAGTGAGACTGATGGTAGCGGCGGTGCAGGCAGGCACGAAGCGAGAAGGAAGGGGCCATGGACGCGGACGTCCAGGCCCACGGGAGAGACGACTGGGGCGCAGTCAGTGTGCCCTGTGTCGGCAAGAGGGACACTGGAAGAATGAGTGTCCAAACAAGAAGGAAAGGGGGGGTACCTCTTTGATGGCGATAGAAGAACAGGAATAGGGGTGTCAGGGGAGACGGATCATCCTACCCCCAGAACCCCGAGTAAAAATGTGGGTGGGAAATGAAGAAATAGATTTTTAATGGACTCTGGAGCAGCGCGAACTGCTGTAAATCAACCCCTTCAGTTGCCAGTAGCAGACTCCCTCACTGTGACAGGAGCCACAGGCAAAGATACCAAGTGCCTAGTGTATGCCCCAGCAGAATGTGCTTTGGGAAACAGAACCACATCCCATAAGCTGGTTTACCTCCCCGAATGCCCAACACCACTGCTGGGATGGGACCTGCTGTGTCGCCTAGGTGCTACCCTGCATTTTACTCAAGATGAAATAACCCTTAGCTTACCCCCTGAAAATGCATGGATTATGGCCCTTGCAGTTGAACCCTCGGGCTATGCAAGCCCCAGAATGGGACCAGTGGGAAGTCCAAGTGTATCCCCTTG
The DNA here is from genome assembly GCF_965152275.1 of Natator depressus. NCBI lineage: Eukaryota > Metazoa > Chordata > Testudines > Cheloniidae > Natator > Natator depressus. The sequence continues at coordinate 2,495,795 of NC_134239.1, forward strand.
TGTGGGCATCAGGGATCCCAGGAAAAGCTACTCACCAAACCCCCATTCATGTCCAGCTCATACCCGGGAAAGGCCTGGTGCGGGTAAAGCAATATCCAGTCAGGAAGGAAGCCAGAGAGGGGTTACAGGAAACCAAAGATCGATATCTAATGTATGGTATTCTCCGGGAATGTCAGTCAGCCTGGAACACTCCCATTTTACCCGTACAGAACCCTGATGGCACGTACCGGCTGGTACAAGACCTAAGGGCAGTTAATGAACGGGTTAAGACTCTGCACCCTCTTGTCCCTAACCCATATACCCTATTGGCTTCTATAGGGGGACACTATACCCATTTTTCAGTTCTTGATTTAAAAGATGCTCTTTTTTTGCCATCCTAGTTGACACCTCATCACAGGAGATTTTCTCCTTCGAATGGGAGGACCGGAAGAGAGTTAAAAAGCAACTTTGCTGGACAGTGTTAGCCCAGGGGTTTAAAAATTCCCCCACCCTCTTTGGCCAGGCTCTGGCCAGGGACCTAGAGGAGTGAGATAATGAGGAAGCCCTCCTTTTGCAATACGTAGACGATCTGTTAATTGCCACTGTGGGCTTAACCCCTTGCCTTAAAGCCACCGTGAGTCTCCTGAATTTTGTGGGACTCCGAGGATATCGGGTAGCATGAAGTAAGGCTCAGATTGCTCTCCCGCAGGTACAGTACCTCGGGTTCTGCATACGGCAGGGGGAACGCCAGCTTTCAAATGAGAGGAAGGAAGCCATATGCCAAGTTCCTATCCCGAGTAATCGCAAGCGGCTCAGAGCATTTCTGGGGATGGCAGGCTTCTGTAGGATATGGATCCCAGAGTTTGGACTATGGGCTAGACCCCTGTATGACTGTGTAAAAGGAGCAGACCATGACCCCTTTCATTGGACCCCAGAGGCTGACAGGGCATTTAAAATCCTGAAAAGAAAGCTGATGGAAGCCCCGGCTCTAGGTCTGCCCGATCTCTCCAAGCCATTTCAGTTGTATGTACATGAACGAAAGGGGGTGGCCCTGGGAGTACTCTCACAGCTGCTAGGAGCATGGAGACGTCCGGTGGCATATTTTTCTAAACACCTGGACCAAGTAGCCAAGGGCTGGCCAGCGTGCCTGCGGGCAGTGGCAGCCACCGCCCTGACCCTGGCAGAAGCAGAGAAACTGACATGAGGGGGAACAATACAGGTTTTTACACCACACATGGTACGCGCTTTACTGGATGTTAAGGGCGGCCTCTGGCTCACACAAGCACATATGGCAAGATACCAAGCAAAGCTCTTAGAGAACCCTGAGGTCACGCTGCAGCCTTGTCCATCCCTTAACCCTGCCACCCTCTTACCAGAAACTGAGAAACAGGAACATGATTGTTTGGAGATCATAGATGCCTCCATGTTTTCTTATTTCCTAGCCAATACAACCCTTGCCCCCTCTTGTATGAGGTTTGTAAATGCTACTCACATTGGGGAAAACCTCACCAATGAAGAACTTAAATGTAATAACAGTGTGGAAATCTCCTTTGCCTACAGGCACATGAAATTGCCAGCAGGGTGCTTCCTTATGTGTGGCAGACATGAGTATTCCTATGTCCCGGCCAATAGTTCTGGGGGTCCCTGCTCTCTTGGTTGCGTGGCCCCATTGATTTTTCCATACCCTCCGCAGTTATCTGCCCGTCATAAACGGATGCTATTCCCCTTGATTCCACCTGTAGGTCAGAGGTAACCTTATTTTCAGAGAGCGAGGCAGCAGCTCTGGCCTTTTCTTTAGTTGGTATCCCTGGGCTTGTGGTGCATAATTATCACGCAGTAGAGCACCTTGCCTGCACGGTGGCAAAGGCCATTAACTTAACCTCAACCGTCCTGGCCCAACTCTCACATGAGTTAGGGGAAGTACGTCAGGGGATGCTACAGAACAGGCTGGCTGTGGACTATTCGCATCTATGCCATGGTCACCTATGCCGGGAGGTTGCAGGCATGTGTTGCTTTAATATAACAGATGCAGGGCCATCCGTAGAAGCTGATTTACAATGCCTAAAGCAGCTGGAAAAGGGCATTCATCAGCAAACTGGGGAGGACTGGGTAGGCTCTCTATTTTCTGGTTGGGGCCTTTCCCCGTGGCTAAGTGGGTTGTTTAGCCTATTATTTAAGTTTTTTTCCCCTGTACTACTCATGTTCTGTTTACTGTGTTGTATGTTGTCCTGTGTAAAAATGCTTATTTTGCATCGTTTTGAACATTTTAATTTTATGCATAGCCCGATAGTAAGTAAATAAAGATGAGAAGACTCAAACAATAGAAATGAGTATTCTCAAAGGAGGGAATTGTTGGAGACCCCAGGGCATGGCCACTAGTTAAGTCGAGGGGATGGAAGGCCATAAGGGTCGAGGAGGTCTCCCTGCTGAAGGCCTAGGGGCTTCTTCTCAACCCCCCTTAATAGAATTCAGGCCTGGCTGGTTTGAGTCCGCTCTTTTGCTCTTAAAACAATGTTGCAGCCGCAGATAATGCCTCATCGTGTAAGGTTTGCTGACGCCAAGTTAAAGATAATAGGAGAGACAACTGCAAGGCCAGACAGAATGTGCTGGTTGTTTCAGTTGCTAGGAATGCTTGTTAGAAGTAGCAGGAAATAAACATTGTTGTAACCCATATAAGGAAGGCAGAGTATTTGTGCAGCGTTTTAATTGGCTGATGTGTAGTGCAGTAGCATGAAGGGATATAAAAGTGTGTGTAATGACCTGCTCTGGTGTGCAGGATTTGAGATTCTGTTCTCCCTGTACCTGCAAATAAACTTTTCTGCTTCTCCACCCCGTTGTGATTATTGAGTGATGCACACCGGGCAACGAACCCCTGCTGTTGTTTTGCCTCTCGGCACTGGGTGCCGGCAACAAAGGTGTCCATAGCGACCAGCCAACGTTCTTCACGAGAGTCTGTCTGAGGCAAAGTCCAAACCACATCAGCAGCAGCAGCGTGCCTCATTGGTGCCCCCTCAAGTTACCGCCGCACCGGGGCTCTGCCTGTTTTAGGGGAGCTCTTTTTTGCAAGAAGCATTAAAATCCACCCAGCAGAAATTCGCCCTTCCCTTGGCTAAGGTTTTACACCCCTGAAATGTCCAGTAACTTTAAGATCATGGCATGACCCTTTTCAGTGTATCTGGTACAAGCAGCTGACCCCTGGACTCATCCCTCACCCCTTGACTCTTCACTTCTATCACTAGAGGGCAGCAGAGAGCTCCTTGCCCCAGCCCACTTCAGGGTAAGACGGGATGAAAGATTTCGGTGGACACGTTTGTCAGCTGAAAAATGGCAATTCTCTGAGCTGTCTCAGACCAGGTGGAAAGAAATCCCACAAATCTCAAAAGGTTTCGACAATCAATTTTACCTCCATTTTATGAAAGAAAGAGCACCAGGAACTCTACACCCCCCACCCACTCCCATCCCCTCCTCTCCCCTCCCAGGGCTGGGGAGAGAACCCAGGAGTCCTGGCTCCCAGCCCCCCCCCCCGTTCTAACCCACTAGCTCCCACTCCCCTCCTAGAGCTGGGGAGAGAACCCAGGAGACCTAGCTCCTCATCCTGCTGCCCCCACCTACCAGTGGCTATTAACAGCCTCCCCTGTGGCTACACCTCCCCCCCCCCAACGACCTGGTAGCCAATCTCCTTTGGGGTCAGAGCCCAGCTGCTGGGCAGGAGGAAATAGAAATCAGCTGAGGTTTTACTTTCATTTTTGCCAGTGAAAAGTCCGCTGAGACAGAGCGAGCTGGGGGCAGGTAACGGGGGCGGGGGAGGGGGGACACACCACCATCCCCAGGGGGGCAGAATCGCCCCTTCCAGTCTATTCCCCCTAAGGGCAGATTTGCCCCTCCAGGCTATCCCTCGCCTATAAGTCTGAGTCTCTCTAGATGGGATGCTTTGGTCCCCTCTTAGCTTGTGACATGCACCAGCACCAGCAGCCAGGCCAGCTGGGAGCACAGCCCCTCCCACCCTCATGGGCCAGCCCCACCTGAGCCCTGGGTCCGGGCAGCTCGAAGATGGGGGGTGATTTGGGCCGGACCCCGGCTGTGCGAGTCGGTGTGTAAGAATAGCAGGACAGGGGAATGGACCGACTCCCAGGATGCCTTGGGAGGGTGCGGAAGCTCCTTCACTGGACAGTTTCAGGAAGAGGCTGCGTGAACCATCTGTCCTGGAGGGTTGAGACAGAAGAAATCCTGCATCTCGGCAGGGGGTTGGACTCGATGACCCTTGGGGTCCCCCCTAACCCTGTGGCTCTCTGCTGAGAAGCCCCCGGCACTTCTGATCCGGGGTCCGTGTCTCTCCTCCCCTCCACCACGAGGACCAGAGATTTGCAGTGGAATCGGCAGCAGAGTGTTTACACCCGTTTCCCCATTTTGGCCCCCGGGCAGTTTATCTGCCGTCCAAGCTGTTTCCCTTTGGAGGAGAAATCGGCGCTATGAACCAGGCCTATTCTTTGCTGAAATTCCCTTTCTGTGATCTCCAGGATGCCTCCTGGTTCACGTCCAAAAGGTTAGAGAAAAACGAATCAATTCTCAAGCCACACAGGACCGTTGTGATCACCTCTCCTGAGTTCCTGTGCTCCCAGCCTTGGAAGGATTTGAGTTGTATCGGTAAACGTCGGTTTCACCGTAGCTGTTCGCAGTATCGAAGTTGAGTTGGTCCCAGGATATAAGAGATGAGGTGGGGAAAGGAATGTCCTTTGTTGGACCAGCTTCTGTTGGTGAGAGAGACAAGCTTTCGAGCTACACAGAGCTCTTCTTCAAATCTCCTTCTGGTGCCTCCCCCACCTTGATTTCACTGCACACACACACAGACCACCACCGAAATACTTCCATTGGCGAGCATCGAAATACGCCACCAGGCACAGTGAGAAAAGACTTTGCTTTAAGGCTATTGACTTTGTACTTTTTTGATGAGGGAGGTTGACAATCTGGATTTGGACGGTTCTAAAGCTTTAGCTTTTAATTCTTGTCAGACCCTCACATTGGCTGACCCCTTCTCCATAATTTCCCACAACTCTGAAAATTTAAAATAAATCAAAAACAATTTTGAAATGCTCAAATCCCACAATTTTGCACAGGGGGCACCTGGGGACCCAGCCAGGGGCCATGCCTGGACTCTGTTGAGCCATAGGAGGATTAAAGCACCTGGGCCCGGTGCATTGAGACCCTCCCACCGTAGCCTGGTGAGTGCCCAGCAGGGAAGTTCTACCAGGGTGGTGGGTGAGTGACAGTGGGCAGAGAACAAAGCCCGTCACAGTGACCAGCATTGTCCCCTTGTTCCCTGGTGCTTCCCCGTCTGTCTGTGTGTCTCCAGCTGGTGTCTTTTGTCTTTAATTGTAAGGGCTGGGACTGTCTCATACTGTGTGTCTGGGCAGTGGCTGGCACGATGGGGCACCGATCTCGGTCTAGGAGATCCGTGCAGCTCCCGGTGTGATGGGGTTCCCAGTCAGTAGGGAGGGTCTGCACAGTATCCAGTGTGACAGGTGCCCCATTCTCGTATGGAGGGAGTATATGCAGCGCCTGGCGCGAAGCGGGCCCTGCTCTTGATTGGGTGGGTGTGTGGAGCGCCCAGCATGACAGGGGCCCTGATCTCGGACGGGGGTGTCTGCAGCGCCCAGCACGATGGGCGGCCCCTGTGCTCTGCCAACCCACAGCTAATACCAACCCATGGAGCCCATGGGAGGCTGTTGCCTTGGCAGAAATGGCCCTAGCGGGAGGTGGCACCAGCTGCTGCGGGGAGGAGACAGAGTTTGCAAAGCTGATTTATTGAAGATTTTCAGAGCACAAGTCATGGATCAAAGCGGCTCCTGGGCCCTTCCCCGTCAGCTTCCCAGTCAGAGCTGTAGGAAAGGCAGGAGATAACCCCTCACCCTTTGCCCTCGCCTTCCGCATAGCGCCCCTGTGCTTCCATCCACAGCCTCTCCCAGCCGCGTCCCACAGACCCCAGCAACATGGGGCCCAAACCCAGTGTCAAGGGCGGGGCGTCTATAGACATCCTGAGAGGGGCTGGCCTGGCAGTGCCAGGGGCAGGTCCGTGGTCGGCTCACGGGGCGGTGAGGAGGAGGGCGGCGAGTATCAGCGCAGCGGGAGAGACGCTGGCAGAGGGGCCGTGCCTCTCATGTGTCTCCGGATCCAGCTGTTGTAGGCCGTCACCCGGGTGAAGACCCCGGGGAACCTGCAGTCAGCACAGATGGTTCCACGCACCTCTCTGGTCATAAACCAGCTCACGACTCCAGCCAGGTACCAGGTGCCACCCTGCTGACAGGCCAGAGGCCCCCCGGAGTCGCCCTAGAGAGAGAAACGGGGGTCAGGGCCCCAATTCCCATCGCTGTCACGGTGAGAGCGAAGGCTGGATGGGGGGTTACAGAACATACCCAGTCTAAGCAACAAAGAGCAGCGACCTGTGTCAGGGATCTTGGCTGGGGTCTGGGCAGCGCCTTGCACAAGGGGGCCCTGATCTCGCCTGGGGTCTGGGCAGAACCTGGCACAAGGGGGCCCTGATCTCGCCTGGGGTCTGGGCAGCGCCTGGCACAAGGGGGCCCTGATCTCGCCTGGGGTCTGGGCAGCGCCTGGCACAAGGGGGCCCTGATCTCGCCTGGGGTCTGGGCAGCGCCTTGCACAAGGGGGCCCTGATCTCGCCTGGGGTCTGGGCAGAGCCTGGCACAAGGGGGCCCTGATCTCGCCTGGGGTCTGGGCAGCGCCTGGCACAAGGGGGCCCTGATCTCGCCTGGGGTCTGGGCAGCGCCTTGCACAAGGGGGCCCTGATCTCGCCTGGGGTCTGGGCAGAGCCTGGCACAAGGGGGCCCTGATCTCGCCTGGGGTCTGGGCAGAGCCTGGCACAAGGGGGCCCTGATCTCGCCTGGGGTCTGGGCAGCGCCTTGCACAAGGGGGCCCTGATCTCGCCTGGGGTCTGGGCAGAGCCTGGCACAAGGGGGCCCTGATCTCGCCTGGGGTCTGGGCAGAGCCTGGCACAAGGGGGCCCTGATCTCGCCTGGGGTCTGGGCAGAGCCTGGCACAAGGGGGCCCTGATTTCGGCTGGGGTCTGGGCAGAGCCTGGCACAAGGGGGCCCTGATCTCGCCTGGGGTCTGGGCAGAGCCTTGCACAAGGGGGCCCTGATCTCGGCTGGGGTCTGGGCAGCACCTGGCACAAGGGGGCCCTGATCTCGGCTGGGGTCTGGGCAGCACCTGGCACAAGGGGGCCCTGATCTCGCCTGGGGTCTGGGCAGCGCCTTGCACAAGGGGGCCCTGATCTCGCCTGGGGTCTGGGCAGCGCCTGGCACAAGGGGGCCCTGATCTCGCCTGGGGTCTGGGCAGCGCCTTGCACAAGGGGGCCCTGATCTCGGCTGGGGTCTGGGCAGCACCTGGCACAAGGGGACCCTGATTTCGGCTGGGGTCTGGGCAGCGCCTTGCACAAGGGGGCCCTGATCTTGCCTGGGGTCTGGGCAGCGCCTTGCACAAGGGGGCCCTGATCTTGCCTGGGGTCTGGGCAGCGCCTTGCACAAGGGGGCCCTGATCTTGCCTGGGGTCTGGGCAGCGCCTTGCACAAGGGGGCCCTGATCTTGCCTGGGGTCTGGGCAGCGGTGCTGTATACCCACAATCAGCTGGGAGGAAAGGCTCTCACTTTGCAGAATCCCTTGGGGCTGTCCATGTACCCGGCGCAGATCATGTTGGGTTTGATTACGTCTGGACCCAGAGGTGAGTGTGGAGCCAGTGTCTTGTAACGATCGTTGCAGTCTGCTGTTTTGATGATGGGAATCTCCAGCTCCTGCAGGGTCTTGGGTTTTGGGAGAGACTCTGGAGGGGGAGAACCGGGAGCGTGTCAGGGTTATTCCACCAGCATCCGGCTCTTCCTGCGCCCCGCGCACCAGGGTCCGGACGAGCCATTTGTGCCTGTGGGCAGCTTCCCCCATGCCTGTGCCATTCTGGAGACGAGTCTGGCTGTCAAGGCACATCTACTATGGCTAAGCGCAGGCATGTCCCTGTGTGCTGCCCCACAAGGAATACACACACACACACACACACTCCCCTCCAGCAGGGGGCAGCGCTGCCCCCCTACACACACACACACACACACTCACAGGGCCCTGATCATCCGGGACCCCAAGCCTCTAACTCAGGAGCTCAATTGATTTGATTTAACAAAGAGAAGGTTAAGGGGTAAATTGAGCCCAGTCTATAAGTATCTACAATGCGAAGAAGTGTTTAATAACGGGCTCAGCTGAAGATCTAACATGATCCGGTGGCTGGAAGTTGAAGCCAGACAAACTCAGACTGGAAATAAGGTGTCAGTTTTTAACAGTGGGAAATTTACCAAGGGTCGTGGTGGGTTCTCCATCACGGGCAATTTGTAAATCCAGATCCAAGAGATCTGGTCTAATTTGAGCAGCAATTCAATCAGGGACGTTCTCTGCCTTGTGCTCTCCAGGAGGTCAGCCGAGATGGTCACAGTATCCATGACCACCAGAGCCCTCCCGTCCATAGGATGTTTCGGGGCAACTGCCCTGGGCCCCATGCTCTGGGGGCCCTGTGGGGCCCAAGGTGGTCCGGGGGATTAGTGGGGGGCCTGGCACCGGCAGCAGGGGTCGGGCCCGCCTCCCCGGACTCACCAGCAGTGGTGGGAAGTGGAGCGACTTGTCTGGGAGCCAGGTCGCTCCGTTTCCCGCCACCGCCGGTGAGTGCGGGGCGGTTCCACTCCTGGTGCTGGTCAGGCCCCCACTAACCCTCCAGGCTGCGTCGTTCAGGGGAGGGGGGTTGGGAGAAGGGGTGGAACGGGGCTGGGGAGGGGGCAGAGCAGGGGTGGAGACAGAGCCGGAAACTGCTCTCCCCAACCCCCTAACAATTATGGACTCCCAGTGCCTCTCTGAGACTTCTGACACTTACTGGTCATTTCAACTTTTCCCCAGCCGGTGACCCAACACTTCATCTTCTCGGGGAACTTGCGGAAGGCCCCCGGCAGGGAGATGGGCCGGATGAACTTCGTGGATTTCACGGGCTTCTCCAGCCTCACCAAGGCGATGTCAGCAATTTTGGTCTTCTTATTGTAATGGGGGTGGAGGATGATCTGCTTCACATTGACCAGGATCTGATTTGGGGAGGGGTTGAGGAGCTGGTGTGCCCCCAGCACCAAACGGTACTGGGAACAGGACTGAGAGCTGGAGGAGAGAAAAAGAAAAGGGGAAGACAGGGGGGTGCTGAGATGCAGCCACCTCTGGGGGGGAGGGCAGTTGGGGAACTCATGCACAGCAGGAGGCCAGGGAAGAGTCATCACCCCCTGCCTGGGTTACTCACCAACTGAAGCAGTGAGCGGCTGACACCACCCACTGGGCTGAGATGAGGGAGCCTCCGCAGATGTGGCGGTAGTCACCTTTTTTGGCATCATAAAACTGCACACTGACCTGCCAGGGCCATCGACCCTCCCGGGCATCCTTCCCCTCTATGATACGGCTGAACACTGCACAAAACAGGGGCGCCATGTGAACATGGGACAAAGTGCACATCTTCCACCCAGAGCCAGGGATAGAACCCAGGAGTCCTGGCTCCCAGCCCCACCCATACCCCACTCCCAGGGCAGGTTGCAGAACCCAGAAGTCCAGACTCTTTACCTGGCTGGTCTTGACTCTCCTCTGCACCTGCGGAGGAAATGGAAATGTTGGGGAGACATGACAGAGTCAGGACCATTACGGGAGAAGCATCACTAGGGTCCGATTGGGGAGAGTGGAAGGTGGGGAAAAGAGCTGGAATAAAAGCCTCATCCACTGTCCCATAGCTCCTCCCATACACTAAATACTCTGCCTCAAATCGTAGGTGGCTACTGTGCATCAGTAGGTTTCAGAGTGAATGCTGACATGAGATGAAAGGGGGCTGCTCCCAGCTCTCTCAGGGCCAAACGTCCTCCCTCCACCCTGCAAAGCCCTAGGGCGGTAGAGGGTTCGGGAGCAGAAGCTGAGAGGGTGCTGGGGCTTGGACTCCTGTGGGAGTGAGTCAGAGGGGCTGGAGGGGTCATGGCAACCCCGGGGGTGTGTGTCTCAGAGGTGGGCTCAGGGTCCCTTCATTCACAGCAGGGCCTGGGGACCGGCACATCATTTCTGCCCCTCAGTGCACAGAACCTGGTTTGCTCACGTCCCCACAAACCCTTGAACCCAGGCCCTGGGAAAGCGGCAGAGCCAGTCTACTGGGGCAGGATCGTCCCCCTGAGTCGATTCCAGCCCGAGGGGGCAGGATCGTCCCCTCCTGTCAGTTCCACCCGCAGGGGGCAGGATTGTCTCGTCCAGTCGATTCCCCCCCGGGGAACAGGATTGCCCCCTCAGATCTATTCCCCACCCCAGGCTGCAGGGTCGTCCTCTATGGTCTGTTCCCTGCGGCTCTGCATCGCTCTGGATCCCTTGGTCTCTCTTACCATGCGCTGGGGATGGCAGCACCAGCACCAGCAGCAGCAGGGCCAGCTGGGAGTAGAGCCCCGCCATGATCCTGCCCCACAGACGCTCTGGGTTGGGACAGCCCAGTTCAGCCTCCAGCCAGCGGAGCAGACAGCCCCTGGCTTCAAGGCAGCGAGTTATATACCCAGCTGGAGCTGCCCCGTGGGTGTGGGGTGTGATTTCAGCCAGACCGCCAGCCGTGTGCCTCAAGAAGCCACGGCACCCCTGAGCCCTTATCTCCTCTCCCCAGCATTTTCCTGTTTAAAATTGTGAAGTACGGGAAAGTGAAAGCAGAAGCTCACGGACCCTCATCCTTCCCCCTTCTCCCCCCCCCCCACTACTTATGTGGCTTAGCTGAGATCAGGTCCTTGCTGGACCATCGCTGTCGGGAGGAGAAGTCAGGGCTGTGACTCAGGCCTGCCCTGTGGACCCATCCCCAGTCCGGGGTCCACCTGCCCAGGTTCTCCTGGGACTGTCCCGTTGCTGGAGGTAGCTGGGCTGGGCCTTCTGTCCGGTGCTCAGTGCCCACGGCTGGCCAGTGCTCTGGGGTCAGGATCCCCCCGGCCGGCCCGTTCTTCTGCACCTCCCCCTGCTCCCTCCACTTCCAGGGACCTGCCGGTGGAGCACTTTTCCCTGGCAGCTGTCGCAGGGAGCAGCCTCCCATGCTGCTCTCTCTCGTTGGCCTCCAGCAGCGGGGGGCACCAGAGAGATTTCCTGCCCCCACAGCAGTTTGGTGGCAGGGGGGTAGTGGGTGGGGAGGGGATGGTACATTGGGGGGCTAGAGAAACACTCCGCCACCATTGAGCTCAGAGCAGTTTTTTTCCTTTACCCTGCCCTGGCTCCTTCACTTGTGCCCCATCCCCCAAAACTTCACACACTCCCACCCTCCCACAACCCTGGCTGGCACATCCTGGCCGCGATCACAGTCAGTCTCTGCAGCATCTGGAACAACGGGTCCCCGATCTCAGTGGTGGGGGGGGGGTCTGTGTAGCACCTGGCGTGACAGGGGCCCCAATATCAATCAGGGGGGGCCTGTTCAGGGCCTGGTGTGATGTGGCCCTGATCTCAGTCAGGGAGGATCTCTGCAGGGTCTGACGTGTCAGGGGACCTGACCTCAGTTAGGTGGGGTCTGTGCAGGGCCTGGCATGACAGGGGCCCTGATCTAAGTCGGGGGGGGGGTCTGTGCAAGGCCTAGTGTGACAGGGTCCCGATCTCAGTCAGGGGGGGTCTGTGCAGGGCCTGGTGTTTCAGGATCCCTGATCTCAGTCAGGGGCAGGGGTCTGTGCAGGGCCTGGAGTGACAGGGACCCTGTCAGGGTTCCCTGCCCACTCTGAACTCTGGGGTACAGAGTTTATATTCCACCAGCTTAGGTTAAAAACTTCCCAAAGGCAAAAATTCCTTTCCTTGCCCTTGGATGGTATCGCTGCCACCACCAAGTGATTTAAACAAACATTCAGGGAGGGGCCACTTGGAGCCCTATCCCCCCCCCCCGAATATCCCCCCCCCCAAGCCTCTTCACCCCCTTTCCTGTGGGGGCTTGAGAATAATATACCAACCAATAGGTTAACAAAGTGAGCACAGACCAAATCCCTGGTTTTTAGGACACTGAAAATCAATCAGGTTCTTAAAAGAAGAATTTTATTTAAAAAAAAGTAAAAGAATCACACCTGGAAAATCAGGATGGAAGATAACTTTACAGGGTAAATAAAAAGATTTAAAACCCAGAGGATTCCCCTCTGACTCTGCTTCCCAGTTACAAAACAGGAATAAAATTACCTCTTAGCATAGGGAAAATTCACAAGCTAAAACAAAAGATAATCTAATGCATTTCCTTGCTATTACATACAATTTCTTTAATTTTAGATGTATCATTTCAGGATCATTTTAGGAGATGTTTTTTTCCTGCCCTGGTCCCCCCTCTGTCCGAGAGGGCACACAAAAAGAGAGCACAAACAATACCTTCCCCCCCCTGAAATTTGAAAGTATCTCCTTTCCCCATTGGTCCTTCTGGTCAGGTGCCAACTAGGTTAATTGAACTGATTAACCCCTTACAGGTAAGTGATTCTGTACCTCCGGCCAAGAGGAATTTTATACTACTGCTACATAAAGGTTGTTACCCTTCCCTTTATATTTATGACACGCCCCCCAAATCACACATGGTGCTGGACAGCCTGTTGCACACTGGCTGTGATTTCTTCCTGGAGCTCTAGGGGAAAACAGAGTGAATAAGACACATGCACCTTTAGATATACTACTGATTATATAAAAACTAACAATATTTTCCACATTTCAAGGAAGATTTTAACCAGTTGATTCTGGGAAACTTTCACGGGAGAGTGCATCAGCCACTTTGTCAGAAGCTCCTGGAATGTGTTGTATGTCGAAATCAAAATCTTGGAGAGCTAAACTCCCCTGAAGAAGTTTTTTGTTATTTTCCTTGATGATATGAAGCCACTTCAGTGCAGCATGGTCAGTTTGCAGGTGGAAACGCCGTCCCCAAACGTGTGGGTGTAGCTTTTCCAGAGCATAGACAATGACGTAACATTCCTTTTCGGTGATTGACCAGTGGCTTTCCCTGTCAGACAGTTTTTTGCTGAGAAACACGACAGGATGGAATTCTTGATTTGGTCCTTCCTGCATTAAAACTGCTTCCACACCATGCACGGACGCATCAGTGGATACTAGGAAAGGTTTGTCAAAGTCTGGGACCCTTAGCAAAGGGTCAGACATGAGTATCACTTTAACGTGGTTAAAGGCCTTCTGACACTCTTCGGTCCACTGAACGGGATTTGGCTGTTTCTTTTTGGTTAGGTCTGTCAGTGGGGTGGCGATTTGGCTGTATTGCGGTACAAATCATCTGTAATAACCGGCCAAGCTTAAGAAGGATTGAACCTGTTTCTTTGACTTTGGGACAGGCCACTTTTGGATAGCATCCACTTTGGCCTGTAGGGGGTTGATAGTTCCTTGACCCACCTGGTGTCCAAGGTAAGTCACTCTGTTTAGGCCTATTTGACACTTCTTAGTCTTAACAGTTAGTCCTGCCTCCCTTATGCGCTCGAAGACTTTCCAGAGATGCTCCAGATATTCTTCCCATGAATCAGAAACTATGGCCACATCATCAAGATAGGCGACTGCAGATTCTCCCAATCCCGCTAGGAGACCATCTACGAGTTTTTGGAAGATGGTGGGTGCATTTTGCAGCCCAAAAGGGAGCATATTAAATTCATACAGCCTGACATGGGTGATGAAGGCTGACCTTTCCTTGGCGGATTCATCTAGCAGTACTTGCCAGTACCCCTTGGTTAAGTCCAAGGTAGAGATGAACTGGGCCCGTCCCAGTTTCTCTAATAGTTCATCTGTGCGTGGCATTGGAAAGTTGTCTGGGCAAGTTACAGCATTTAGCTTACGGTAGTACACGCAAAAACGTATCTCCCCATCTGGTTTGGGAACTAGAACCACTGGAGATGTCCATGCACTGCCAGAGGGGCAGATTACACCCATCTGTAGCATGTCCTGGATCTCTCGTTCTATAGCAGTTTTGGCTTCAGGAGACACCCGGTAAGATTGGGCTGTAATTGGGCAAGCATTACCTATGTCAATGGAGTGGTATGCCCGTTCGGTCCGTCCTGGGGTGGCTGAGAACATCGGTGCATAGCTAGTGCACAGCTCCTTGATCTGCTGTTGCTGCATATGCCCAAGGGTCAGGGAGAGGTTCTCCTTTTCCACGCCACCGTCACTTTTTCCTTCATAGTAGACACCTTCAGGCCACTCAGCGTCGTCTCCTCCCTAGGCTGTAAACTGACAAACCTTTAATTCTCTGGAATAAAAGGGCTTTAGAGAATTAACATGGTACACTTTAGGCTTTAGGCTTGAGGTGGGGGATGCTATGAGATAGTTAACAGCTCCCAGGTGCTCTTGGACCGTAAATGGCCCATCCCAAGATGCTTCCATTTTATGGGCCTGGTGCGCCTTTAAGACCATGACCTGGTCCCCTACTTTGAAGGAACGCCCTCTGGCATGTTTATCATACCAGGCTTTTTGCTCTTCCTGAGCATCTTTTAGGTTTTCACTAGCTAGAGCTAAACAGTCTCAGAGGGTGTTTTGTAGGTTGATTACAAAGTCCAGAATGTTAGCTCCTGGAGAAGGCATAAACCCCTCCCATTGCTGCTTTACCAACTGTTATGGCCCCTTAACCTCATGGCCATACACAAGTTCAAATGGTGAAAACCCTAAACTGGGACGTGGCACAGCCCTGTAGGCAAAGAGCAACTGCTGCAACACTAGGTCCCAGTCACTGGAGTGCTCATTCATGTATTTACGTACCATGGCCCCCAAAGTTCCATTAACCTTCTCCACCAGGCCATTTGTTTGATGGTGGTAAGGAGTGGCAAGCAAGTGGTTAACTCCATGAGCTTCCCAAAGGCTTTTCTTGGTCCCGGCCAGGAAATTAGTTCCCGAATCAGTAAGGATGTTGGAGGGCCAACCTACCCTGGCAAAAATGTCTGTTAATGCCTGACACGTACTTTTAGCCCTAGTGTTGCTTAGAGCTACTGCTTCTGGCCATCGGGTGGCAAAATCCATGAAAGTCAGTATGTACTGCTTTCTTCTGGGTGTCTTTTTTGGGAAGGGACCCAGAATATCCACAGCTACTCGTTGAAATGGAACCTCAATTATGGGGAGTGGCTGGAGAGGGGCTTTGACCTGGTCTTGGGGTTTTCCCACTCTTTGGCACACCTCACAAGACCGGACATAGGTAGAAACATCCTTGCCCATTTCCTCCTAGTGGAATGACCCCCCCCAAACGGTCTTTGGTCCTGTTCACCCCAGCATGGCCACTAGGATGATCATGGGCTAAGCTCAAGAGCTTGACCCGGTACTTAGTTGGAACTACCAACTGTCTCTGAGGATGCCAGTCTTCCTGGTGTCCACCAGAAAGAGTTTCCTTGTATAAAAGTCCTCTTTCTACAACAAACCTGGATCGATTAGAAGAGCTGAGAGGCGGTGGGTTGCTCCGTGCCGCTGTCCAAGTTCTCTGGAGGCTTTCACCTGCTTCCTGCTTGGCCTGGAACTGTTCCCTTGATGCTGGAGACATCAGTTCCTCACTGGATTGTGGACCTAGGCTTGGTCCCTCTGGAAGCCATGCAGGTGATGGGGCTGTTTCCGTTGACTGTGAACCGCTCTCCGCTGGTGCACTATGTTGGGGTTCAGGCTCCGGCTGAGCCTCTTGTGTAGAGTCATTTGCTGCTGATGCCAGTGCAGGCTCGGTGGTGCCCTCTGGTGTTGGGGCTGTAGACGGGGTTGCAAGAGCTGGATTCAGTGCTGGCAATGGTTCTGGTGCTGGTTGCTCTGCCAGTCCCAGTTCGGGGACTGGCTTTGGCTCGGTCTCTGGGTCTGAATCCACTATGGGTGTTGCAGTCATTGGCATGGGTCTGGTTCCACCACCTCCATCTGGGTCTCTGGTAACACAGACGGGGCCCTGGTGGAAGGCTCAGGAACAGGGATAGGTTTGGAGGCATGCTTAGCCTGGCTGCGGGTGACCATTCTCACCCTCTTGGCTCGCTTCACATGGTGGGCCAAGTCTTCCCCCAGCAGCATAGGAATGGGATAATCATCATAGACTGCAAAAGTGCACATTCCTGACCAGCTCTTGTACTGCACAGGCAACTTGGCTGTAGGCAAGTTTAAAGAGTTTGACGTGAAGGGTTGAATCATCACTTGGGCCTCTAGGTTGATGAATTTGGGGTCTACTAAGGATTGGTGGCTAGCTGACACCTGTGCTCCAGTGTCCCTCCATGCTGAAAACTTCTTCCCGCCCACACTCACAGTTTCCCTTCACTCTGAGGGTACCTGGGAGGCATCTGGGCCTGGGGACCTTTGGTGTGACCCCGGTGCAATGAACTGTAATGTGTTGGGGTTCTTGGGGCAGTTGGCCTTTACATGCCCCAGCTCATTACATTTAAAACATCGCCCAGCTGACGGGTCACTGGGGGGAGGGGGTTGCTGGACACTGGTGTGGTGGGACAATTAGGTGTTTGGGGGTTTCCTTGGGATGTAGTTGGGGCCTTGGGCTGCCCCGGTAGCAGGGTGTGGTCTGAGGTTGCCCCTTCTGGTCTCCGCTCCAGCTGCTACTAGCTTTTTTTCCCCCCGCCACCTCCACCCATCTGGCTCCAATCTCCCCCCCCCACCTCGATTACAGTTTGGGGCTTCTCATCTAGGATTTACCTTTCTATTTCCTCAGGAACACCCTCTAAGAACTGCTCCATTTGCATTAGGAAAGACAGATCTTCCAGAGATTTAACGCTGGCTCCTGATATCCAGGCATCCCAACGTTTCACAAGGTGGTCAGCGTGTCGGGAAAATGCCACGTCTGGTTTGCACCTTAGGGCTCTGAACCTCCGACGGGCCTACTCGGGTGTTAGCCCCATTCTAATTTTGGCCTTTTTTTAAAAAAGTTCATAACTGCTCTGGTGTTCCTTAGGCATTTCATCTGCCTCCTCTGCTAAGGGTCCACTGAGCTGCTGCCTCAGCTCCACCATATACTGGTCTGTAGAGATCCTGTACCCAAGGCGGGCCCTTTTGAAATTTTTTAAGAAGGCCTCTGTATCATTGCCTACCTTGTAGGTGGGGAATTTTTTGGAATGGGGAGCGGTACCTGGAGAAGGATTGTTAGGGTTATCTGGTAGACCCAGCTTAGCCCTTTCCAGATTTAAGCACTTCAGCTCTAACTCTGTATCCAAGCGTTTCATCTCCATTTCTGTCTCCAAGCATTTTGCCTGTTTCCTCTCCTCTGTTTCCATTCCAAGCGCTTTAAGGCCATCTGTCTTTCATGTTCTTTCTGTCTCTCTTCAGCTTCCAATCTGGCTAATTCTAGTTTCTTTTGGACCTCACTTTCTGTCATCCTAGCCTTTCTGCGCTTAGCCTAGCCTAACCCAAGAGCTAGAAAGAAAAAAAGAACCCAGCTTGTGAATTCCCTTGCAGGAACTTAACTACTCTGCCTTCAAGCAAAGAAAAAAAACTCCAGCTGCTCTCAGCTAAAAAAAAAAAAAAAGAAGTGTCCTTTTTTAAAAAATACCTCCCTGGTTTTCTATCAGCCAAAAGAAAAAATCTTTTTAAAATCCTGAGGTCTGTGCTTCTGGTCCAAAATGATCCCACCACACTGCCACCATCTCAGGATTTCCTCCCCACTCTGAACTCTGGGGTACAGAGGTGGGGACCCACATGAAAGACACCCTACTCTTATTTCAACCAGCTTTGGTAAAAAAACTTCCCCAAGGCACAAATTCTTCCTTGTCCTTGGACAGTATTGCTGCCACCACCAAGTGAGTTAGACAAAGATTCAGGAAAAGGACCACGTGGAGTTCCTGTTTCCCCAAAATATCCCCCCAAGTCCCTTCACCCCCTTTCCTGGGAGGCTTTAGAATAATATACCAACCAAATAGGTAAACAAGGTGAGCGCAGACTAGACCCTTCGGTTTTTAGGACACTAAAACCCAATTAGGTTCTTAAAAGCAGAACTTTATTATAAAGAAAAAAGTAAAAGAAGCACCTCTGTAAAAACAGGATGGAAGGTAATTTTACAGGGCAATAAGATTTAAAACACAGAGGATTCCCCTCTTGGCAAAACTTCAAAGTTACAAAAAACAGGAATAAATCATACAATCATAGAATCATAGAATATCAGGGTTGGAAGGGACCTCAGGAGGTCATCTAGTCCAACCCCCCGCTCAAAGCAGGACCAATCCCCAACTAAATCATCCCAGCCAGGGCTTTGTCAAGCCTGACCTTAAAAATATCTAAGGAAGGAGATTCCACCACCTCCCTAGGTAACGCATTCCAGTGTTTCACCACCCTCCTAGTGAAAAAGTTTTTCCTAATATCCAACCTAAATCTCCCTCTTAGCATTGGGGAAATTCACAAGCTAAAACAAAAGATAATTTAATGCATTTCCTTGCTTTACTTACAATTTTTGTAATCTTAGATGCTTATTTCAGGTAGGGTTTTAGGAGAAGTTTTTTTTCCTGCCTGGTCCTTCTCTCTGTCCCGAGAGAGCACAACAAAGAGAGCACAAACAAAGCCTCCCTGCACAGATTAGAAAGGATCTTCTTCCCTTATTGGCCCTTTTGGTCAGGTGCCAACCAGGTTATTTGAGCTTCTTAACCCCTTACAGGTAAAGGAGGGATTTTATCACCAGGAAGCTTACATAGATTCCTGGGGCTCTGTGTGCGTGTAGCTTAGGGGAACCATGTTGGTTTGGGGAAGGATTGCAGGCAGTCTGCTCGGAGGATGGGTGTGAAGCTTGTTTTGTCTCTTTGAACCCCTTCTTGATCTAGGTCAGTTTCAAGCAGTCCCTGAATGACCCTATTCATTCCTCCCAGACAGCATGGCGACAGGCACACCTCTGTTCCTCTTGGTCTGCCCTGAGAGCAAACTGGAGCTGTTTTCCCCTGGGGGAAACTGAGGCTTCCTAAAAATATTACAAAAAATCCCCACGTTGTCTACCGGAAGTTGAGAATGGTTACAGCAAGGGGTTTGTCAGAAGGGAGACGTAAAATGCAGAGTATTGTGTTCCAAAGCTGTCGGAGCCAGGCAATTGCCAACAAACCCATCCAAAATTGTGACTAACTCCCCAAAACTGTGAAAAAAAAATCAAATAAGCGGGGGTGGGGGGGATTTGGGTCCCAATGTCAAGATGCTGGGCAGGGATTTGGGTCCAAACATCATGTGTCATGGGGGATTTGGGGCCCAGGGTCATGATGGTGGGTGAGGATTTGGGTCCAAACATCATGATTCAAACAAGAGTGAGAACAATCGACGCCTTCCCGCCCCGCCTGGCCCAGCCCCGTGTTTACAGGCAGGACCAGCCGCAGGCCTGCGCATGGACAAAGACAAAAGCACCCACAGAAAGATTCTGAACTGGGCCCCTCGGGACTGAGCTGAAACACCCTGAATGTGGAAAGAGACAAAGCCGGGGGCTGTGTAAGAGAAGGAAAAGGGGCTGGAGCACCCACCAGCAGCTCCCCGCCCCCCCCCACCCAAGCTCACCTCCGCCTCTGCTCCCCATCCTCTGCAAGCCTGCCGTGTGCCCGCTTTCCCCCCCTAGCTCCCAGCACTTGCCACCACAAAACAGCTGTTTCACATGGCAAGCGCTGGGAGGGAGGGGGAAAGAGGGGGAATGCAGCACGTTTGGGGAAGAGGCGGGGCCAGGGCAGGGACTTGGGGAGGGGTCCAAGAGGGGCAGGGAGGGGGCGGAGTTTGGGCGGGGACTTTGGGGAAGGAGTTGGAATGGGGGCGGGGCAGGGATGGAGTCGGGGCAGGGGCGGGGGGGCGCGAGCACCCACCGGCGCCCAGGAAAGTTGGTGTCTATGGTCCCAACATGAGGCTGCTGCTTATAGAACCATAGGATCATAGAATCATAGAAGATCAGGGCTGGAAGGGACCTCAGGAGATCATCTAGTCCAACCCCCTGCTCAAAGCAGGACCAATCCCCAACTAAATCATCCCAGCCAGGGATTTGTCAAGCCTGACCTTAAAAACCTCTAAGGAAGGAGATTCCACCACCTCCCTAGGTAACACATTCCAATGCTTCACTACCCTCCTAGTGAAATTTTTTTTCCTAATATCCAACCTAAACCTCCCCCACTGCAACTTGAGACCATTGCTCCTTGTTCTGTCATCTGCTACCACTGAGAACAGTCTAGATCCATCCTCTCTGGAACCCCCTTTCAGGTAGTTAAAAGCAGCTATCAAATCCCCCCTCATTCTTCTCTTCTGCAGACTAAACAATCCCAGTTCCCTCAGCCTCTCCTCATAAGCCATGTGTTCCAGTCCCCTAATCATTTTTGTTGCCCTCCGCTGGACTCTTTCCAATTTCTCCACAGCCTTCTTGTAGTGTGGGGCCCAAAACTGGACACAGTACTCCAGATGAGGCCTCACCAATGTCGAATAGAGGGGAACAATCACGTCCCTCAATCTGCTGGCAATGCCCCTACTTATACAGCTCAAAATGCCATTGGCCTTCTTGGCAACAAGAGCACACTGTTGACTCATATCCAGCTTCTCGTCCACTGTCACCCCTAGGTCCTTTTCTGCAAAACTGCTGCCTAGCCATTCGGTCCCTAGTCTGTAGCGGTGCATGGGATTCTTCCGTCCTAAGTGCAGGACTCTGCACTTGTCCTTGTTGAACCTCATCAGATTTCTTTTGGCCCAATCCTCTAATTTGTCTAGGTCCTTCTGTATCCTATCCCTACCCTCCAGTGTATCCACCACTCCTCCCAGTTTAGTGTCGTCTGCAAACTTGCTGAGGGTGCAATCCACCCCATCCTCCAGATCATTTATGAAGATATTGAACAAAACCGGCCCCAGGACCGACCCTTGGGGCACTCCACTTGATACCGGCTGCCAACTAGACATGGAGCCATTGATCACTACCCGTTGAGCCCGACAATCTAGCCAACTTTCTGTCCATTCATCCAGCCCATACTTCTTTAACTTGCTGGCAAGAATACTGTGGGAGACTGTGTCAAAAGCTTTGCTAAAGTCAAGGAACAACACGTCCACTGCTTTCCCCTCATCCACAGAGCCAGTTATCTCGTCATAGAAGGCAATTAAATTAGTCAGGCATGACTTGCCCTTGGTGAATCCATGCTGACTGTTCCTGATCGCTTTCCTCTCCTCTAAGTGCTTCAGAATTGATTACTTGAGGACCTGCTCCATGATATTTCCAGGGACTGAGGTGAGGCTGACTGGCCTGTAGTTCCCAGGATCCTCCTTCTTCCCTTTTTTAAAGATGGGCACTACATTAACCTTTTTCCAGTCATCCGGGACCTCCCCCGATCACCATGAGTTTTCAAAGATAATGGCCAATGGCTCTGTAATCACATCTGCCAACTCCTTTAGCACTCTCGGATGCAGCGCATCCGGCCCCATGGACTTGTGTTCGTCCAGCTTTTCTAAATAGTCCCGAACCACTTCTTTCTCCACAGAGGGCTGGTCACCTTCTCCCCATGCTGTGCTGCCCAGTGCAGCAGTCTGGGAGCTGACCTGGTTCGTGAAGACAGAGGCAAAAAAAGCATTGAGTACATTAGCTTTTTCCACATCCTCTGTCACTAGGTTACCTCCCTCATTCAGTAAGGGGCCCACACTTTCCTTGACTTTCTTCTTGTTGCTAACATACCTGAAGAAACCCTTCTTGTTACTCTTAACATCTCTTGCTAGCTGCAACTGCAGGTGTGATTTGGCCTTCCTGATTTCACTCCTGCATGCCCAAGCAATATTTTTATACTCTTCCCTGGTCATTTGTCCAATCTTCCTCTTCTTGTAAGCTTCTTTTTTGTGTTGAAGATCAGCAAGGATTTTACTATTAAGCCAAGCTGGTCGCCTGCCATATTTACTATTCTTTCTACACATCGCGATGGTTTGTCCCTGGAACCTCAATAAGGAGTCTTTAAAATACAGCCAGCTCTCCTGGACTCCTTTCCCCCTCACGTTATCTTAGCTAGCACAGCCACCCCAACTGCAGCACCCTGCATGGCAAGCCCCTATTTACAACTCACTCTCCCAGTCCCCTTTCCAAGCACGGCCACTAAGAAATGAGGCAAGTTACTAATGTCAAGCCAGGTCTACACCCAGGGGCAGGATCGTCTCCCGTCGATTCCCTCCTCCCCAGGGGGCAGGATCATCCCCTCCAGTCCATTCCCCAGAGATGTGCACCTCTCTGATGGGAATAGAGCCAGCTGAGAGGGTGTTAAGGGCCAGACAGGAGGCTAGAACTGAAGGTTCAGAGTGGGTTAAGTTACACAGACCCTGAACGCATCCCAGAGGAACCCCACCTGCAGCGCATCCTGGTCCTGGAAAAAGACACCAGACTCGTAAATTTGTTGTGACTGTAAAGTTCATTGCACTTCAGAGACTGTTGCACTGAACCTCACCCAAGCCATTTCCTCATGGGGTGCAACCTGGACTGTGGGACCACGGAGACCTGTGTCCCACTAACCTGGGGTGTGCCTCTCACACTGTGATGCTGTGACAAGCTACAAGCCTCTAGCAGGCGCTGCACTCACACAGACATCCAGGGGAAGGGATGCACCCACCTGAGTTACATGAATGCTTCTCCCAGCCACTCATGAACCAACAGTCGAGAGGCCCCAGCCAATTCCCCCTCAGCCTTGCACCCCAGAACTGTCCTGTCCGGCAGTGGTCAGAAGCCTGTCCAGTGCAAGTTCATTACCCAGTTTGCCCCTCCCTCAATTTGCAGAGGACCCTGTACCAGCCTTTGTAAACTGAGCTGAGATTTCCCAAGTACTTCAACCGAAACTTACTTTTTAATGTAAAATATAAAACAGGTTTATTAACTACAGACAGATCAATCTTAAGTGATTATAAGTACCAAGCGCAGAAATCAGAGTTGGTTACTTAAGAAACAAAAATAAATTTGAGGTCAATGCTCTACACACTGCGGTAAGACGAGGCCCTGAAACATAAACCCTTGTATCAGAGGCCCGGTATGAAGTCTAAGGCCTGAACTAAAGTAGTGGTCAAGACTTTGTTAATGTGAAGCAAGGTTAAGCTGTGAGCCAGAAGCAGGCCCTGCTCACAGAAGCTGGCAAGGAAAGGGCTGATGTTGCAAAAACACACATAGCTAAAAGATACTGGACACTAGAGGTACAAACATGTGCCAGAATGGTACCAGAACACTCCGATACTTGCACGTTCCACACAGATAACAAGGAACAGGCGGACCCATCCTAAAGACAGGGGTCAAAAGGATAATAGGATGGATGGAGTTGTTTTGATCGAATCAGCATGTACAAGGTGATAGGTGGCACCTTGACACGTAGAGGGGTTGTACCTCAATACGTCAGGAGTGATGTGTAACTTGTTTGTACCTGCGTAAAAAAATGGACCCCTGAGGAGTTCTTTGTCTGGCCTATGGGGCAGTGGTGAGTCCCGCCACTGACTGAGCTGGTCCATTGTCAGAGGGCACATATGTACTAGGAGAACTGTAGATATCTGATCTGGGGAAGTAGAGACTGTGTTTCATTTGGCAATAAACCTGGCTGGGTGCCTTCGTACCTTATCGGAGTCTGTGGTCATTGGGCAGTTTGCTCGAGATCTGCTGTGCCAGTGATCTGCAAAGCCGGGGCAGCACACAGAGGGAACACACGCACGCAGCCGACTGTTATCAACATTGAACAGAGCAGAGCACCACACCGGTGGTGTCTGATGACATTGGTGACCCCGACCGCTGATCTGGTGAGTAAGCGAGCTGTCCGTTGTAGGAATCGTTATCTAACATGACAGGAAACCGTGAGCTAGGAAACCCGCTTAACCCTTCTCTGCAAATCCCCACATAGTTTGATAACTCTTGGACCCTCTGGGTTGCTAGCAAAAGGGGTCCATATGAATTTAAAAAATATAGTGGGGAAGAAACATGGAATGAAATTTGTAAGGCTAAGGCAGAAACTGTAGCCTTGAAATGTAGAATATTGCAAACTATAACCATGGCTGTTCAATGGTTAGACAACATGCCACAAAATTGGCGGGGCAAGTAACAGAAACAAAGAAAGTGTTACAAGAATCAGAAGACACTAAAAAGCCCTGGAACCAGCACAGGAACAGAATAAAACATTGAAAACAGCTGTAAGAAACCAATAAAAAAAGATGGGCCGTCCCCTGTTATAAATATCTGTGGTCAACAGCAGGCTTCAGATAGCTCCCTTGTGCCCAAAGAATGGGGACAGAAATGGAAAAAGGGGGCCCTAGCAAAATTAAAAGATGAAATGGAGTCCACTGCATTGCAACCAGCAGCTTATAATAAAAGCCAGGCTCCGGTTAAACTTCCACTGAGACCTAGACGGGTGTCTGTCAGAACGGGAGAAGTAAGTGCACAGAAGGAAAGAGTAGCACACAATGCTGTCACCGAATTGGTAACTCAGACGAAGGGAAAAAATGGAACAGTTCACAGAGCACATTCGGAGACAGGAGCTGCGACTCGATCGCAGGGGAGTGAATAAAGGAGAACTTCAAAGTAAAAAACCGAAATGAAGCAGGTTAACGCCTAGAATTGATGCATTAACACATGGAGTTGCCCCAAAACAGTTAACTGCAGCAAAAAAGGGCACGCCCGCCATCCATCTGGCATGCGCACTGTTAGGGGGCTTATTCCTTCACCCACTTATTTCCCTGGTCCTTCTCGCATGAACAGAGAGCAACAATACCTGAAGTCCAAAGGTGCAAACAATTCGATGTTTATTGGGGTGAACTTCCAGCAAGCATGATTCCAGTTTCCTTCCTTAGTATCCTCCTTCCCAGCTCTGACACCACAGAGCCTTACACCTGTGTCCCTGTTCCCATTCCTGCCCTTAGCAAAACATGATTCCAATTTCCTTACTCCCATTCCCTGTTCCCATCTCCCCCTTTAGCAAAACATGGTTCCAATTTCCTTACCCCCATTCCCTGTTCCCATCTCCCCCACCCACACGCCCACCCCCTCCCACCCATGCCCACTCACTTCCTCATTGACCACAGATTATATAGTAAAACTTGAGTTCTGCTTAGCTATACCTTAACCAATCATTTTCCTGAAATTTAACTAACCAATCCTAACAGATTGTAACATGATTATGTAACCAATTATATCCCACCACCTTAATTAGTTTACACCCAGCAAAATTAATTATACAGCAGACAGGAACAATCACAGAACCAGACAGAGATTATACAGACAAACAATAGCAAAGTGGGAACTATAATGACAAAACAATACAGAAGTGAGGATTTCACATCCCAGCTATTGATAAGTGAGTTCTTGCCAGACAGGACACTATCAAACTAAGTTTCCTTTTACATCGTCCAGGCACTTCCCTTTCTCTGGAGGCGATAGGCATTATCAGGACAGGATTGTATCCTAACAGCCCAATAGCACCTTCTTTCTATGTGACTAGTTTGGAATGTGAGGAGGTGACCGGTCGCTTCCCAGCTTATGGCTGCCTCTGCTGCTTAGCCAAAGGCCTTAGCCTAAGCACAGGGCCTCAGACTGTCACAGTAAGAGAAGGCCCTTACTCCGGCAGACAGTGATTTTGATTCTCTCTTTTATACCTCTAGGACTAGCCAAATGATAAGAATACACCTAAATTCTTAAAGTACAGGCCTTTACCGACAGGCCTGAATATCTACATCCTAACACGCACAAATGCAACAGACACTGGGGGAATAAATTCAAGGTTTTACAAGAGCAGGTAAAGACCCCCACTCTCCTCTCAGAGCCAGGATAAAACCCCGGGGTGGGGGTTCCCAACGGCGTTAACCGACTGAACCACACTCCTCCCTCAGAGCTAAACACAGAACTTTCTTTCTCAAATATTTTGACATACCAGTTAAGTTTTCCTTTATATCCTTTCTCAGTTTGCTAAGCTTGCTGCTTCTGCCTGTACTTGAAGAGACCTTCTTGGCTCAGGTCTCCCTACCTCCCTAGGTTGCTCTTCACCCCCATTCCCCCACCTCTCCTCACTTCTGCTCTCTCTCTCTCTGTTTTAAAAGTCGTAGTTTTTAGAGAAACCTCCAAAAGATAAAGCAATTGAAAACAGAACAAAACAACAAGCAAACAAAGAGAAAATAAGGTAAAACTTTACTTTAAGTAAATCCAGCATACTAATGACTTTAACGGTTCAGGAATGCAACAGCTGGAATTACTCCAAACTTTCTTGCAGATATGGTTGCCATGCAGTGGAAATGCAGACTCTGATTCTAATCCTAATCACGAACTAATATTTGAAACATGGGCTATCCTTATTTCCACATAGCACAGTTTTAAAATAAGGTTAATATAAAGTCATGGAAAATGTCTTCAGTTACTAAATTAATACAATAAATTTTGCAAATCGTAATATGAATTGTGTCAATTTGTATTAAAAGTTTTAAATAACAAGGTAATAACTTGCTTATTTAAATGTTTAACCCTTTTGTTTATTTTGTATTTTTGTTTGCCTTATTTTGTATAGTTATAAATAGAATTTTGGTCTTAATTGTAAGTTAGTCCTGTATGTCATGTATTTTGTCCTGTGTTGTGTGTGTCACGTGACTACTTTTTATTAATTTTATTTTGTTGCAAGAAAAGTCAAGTTTTTACCCTTTAAAATATATATATATTGTGACAGGGTCAGGCCAAATGGCTACAGGAGAGTGATCCTATTGGGATCCGGGAAGCGGGCGGGCTTTGCTAAAGGATCCCCCCCAACCTAAGAGGGGGATCCACAGGACCTGGACACTAAATGATTACGGGGGACAACAAATGAAATAACAGGGACAGGAGTGTGGTCAAAGGGTCAAACGAAGGGAACCGGACGGGGACACCGAGCAGAGAACCCCGGACAGCGCCCACTGTGCCTCAAAGCCGTCAAGGGAGTCAGTGGATGCCGCCCAGAGGAACTCTGCCCGGATACGTGAATGGATGGAGGATCGGAAATAGGCCCCACAGTCACAGGAGACTCCATCGGCCAACCTCCTCCCTCTGGTTTTATAGATGGCCATTTTAGCGAGGGCCAGGAGGAGGCTGACCAGGAGATCCTGAGACTTTGTGGGGCCAGGGATTGGGAGTGCATAAATAAGAAGGTGAGGGGAAAAGTGCAACCAAAAGCATAACAAAATATTTGTGAGGAGCTGGAATAGGGGCTGAAGCCTGGCACACTCCAAGTATATGTGTGCAGGGGTTTCCCTCACACCACAAAAGGGGCAGGTGTCTGGGATGGGGTGAACCGCGCCAAGTACACGCCCGTGCTCATGGCTCTGCGAAGGAGCCGCCAAATGATATCCCCGGCAGGCCTCGGGACCAAGGTGGAATATAAGCTGGCCCACCAGGGATCCTCACCCTCCAGAGGTGGCAGGAAGTCCCACCATTTTGTATCGGGGCAGGACGCAAGGGTGAGGACATGAAAGGAGTGGAGCACGAGTGTGTATAGATGTTTCCTTGGCGCGGTCTGGAAGCAGACCAGCTGCATCTCGTGGAGCCAGCTCAAGGTGAAGGGGGGGCGGTTGGGTCCACGGGGCAGGGGTCCGATGAAAAGGTCCGGCGGGCCTGGGGTGGAGGGTGGGCGGGGCGTGCCCTCGTGCAGGACCTGGTCGAGGTAAACCCGAGTAGTGGGCAGCAAAGTGGCCCTCATCTGAAGTACGCGACGCGGAGTACGAGGTCTGGAGAGCCCCATGCTCTGAGCGAGCGTCAGGAGATCCAGCCAGTCTCCCCAGTCGTAGTCCAGGAGGTCTCCGATTCTTGTGACTTCTGCCAGGACCAACCTCTGGCGCAACGAGGGGGACTCCGCCACCTGCACACGGAGCTGGGGGTTGTGTAGCAGGGGCTCTGCGAGGAGATCTGGCCCCTTGGTGGCCGCCACGGACCTGGTCGTTGAAAGCAGTTTCCAGGTCCGGAGGAGGTCCTGGTAGAGGACAGGCAGTCTGGAGAGGTCTCGCGGAAGACCTCTCGGGTGGAGGTAAAGGAGCTGCCGGTCGTATCAGAGCCCTCGGAAGCGGCGCAGGAAGGCGTGCGCCAGTATGCTCCACGCCAGACTACCTGCACCATGAAGGAGTCTCTGCAGGGCCTGGAGGCGGAAGACAGGAACCTGAGTGTGCAGACACTTCAGGCCCTGCCCTCCCTCCTCCAGGGGTAGATGGAGAACCCCTGCAGGGACCCAGTGCAGTCCTGACCAAAAGAACTCCAGAATCGATGTCCGGAGGTTGGTCAGGAAACCCGAGGCCAGGACCAGGGTGTTGAGCCAGTACCAGAGCATGTACAGGACTAGCTGATTAAGCACCAGCGCTCTCCCTCGAAGGGAGAGGCACCAGAGTAGTCCTGTCCATTTCCAGAGCCGCTCTATCACCCTGCCCTCTAATTCGTGCCAGTTCTCCTGTGGAGAGGGATGCATGGCAGAAAGATAAACGCCAAGATAGAGCAGCGGACCCGTGCTCCACTGGATGGCCTGACGCGTGGGTGGGAGGGAGCTCGCCTGCAGCCGTCACCGACCACCAGGCCAGAGCTCTTGATCCAGTTGACCCGGCGGAGGAGGCTGCCAAATAGATGGCCTGGCAAGCCTCCACCCGCGCCATGTCGCCCGGGTCCTGGACCGCGAGGAGTATGTTGTCGGCATACGCCGACAGGACCAGCCGCAGCTCCGGCTCCCGCAGCACCAACCCTGTCAACCTCCTGCGGAGGAGACAGAGGAAGGGCTCGATCGCCAGAGTGTACAGCTGGCCCAAGAGGGGACACCCCTGCCATACTCCTCACCTGAAGCTGACGAGTTCGGTCAGAGTCCAGTTGAGGCTGACCAGACACTCTGCGGAGGCGTACAGCACCCAGAGAAAACCCACAAACTGGGGTCCAAAGCCAAACGCTCGCAGAGTGCTCAGGAGATACCTGTGGTCCACCCTGTCGAACGCCTTCTCCTGATCCAAGGACAGGAGGGTGAACAACAGACCATCCCTTCACCCGAGTTCCAAGAGGTCCCGGACCAGATACAGGTTGTCAAGGATGGTGCGGCCCGGGACGGTGTAGGTCTGGTCTGGGTGGACCACATCCGCCAGCACGGACCCTACCTGTAGCGAGATGGCTTTTGCTACGACTTTCTAGTCCATGCTGAGGAGCGAGACAGGACACCAATTTCGTAAATCGCGGAGGTACCCCTTCTTCGGCAATAAGGTGAGCACAGCTCACCTGCACGAAAGAGGCAGGACTCTGTTCTGCAAAGACTCGGCCCAGATGGTGACTAGGTCTGGGCCGAGGACGTCCCAGAACACGCGGTAGAACTCCATGGTCAGCCCATCCGTGCCTGGAGATTTATTGGTGGGCATGTAGTGGAGGGCTTCCAAGAACTCGGCCAGAGTGAGAAGCAGCTCTAGCCGGTCTCAGTTGCCCACGCTAACCATAGGGAGCTCCTCCCAGAGCACTCTGCAAGCGTTAGGATCGGTCGGATCTGGGGAGAAAAGGCTTGGTGTTGGTCCAGGCAGGCAGAAAGGACCCCTCTCAGGTGGTGGTGGTGGTGGTGTCCACAGCAGCAATGGCTGGGGCTGGGGTCCCTCACTCCATAACTCTGGGGAGCGGGCCAGCAGCCCCCCTACTCAGGAGCTGCAGTTGGAACAGTAGCAGCACCCGAAGGTGGGGGGGTCCAGCAGCCGGCCAGCAACCAGGTAGCAGAGAAGTGGGGTGGTGTCTGGCCAAGCCAGGGGAGCAGCTGGAGCAGCAGCAGCAGCAGGGAGAGCCCAGAGCCTAACAGTAGCAGGAGTAGTAGGAGCAGCAGCCCTCTCCCTCCTTCTCCCTCCAGGCCAGAGGGCTACAGGAGAGTGATAGAATGCAGATATATTAGCCCCACATTAAGTAGGTCCCTTTTCCCTGGGTAAGGTAACAGGGAAGGTTCCAGAACAATCAGGCACTTTCTGAAAACAATTAAGGCAGACAGGGTGATTAGAACACCTGCAGCCAATCAAGAAGCTGCTAGAATCAATTAAGGCAGGCTAATCAGGGCACCTGGGTTTAAAAAGGAGCTCACTTCAGTTTGTGGTGTGTGTGCGAGGAGCTGGGAGCAAGAGGTGCAAGAAACTGAGAGTGAGAAGGCGTACTGCTGCAAGACTGAGAAGTACAAGCATTATCAGACATCAGGAGGAAGGTCTGTGGTGAGAATAATGAAGGTGCTGGGAGGAGGCCAGGGGGAAGTAGCCCAGGGAGTTGAAGCTGTCACGCAGCTGTTACAGGAACCAGTGTAGACAGCTGCAATCCACAGGGCCCTGAGCTGGAACCCGGAGTAGAGGGCAGGCCCGTGTTCCCCCCATCCCTCCAACTCCCTACTTGATACCGGAGGAGTTGAACCAGACTGTGGTTCCACCAGAGGGGAAGGTCTCTGGCCTGTTCCCCGATCCACTAGGTGGATCAGCAGAGACTGCGGGGATTGTTCTTCTTCCTTTCCGCATGCTGGCCAGTGATGAGGCCAACTGAGTGAATGGCAGATTTGAGCCACAAAAGTGGCCAAACTGAGGGCTTCCGTGAACCTCTGAGGCGAGCAAATCCGCCAATAAGCGCAGGACCCACCAAGGCAGAGGAGGAACTTTGTCAAAAGTGGTACCACACTATTTAAGTGGTATATGTAAGTGGTACCACACTATTTTGATATTATGGTTGGGGTATAACCATCATAATATTCTTAATTCCATTTTTTTTCAAAGTTCAACAAGGTCTCAGTTATAGATATATATGCATATATTTCTGCCTTAACGAATAATGCAATCGCTAACAAAAAGAATTCTCTTTTATTAATCACAGTTTTGTTTTTCATTTTTATTCAAAGAAATAAATAGGTAGGGAAACTTCAACCTTAAGAGTCAGGTAATATTAACAAAATTGTCAATTTCTTGTTTGGGCTTTTTATAAACTTGTTTGCACTTTTGAATATAGTTATAAGAATGTCATAACAAAAATGTTTTATAATAACAATTTATGCATAAAGCTAACCAAACAATTTCAACAGGTTTCCACCTTTGTCTCCCAAACACAACCAAGCATCATAAAAGTATAATACCCTCAAAGTATTTGCATAGACCTGTATTTAAAATTCATTTTGGTTTAATTTTTATTTTCTTTTATATTATGTTAATGGGAAGCAGTGGTTGTTAGGGTTTGTGCTTCTAAACAGTTAAGAAAAGTGGAATTCGTGTCACAAGCAAATTAAATCTGAAAAGCTTAGTAAAAATTCTATTATTAACTCTTGCTAAAACAGAGTGCTCGGCAAGGGAAAGCAATACACCTTCTCATAGAAGATTGTGAGCATCTATTTGAGCAGTTAAGCATTTTATTTAGTATAAAATATTAGTAATGCACCTCAAGCGAAAATGAATGTCTACTCAACAATTGCAATAGTACCTGCTCAGAATCCTAAAATCAGTCTAAGAGTCTAATCTTTCCCTGTTTGCTAACCGCACCAACGTTACCCTTAATACCTCTGGAGCTGCCAATGTGGGAGGCAGAGATTAAATCTGGTTATGATGACTTTGAGATTTACTCCCTGGAGCATCTTTGCTCCCAGGACAACAGGTGTGCTTGTGAGAGAAAAGACTTGGTCCCCATCACATCACAAACAAACTACGTTCCTCAGTGTATTAAATTTGGATTACTGAAAACAAGAAGAGATGTAAAACAAACAAAAAACTTTATTATGCTAACAAACTAGCTGTTTACGGTTGCATCCCACAGACCAAAGACACCCGAAGTTATCACAC
This sequence comes from Natator depressus, assembly GCF_965152275.1. NCBI lineage: Eukaryota > Metazoa > Chordata > Testudines > Cheloniidae > Natator > Natator depressus. The sequence continues at coordinate 2,527,474 of NC_134239.1, forward strand.
CAAAGACACCAGAAGAGATCAGTATACAGTGAAGAAACCCCCCCAAGCATCAAGAAAAGAAAAATGAAGTTGGCAATCAGCTAGAAATCGCTGTCAGTTCATTTGAATTTGGCCACTGTATAAAAGCAGGTTTCAGAGGAGCAGCCGTGTTAGTCTGTATTCGCAAAAAGAACAGGCGGACTTGGGGCACCTTAGAGACTAACCAACTATTATTGCTGTATTATTGTTGAGGTGTTGTATTGTTGTTATATTATTGCTCTATATCATTTACAGCGTGCATAACATCGCTAAACCGTTTAACCAACACTCAGGTAAAAATCAACAAATGAACGGCAGCAAACAACACGAAGGCAAGAAAAAAAATAAACAAATTGGTAAAGAAATTAAGTTGCCCAGTAACTACCAATTGGGTTACTGACACCGCATCCTAACTAAGGCACATGTTATTCAAAACAATCTTGTTCAGTGCCTGGATACCAACACTACATCCCGACACAGCAATATTTGATAAATTGGTTACTGCCCATTCGGTAGGTTATCTGTACGACAGCATCCATAAGAAACAACTGGATCTACGTCAGCTACGGGTGTATCACAGAGCAGTTCAACCAATGGAACAGAGAAGCTCGCCACTTGTGTTTCCTGCCCGGTGAAGCGTCCCAGAGGGTGACAACCAGCAGTAAGGGGTAATCTATAACATGGATGGACAGTACTGTGTAGTAACTAATTACAATATATTTATATTTAAAGGCCTCAGTGGTAGTGTCACTACTCCAAATTTCTGTTTTACTTCTCATACACACAGCACTGTGGGACACATTATCACAATCCCTATCCCAGGATTTCAAAACACTCAGCCTACTGCTATTAATGATATGGATGGCAACTGTAATTGCCCTAATAAAAGTGGGTTGCTATCTGCAGTACCACAAGGGCCAAACTACAACACCAGATCGGAAAAGAATTGTTATGCCTGGATATCAAGTGCGGTTATACGTACACATACATACTATGCATCAAGTTGCAGTGGGGGAGGTTTAGGTTGGATATTAGGAAAAACTTTTTCACTAGGAGGGTGGTGAAACACTGGAATGCGTTACCTAGGGAGGTGGTAGAATCTTCTTCCTTGGAAGTTTTTAAGGTCAGGCTTGACAAAGCCCTGGCTGGGATGATTTGATTGGGGATTGGTCCTGCTTTGAGCAGGGGGTTGGACTAGATGACCTCCTGAGGTCCCTTCCAACCCTGATATTCTATGATTCTATGATTCTATGATACGCCAATATACTCTACAAATACATACACCATATCCATATTACTGATATATATTAATTATTTGGGAGTGCCTCTAAGACTCAATTATAAAACTATGTTCCTCAGTCGAGGTCCCGGGCCTAACATTCCCAGGCCCACCATAAGGGACTACAAATAACTGGATAATAAAATCTGTTTATCAATTGTACGAGGGAATGTACAGACCAAAGGACAGATGGGGCATGAGTGTATGGATGGTAAAATAAGATAACCACATAACAATGTTGAGCCCACTGGGTTATCTTTAGTCCATGCATTATGCTTTTCCGAGATGATGGGTAAACGTCCTCCCCATAAAAAGACAAAAAGTGGGGGCATGTGGTAAGATGAGACCCTGAAACATAAACCCTTATATCAGAGGCCCAGTATGAGGTCTAAGGCCTAAACTAAAGTAGGGGTCAAGACTTTGTTAACATAAAGCAAAGTTAAGCTGTGAGCCAGAGGCAGGCCCTGCTCACAGAAGCTGGCAAGGAAAGGGCTGATGTTGCAAAAACACACATACCTAAAAGATACTGGGCACTAAAGGTATAAACATGTGCCAGGATGGTACCAGAACACTCCGACACTTGCACATTCCACACAGATAACAGGAACAGGCAGACCCATCCTAAAGACAGGGGCAAAAGGATAATAGGATGGATAGAGTTGTTCTGATCAAACCAACATGTGCAAGATAATAGGTAGCACCTTGACATGTAGAAGGGCCATACCTCAATACATCAGGAGTGACGTGTAACTTGTTTGTGCCTGTGTATAAAAATGGACCTCTCTGGGGTTGTCTTTGTCTGGCCTATGGGGCAGTGGAGAGTCCCGCCACTGACCAAGCCGGTCCATTGTCAGGGAGCACATATGTACTAGCAGAACTGTAGACATCCAATCTGGGGAAGTAGAGACTGTATTTTGTTTGGCAATAAACCTGGCCGGGTGCCTTCATACTTTATCGGAGTCTGTGGTCATTGGGGGTTCTCTTCAAGTCTGCTGTGTCAGCGATCTGCAGAGCCAGGGCAGCACACAGAGGGAACACACACATCCTGCCAACTGTTATCAACATTGAACAGACCAGAGCACCACACCGGTGACTCTGACTGCACAAACTAAACAGGATTTGAATGAAGCAGTGTCTCCCCCTGACAGATGGTACAAACAGGTCACAGATCCTCAATACACAGGCTGGGATTCTTTCCCAGCCTGGGATCAACCCCCGCTAGTTCAAAGTCTTTGTTCTCCAGATGTGTTTCCAGGTGTTGAGTTGCAGGGGGAGTGAGGCCAAGTGATGATGTCACTTCCCCTCTTTTATAGTTTCTTCCAGCTTGCTGGAAAGATCCTTTGCTGTGACATGGGGGTCAGGCAGTCCCCATTGGTCAAGCAGTCTCCACTGTATACATGTCCCACTGAGAAGTCTCCATTCTATCCAGTTCCTAGGACAGTGGATTCTTTCCTTGATGGATTTTGATGAGCCATTAATCCACTGTCTAACTGTTTATGTTTATGTCTAACAACTCCTTTGTTGTACCTGAAAGGCTGGTTGTGGGTGTCTGCCAACATTTTTCAGTAACACACACAGAGCAAAACTTCATAACTTCACATACAGAGACAGCACACACAATCCAACAGGATATTAATGTTCAACAGATGAAGACTTTTCAAATGATACGTCACAAGGTATGCATTTTACAAAACATACCATAATCATATCATAGTGGTGAATATGGGGGTTCCAGGGTGCTACTTTGTAGTACATAGGAAGGTGGCCAGGCAAAGGATCTTGGATGCGGGACCATCCCAGAGTAACAGAGGCATTTAACATTCTCCTTTCTACCCATCAGCAGGAGAGATTGAGGCTGGGTCTGCACTTTCCATTCAGGTCAGTAGATCTACATCTCTCAGGGGGTGAGAAATCAACCCCCACCTGAGCATCGCCACTAGGCCGACCTGACCACGTGCAGCTAGGTGGACGGAAGGTCGCCTCTGTCGATGTAGCTACTGCAGCTCGGGGAGGTGGGGTTTGTACCCCCTGCCACCACTTTGGGCTGTGTCCGTAGGACAGGGTTATGTTGGCGTAGCCGTGGTGCTGTCGCCGTTGGGGCAGAGCGGGCTCGAGCCCTTGCTAGCTTAAGGCTCTGATTCTTTCTTCTCCTACGTTCACTGGGAGGCGGCCCAGTCGCTGTACTGTGTTATGGTGAAAATGACTGTGCTCCTCCATGAGCGCCTGCAAAAAGCCACCATGGGGAGGCGCTAAGGAGTGATCTCCCAGTTTGAAACACCCTCAGACCCAGGAATAGGGGGTTCCTAGTTTTCGGGAAAGTGTCCACAGAGACCAAGAGCTGCAAGTTGTTATCACCCACAAAGAGGTGTTCAGTGTGTGGCCGCCTGGGGAGAATGATGGGGCAACAGAGCCCCTGGCCTGGGGGGGAGGGGAAATGGGGGGCACACAGAGCCCTTGTAGGCTGCATGCCATGGATTCTGTTACCCCCTATTGCCTCCATTATTATCTATTTCCTTGCTGGCTGGGCACTCACCCATTCAAGGTGTCAGCATGTTAACCCCGAACTGGACATTGGGGCCCAGCTGAGACCGAGGGGCTGCAGTGCAGGGACACGTCCATTGCTCCTGGCGACTGGCTCTATGATCTCCAGCCACCTGCAGAGGTGGTTGAAGCTGCTGGCTGACCCACCAGATGCCCAGGACTCTGCGTGTCCCCCATTTCTGGTTTTCCAGTTTTCACCAAAACCCACCAGGCTCTGGCCATTGACGCATAGAACAGCCCTGGAGATTTTGGGCAGGATCAGAGGTGATGTTGGGAAGGGAGTGTGTTGCAGCCGGCCGGCCAAGGGGAGAAACCCCAGCACGGGAAGCGCAGCCCCTCGATTCACTTGTCCAGTTAGTTTTTAAAACCTCTCCTGGGTGTGTAATTTCCATCTCGCACTGGCTGGGAACAGACGCCTGCCACTGGATCTCCTGGTGCATGCCCAGTCAGTCCAATGATGCTAATGCTGCCAGGCTGTGAACTCAACTAGTCAAATGGGGCATGAGGACGTGTTGGGCAAGGTTCAAATTAGTGTCAGTCGGGGATCGGAGTCACTGTTCACATTTCTAAATTGTAATGGCAGAATGCCCCCATGGCTGGCATGCGGCCAACATGGCGCTGACGTGGGAGAAAGGAAAAGGGAGGGATGTTTCACAGGTCAGGCAAGAACCTTAAAAATTCTCTTTCCATTGGAAAACTGCAGGAGCCAGTAGGCTTGGCTCCTTCTCCCCCCTGCTCCAACCACTAGATCCTCTCTTCCCCCTGCTTTAACCCACAAGACCCCAATCCCCTCCAAGAGCTGGGGATAGAACCCAGGAGTCCTGGCTTCCAACAGTGCCCCACTCCAACCAGCACCTCCCCTTTCCCCTCCATACCAGGGCTGGGGAGGTGTGGGGAACTGGGTCCTTCCTGCTGGAGGTGACAGGGAAAGGGTCTGGGTGAAATCTCAGGTTCTTGAACCCCCGGGGTACAAGAATTTGACTGGACTAGAGGGCGACTGGTGATGGAGGGTTTGCCCAGCCTGTGGAGGCATCTCCACCCACAGAAACAAACCCTGTTTTCCCCCAGGAGACGCCTGTTGGCATTTAAACGAGAGGAGTTTGTCAGAGTTGATGTAGCTCACGCACCGCATCCTCTCTCTTCTCCTCAGTGGGTTGGACTCCTTGCTTGGACAGCAGCTCCCATGAGCCCGCTCTACAGAGAGGAATGGAAAGTTGGGGCACCCAAACTACATCCCCCATGATGCCCCACAGTCTCCTCTCTTGGGGAGGGGAGGTGGTGCATGACTGCTGCAGGGCACTTATGGGAGGTGTAGTTCACACTGAGTGCTGGGGGTATAGAGGAGAATCAGGCCTCTGAACCACATTTCCCATGATGCACCAGCATCGCCTCTCTTAGTGCATATATCATGGCCCTGGTGCATCATGGGAGGCACCTGCGGAGACCGGGGAAGGGGGCAGGATTAGGTGGATTCAGAGGCTCTGTTCACTGGCCCCTGTGGGGAATAGGCCAAAGTCACAGCACAGCGTGCTCCAGCTGTACCCTCAGTCCTCCCCCTGTGCTGGGGCTGGCAGCACGGACCTTTCCACCCGGCGTCACGGGGCCTCTGGGGAGCTGGGAATCGGGCTGGCTGAGCAGAACTTTTGCCCTGGCTCCTTCGGTCTGATCTGCCTGTTGGGGCCGTGTCCCAACACAGCCCTCACCAAGCCCTTCACGTCACTGTCATTCCTCATTCCCCTGCAGCTGGGCAGGATGCAATGTCGACAGACCCTTAGACACAGACTGCAAAGTTCTCTTGGGTGTCAGCCTCAGATTGGCTGGGACAGGTGCTAACCAGGGCCTCTTCTAGAGCTGAATGGGGGGCCAGGCAGGGCTTCTCTGCATAGCGGGACTAGACCGGCCTTGCTATTCCTGAATAACTCATCCGCAATAGCCACTCCAGAATAGCGCCACAGCAGAGACTGTTCCAGACTCATTGCTTCTCCATGACAAGATGAGGTGAGGATGTGTTCGAGGTCTATAAAATCATGAATGATGTGGAGAAAGTGAATCAGGAAGTGTTATTTACCCCTTCACATAATAGAGAAAACCAGGGGGTCACCCAATGAAATTAACAGTCAGCAGGTTTAACACAAACAAAAGGAAGTATTTCTTCACACAATGCACAGTCCACCTGTGGAACTCATTGCCGGTGGACATTATGCAGGCCAAAAGTGCAACTGGGTTCTAAAAAAAATTAGATAAGTTTATGGAGGATAGGTCCATCAATGGCTATTAACCAAGATGATCAGGGACATAACCCCAGGCTCTGGGTGTCCCTAAACCTCTGACTGATAAAACTAAGATTAAACTCGGTAAGTTTATGGAGGAGATGGTATGATGGGATAACATGGTTTTGGTAATTAAATATTCATGGTAAATAGGCCCAATGGCCTGTGATGGGATATTAGATGGGGTGGGATCTGAGTTACCTAGGAAAGAATTGTCTGTAGTATCTGGCTGGTGAATCTTGCCCATGTGCTCAGGGTTCAGCTGATCTCCATATTTGGGGTCGGGAAGGAATTTTCCTCCAGGGCAGATTGGAAGAGGCCCTGGAGCTTTTTCACCTTCCTCTGTAGCATGGGGCACGGGTCACTTGCTGGAGGATTCTCTGCTCCTTGAAGTCTTTCAACCACGATTTGAGGACTTCAATAGCTCAGACATAGGTGAGAGGTTTATCGCAGGAGTGGGTGGGTGCGATTCTGTGGGCTGCGTTGTGCAGGAGGTCAGACTAGATGATCGTAATGGTCCCTTCTGACCTAAATATCTATGAATCTATGACTGCCAGAAGCTGGGAGTGGATGATAGTGGATGGATCACCCCATACATTGCCCTGTTCTCTTGACTCCCTCTGAAGCACCTGGCACTGTTGGCTAGCTGGGCCACTGGTCTGACCAGTACGGCCATTCTTATGTCCTTATGGGTACACAGCCAGAGCATAGTTGCACAGTTATATTGTTATACAGGTATGGTTGTATTGTTTTATGGTTATACGGTTAAAAAGCTGCAGTTCTACGGTAATACAGTTATCTAATTATATAGGTACGGTTCTACAGTTACACACGATATGACTACAGTCAGAGTTACATGGTTAAACAGTTATATCGATATCCAGGTACAGTTTTACAGTTGCAGAGTTAGACAGCTACATGGTATTACAGCTCTGTAGTTATCCAGGTACGGTTGTACATGGGACAGTTTTACAAATATACAATTATGCAGCTACAGTGATGTGGTCATACACGTCTATGGTTAGAGAGGGTCAGCTGTAGAGTTCTACGTTATACATTTACACAGACACAGTTATATAGTTAAGCAGTTACACACCTACACAGGAACAGTGTTATGTACAGACACAGTTATATGGTTACACAGGTACATTGGTACCCCAAATTTCCTGGTGCCCTACACAGCTGCGTATTTTGCATGTGCGTAGGGACGGCTCCTTGGCTTGTGGGGGCAAAGCTGGGGCTGCTTGAAATTATCTGGCCCATTGTTCTGTTTGCAAACATTGGCCCTTCCTCCCCCGTGCCCCCAAAAGGCCCAGGCCGGTGATGTTTTAATTTGTTCTTCTCCCGTGTCTCATTGCCAATGAAAGCGGGTGTCCCAGCAGCAGTGCATTCTGGGAGACCTCAAAAGGCTCCGTAGGAGGAGAGAGGAACTCTCCAAGCTCCAGCCCTGCTGAACTGGGACGGGTCTGACTTAACCTGAGCTTAATGCCAGAGAAAACGGATCGAGTGACGGTGGTAGCTCTGCCCCAGCATGGAAGGAGGCCATGGCATAAGAAGAAAGTCGGGTTTAGTGGTTAGAGCTGGGGGGTGGGGGCTGGGAGCCAGGACTCCTGTGTTCTATCCCCAGCTCTGGGAGGGGAGAGGGGTCTGGTGGGTTAGAGCAGGGGGGTTGGGAGCCAGGACGCCTGGGTTCTCTCTCCAGCTCTGGGAGGGGAGTGGGGTCTGATGGGTTAGAGCAGGGGGGTTGGGAGCCAGGATGCATGGATTCTGTCCCTGGCTCTGGGAGGGGAGTGGGGTCTCGGGGATTAGAGCAGGGGGGTTGGGAGCCAGGACGCCTGGGTTCTCTCCCCGGCTCTGATAGAGGAAAATCAGGAGCCTCTTTGTGGGAATGGAGGCAAAGGAGTCAACCTCACTGACCGGAAAGTCCTTCTCTCTCTCCCTTATGGAGACTCCGGGGGGGCCTCTGGTCTGCCCAAGGAATGGCAACTTCATCTTGGCTGGGATCATCAGCTGGGGGGCTAACTGCACGGACTCCTCAACCCCCAGTCCTGGGGTGTATATCCGGGTCTCGTTCTGCCAACTGGATCCAGGAGGTCACTGGTGACACCAACCCTTCGGCCTTCTCTCCTGTCCTACTGCTGCTTGCTGGGCTCCTCCTGACAGCCTGTGACCTGCCCCCCCAGCACAGATGTCCCCTGCAGCTCACCTGGCACAGCCACCCCCTCCCCAACTAAGAGGGTGTCAGAACCCCCCTCTGGGCAGGGGCTACTCTGTCTGGGCATGAGCTGCAGGGAGATTGGAGCCAACAGCCCTGCACCCGCCGGGGTGTCTACACACACCCCTTGGCACCGGGTGTGGGTCCCACGTTGCTGGGGTCTGTGGGACGCAGCTGGGAGAGGCTGGTGGATGGAGGCACAGGGGCGCTATGGGAATGGGGAGTGCAGGGGATGCGGGATTATATCCAGCCCTTCCTGCAGCTCTACAGCGCCCCCCAGGGGTGACTGGAAAGCTGACGGGAAAGGGCCCCACAGCTGCTTTGGTCCCCGAGACCCATGCTCTGAAAATCATCAATAAATCGGCTTTGCAAATTCTGTCTCCTCCTGGCAGCAGCCACAACCTGCCCCGCAGCAGCCGGTGCCTCCTCCCGCTAGGTCCAGTCCTGCCACCGCCACAGCCTCCCACTGGCTCCGCGGCTTGGTGTTAGCTGTGGGATGGCAGAGCATCGGGGGCTGCATGCTGCACAGATCCCTCCCCAACCAAGACTGAGGCCCCCATTGTGCCAGGTGCTGCGCAGACCCTGACCAAGATCCAGGTTATTGTTGTTCCTGGCCCTATTCAGACCCCCCTCAAATGAGATCTGGCCCCCTGTCATGCCAGGCACTGCACACAGACAAACTCAGACACCTGAGGTCAGTCGTCCCCCGCTGCCATCATGCTGGATGCTGCACAGACACCCCCCACCCAACTAAAATCTGGGTCCCCATCATGCCAGGCAAGGCATTGACTCCCCAGAGCAAGTGTGACGAAGCGGGAATTTCCTGTAATATTTTTATGGTCCCTAGCTATGCCTCAGTTTCCCCTGTATGCATTGTTACCCCACATGTGGGAAAGGACTGCTTGCTCTCAGGGCAGGCTAGAGACACAGGCCTGGCCTGCACTGGGAAATTCAGCTGGTATCACTATGTCACTCAAGGGTGTGAAAAATCCTCCCCCAGCCCAGAGCAACCTAGTTAAACTGACCTACCCTGGTGCAGACAGTGCTAGATCAATGGGTGAATTCTCCCATCACCCCAGCTGCTGCCTTTCGGGGGGGTGGCTTAACTACGCTGGCAGGAGAACCAGTCCCACCGCCGTCGGTCTCAGCATTTCAAGTCCAGACAAGCCCTTAGGTGTGGAAAAGGACGGGCTGACCCCACGTCGGTGGAGAATCCATGAAGATGATGGCAAATCCAACCACCAGCCATTGACACCTGGTGACCAGCGCCCCAGCAGGAGATGGATTTCCCCATATCTCAGAAGGGAAGATGAGAAGCACCCCGCAGCTCCAGAACAAAGGACTGGGAATGAAGTTTGGGTGCTGGAAGGAGTCGGGACTCTCACCTGGGGACTCAGGAGGTCAGATGGAGAGACAGACAGAGCTTCAAACATGGGGTTCACTGCAGTTTACCTGGGCTCTGGGCTGCCCAAGAATGGGCCGTGCATTACCCTTCAGTTCTCTGTGCTCCACAAAGGACCCTCTCTCCCCCTGTGCTGGTGTGCCAGCTGACTAGCCCGACAGTTTTGACAGCACTGCAAATACTGGGTGTGAGTGTCGCTGCAAATACCGGGTGAGGTGCATTAGTCCCTGCAGCATGGACACGTCTCTGCCAGGCCTCTGGCTCAGTTGGCTGTGCTGAGCAGAACTCACAATATGAAGCAGGAGGGCTGGAGCCCCAGAGGTTCAGTTGAGGGGGATGAAGCCATCTGACTAACCCTGGAGGAAGAGTGAGACCCCAAGGGGGTCGGACACATTGAAGTGGTTCATCCTAGAGAGAGTTCCAAAGATGGGGCAGTAGAAATGATCCTGTGGCTCCGTGACAGGTGGTGGCAGAGGTGGGATGCTGAATGCACCAGAAGTATTTTGCAACAAGTGACCTGCAGCAGTAAAACTAGGGTAGTCAAAGGAAACAGCAAGAGAATGGTGTATAATCACCTCCCTAACAAGGACTGGCTACAGGGTATTGTCTTTGGTGTAGGATCTAAGGTACAAACTGATCTGGAGTAAGTGACTGATGTCTTGGGACTGCAACCAACCTGAGTGTGGTGTGATTTTTCTGACCATTTATCACTACATCCAGTTTGTCTGGGTGGTAAGATAGACCAGAGAGTCCAAGGGGACAGTCTGTGACTCCATGGTGAGATGATCACATTTGTTACTGGTTTCGTGAAATTACTCATAGAACATATCACCAGTTTGGAGTGTCTGCCCTGTTTTTCAGTCTGCCCTATTTTTCAGTGCCCAACGACATGACAATGGGAAGAACCCAGAACCCAGAATCTGGACTCCCAGGCCCCCTGCTTTAACCCACTAGCTCCCAGATCCAGGGGTTGAACCCAGGAGTCCTGGCTCCCAGCTTCCTTCTCATGTGTCAAGGGCAGGTAAGGCTGGAGTTTTGTGGTGGGTGTCTTGTCTGTCTGATTCCAACTCCCCTGAGCACCTAGGGAGAGAAGAAAGAGAAAGCACAGATATTAATGTGGGGGGGGGGGCGGGATATCCGCAGGCATTGCTGGGCCCTGAGAACGTGTGTGGAGGGGAATGAGTTCAAGTAACTCCACCCATAATTCCCAAGCTCTGCCCTTTATCCCAGAAGAGCCCTGCCATCCTCAGCGCCAGCCAAAATCCTTACCTGCCCATGGTATGTGCAGTGAGAATGAAACTGGGAGTCAGAACTTCTGGGTCCAATCGCAGCTGTGAGAGGGGAGTGGGGTCTTGTGGGTTAGATCAGAGGGGATAAGGTGGTATCATCAGTGTTAGGGATAAGAGTTAACGTTATCATAGGGCTACAGTTATAATGAGATGAGGCTAAGGGTATCATTGGGTGAAGTTTATCATGGAGGTTAGAGCAGGGGGTATCATCAGGATGAGGGTCAGGGTTGAAATATGGTATTTCTTTCTTTCTTTCTTAATCCCTTTTTATTTAGATTTTCTAAAAAAATATAAATCTAGTTAAATTTCAAAATAAAGCACAGCTTTGAAGTGAAAAGAGAAAATGTTTCGTTGGGAAAGTGTCAAAGAAATGATTCCACTTTTCCAAGTTTTTTCATCTTAAACTATTTCCCAAATTCAATCTGAATTTGTGAATTGTTTTAGTAGACTCCAAACTGTATATTTCCACGAATAAACTATTCCTCCAAACAATGTCAGTCAGCTGTGCTTATTAGCACAAGAAATAAACAGCTCTAGACAAAATAGCCAGCACACCTACGTGCATTTCCCTGGCTCAGGTTCCTCGCTGCTGGGGAGCGTGTAGTGCTTTGGCTTTGGACAGAGTACTGTGGGGTGCCCCATATCCTTTCCCCACAGCTTGTGGCTTTTCTCCAAGTCACAGTGTTTTTCCCACTCAGCTAGGTTTCTCTGACCTTGGCTGATCCACAGTTAAACAGGAATCCCCTCCTGGCTATCAAAGCATCTCCACCTCCTCCCCTCTCCTCCCCATCTCTGCCCTCCCTCTGCCCAAAGTATCCTGTACAATGGGATCTGCAGAGTGCAGCCTGGGCTCTCTCTCACAAAGCTTTGCCAGTGCCAAGCAGCAAACCCCTCCAGGGGCTGTGATCACTCAGCCACCGGCATGTGGAGCCCCCACACTCAGCTGGATTGCACGAATGCTTCCAGAGCCACTCATGAATCATACAGAGAAAGGCACCAGCCAAATCCCCCAAGCTCCCAGTCTTGCACCTCAGGAATATACCGTCTTGCACTGCTCAAATGCATCACTTCATCAACGGAAAGTGGATAGACACCAGCCTTTGTAAACCTGAGCAGATTTACCAAACACTTCAGGCAAACTTAATGGGAAAGATAAACAGTAAAACAAGTTTATTGACTACAAAAGACAGATTTTAGGTGATTATAAGTGATAGGCAAAAAGTCAGAGTTAGTTACCAAAATAAAATAAAATATAAGGACACAGTCTAAACTCTCAGCCCTATTAGACAGGCCAACATCTATCCTAAGCAGATTTTTCTCACCCCACTAGATATTGCAGTTCATAGTACACAGGTTTCACCCTTGAAATCTGGGACAGTCTCCTCTGTTGGGGTCTTTGGTCTTCTGAGCGTCCTTGTTGCTTGCAGCATAGGTGGGGGCAAGAGAAAGGCCAAGCCTGGGGCCCCTGTGTTCTGTTTTATACCCTTAGTCCCATGTGCATGGAGAACACAAGTCCAGGCATGTCTGGTGGGCATTGCTGAGTCCCCAGGCAAGGTTGAGCAATTCCCCTGGTGTGGCCTTATGCAGGTGAGTCATTGCATTGTAGCTCCCTTTCTGGACAATGGCTGTTGACGGTTGTTCAACACCCGCCCAGGCATTGGTTCTCCCCCTGGTGATTGAGTTTGGGGAACTAGTATCTGGGCGATTCCCCAGTTCACAGTATATTTTAGTGACAATCCTCCAACAAAATTCTCATAACTTCATATGCATTAATGATGAACATATTTAGAGGTTTAGTGGGTTTCAGCAGATCCTAACCTTTCCCATGACAGCTTACAAGGCCTGCTTTGTATGCAATATCAGAATTATATACAAATGATGAATATGGGGGTTACAGGGCCCTCCCCTAGGGTGTAGAGCATCACATCCTGCTTTTGTGATTCTTCCCTTCAGTTAATGTGTCCCCATCCCAACACCTAGTTTCTTTGTTCCTTCATGGTCGATATTTTGCTTCCACCTCCCTGCAGAAGAGTCAGAGAGGTAGATCTTGGTAGTCTCAGAGGACAACATTTCCAAGGTGTCCCCGCCTGAATGGGTGACAATTTAAGTTCGAACGAGTGACCTTTGTCCCTAGTCTAGATGACCAAGCCCTCCCCAGTCAAGAAATATTGGATTCCACATAAAGGCTCCATGTCCAAACTATTTCACAAGAACAACTTCATAGGATCAATTGGAATTCTCAAGACAGATGGGGCAGATCCCCAAATTGTCACTGGAGTGATGCCAAGGGCGACAGGGTCCAAAAAACAGGGTGGAAAATGACACTTAAACCTAAACCCCACTATAAACTCAACCCCAGCTCCCATGATGCCCTTAACCTTAACCCCATGATAGCCTTAACCCTAAAAGCCATGATATCCTTCATGTTAACCCCATGATACTCTTAATCCCATGATAACCTTAACCCCAATCCGCATGATACCCTTAACCCTAACATCATGATAACCTTTACCCCACAATAACCACATCCCTGACCTGGTACTATCTTTGTCACTCTCTTCTGAGCACACTCAGTTGGCACTAACACGGGGAAGTGAAAATCACCACGCAGTGACCTGGGCCATCACAAGTTTTTGTTTGGTTTTCAAGGACGCCCGTACTGGGGTGACACCAGGCAGAGCAGAATGAAAGCGGTCACAACCTGTTCAGCACATCGAATTTAGCAGCTGTTATTTCCTGGCTTAGGTTCCCAGGAAATCAGTCCCCATTATTCTCTGTAGATCCAGGGAGGGGCACACAGGTGTCCATAAAAACCTGCCCCGGCACTTGCAGTCCCCAGTCGGGCTTTGGTCGGAGCAGTGGAGGCTGCTGTATTCAGCCAAGACAGGTCTGGGGAAGGCTGAACCATGGAGCGTCTCTGCTCCCCACTGGCCCTAGCACTGCTGGCGATGACCCTGCTGTAGGGTGAGTGTGGGGTGGGGATGTAGGGACCAGCCTCTACCTCCCGGATGGAGAGGAGCGAGATGCAGGTTGTGAGGGAGGGAATTGGGCTAGTGAATAACAGGGGGATCCAACCCTTTGGACCTTCATAGATCCCCCAGCCCATCCAACCTGGATTTGTGAATTCAGGCCTGAGCTGCCCCTCTCCAATCAACGGAGAGTGTTGATTCTTGCACCTACTGGTGGTGAATCAAATAGAAACACTGCTAAGAATTGTGGCTGGCGCTGAGGATGGCATGACAGGGCTGTTCTGGGGATAATGAACGGAGCTTGGGAATTATGGGTGGAGCTACTGGCACTCATTCCTCTCCACACACCTTCTCAGGTCCCAGCAATGCCTGTGAATAACCCCCACCGCCACCCCCAAAACACACACATTAATATCTTTCCCTTCTCTTTCTTCACTCACTAGGTGCTCAGGGGAGTTGGAATCAGACAGGTAAGACACCTTCCACAAAACTCCAGCCTTACCTGCCCTAGACATGTGCCATGAGAATGAGGCTGGGAGCCAGGACTCCTGGGTTCTAACCCCAGGTATGGGAGGAGAGTGGCATCTAGTGGGTTAGAGCAGGGCAGGATCTTTGAGTCAGGACACCTTGTTCTTTTCTCATCTCAGCCTGCCTGTCACGTGAACCTCGGGGAGCGCCAGCTGTCCAACCCCTCCCTGAGCCGGGTCTCATCTCCTGTGCGCCAGATCGTCGTCCACCCCAATTACAACGGGGGGGGGACTCGGTTCAGCTGACATTGCTCTACGCAGCTGGTGGAGCCAGTGCGATACACCGATGAAATCCTCCCCGTCTGCTTGCCAGGCCCCCTCCGACTCCTTCCCTGGCAACCACACGTGCTGGGTCACCAGCTGCAGGACAACAGCCTCTGCAGGTAGGACCATCCCCCGGGGGGAGGCGCTATCACTCCACTCCTCAAGCCCCATGTTCCTGGAGTCCTGTGATTCCTGCCGCATCTTGAAATAATCCCCACCCAGCTCTCTGCTGCCCCCTGCCCGCTGGCTACCCCCAATTGGCTGTATCCCTCAGAGCCATCTTTGAGGCAGCTAATCTATTGATCTCAGGCGGGAACCTTGTGATTTAGATACAGATGGCCCCCGGATTTGAATCCTGCAGAGGAAACCCCCTCTCGGGGCAGCGCTGCACAGACTGGGTCCTGTGGGGATCAGTGCAGCTCTGGAAGCTGGGTGGAAGTGGGGAACGGATGCAGGGAGGGGGACATGGGGAGAAGATGGAGTGGGTGGGGGAGCAGATGGGGACAGGAAACTGTCAGGCATGGGGGTGCATTGCGGGAGGCAATGGATCCAGGAGCCTGGTTCTCTCCCCTGCCGTCTCTCCCACCCCCCAAGGCGCTGCCGGAGGTTCAGATTCAGCTGGTCGGCACTGCAGCCTGCAACACCCTCTACAACATTGACCCCGACCCGAACATCGGCAGGGACCCCGTCAAACCCGACGTGATCTGTGCCGGCTACGCCAAAAGGCAGAGGGGCTCCTGCCAGGTGAGGGAGGTGTTTGGGCTGGCTGGATGCAGGTGAGCCCCAGTGTGGCTCCCTGTCACCATCTAGGGACTGCAGCGAGTAGAAAGGCTGCTGCAGCCAGGGAGCTCTGGACCCAGCTTCCTTCGAGTTGGCAGGTGCGGCTCTGGCTTTTAGAGCCATGTGGAGTCACAGCGCTGTGCCTAGGCCCCAGCTCCTGGAGTCCTGTGATTAGGGCAGAGCTCCAGCCTTTATTTTTTATTAAAGTAATAGTAGAACTTTTGTGGTTGGGTAGAAAAGAGGGACAATGTGGCTCGAGGGTAACTGAGGCCTGCCTGAGTCTGCAGAAAGCCTGAGCCAGTCGCTCTGAGATGGGAAAATACCCCATGCCTCAATATGGAGGGTCTTAACTCCCAGACCCACTGCTCTGGGGAGCCCTGCCAGTGGTCTCTGTGTAGGACAGGAGAGGAAGAGCACAGCCACCCCAGCACCTGTGAGCGTAGTGGGGGATACCACCTCTACCACCAGTGCCTTCTTCAGGGAAAGTGCGTGGGGAAAGCATACCATGCTCCTTTCACTTCTCATGTTGGTGTGGACAAAATATATGGGTCGGGAGGCATAGGATGGCCCATATGCCTATAGCCCTAAGGGGCTGGATTGTGGATGCTTGGGGATGGGGACGAGGGGGAAGGCCCTCACTAATCCCAATTTATCTGATCCTCCAGGGTGACTCTGGGGGGCCGCTGGCCTGTTACTGCAATGGGACCTGGTTCCTGATGGGGATTGTGAGTTGCGGGGATGTCTATGTCCAGATAGTGGCCTATGGTGAATGGATATGGGGGCACATGGTCTCTGGGGGCCAAGCCACCACCATGGAGAACAGCACCTCTGGAATAAATGATGCCAGACCCTCCTTCAGCACCTACATGCTTCTCTTCACTACTCTCCTGATGTCACTGTGACCCCCCTTCCATCAGGATGCACCCCATCTGTCCCTCCTCCGTTCACCCAGCAGTGAAACCCTCCACTGTCTGTGGACAGTGTGAGATGGAGATGGGAGAGGATCTGAGACCTATCAGCAATACCCGCGTGCCTGAGTCTGCAGAGAGCCTGACCCTATTGCAATGAGAAGGGAGAGATGCCCTGAGTGTGACTGAGAGCAACACTGGCTGAGTCTGCAGAGAGCCTGAGCTTATTGCTTGGAGAGGTGTGAACTGCCCGGTATGTGACCCACATGGCAACACTTGCTACATCTCCAGAGAGCCTGGGCTGATTTCACAGAGAGGTGTGAACTGGCACAAGTGTAACTGGTGCAGCGACGCTGCCAGAGTCTGCAAAGAGCCTGAACTAATCACTTGGAGAAGAGGGGCACTGCTCCAAGGCACCTCTAGGGGGCAGTGTTTGGACATGCAGATCAAGGATGTTTGGGATTGGATCACTAGAAGATGGGCAGTCTAAGTGGGGTATGGTTTATAGGTAGCCCCTCCTACAGCTCCACAGTGCCCCCTGTGTGTGACTGCATATATGGATGCTGCACCCCCATCACGTGTGGTCAAAAATAAAATGGTTTTGCATCAAACTCCGCTCCCGGGTTCCCGGCTGGGTTCAATGGGCCCCTGAGGAACGCCTATTGTGTCTGCGAGAGCTGCAGCCTCTGACAATCCCTGCCCCGTCTGTTCCAATGGGGGACTCATCAGTGTCACAGCCCTTCCAGCCTCAGCTTCCACTGCTACATTTTCAGATTTGGGGGGATGCCAAGCTGAAATCCTGCCCACCCCAATGTGCCCTCAGATGGTCCTTAGGGTAGCTTTGGGGTTAGTCCTGGGACCCAGCTCTATCTTGTGCACCACTTCGTTTACTCAGGTCAGTGCTGTGGAGGGTCCCTCCCAGGATTATCCAGCTTTGGGCTCTCACTCTTCTTTCCCCTAGCATTGTGGGACCCGAGCAGGCCCCGCTTCTAACAGTTTCCCCACATGACCTTACAGAGAACCATAGAGCTGTGAGGCTGCAAGGGACCTCGAGAGGTCACCTAGTCCAGCCTCTTGTGCAGAAGCAGGGCCAAGTAAATCTAGATGAGCCCTGACAGGGGTTCATCCAACTTGCTCTTAAAAGCCTCCAGTGACGGGGATCCCGCAACCTCCCTGGGAAGCCTGATCCGGAGCTGAACGACCCTGAGAGTTAGATTGACCCGGATAATGGATCCCTAGAATCTCACCAACCTGTTGAAACACTTTGGATTCAAAGCTCCACCCATGAGCTGTGCATAACTTACCTGGGAGCCCGCACCTGGTGAGGATTCATTCCCTGGGACCTCGGCTACCGTCCCAGCCTCTGGATTTCTTAGGGGCAGGTTTGTGAAGGTGTCCATAGCGAGTAGCCAATGCTCCCCTCTAGATTCTGTCTCAGGCAAAGTCCAAACCACGTCAGCAGCATCGTGCCCCGTCGGTGCCCCCACAAGATTATCTCCACGTTGGGGCTCTGCTTGTCTCAAGCCACCTCACATTTCCTGCCTCCGTTTTCTACATCCACCCAGCAGAAATTCGCCTTTCGCTTGGCTAAGGTTTTTGCAACCCCGAAGTGTCCATTAACTTTAAGATCATGGCATGACCCTTTTCAGGGTATCTGGTACAAGCAGCTGACCCCTGGACTCATCACCCGCTGGCTCTTCACCTCTATCACTAGAAGGCAGCAGAGAGCTCCTTGCCCCACAAATTGCAAAATGTTTTGATGATCAATTTTACCTCCATTTTATGAAAGAAGAAGCACCAGGGAGCTCGGGGACACACCCCCACTCCCCTCCCAAAGCTGGAGACAGAACCCAGGAGTCCTGGCTCCCTACCCCCCTTCTCTAACCCACTAGACCCCACTCCCCTCCTAAAGCTAGGAATAGAACCCTGGAGTCCTGGCTCCCAGCCCACCAGACTTCCCTCCTCTCCCAGAGTGCATGAGAGAACCCAGGAGTCCTGGCTCCCAGCCCCACCTACCAGTGGCTATTAATAGCCTCTGGCTACACCCCTCCCATGACTGGGAGCCAATCTCCTTCAGGGTCAGAGCCCGGTTGCTGGGCAGGAGGAAATAGAAACCAGCTGAGGTTTTACTTTCGTTTCCCCAGGATTAAATCTTGGACACTGGCAGAGCAAGCTGTGGGTCAGGTAACAGATGGGGGCTGTTCCCCCCAGTCTATTCCCCTGGGGTCAGGATCGCCCCCTCCAGTCGACACCTCCCCTTCCTTTGGGGGTCTGTGATTCTCTCTCGATCCTCTTTTAGCTAGCAATATGGCCAGCACCAGCAGTGAGGCCAGCCAGGAGCACAGCGCCCCCCATGAGCCGGCCCCACATGAGCCCTGGGTTGGGACAGCCCAGCTTAGCCTCTGGGGAGCAGAGCAGACAGCCCCTGGGTTTGAAGATGGGGGGTGACTTGGGCCGCGTGAGTCGGTGGGTAAGAACCGCAGGACAATGGCACAGACCTGCCTAGGGAGGGTCATGGAAGCTCCTTCGCACTGGAGGGTTTTAAAAGGAGGCTGGAGCCACCTGTCAGGGATGGTTCAGACACAACAAATCCTGTATCTCGGCAGGGGGTTGGACTAGATGACCCTTGCGGTCCCTCCTAACCCTGCAACTCTCTGATGAGAAGCCCCCGGCACTTCTGAGCCCGGGCCCTTGTCTCCCCTCCCCTCCGCTGTGAGGCCCAGAGGTTTGCAGCCGAATCGGCAGCAGGATGGTTCCCCATGCTGGCCCCGGGTGATTTATCTGACATCCCAGCTGTTTCTCTTTGGCGGAGAAATCAGGGCGAGGAGCCAGGCCTGCTCTTTGCTGCAATCGCCTTTCTGGGATGCCGTCCGGGGCCATATCCGGAAGTCCAGACATAGACATGTCAATTCTCAAGCCAGACGGGACCGTTGTGATCACCTCGCCCGAGCTCCTGTGCTTGGTGCCCACGGGTGGCCAGGGCTCTGGGGTCAGAATCCCCCCGGCAGGCCCGTTCTTCCGCACCTCAGTGACGGCATCCCCCTGCTCCCCTCTACTTCCAGGGACCTGCCCCCGCCGCCCATTTCCGCAGAGTGGAAACGGAGGCATCGCAGACCGTCCCAGCTGCTGGAGGCCAATGGGAGGGAGAGCAGCGTGGGAGACTGCTGGCAACTGCGGGGGGCACCAGAGAGATTTCCTGTCCCCGCAGCAGTTTGGTGGCAGATGGGGAAGTGGTGGGGGGGAAGAGGAGTACATGGGGGGGAGCTATATAAACATCCCCCGCCCCCGAGTGCAGTGGCTTTATCGTTTGCCCTTCAGTCGCTCCTTCACTTGTGCCCCATCCTTCAAAAGTCCACAGCCTCACCCCCCACCCCACCTCCACCCCTGGCTGACACATCCCTGCCTGGGCTCGTGGTCAGTCTCTGCAGCACCTGGAGTGACGGGGGCCCTGATCTCAGTCAGGGGGGTCTGTGCAGGATCTACCACAGAAGCACAAGGGGCTGGTTCCCTTGTCTGCCTAGGGGAAAGATCTTTGCCTAAGCAAGTTTCTCACCTATATTCAGTTCCAGAGCCTTCAACGCTCCCACCCTTGGTTGAAGGACCCATCTTTCTCAGCGTGCAAGGGCTCTGTTCCTTCTCTGTGAGTGTAGTGATGGATGCCAAAGGTGGCTTCTCTCCTGGCTTATATCTCCCAAAGTTCAACTAGCTTGTTTCAAGAGGCAGGACTGCCTCAGGCTTTTCTTCCTTCCTGGGGGGCTTTCCTTCCTCCTGTATGTAAATGGGGCTTCCATTGTTTTGATTCTACCAGGCTTAATTTACATAGGAGACAGGTACATAGGAGTCCCGTCTGTCCCCCCGCCCCCAGTCCTATCTGGGCAGGAAACTTTCTCCCAGTTTAGCCACAGACTTTAAAGCATAATATCATTAAGTATCCATATTTCCTCATATAGTGTTTATACAGACATTTCACAATGATATTAAGCACCAGGAGGTCATTAGCTTTCAGAAAAGACCTCACGCCATACCCTCTTCTAATGCAGCAAGATTGTACCCAATCAGTTAATTCGGTTGGTTATCACACAAGGTTCAGACCAATAAACCTTTGAAATGGATCCTTTGGAAAAGTAAAACCCAGATGGAGCTTCTCTCTCCTGCTGGGTGTAGACACCAGGCTGTCTTCTCCCCACTTGTCAGTGTGAGGTTTGCCTCCACCCTTGTTAGCTTGATAGGTCTGTACACTGCTTCTGTGTAAACTGAGGTAAACACACAGTCCTTCCCTTAGGATCAATCTGTTTAACAACTCCGCCAAATACACCTGGTATGAACATACTTTAGGTACCATCCAGCATATCTCCATAATTCTTAGCACCCATCGCATACATACATCACACAAGGATATGAACGATCACACAGTTATTAGTTTTCAAATGATATCTCATAAGGGGTATTTTGCACAAAGATTGTTACCACAGTGTGTAGGGTGTGAATACCCAGGCCTAGTGCCACAGGTGAGATGGTCTATGTGCACAAAGGGAGAGGAAGTGCTGGTGTGGGATGGGGACCCAATCTAAGAGGGGTCACAGGGTCATCCACAGAAGTATAGTGAGGAGAAGGACCCTGGGGATTATGGCAGAGGAATGGGCACTGTTTGAAGGGAAGTTCACTACCGTGAAAGTCACACCAGGCACGTTCTTTTGTATCCACTCATTGTGGGCATTCGGGCGGTTGTAAACCCCAGGGTAACCGTCAGCAACACTGGTTACCCCATTCACTGTCATCGTCAGTAACCAGCTCACAATCCCACCAAGGTACCAGGTCCCATTCTGTTCGCACACCAGGGGTCCCCCGAAGTCACCCTAGAGACAGGGAAAGAAATAGGATTTGAGGGTGGGGTCCAGCCTCCTTCGTCCACAAGATCAGTGGTTGATTCTCCATCTCTCGATGGTTTCACATCCCCGCTGGCTGCCTTTCTGGGAGATGCTTTACCCAGACACAAGTTACCCAAGTGAAGGGGTAACTGCACACAGTTACCTCTTCACTTGGGGCTCAGTGAAGAGGTAACTGGGTGCAGTTGTGGGCTGGGTTATACAGTAGGCCCGACTGAATGGGCTGATGGACCCTGCTGACTTTATACTCTATGGTGCATCCTCAAGCCACAAGGTGCCCTGTCTAACTGTGGGAAATGAACTCAGGGCTCAGCCCCTCCATCCATGCCCACTGTTTGGTGGATCCCCCCGAAACACAACACCAAGTCAACAGGGACAAGGGGCCAGGAGCAATGAGGGCCCTTATCTCACTGGGGATCTGTGCTGCGCCCGGCACAAAGGGAGGTCTCCAGATCTCAGTCAGAGAATCTCACCGGCGCAAAGCCTTTATAGCCTTCCATGTACCCGGCACACAACATGTCCTCTTTGATGGGGCTGTAATCCGCAGGCTTTCTTAATGCTTCACGGACGCGACTGTTGCAGACCTTGGAGTCTACGGTGAGCACCTCCACCTCCTGCAGCGTCTTCGATAGGGAAGAACTTACTGGAACGAAAGGCCCGAGGGCTGGGTAACTCATGGGGCATGAGTGGAAGTCACATAAAAAGCTGTCACGTTAAAGCTCTATACAAAGTTCCCAGCTCTGGCAGGGGAGCAGCGTCCAGTGTGTTATCACACGGCAGCTCGGAGCCAGGACTCCTGGGTTCTATCCCCGCCTTTGGAAGGGGAGAGGGGGGGTCTAATGCAGGGGTTTTCAATGTTTTTCTTTCTGAGCCCCTCCACGGCTCACTTGTGCCAGGGCCAGCTTTAGAGGGTAGCAAGCAGGGCAATTGCCTGGGGCCCCACGCCCAGGGGCACTGGGAAGCTAATTTGCTCAGGCTTTGGCTTCAGCCCCTGGTGATGCAGGGTGTTGCTCCGTTCAGTTTTGCTCCTCTCAGTTTTACAGGCCCTAACTGATTTAGGAGCCTAAGTCTTATTATAGACACTGGGGCCAGATTGTCCAAGGGATGTGGGCACCTATGGAAACAGGAAGGTGTCCAGTGGGGTTTTGAAAAGCTCCAAGGACCTACAGTAGCTGGCACTTTGGAACCTAAGCCTAACAGAGCGTCAATGGGAGTTAGGCACCTAACCTGCACAGCTACGTTTGAATATGCCTTTAGGAGCCCATCTTCACCGTTAGGTGCCTAAATCCCTTTGACACTCAAGGCCTGTAGGTTGCATTTGAAAATGTTGAGCCTTGTCTACACACAGTTTGCCCTGGTTTGGTTCAATGGGTTTAAATCTCTGAGCAGATGCTGCTCAGTTCCAGGTCCGGGCTACACACATGGCCATGAGGATACCACTAGGTGTGTGATTTGACAACGTTGGGTACCAGCTGATGGGCCGCCTCTGACACTGCTTCCTCTTGGTCTAGAGCCGGCAACGGTAAATATACAGGTGCCAACTACACCAGTAGGAGTGGTTTGAAACCTAGATTAGGTCACATGAATGCGTACACACATAGACGCACCCCCCCTCCCCCGCCCCATATTGGAACATCCTTTCCTTGTGCCAGGAATTGAATCCCCCATGTGACCTGCAGCCACTAGATGGCAACATTGCTCACCCGCACACCAGACTGAAGCCAAACCCTCTTTGTGTAAACCCAGGGAATGGCTAGTTTTAGTTTAGCTGAAACCTGCTCTGAAATGAGTTAAGGCAACATGGGCTGACACAGGTTTAAAGTAAAATAAGAGCATCCCTACGGCCTGAGGTACTGCAGTAACTAGATTGCATCTGAACATCACACCTAAAAAGGGTGCATAACTGTGTAAACTACAGAGCTGCAGTCACACCAGTGTCTAACCATATAACGGAGCCTGCACAAATGCAAATGATTATAACCAGGCTCGTCAGAATTGAAATCTTATTTTTGTAAATAGTTTTGATAGATGATACCGATGGTGAGTTTTAAGATTTTTGATTCAATTTTTATCGATTTAAATTTTCACAGCTGTGCAAAATTCTGGGTTTTCAGCTAAGTTCTGCAGTTTCATGTACATTGGCCAAACCGGACAGTCTCTACGCAAAAGAATAAATGGATACAAATCAGACATCAAGAATTGTAACGTTCAAAAACCAGTCGGAGAACACTTCAATCTCCCTGGACACTCAATAACTGACTTAAAAGTGGCCATTCCTCAACAATAAACCTTCAAAAACAGACTTCAATGAGAAACTGCAGAACTGGAATTAATTTGCAAACTGGACACCATCAAATTAGGCCCGAAAAAACACTGGGAGTGGCTGGGTCGCTACAAAAAGTAATTTTCCCTCTGTTGATACTCACCCCTTCTTGTCAACTGTTGGGAATGGGCCACATCCACCCTGATTGAATTGGCCTCGTTAGCACTGACCCCCCACACTTGGTAAGGCAACTCCCATCTTTTCATGTGCTGAGTATTTATACCTGCTGTGACAGGGTCAGGCCAGACGGCTACAGGAGAGTGTTTTGTTTTGTTTTTTTTAACCAGGGGACAGCACGAATGCAGTCCCCCACTACCACAAATTATGCAGTCAAGTTTCCCGCATTTGGGGAAATCGCAGGGGTCAGCACACCCGCAGTGCAATGGATGAGCCTCGCCCTGGGAGAACCACCTTCGTGACCATGGTATCTCCCCTGCCAGGTAAGTGTTAGAAGACAGATGTATTAGCCCCAGATTAAGCAGGTCCTTTCCCCCTGGGTAAGGTAACAGGAGCAGTTTTTTGAAACAGAAGGAACTTGCTGGAACAAATTCAGGCAGGCTAATTAGGACACCTGGAGCCAATTAAGAAGCTGCTAGAATCAATTAGGGCAGGCTGGCTAATCAGGGCACCTGAGTTTAAAAAGGAGCTCACTTCAGTTTGTGGTGTGCATGTGAGGGGCTGGGAGCAAGATGCACTAGGAGCTGAGAGTGAGAACGTGGACTGTTGGAGGACTGAGGTGTACAAGCATTATCAGACACCAGGAGGAAGGTCCTATGGTGAGTACAAAGAAGGTATTGGGAGGATGCCATGGGGGAGTAGCCCAGGGAGTTGTAGCTGTCGCACAGCTGTTCCAGGAAGCACTCTAGACAGCTGCAGTCCACAGGGCCCTGGGCTGGAACCCGGAGTAGAGGGTGGGCCTGGGGTTCCCCCAAACCTCCCAACTCCTGGTCAGACACAGGAGGAGTTGACCTGGACTGTGGGTTCCACCAGAGGGGAAGGTCTCTGGGCTGTTCCCCGACCCCCATGGTGGATCAGCAGAGACTGCAGGGATTGTTCTTCTTCCTTTTTCCCATGCTGGCCAGTGATTAGGGTAGCTGAGTGAATGGCAGGTTTGAGCCACTAGCAAAAGTGGCCAAACTGAGGGCTCCCGTGAACCTCTGAGGCGAGCAAATCCGCCAGTAAGCGCAGGACCCGCCAAGGCAGAGGAGGAACTTGGTCACACTGCCTACTGTATTTTTCTCTCCATGCATCTGACAAAGTGGGGTTTAGCCCACGAAAGCTTCTGCCCAAATAAATGTGTTAGTCTCTAAGGTACCACAAGGACTCCTCGTTGTTTTTGTACAATTGTATAATTGGACCTTTTTCAAGGTATAACTGTGGCTGTATAGCTGTACAAGTGTATAATTATTTAACCATATAACTGCGTCTGTAGAATCCCATACGGTATAATTGTACCGATATCATTAGATAGAACGGTGACCATATAACCATATAATTGTACAACTGTATAACTGTACCTGCATAACTATGTAACTGTACAATCCTATAACTGTAAAAAATAGAACCACACCTGTATAAAAACATAACTCTGTAACCATACACCTCTGGCTGTATAACCATGAGCGTAAGAATTGCCACCCTGGGTCAGACCAGTGATCCATCTATCCAGCAGTGGTCAATGCTGGACGCTTCAGAAAGAATGAACAGAACAGAGCAGTTTTGAGTGATCCATGCCCTGTTGTCCAGTCCCACCCTCTTGCAGTCAGAGGTTTAGGGACACCCAGAGCATGGGGTTGCACCCCTGACCATCTTGGCTAATAGCCACTGATGGACTTACCCTCCATGAACTTATCTCCTTTTTTTTGGAACCCAGTTATGCTTTTGGCCGGCACAACTTTCTCTGGCAAAGAGTTCCATCGATTGGCTATGTTTTCTATCAAGAAATACTTCCTTATGTTTGTTTTAAACCTGCTGCCTGTTAATTTCATAGGTTCTTGTGTTATGTGAAGGGGTAAATAACACTTCCTTATTCACTTTCTCCACACCAGTCATGATTTTATAGACCTCTATTGCACCCCACCATGTAACTGTGTAACAATGGCTGCATAGCCATCTAACTGTAACGGTGCCCGAATAATAATTAGTCCTGCCATGAGTGCAGGGGACTGGACTAGATGACCTCTCGAGGCCCCTTCCAGTCCTACAATTCTATGATTCTATAACCATGTAACTCTCAGATCATCTGTGAACATATGAGGCTGCCATCACCTGGCCTGTAACCTTCACCTGGTGCTGGGTTCTTCCCCTGCTCTTCCCCTCTCTAATGCCTACAAGTTTTACTCACTTTGTGGTAAACGGTTTCCCCAGCCTGTCACCCAACAGGGTGTCCCAGCCGGCACACTGACGGAGGCATCAAGGAGACAGATGGGGCTGATGGTGGCCGTGAGGGAAATCGGACTCTCCAGCTCCACCAGGGCGATGTCGGACTGGTGAGTGGCACTGTCAAAACTGGGATGGAGGATGATCCGCTTCACCGATGAGAACGTCTGGTTGCGGGTCTGATCGA
Source organism: Natator depressus (assembly GCF_965152275.1). NCBI lineage: Eukaryota > Metazoa > Chordata > Testudines > Cheloniidae > Natator > Natator depressus. The sequence continues at coordinate 2,553,711 of NC_134239.1, forward strand.
AAATCTGGTTTTCACCCAGCTGCACCCGATACGCTGAATTGACCCCAGGTCTGAATACAGGAAAACGCCATTGGGGAACAGCGGCACAGTGATACCACAGGGGGGTTGCTTGTGTGGCGCTGAAATGCAGCCACCTCTGGGTTAGGGCAGCTGGGAAACAGCCACTCATAACGCCACATGGGGATGGCTCACAAAGTGCTGAGATTCAGCGACCTTTGGAGTGGAACGGCTGGGGAACAGCCACACAGTGATGTTGCACACCAGGAAGCCAGTGAAAAGGGAAAGGGAATTTTTCCAGAGCAGCTGCAGTCACTGTCTCTGCCCTGCCTGGGGCACTCACGGATCGAAGCAATGAGCTCCTGACACCACCCAGCTCTCAGAGATGAGCGAACCGCCGCAGATGTGGAAGTCGTTTTGCTGCACGCTGACCTGCCAGGGCCAGGCCCCGTCCTTCGCAGCCTGACCATTCAAGATGCGCCCTGAGACCAAACGCTTGCCACAGCCTGGGAAGAAAAGAGGGAAACTGGCATTATCCCCGGGCAAGGGAGCTAAAGTGGGGAGAGTGTAAATAATTACAAATACTACCTGACAATAAGAGACCAACTCGTTCCCCTCCTAGAGCCTGGGATAGAACCAGGAGTCCTGGTTCCCAGCCACACTCTGGTTCCACATGTCCAGGGCAGGTAACACTGGCGTTTTACTCTGGATACTTTATTTGTCTCATTCTAACTCCCATGAGCACTGTGAAACTTTTCAGGGTGACCCACAGTGTCTGGGCTGCACAAAAACCTCCTGCTGCCAGTGGGGTGGTGGGGAGGGGAGCCTTGACAGTGCCCAGCAGGGGCAACTCTCCCTGCCACCAGCTGCTGGCCTCCCAGGTGCTCTGTGAGCCCTGCTCGATCCCTCTGCTGGGGGCAATTTACACACCTGACCCCGTTACACTCCAGTGCCCAGTCCCCTGCTTTCTGCACACCCGCCATGAGCACCGATCTGCTGCCTCCGTGGAAACAGTACGCCCCCAGCTCCCTGCTTTCCCCTCAGTTCAACCCTCTCCTTAGCACCCGGCACTTGGACGTGTCTACAGCAAAACCAAGCTGACGCTGATTTAACAGAGAATCAAAATAAAGTGAAGGAACAGGATGTGGAAACATAAAGCTATGAGTAAAAGAAAAACATAAAACACAGTCTACAGCCTGTACCTGTTAGCAAAGTACTGTCCTGTCTACTGGGGACAAGGTCACTTAAATATAAAAGTGTTATTTCCATAGGCCAATTAAATAAATTAACAGAAGCCATCTTGGTAAAACTTTAACTCATCCTCTCTTCATTCTGCCACTAGGTGAGAAAGAAAGAAAGAAAGAAAGAAAGAAAGAAAGAAAGAAAGAAAGAAAGAAAGAAAGAAAGAAAGCCCACATTTCAACTCAGACCTTCATCCCCATGATAACTCTCATGCTATAACATCCTGACCTCATTATAACCTTAACCCTATGATAACTTTAACCCCTGTCCCTAACCCCAATGACACCACCTGATCCCTCCTGCGCTAACCCCTAGACCCCACTTCCATCCCACAGCTGGGATAGGACCCAGAATTCCTGGCTCCCAGCCTCATTCTCATTCCACATACCCAGGGTAGGTGAGGCTGGCTTTTCGCTGTGTGTCTTACCTGTTTGATTCTGAGCACCCTGGGCACCTAGGGAGTGAAGAAAGAGAAGGGAAAGATATTAGGATGTTGGGGGTGCCATTGCTGGGGTCTGACACAATGTGTCTGGGGGAATGGGTGCCAGTACCTTCACCCACAGTTCTCAGGCCACACCCTCCTGAAACTATCCTTAGCAACAGTTAAAAATCTTTGCAGAGTCACTCTTCAGATTGCCATCTGTAGATTCCAGAGTCCACAATCCCCATTGATCTGAATGGGGTGGCTCAGGAGTGAATGCAGAACTAGGGGCTAGATTTACAGGGGTATCTATGAAGGATGAAAGGGTTGGATCCCCCTGTTATTAACTAGCCCAATTCCCTCTCCTGCAAGCCCATATCTCTCTCTCATCCTGGGGAAGTAGGGCCCCGTCTCCCATCTCCACTCCACCCCACACTCACCCTGCACCAGGCTCATCGTCAGCAGTGTTGTGGCCAGGAGGGAGCAGAGATGCCTCATGATCCAGCCTTGCATGGTCCTGTCTTGGCTAAACCCAGCTGGCTCCATCGCTCCAACCAAAGCCGGGCTGGGAAACGAATGTGCCGGGGCAGGTTTTTATAGACAAGACTCCTGCCTCCACCCTCCCCAGATCGAGAGAGAACAGATGTGACCCATCCCCTCATGAGCCACTCAAGGAACCAAGTGCTGCTAAATTCTGTATGTGAACAGGATGTGACCGTTCTCAGTCTCCTCTAACTGGAATTGCCCCGTTAACGGGCGTCCTGGAAAACCAATAAAAAAGTGCAACGGTCAAGTTTACAGTGGGGGAGCCCCATTGTGATTTTCACTTCCCTGTTTTGTTAGCAACCGAATGTGCCGAGAATAGCTGGTCAAGGACAGTGCTCCGGCAAAGCTAAGGTTGTAATGGGGGTAAGGTTAGCTTAGGGGGGTTCATAGATTCTATGGTGAGAAGGCACCATTGTGATCAGCTAATCTGACCCCTGCTATAACACAGGCCAGAGACATCTTGTAATAACCACAGCAATCAGCTCAATCTCAGAGACCCCACACATCCCTTTCATTGTACACGGTCGGGTACAGATATAATACCCCTGACAGCATGTGGCTGGGTGAGTTTGGGCATGTCTGTATCACAACCACTTCGGGCATGAAGAAAGAGCAGACAGGGCTAGCATTATTATGGGGTTGAGACTGCCATGGAGATTAGGTTAAGGTTATCATGGGTATAGGGTTATCATCAGGGCTAGGCCTAGGTTAATATAAAGGGGGATCGGAAATTCAAAAAAGAGAACTCTGCATCCCATTAAAATCACAAGGCTAATTCTGGGAGGCAGAAAAATCTGGATTCCCTTGCAATAAATAGGGGATTGCTAAGCAGCGTGCTGGAGGCCAGGTGTCTGTGCGAGCTAAGATAAGCAGCAGCACTCTCATGCTGGGGACAACGGACAAGATGAACCAGGACTGTAGAGATCAGGGTCCACAAGCGTGTGGGCAGGGCGCGTTGCACAGGGGCTAATCTAATAGCCTTCCATGATGAGATTACTGATTCTGTGGATGAAGGGAAAGCAGTGGATGTATTGTTTCTTGACTTTAGCAAAGCTTTTGACACGGTCTCCCACAGTATTCTTGTCAGCAAGTTAAAGAAGTATGGGCTGGATGAATGCACTATAAGGTGGGTAGAAAGCTGGCTAGATTGTCGGGCTCAATGGGTAGTGATCAATGGCTCCATGTCTAGTTGGCAGCCGGTGTCAAGTGGAGTGCCCCAGGGGTCGGTCCTGGGGCCAGTTTTGTTCAATATCTTCATAAATGATCTGGAGGATGGTGTGGATTGCACTCTCAGCAAATTTGCGGGTGATACTAAACTGGGAGGAGTGGTAGATACGCTGGAGGGCAGGGATAGGATACAGAGGGACCTAGACAAATTGGAGGATTGGGCCAAAAGAAACCTGATGAGGTTCAATAAGGATAAGTGCAGGGTCCTGCACTTAGGACGGAAGAACCCAATGCACAGCTACAGACTAGGGACCGAATGGCTAGGCAGCAGTTCTGCGGAAAAGGACCTAGGGGTGACAGTGGACGAGAAGCTGGATATGAGTCAGCAGTGTGCCCTCGTTGCCAAGAAGGCCAATGGCATTTTGGGATGTATAAGTAGGGGCATAGCGAGCAGATCGAGGGACGTGATCGTTCCCTTCTATTCGACATTGGTGAGGCCTCATCTGGAGTACTGTGTCCAGTTTTGGGCCCCACACTACAAGAAGGACGTGGATAAATTGGAGAGAGTCCAGCAACAAAAATGATTAGGGGTCTGGAACACATGACTTATGAGGAGAGGCTGAGGGAACTGGGATTGTTTAGTCTGCGGAAGAGAAGAATGAGGGGGGATTTGATAGCTGCTTTCAACTACCTGAGAGGTGGTTCCAGAGAGGATGGTTCTAGACTATTCTCAGTGGTAGAAGAGGACAGGACAAGGAGTAATGGTCTCAAGTTGCAGTGGGGGAGATTTAGGTTGGATATTAGGAAAAACTTTTTCACTAGGAGGGTGGTGAAACACTGGAATGCGTTACCCAGGGAGGTGGTAGAATCTCCTTCCTTGGAAGTTTTTAAGGTCAGGCTTGACAAAGCCATGGCTGGGATGATTTGATTGGGGATTGGTCCTGCTTTGAGCAGGGGGTTGGACTAGATGACCTTCTGAGGTCCCTTCCAACCCTGATATTCTATGATTCTATGAGGGGCTGGTCCTGCAACGTCACCCAGCCAATCCCCAGAGGGGTGATGCAATGTCCAGCATATGCAATGTGATTGGTAAGTGGAGATAAAGGAAGAGGTTTGCTCTTCCACTGTTACTGTTATGGTTTCCTCCCCACTCTGAACTTTGGGGTACAGATGTGGGGACCCGCATGAAAGACCCCCTAAGCTTATTTTTACCAGTTTAGGTTAAAAAACTTTCCCAAGGCACAAATTGTTTTTTGTCCTCGTACGGTATTGCTTCCACCACCAAGTGGTATAGACAAAGATTCAGGAAAAGGGCCACTTGGAGTCCCTTGATCCCAAAGTATCCCCCCAAGCCCTTTCACCCCCTTTTTTGGGGAGGCTTGAGAATAATATACTGACCAATAGGTTAACAAAGTGAGCACAGACCAGACCCTTGGGTTTTTAAGGACACTAAAAAACCATTAGGTTTTTAAAAGAAGAACTTTATTATAAAGAAAAAAGAAGCACCTCTGTAAAATCAGGATGGAAGGTAATTTTACAGGGTAATAAAAAGATTTAAAACACAGAGGATTCCCCTCTAGGCTCAACTTCAAAGTTACAAAAACAGGAATAAAACTCCCTCTTAGCACAGGGAAAATTCACAAGCTAAAACAAAGATAATCTAACACATTTTTTTGCCTTTATTTACAATTTTTGTAATCTTAGATGCTTATTTTAGGTAACGTTTTAGGAGATGGTTTTTCCTGCCCTGGTCCCTCTCTGTCCCAGAGAGAACAACAAAGAGAGCACAAACAAAACCTCCCCTTCCCCACCCCCGCCCAGATTTGAAAGTATTTTTTTTTCTTATTGGTTCTTTTGGTCAGGTGCCAACCAGGGTATTTGAGCTTCTTAACCCCTTACAGGTAAAGGAGGGATTTTAGGCTACCCTTAGCTGTATGAGTATGACAGTTACCTATTGCTGTGATGTTGGGAGTTCCTGTCCCAGACCTGCAGCAGAGCTCTGCAAAAGCGCATCTCTCTCACCAACAGAGGTTGGTCCAGTAAAAGATAGGACCTCACCCACCTTGTCTCTGGATTTAGCCGTGCGATGGCAGAGTGCAGAGAACCACTCTTGTGTCAGGCCTGCATGGACCCCTCGCCCGAGATGGGGGTCCCCGTCGTGCCAGGCACTGCACAGAACCCATCTCCCCATGTCAGAGATCAGGGCCCTTATCATGCTGGATGCTACACAGATCCCCCTGGCTGAGATCAGGGCCCCATTGTGCAGGGCGCTGCACAGATACACGGTACGAGACAGTCCCAGCCCTTGCAATATAAGACAGAAGACACCAGCTGCAGACAGACAGACCAGCAGGCAGGGAAGCACCATGGACCAATGATACAATGTTGGCCACTGTGGCAGACTTTGTTCTCTCTTTGTTCACTGTCACTCACCCACCGCCCTGGTAGAACTTCCCTGCTGGACACTCACTTGGCTGTGGTGTGAGGGTCTCAATACACCAAGCCCCACGGGCTTTAATCCTTCTGTGGTTGAACAGAGTCCAGGAACAGCCCCTGGCTGGGTCCCCAGGTGCCCCTCAGGGGGCAGATCCTCAGTCTAGCACCCCCTGAGAGCTGAGAGCCAGCAGTCCCACTGCCCAGCCCCTGGGGCCAGTACTGAGCCCTCAGACTGCCCTGTAGCTTAAACTCACGCTCTACTGATGTCCCCTTTGTGTGGACACTGTGAGTTTCCCGTTGAACTCCTTAGAGTCATGGGAAGCAGACAGACAGACAGACAGACTTGGATTCTGAAACAAGTTGCTCTTGACTGAGACAGAGCCAGAGATACATGGAGCTAGAAAAGGCACAAACACAGCTCCATGCAGTTCCCTGCCTCAGTTTCCTCCCTGCTCTGGAGAGTTGTTTGGGTGTAAGTGAGAGTCATTCCTGGAGTTCAGCTCCCCGCTGTGGATTGCACTCCTCCTGCAGCATGTGTTCCCCTTCCTAGGAGCCCAAAGCTTCCTGTGTCGGGTTTATATTGTCCCTGCTCTGGTGGGAAAGAGGTTACAGGGTGACTTGATCCCAGTCTGTAGGAACAAATATTTGATAATGGGCTCTTCAGTCTAGCAGGCAAAGCCTAACAAGATCCAGTGGCTGGAAATTCAAGCTAGCCGTAGTCTACACTACAGAGTTGGGTCAACGTGATCGTTCCCCTCTATTTGACATTGGTGAGGCCTCATCTGGAGTACTGTGTCCAGTTTTGGGCCCCACGCTACAAGAAGGATGTGGAAAAATTGGAAAGAGCCCAGCGGAGCGCAACAAAAATGATTAGAGGGCTGGAGCACATGATTTATGAGGAGAGGCTGGGGGAACTGGGATTGTTTAGTCTGCGGAAGAGAAGAATGAGGCGGGATTTGATAGCTGCTTTCAACTACCTGAAAGGGGGTTCCCAAGAGGATGGCTCTAGACTGTTCTCAGTGGTGGCCGATGACAGAACAAGGAGCAATGGTCTCAAGTTGCCGTGGGGGAGGTTTAGGTTGGATATTAGGAAAAACTTTTTCACTAGGAGGGTGGTGAAGCCCTGGAATGCGTTACCTAGGGAGGTGATGGAATCTCCTTCCTTAGAAGTTTTTAAGGTCAGGCTTGACAAAGCCCTGGCTGGGATGATTTAGTTGGGGATAGGTCCTGCTTTGAGCAGGGGGTTGGACTAGATACCTCCTGAGGTCCCTTCCAACCCTGATCTTCTATGATTCTATGATTACATTGATTACATTGACCTATTTATGGAGGTGTCTACACTACAGTGTTCCTCCCACTGCTTTAACTCGCCTGCTACGCCAACCTCATAAAAGCACCTCGGCCAGAAGTGTAGCGCTTAGGTTGACTTAGGGCGATGCAGTGTCAGTGTGGACACTGTGTTGCTTACATTGACCTAAGTGGCCTCCAGGCAGCAGTGACAGTCAGCCGGTACACCACCGTACGGCATACCGGCAAGAACCCCGGGCCCTTTAAATTGCCGACAGAGCCCCACTGCGAGAGCCCTGGGATAGCGGCCACTGGGCTCGGGTGGCGATTTAAAGGGCCAGGGGCTCCCGGCTGCCGCTACTGCAGTGGCATCCCAGGCCCTTTAAAGCTCCACCAGAGCCCGGGGCCCTGGGGTAGCGGCAGCAGCTGGGAGCTCTGGGGGTGATTTAAGGGGCCCGGGGCTCCCAGCTGCTGCTACCACAGCCCTAGCCCCGGGCCCTTTAAATCCTGATTTAAAGGGCCTGGGGATTTGAAGACCCTGCCTCTTCCAGTAGAGGCCCTGTCCCCTCCTAAGGACTCCGGAGTACTGGTAAGTCCTTGAAGTTACTTTCACCCCTGCCTCCAGGAGATGTCTCATAATGCCCCACGGTGACAACTCTGGTCACTGTTTTGAACTCTGCTGCCTGGTGGCCAGACACACTGGCACACATCTGTTTGCTTGGTGTGGAGAGCTCACATAGCTACCGCCCCGCTGAGCACGCTGGCTCCAGGCAGGAAATCCGCCCCTGCCTGGGTTACACGGGAGGTGATGGATCTCCTGGGTCGCTGGGGAGAGGAGGTCGTGGAGTCACCGCTCCGCTCCAGCCACAGGACCTTTGGCATCTACGGCCAGATCGCTCAGGGCATGGCGGGGAAGGGCTCTGTAGGGACGCAACAGCAGTGAGGTGTAAAAATCAAGGAGCAGCGGCAGGCATAGCAGGAGGCAAGGGAGGCCAACCATCCTTCTGGTGTGGAGCCACAGATGTGCCACTTCTACGAGGAGCTGCGTGTATCCCCGGCGGTGGCCCCACCCTGATCGTCAAGCACCCCCTGGATACTTCGGGGGACCTGGAGGGAACCCTGAGGACAACGTGCTTGTCGAGGAGAAGGAGGAGGAGGAGGGACAGGCGACAGGGAGATTCAGGGGCAAGGCAAGCCGGAACCTCTTTCCGAGTTCTGAGCAGTCTAGCCACTCCCAGCCGTCCAGCTCTGGCGAGCCTGGTGCAAGGGAGGGAACATCAGATAAGTACTCAGTTTGCTTCAATATTTCAGGGACGCTTCTGTTCATTTACTACTTCTTTAATCAAGCTTACGAGATAGTGAAATGACCAATAGAGGTACAGTTGCTGACTGCGTCTCATTCCCCAGTAACGCTAGTATAACCCTTCTGCCCATCAGAGTTGGCAGCAACAATATCTAGGGGATCCATTCCAATAACACAATGCAAACCGGCTCCAGCCCCCACCCAGTGACCTGGGACAAATATATACCACCCCCGCTGGGCACCTCCAAGAGGCAATACTTCCCCTCTCGCAAGCACATAGTCTGAGTGTAGCAAAAGCCTTTTAATAACAGAGAGAAACAATGTGGCATTATGTTGGGGAAACACCACCAACAGGATTCATAACACAACCCATGAGCAAAAACCCACCCCAAGCAAATTGGGGCATGCTCTTTCCCTTTGGTTCTTGAGTCCAGCAACCCCAAATCACCCAAAGTCCCAAAAGTCCAATGACCCAGAAGTCTCTTTCCCTGGTCAGGGGAGCCCCAGAGTTCAAAAGTTTATCTGCAGAGCTTTACCTCCCAACCTGGGTGGAGATGGGGGGGGGAGGGAAGAGAGGTAAGGGGCACCTTACATGATCTGAAGCTGACCGCCCCACGGCTCCATAGGCCTTCACTCTGCTCCGCCAGCCACCCCACAAACTGCTTCGCTCAGCTGCCCACCAGCAGCTGCCGCCGTCCCACAAACTGCTCCACCAGCCTGTCCACAAGGCACTCCAGCCGGCCCACAAACTGCTCCACAATATATCTTCAGGCTCCCTCACTACTTAACACAACGCTCAGCGATTTCAGCTCTTAGTCAGTTCAGCTCTTTGGTGAATTCAGCTTGTAGCAGGGGAGCCTCAGTGCTGGTGCACCATTAGCCCAAAGTGAGCTCAGCAGCCTGCAACTAGACTCCTAATAGAATCAAAATTTGCTCTGATATTCCACAGTGGAGAGAGGAGGAAGTGCAACTAGCATGTAAGGCCCTCAACAAGGAGCCCATACTACCAAGTATTAATACTTATCCCCAACCTCTCTCCCTCCACAGAGTTTTGGAACCCATGACCCTTGCCTAGCGAGTGCTACGTAGTTGATGGTGAGTCCCTCCATCATACCAAAAGGCCAAGTACAGTTCCAAGCACAGTTCCCATAATCAGGGTAATAACAATGTATTCTTTCTGCCCCAATAACAGAGACACTGGGGATCCCACAGCAGCCAAGGTGACCATTTGGGCAGCTATGGCCTCATTCTAGGTGGGGTGGGTGTGCCTATGCAAATGAGATCGGCCCCTGAAGTTCTTTTCCACAACTTGCCACACCTCACCACCAGATGTCAGGGTGGAGCTCATCCTGACACTGCTTACATCAGGTGTGGGGGGCGGGGGGCCTGCAGAATACTTTGTTCATGTGCCCCAGGATGTTCCATGAAAGCTTCATAGAGATAGCGAGGGAACTCTCCTGGAAGGAATCTGCAACGCTCTGCCAAAGGTTTCTTGGGAAGGCTGCCTTGTTTCTTCCCCCAGGTAGGACGTGTTGCCAAGCCACTGAGCAATGACTTCAGCAGGCATCATTGCAGCCCACAGGCTAGTAGGATATGGACCTGGTCTGCAGCTAGATGCATGCAGGAGCTGCTTCGTGCGGCCTCAGTTACCATCAGGAGCGAGATATCCGCTACGACCACCACCGCTTGTGGAAAACACTGCCAGTATTCAGTACAATAGCTCTATCCGCTTGTACCGATACCACAGTGCTACCCCCCACATCCCAACTCTCCTCCTCCCCGCCCCCCAGGCCATGCTCACCGTGGCTGCGGCTGCCACCGTGCTCTGAGTCCCAAAGGAGAGTGAGAAAGTTGTTTGGATCAAGGGGTGTAAGTGCACGGACAATAGTTGCTCTGTCCATTGTTGCTTTAGCAGATGCAGAGGTGGCCTTGAGGGTCTCTTCATGCACCCCGACGGAGCGGCTGGGCCAGATAAGGAGGAAGAGGAAGAAGAGGACAAAGGAAGACGAGTTCCGGGAGCCTCTGGTGCTTCGGTGAGCAGAGGGCATGGAGGGTGGCGCCCAATGCAGAATGCTGGGGTGGAGTGCTTGGGGACGGCTGCAGCCCCGGAAGACACAGGGAATGGGGGAGTGTAGGGAGGTCCCGGATTGCTGTTTCTGCTCTAACTAAGCTCTGTATGGTTGGAATATTCAGACAGAATTCAAACAAACCTCAAACACAGACATTTGTTTCAGAGAGAGATTCTTTACGTTTGTACCCAGTGTTTCGTTGTCGAGCGCTGTCACTCACATGCAGCAGTCGGCAGAATGAGGTGTGATTCTCCCCCCCCCCCCCGCCTCCCCAACGCCATTTCTCTTTATATCAGGACTCGTGCCCCTGTGCAAAGAGGAAAGGATTTGATCCCCTTTGCTTATGACTTCTCTGAAGCAACTAGCTCTTATGCAATCAATTGTAAACACATTTCAGTAGCACTACTCCACATGGGAGGCTCCGCCTCTCCCCCTCCCTGCTCTGCCCCTTCCCCGAGGCCCCCACCGCCCGCCGCCACCTGGTTAGTCCCTCCTCACTCCTCCCCTCCACTCCACCCCCCCCCCCCGGAGGTTCCCACTGCTCTCCTCTCCTCACCCCTCCTCCGTTGTGAGACCCCTCCCGCCACATCCTTCCCTCCTCCATCCCCCTTCCCCACGAGACCACCCCACTCACTGCATCCCTCCTCACCCCTCCTCATCATTCCCCACAATTGTGAACATTTAAATCATTAACCATCTTAAAAATACTTAAAAACAAACATCCGCATTATCCGTCCAAATGCTCTGAAAATCAAAATCAGATTCTGCCAAGCCTATTTATGCAGCTCAGGGGTCTTTGCTCTGGAGTTTCCAGGTGCAGGTATTTAGTCGACAATGGGTTTTTCTCCAGTCACAGTGTCCCAGGGATGGATTCCAGGTGGGTCATTTTAAATTCCCTTCATGCCAAGTATTTCCTAGGAAACCCACTTCAGACGTATTGTCCCGCAAAGCCCTTTGAAGTTCCGAAGCCTTCCCAGATATTGCTTTAGTCAGGCCTGGTCTACACTTAACATTTTGATCAAGCTACATTGCTCAGCGCTGTGAAAAAACTTGTGCCCTGAGCTCTGTAGCTCGGTCAGCCTAACCCCCCGCAGAGACGTAGGTAGGTTGACGGGTGAATTCTTCTAGCTTCAGCCTCCTAGAGGAGTTACACACAATTCCACAACGACACAAACCTACCTGCGTTTGAAGTACAATGCCCCCCCTAAAGGTCTTAAATGAAAGCCAAGAAGGTTAATTTCATAAGGTTTGTCCAGGATACTGCAGGACATCGCCATAGCTGTCACACCAGGTGCTGGGAGTTGGGGAGTACGACAGCTGCCTTTCATTCAGGAAAAAGGTCAAACTTGGAACCCAGACCTGAAAACAGAGGAGTCATTTCTTCTCCAGCCCCAGAATCAGACGGACGCACACATTAACAGAGTGCGGCTGAGAGGACCGGGTTAATCAGCACTCCCAAGCTGTCACCCTCCTATGCCACGGGCACTGCACCGGAATAGAGGACACCTGAGCGGGCCGGGTGGAGGAGCCCTTTCTATCTGCCACCCTCATAGGCCCCAGGTTCTGCACGTCCCTAGCCCCGCTTTCACGTTACTATGGCTCTGGTCATAACCCACTTGATGAGCAAACCCCACGGGATTTTTGGGCGCTGCAGGGATCTTTAGCTGAGAGATGAGGAGCGTCGCTGCAGAGCGAATGAGGAAGACAAAAAAACACCCACAAGGGGAAGACAGAGAGAGAGAGAAGCAACCAGCTTAACCATGAAAGTTATTTATTGTCAGGTAATAACCTGGGGAGCCAAACAAAAAAACAGTGATCATATTAAATCTAACTTAAATTTGATTATAAAATTCAGGTTTAGAAAACTATAACTGATCACACAAGTGACATGGTCAATGTGCGTGGCGGGCGAGGAAGGCCTGGTGTGGGATGGGGTCCCACTCGAGGAGAGGGGTCAGAGAGTCAGCCGCACAAGCACAGCAAGGAGAAGGACCCTGGGGATTGTGGCAAAGGGACCAGCACCTTTCCAAGTGATGGTGGTAGGGGGACTGGCACTGCTCAGATTGAAGATCACCACTGTGAAAGTCACACCAGGCACATTCTTCTGGATCCAATCGTTGTGGGCATTCGGGCGGTTGTAGACCCCAGGGTAATCGGGGTCAACACTGGATACCCCGTTCACTGTTCTATTCAAGAACCAGCTCACAATCCCAGCAAGGTACCAGGTCCCATCCTTTTTACACACCAGGGGTCCCCCGGAGTCACCCTAGAGACAGAGAAAGAAATGGAATTGGAGGGGAGGGGACCAGGCTTCACCGTCCACAAGGACAGTGGTGGATTCTCCATCTCTTGATGGCTTCACATCCCCACTGGCTGCCTTTCTGGGAGATGCTTATCCAGACACAAGTCTCTGGGGTCAGTGAAGGGGTAACTGGGTGCATTTGTGGGCTAGGTTATACAGGAGGTCAGACTGAATGGATGGACCCTGCTGACTTTGTCCTCTATGACACATCTTCAATTCCAAGAGCTGACTTGTCAAAACACTGGGGAATGAACTCAGGGCTCAGCCCCTCCATCCAGGCCCACAGTTTGGAGGGTGTTTCCCCCCCCGCCCCCCGCCCGGAGACACAGCACCAAGTCAACAGGGAAAATGGGTCAGGAATAATGGGGGCCGTGATCTCAGTCAGAGAATCTTACTGGAGCAAAGCCTTTATTGCCTTCCACGGCCTCAGCACACATCATGTCATCTTTGATGGGGTTGTCACCCGCAGGCTTTTGTAATTCTTCCCGGTAGCGATTGTTGCAGACTGTGGAGTCTACAGTGAGCACCTCCAGCTCCTGCAACGTCTTCGATAGGGAAGAACTTACTGGAATGAAAGGCCCGAGGGCTGGGTGACTCACATGGCATGAGTGGAAGTCACATAAAAATATGTCACATTAAGGATCTACAAGAAGCTCCCGGCTAAGGGAGGGAAAAGGAGGGGTTCGAGTGGGTTACAGCAGGGGCACTGGGCTCTACCCCTGGCTTGAGAGGGAAGTGGGTTGGAGTTTGTGGGGGGGATGGGCAGTTGGCCAGTTTAACACATGCTAGAACCAATGACCCAGATTTTAAAGGTGTTTTAGGTATTGTCCTAAACTGATTTAGGAGCCTAAGTCTTATTTTCGAAGCTTGGGGCCAGATTGTCAAAGGGGTCTGGTACCTATAGATGCAGGAAGGCGCCAAGTGGGGTTCAGAAATGCTCCTAGGCATCTATAGCAGATGGTTCTTTGCAACTTAAATCTAATGGAGAGTTGTCATAAAAATAAAGGGAAGAGTAACCACCTTTCTGTACACAGCGCTATAAAATCCCTCCTGGCCAGAGGCAAAACCCTTTCACCTGTAAAGGGTTAAGAAGCTACGGTAACCTTGCTGGCACCTGACCCAAAATGACCAATGAGGGGACAAGATACTTTCAAATTTGGAGGTGGGGGTGGGGGAGGGGGAACAAAGGGTTCTGTCTCTCTGTGTGATGCTTTTGCCAGGAACAGATCAGGAATGCGGCCTTACCACTCCTGTAAAGTTAGTAAGTGATCTAGCTAGAAAATGTGTTAGATTTTCTTTTGTTTAATGGCTTGTAAAATAAGCTGTGCTGGAGGGAATGTATATTCCTGTTTTTGTGTCCTTTTGTAACTTAAGGTTTTGCCCAGAGGGATTCTCTCTCTTTTTTTTTAATCTGATTACCCTGTAAGGTATTTCCCTTCCTGATTTTACAGAGGTGATTCTTTTACCTTTTCATTAATTAAAATTCTTCTTTTAAGAACCTGATTGATTTTTCATTGTTCTTAAGATCCAAGGGTTTGGGTCTGTGTTCACCTGTACCAATTGGTGAGGATTATCATCAAGCCTTCCTCAGGAAAGGGGGTGTAGGTCTTGGGGGGGATATTTTGGGGGAAGACGTCTCCAAGTGGGCTCTTTCCCTGGTCTTTGTGTGAGACGCTTGGTGGTGGCAGCATACTTTTCAAGGACAAGGCAAAGTTTGTACCTTGGGGAAGTTTTTAACCTAAGCTGGAAAGAATCAGCTTAAGGGGTCATTCATGCAGGTCCCCACATTTGTACCCTAGAGTTCAGAGTGGGGAAGGAACCTTGACAAGAGTCAATGGGAGTTACACACCTAATGTAAACAGCTAGGTTTGAATACCCTGTTAGGAGCCTGTCTGCTTCTTTAAGTGCCTAAATCCCTTTGATACTCGGGCCTGTTGGACATGTTTTAAAATTTTGAGCCTTGTCTATACGGTTGGCCTGATTTTGTTCAGTGGATTTTAATCTCTGAGCAGATGCTGCTCAGTTCCAGGCCAGCGCTACACACATGGCAGTAAGGATATAACTAGGTGTGTGATTTGATAATGCTGGATGCCAGCTGGTGGCCACCTCTGACACTGCTTCCTATTGGTCTAGAGCCGGCATCGGTAAATATACTGGTGCCAACTACACCAATAGGAGTGTTCTAAAACCATATTAGGGCTCACATACAACCCCCCAACCCCCAAATATGAACATCCATTCATTGGGCCAGGAATTGAATCTCCCATGTGAGCTGCAGCCACTAGATGGTGACATTGCTCAAACACACACACACGCACAAAACAGATCAAAGCCAAACTGGTGCACTGTCTTTGTGAAGTGTAGCCCTGAGTGTGGCTATTTTTACGTTAGCTTAAACCTGCTCAGAAATGAGCTAAGATAAAATGGGACGACACAGGTTTAAAGCAAAATAGGAGAATTAGCACAGCCAGAGATACCGGAGTAACTAGATTGTGTCATAGGGCATGTCTACACTCACCGGTAGATCGGCACTGCTGCAATCGATGCAGCGAGTGTTGATTTAGAGGGTCTGGCAAAAACACACTAAATCGATGTAAGAGCACTCTCCCATCAATTTGTGTAATCCAACCTCCCCGAGAAACGTACGGGAAGTCAACGGGAGATGCCCTCCCATCGAGTAGCCACTGCGGTAAGTGGATCTAACTACGTCAACTTCAGTTACGTTATTCACGTAACTGAACGTGTGTAACAGATTGATTTAGCGTGGTAGTGTGGACCAGTCCTTAATATCACACTCAGGAAGGGTGAATAACTGTGTGTATAGCATCCCAGAGCTGCAGTTATATCACTGTCTAACCGTATAACAGTTCCTATACAGCTACATATCTGTATAACTAGGCTTGGCAGAATTCAGTATTTATTTTACTTTTTGACTTTTGATGACTCATATTGATGTTGAGTTTTAAGAATATGTTTCCAATTTGCATCAATTTAAATTTTCACAGTTGTGCAAAATGATGGTTTTTAAGCATATTTTAACATTTTTATTGGCTTAAATTTTCACATTTGCAGGAAATTATGGCGGGGGGGGGGGGTCAGACATAATGATTTGATGACAGTGGAGGTTGAGATTCAAAGCTGTGTATCCATTAATACAAAATTGTCAGTATCCCATGTGAAAAAATACAAAGTAAATATCCTTCTTTCAAACTCTAAAAACTTTTCAAGCAGCATTTTTCTTACTTTGCCTATCTGTAAATTTCAGTTATTACCAATGGAAATCATTTTTGTTGCTCTGTGTTTTTATGGCAAAATCAACATTTACCGAATTTCAGCAATAAAAATGGAATCCTTCTAAGCCTGTGTATAATACTGTCTTTATTTCTACAAAAACAACAACGAGGTGTCCGGTGGCACCTTAAAGACTAACAGATTTATTTGGGCATAACCTTTTGTGAGTAAAAAACTCACTTCTTCAGATGCATGTTGAAGTTGAAGTGGGTTTTTTACCCACGAAAGCTTATGCCCAAATAAATCTGTTAGTCTTTAAGGTGCCACCGGACTCCTCGTTGTTTTTGTGGATACAGACTAACACAGGCACCCCTCTGATACTCGCATTTATATCTGTACAGCTGTATAACCATATAACTGTACAACTATACCTGTATAACTATATAGCCATACAACTGTAGCTCTATAAATGTATAATTCTACATTTGTACGTGTATAACCATATAACTGTGGCTGTACAACTGCATAACTGCACCTCTGTAACTGTTACTGCTTAACCCTATAACTGGACAATCATAAAATGTATAACTGTACAGCGGGATCTGTATACAATATAACTGTGGCTGTACAACTGTATAACTCTATAATTGTTCCTGTATAACTATATAACTGTATAGCCATATATCTGTGGTTGCATAATTGCATACCTGTCCAATGTACATACCTGAATAACTATATAGCTTTATAACCATATATAGTACTGTGCCTGTACAACCATATAACCGTGGAACTGTAAAACGGTACCTGTATAACTACATAAGTGTTCAACCGTATAACTGTGGCTCCAGAATCATATACTGTATAATTGTACATCTGTATCTATCTAATTAGATAACTGTATAACCATAGAATTGTGGCTATATAATCCTATAACCATAGACCTGTATAACTGTACCTGTATAAACATACAACTGCACAATCATATAACTGTTGCTATATAACTGCATAGCTGTAAAATAGTACAGCCGTACCTGTATACAAATATAACTGTGTAACCGTACAACTGTAGCTGTATAACATTAAGAAACGGCCATACTGGGTCAGACTAATGGTGCATCTAGACGGCAGTGCCAAGTGCTTCAGAGGAAATGAATAGCACAGGGCAATTTCGAGTGATCCTTCCCCTGTTGTCCAGCCTCAGCTCCCAGCAGTAAAAGGGTTAGCAACACCCAGAGCATGGGGTTGTGTCCCTGACCATCTTGGCTAATAGCCATTGATGGACCTATGCTTCATGAACTTAACTAATTCTTTTTTGAACCCAATTGTACTTTTGGCCTTCACAACATCCTCTGGCAAGGAGTTCCACAGGTTGACTGTGTGCTCTGTCAAGAAATACTTCCTTCTGTTTGTCTTAAATCTGCTGCCTACTAATTTCATTGGGTAATCCCTAGTTCTTGTGTTATGTGAAGGGGTAAATAACATTTCCCCATTCACTTTCTCCACACCAGTCATGCTATTATGGACATATATCACATCCCCACCTGTAACTGTGTATGTGTACAATCCTAATGCTATGCCCGTATAACCATATAACAGTGTAACCATGGCTGTATAACCATGTAACCGTGTATCTTTCAGTCTATCTGGGTACATATGGGGCTACAAAATCACCCAGCCTGTTACCTTCATCCGGTGCTGGGACCTTCCCCTGCCCTTCCCCTCTCTAACAGCTACGAATCTGCCTCACCTTCTGGGCGAATTTTCCCCCAACCAGTCACCCAGCAGGGTTTCCCAGCAGGCACGCGGACGGAGGCGTCAAGCAGGCACACGGGGCTGATGGAGGCCGTGAACGCAATCGGCTTCTCCAGCTCCACCAGGGCGATGTCGGCAAGGAAAGTGCTACTGTTGTAATTGGGATGGGGGATGATCCGCTTCACCGATGAGAACAACTCGGTTGGGGTCTCACTGACAATCCGTTTTTCACCCAGCTGCATCCGATATGCTGAAATGGCTACAGACCTGGATGCAAAATATCCAATTTGGGAACAGTTGCCCAGCAATGCCTCACAGGGACAGCTCGCCTGGCACTGAGATGCAGGCAGCTCTGGGGTGGAGCGGCTGGGGAACATCCACACAGGGATGTTGCACACCAGGAAGCCAGTGGAATGGGAGAGGGAGTCCTTCCAGAGCAGCCCGGTCACTGTCTCTGCCCTGCCTGGGGTACTCACAGATTGAAGCAATGAGCTGCTGACACCACCCAGCTCTCAGAGATGAGCGAACCGCCGCAGATGTGGAAGCCGTTCTGCTGCACGCTGACCTGCCAGGGCCAGGCCCCGTCCTTGGCATCTTCACCATTGAAGATGCGCCCTGAGACCGAACGCTTGCCACAGCCTGGGAAGAAAAGAGGGAAACTGGCATTATCCCCGGGCAAGGGAGCTAAAGTGGGGAGAGTGTAAATAATTATAAGTGTTACCTGATGATAAGAGAGCAACTCGTTCCCCTCCCAGACCCAGGGAAATAGACCCCACTACTCTCCTAGAGGTGAGAGAGAACTCAGGATTCCTGGCTCCCAGCCACATTATACTTCCACACATCCAGGGCAACATGTTTTGCTGTTGAAATCTTACATGGGTTTCCAACTTCCACCCACACTGTGACATTCTTTGGGGTGACCTGTGGTGTCTGGGTGCCGGGGGGGAGCTCTGTCTGTGCCCACTAGAGAAACTCTCCTAACCATTAGTTGCTGCCAACACGGGTGCTCTGTGAGCCCTGCTCTACCCCTCTGCAGGTGGCAATTTACAGATCCAACTCCAAAAAGAAAAGGAGGACTTGTGGCACCTTAGAGACTAACAAATTTATTTGAGCATAAGCTTTCGTGAGCTACAGCTCACTTCATCGGATGCATGCAGTGGAAAATACAGTGGGGAGATTTATACACACAGAGAACATGAAAAAATGGGTGTTACCATACACACTGTAAGGAGAGTCATCACTTATCACCCATCGCTCTCACAAATCTTGGGAGACAGGCCAGTCCTTGCTTACAGACAGCCCCCCAACCTGAAGCAAATACTCACCAGCAACCACACACCACACAACAGAACCACTAACCCAGGAACCTATCCTTGCAACAAAGCCCGTTGCCAACTGTGTCCACATATCTATTCAGGGGACACCATCATAGGGCCTAATCACATCAGCCACACTATCAGAGGCTCGTTCACCTGCACATCTACCAATGTGATATATGCCACCATGTGCCAGCAATGCCCCTCTGCCATGTACATTGGGCAAACTGGACAGTCTCTACGTAAAAGAATAAATGGACAGAAATCAGATGTCAAGAATTATAACATTCATAAACCAGTCGGAGAACACTTCAATCTTTCTGGTCACTCGATTACCAGACCTAAAAGTCGCAAGATTACAACAAAAAGACTTCAAAACAGACTCCAACAAGAGACTGCTGAATTGGAATTAATTTGCAAACTGGATACAATTAACTTAGGCTTGAATAGAGACTGGGAGTGGATGGGTCATTACACAAAGTAAAACTATTTCCCCATGTTTATTTCCCCCCCCCCTTCCCATCCTCCACTGTTCCTCAGACGTTCTTGTCAACTGCTGGAAATGGCCCACCTTGATTATCACTACAAAGGGTTTTCTCCCCCCGCTCCCGCTCTCCTGCTGGTAATAGCTCATCTTAAGTGATCACTCTCCTTACAGTGTGTGTGGTAACACCCATTTTTCATGTTCTCTGTGTATATAAATCTCCCCACTGTATTTTCCACTGAATGCATCCGATGAAGTGAGCTGTAGCTCATGAAAGCTCATGCTCAAATAAATTGGTTAGTCTCTAAGGTGCCACAAGTCCTCCTTTTCTTTTTGCGAATACAGACTAACACGGCTGCTACTCTGACACCCAACTCCATTACACTCCAGTGCCCAGTCCCCTGCCTTCTGCACACCCACAATGCACAGCGATCCACTGCCTCTGTGGCAACAGCTCTCCCCAGTTCATTGCTTTCCCCTCAGTTCAACCTTCTCCTTAGCTCTGGCACTTAGACGTGTCTATTGCAAAACTACACTGAAGCTGATTTAGCAGATGCTGAAGGAGAGATTCAAAATAAAGGCGAGGAACAGGATGTGAAAAAATGAGGTTACAGTTAAAAGAAAAACAAAACACAGGCTGCAGCCTGTCTCTGTTAGCAAGGTGCTGTCCTGTCTGATAAGGTGTTACTCATCCAATGGTTAGTTCTTCCAGCCCTTGTCCAGCCCATAAAGCTGGAATCTACTATTCCTGAGACCCCACCCCCCACCTTGTAATGGATAACCATGTGGACCAATCTTCTGCTCTGATCCAGTCACAAGTTATTGCCTCTTAGCCCAGGGGCCCCCTATTCTGAGAACTCTCCAGTGGTTTGTTTGTGAATCTCCATCCTGCGTCTCGTCCAGACAGTAAACAGAGGCTGTCTCCATGGGCTTTCAGTTTTCAGACACCCCATCAGATTTGGAAGACAACAGCCTACATCCTTAGCTCTAAAATTGTTCCCAACACAAACATCTCGCAATAATCAGAACAATCAGTTGAGCCAGAGACCCCATGAGCCTCTTTCAGTGTACAAGGTTAGATACAGATATAACATCCCTGCCAGCACATGGCTGGGAGAGTTGGGGCATGTGACACAGCAGGGAGGGGGAAGTGTTGACCTGGGAATGTGGCAGGGGAGTTTCACTGGGGATGGGAGACCTGAGAGCCTGTAACCTGAGCCAGGAGGAGGAGGGGGAGGTAACTCCTCTGCCCGGGAAACTGGACAAAGGCTGCAGGAGAGAGGGGCTGGGGTGGGGTTTGGTTTCAGTTTGGTGCTGGGTGGAGGAATGCAGGGAACCCCAGGGCTGGGGTCTAAGCTCCCTGCCCCCGCAGAAGGACTTGACTGAGGGGTCCTGGTTGTACCCACAAGCTCTGTTTTAGACTGTGTTCCTATTGTCCAATAAACCTTCCGTTTTACTGGCTGGCTGAGAGTCACGGTGAATCCCAGGAAGAGGGGTGCAGGGCCCGGACTCCCCCATACTCCGTGACAGGGCATGTCTATGTTGCAGATGCCCATGGGATTAGGGAAAAGGTTTTCTGGGGTTAGGGTTATCCTGGGTATGGGGTTATCATCAGGGTTAGGGCTGAGGTGGTATCAAGGGGGAACAGAAACTGAAAAAGAGAACCCAGCATCCCATTGAAATCATGGGGCTAGTTCTGGGAGATGAAATGCAACATGGCTAGTAACACCTGGGTTCCCTTGCAATTCATGGGCACAACCCCAAGGCATTTAAAGGTAAAAGAATTATTTACATAGGCCAATTAAATTAACAGGAGCAATCTTGGTAAAACTTTAACTTATACTCTCTTGGGTCTGCCACTATGTGGGAAAGAAAGAAAGAAATCCCACATTTCAATTCAGACCGTCACCCCCATGATAATCTTCATTCTATGATACCCTGATCTCATTATAGCCCTAGTCCTATGATAATGTTAACCCTGTCCCCAACCCTGATGATACCCCCTTATCCCTCCTGCTCTAACCCACTAGACCCCACTCCCCTCCCATGCAGGGACAGAACCCAGGTTTTCTGGCTCCTAGCACCATTCTCATTGCAAATGCCCAGGGCAGTGAGGCTGATGTTCTGCTGTGAGTGTCTTACCTGTCTGTTTCCAACTCCCCATAGCACCTAGGGAGTGAAGAAAAAGAAGGGGAAGATATTAATGTGTGTGTGTTTGTGGCGGGGGGTGTTATACCCAGTCATTGCTGGTGTCTGACACGATGTGTCTGGGGGGGTGGCTGCCAGTAGCTTCACCCACAGTTCTCAGGCTACACCCACTCTCCTGAAACATCCCTGCTATCCTCCCCAACAGTTAAAAATCTTAGCAGTGTGGCTATTTAACTCACTGTCTGTAGGTTCCAGAGTTAACAGTTCCCACAGATCTGAATTGGGCAGCTCAGGAGTGAATGCTGAAATTGGGGCTAGATGGGGAGAGGGGTCTATGAATGGCGAAGGCGTTGGATCCCCCTGTTATTCACTAGCCCAATTCCCTCCCGCACATGCCAGTTTCTCTCTCCCCTCCCCATGGCAGGTAGGGCCCCATCTCCCATCCCACCTCCACCCCACACTCACCCTGAACCAGGCTCGTAGCCAGCAGTGCTACGGCCAGCGGGGAGTAGAGATGTCCCATAATCCAGCCTCGCGTGGTCCCGTCTTGGCCAAATCCAGAGGCCTCCATCACTCTGACCAAAGCTCAGCTGGGAAACGAACACACTGGGGCAGGTTTTTATAGACAGGACCTCCTTCCTCTGCCCTCCCCAGGTCTACAGGGAACAGATGTGACCCATCCCCTGATGAGCCACTCAAGGAAACAAATGATGCTGAATTCAGTACACGAACAGGGTGTGACCATTCTCATTCTGCTCTACCTGGAATTGCCCCTTATGGGTTTCCTGGAAAACCAAACATAAAAGTGCAAAGATCAAAGTTAATGTTGGGAGGCGCATGATGATTTTCTCCTCCCTGTTTCACTGGCAATGGATTGTGTCAAGAAGAGATAGCCAAGGACAGTGCTCCGGGAAAGCTAAGATTATCATGGGGGTTTGTAGATTCTAAAATGAGAAGGGAACATTGTGATAATCTAGCCTGACCTCTTGCATAACACAAGCCAGAGAACTAGGGCAGATCTTTTAGAAAAACTGGCCAACTTGATGTAAAAATGGTCAGTGATGGAAGACCAGCACAACCCTTTGTAAATGGTTTCATTGGTTAATTACTCTCACTGTGAAAAAAATACTTAAAATAATATTATATGTCAACTTTATAAAAAAAAAAATCACATTCTACAATGCTTATTTATACCTGAGATTGGCCTTTAGCCACCTGCTTGCTGACTTACAGTTAAAATTGCTGTTTGCAGGATTGTTTTAGCCGGGATGGCCTCAGGGTATGAGCGAGATAAGGTGAGTGAGATAACATATTTTATTGGACCAAGTTCTACTGGTGAGAGAGACCTGAACCAGGACTTTGTGTGGCTTGAAATCTCGTCCCTCTCACCAACAGAAGTGGGTCCAGTAAAAGATATTACCTCACTCACCTTCTCTCAGTTAAAATTGATACAGCCAACTATCTCATCAATCATATTGTCTGGCACAGCCATGCTCTCCTCTCAAAACAGGCACCCCCAGATCATGGGCTGGCATTCAACCCTTCATTGACCTTTGGACCAACAGTTCTTGTTTCCTTGTAAGTCAGTAGCTGGGGGATAAAAGCCAGCGTGTGAGGGATTGACTTTGGCACCCTTGGCACTATCTTGATTGGGAGCCAGGAGCTGCCCCCGACTAAACTGATTCAGCACTTCAAATTTTCTGACCTGTAGACAAGTCCCAGAAGACAAGACAGCCTAAAACCACCCCAATATCTCAGCTCTGCCCATTGTCCCATGGTGACCCCTGGAATGACTGATCTCCTGGACAGAGAGACAAGCTCCGGGAGTCAGGTGAACACTGAGATTCACATGGAGACAGTTTCTAGCTCTTGTGGTTCCAGAGTGAAGCTTGAAAATTGAACTGGTGCCCTACAGGCTCAGAAAACCAGAGGTGTGCGAAGCTGCATTTTCCCCCTTTTCCGATCTCCCCCAGAATCACTTGGGTTCTGGCCACTGGTGCCTAGAACATTCCCAGAACTTTTGGAATGGCTCGGATGTGGCATTCAAACACTGTTGTGTTACAGACAGAGAAACCCCATGGGTTGAATGTCAGGCCTCTGTAAGCTGGGCCACAGACTGTGGTGATGGGAGCCATAGATAGCCTTATGAGCTGGGTGAAACCTTAGAATCATAGAATATCAGGGTTGGAAGGGACCTCAGGAGGTCATCTAGTCCAACCCCCTGCTCAAAGCAGGACCAATCCCCAGTCAAATCATCCCAGCCAGGGCTTTGTCAAGCCTGACCTTAAAAACTTCTAAGGAAGGAGATTCCATCACCTCCCTAGGTAACGCATTCCAGTGTTTCACCACCCTCCTAGTGAAAAAGTTTTTCCTAATATCCAACCTAAACCTCCCCCACTGCAACTTGAGACCATTACTCCTTGTCCTGTCCTCTTCTACCACTGAGAATAGTCTAGAACCATCCTCTCTGGAACCACCTCTCAGGTAGTTGAAAGCAGCTATCAAATCCCCCCTCATTCTTCTCTTCTGCAGACTAAACAATCCCAGTTCCCTCAACCTCTCCTCATAAGTCATGTGTTCCAGACCCCTAATCATTTTTGTTGCCCTTCGCTGGACTCTCTCCAATTTATCCACATCCTTCTTGTAGTGTGGGGCCCAAAACTGGACACAGGAC
Source organism: Natator depressus (assembly GCF_965152275.1). Classification (NCBI taxonomy): domain Eukaryota; kingdom Metazoa; phylum Chordata; order Testudines; family Cheloniidae; genus Natator; species Natator depressus. Next base: position 2,578,086 of record NC_134239.1, read on the forward strand.
TCCAGACGAGGCCTCACCAGTGTCGAATAGAGGGGAACGATCACGTCCCTCGATCTGCTGGCAATGCCCCTACTTATACAGCCCAAAATGTATAAGGGATGTATAAGTAGGGTATAAGTGTAACCCCTTGTTATGGGTTGAGTTAAAACCCAATTGAGATTGTCGGGTTTGAACTCACCCTTCAATTTAGATAACCATAGGCATAGGCTCCTGTCCTGGAGTTACAGGATTGGTGCTACACCCCGGCTTTGATACAGACTTTTGGAGGAACATCTGCAGTGCCCCCGATCCCAAAGGGTTGGCCACACGGTCACAATGGTCCATTGTCCAATGGATCCCACCTGAGTTCACAGGCTCCACCTGCCAGATATCCCCATGGATCAGTGTCAGTTGTTAAGTCTTTGGGGCTCCTGTTGTCTTGGCCAAATCTCCATTGACATGGGTCAGTTTCAGCCAGTCCTGTAACGACCCAGTCACCCCACCCCAGGCAGTAACATCACCCACACACCCCATGCTTCCTGTTCTGCCCCAAGAGCAGCTTTTTAACCCTTTTACACACCCTGGGTAACAATGCACAGTAGAGAGGGCAACTGAGACATGCCCCAGCATCATAAATATATGACAGAAAATTCCTACTTCTTCACAGCCCCAGGAGCTTTGGCTGAGGACTGGTTTAGGCGGGGGCAGGGGCAGGAGAAGAGAGATCACACGGGAGCTGAGGAGAGAAGAAAGACAGAACAGACAACTGCAGAGAGCGTGTCAGAGGCATGAGTGTGGGAGCAGAGTGTGACCCTGGGAAAAGCTAGACAGAGAGTTTGGGGTTCTGCTGGCTAAAGAGGCTGCGGGGGCTGGAAGATAAGAAAACTCCTTCTGTTCTTTGTTCTCCTGGGTTTGGAGAATCAGGACTTCATAGGTTCCTTGCACGTAAACAAGACAGCAGCAAAGAGAAGAGCAGACTCCAGCAATTTCCATGTCCGTCTGGGACATCCTGGGGCCCCCAAACTTTGACTAGCCTCTCAGGTCAGAAAGATGCAACAACAGCCTGTGTCTCTGGGGACGGGGTTTCAGCTGAAGCAGAACAAGCTCCTCTTCTGCCACAAGAAAAGCGTCCACACGGGGGCCAGGAAACTGGCTTGATCAGAGGGTGCCGTTTACTGGGTCATTTAGGCCATCAGTAGGGTGGCCACAGTGGTTCTCATTACAGGACATCACAATCAGATCCTACTCATTGGCCTCACAACTGCCCACGTGCCCCCGGCATGGCCAGCTCAGCTCAGATCCTTTCAGTTTTGCTTTCCCTGAAATCAGTATCTCCATGATTCCCAGCAGAGGTGGGGCTGAGGAACAAAGAGAGGTGTGTGAGGGGCCATAAATAGACCAAGAGAACAGGGAGTTTGAAAAGGCTTTGACAGCACTTATCTCATAGCCTGGGGTGTGAGCAGTGGCAAAATTCCCTGTTTCTGGTGTTTCGTATCCCAGCCAGTGCGGCAATGCCTATAAATGCCAGCCTGTTTCCTTCATTCCTCGGCAGATATCGCAGGCAGCATCCTCCCACGCTGCTCTCCCTCATTGGCCTCCAGCAGCTGGGACGGTCTGTGACGCCTCCATTTCCAGTCTGGGCAAATGGGCGGCGGGGGCAGATCCCTGGAAGTAGAGGGGAGCAGGGGGCTGCCGTCACTGAGGTGCCGAAGAATGGGCCAGCCAGGGGGATTCTGACCCCAGAGCCCTGGCTACCCGTGGGCACTGGACATGGGACAGACGGCTCAGCCCGGCTACCTCCAGGAAAGGGACAATCTTTCAGCAGACTCACTTGGAAGATCTCTCTCTCTCTGACTCAACCATGTGCTGTCTATCTTTGCCCTTTGCAAAGGGGCTTTCTTTTCCCTTTTCTTGCCCTGTTCTCTCTCTTAACCTATCTTTAGATGTTTCTCTTTTATTTAACTCTTTTTAAATGCTCTTTTCTTAACCTATCCTTGTATTTAATAGTTTAAATGCTTTTCTATTAACCTCCCTTTATGGTAAGTGCTAAGTTGTGGAAACGATAGACCAATGAATATATTTTTATTTCATAGATGCCTATATTGTAATTTTATGGGTGGAATTAGGGCCACACATTATCACAGCTGCAATGAGTCCATTAAGGCCCACTCCTGAAGCCCAAATACAAAGCCGTAAAGCACAACCACGGAAATGCACCTGTCCAGATACCTATATAAATAAATCTGTAGAAACTGACTACTAAACCTATGTTCAGATACACACATGTATTCATGTGTGCCCATCTAGTTTGCACTAACACATCTACTTCCACATTATTTAATATTAAAATTGTTGTTAGGTGCCTGGAGACCCCAACAAAGATCAGGGCTCCAGGGTGGTAGCTGCTGGACATACACATAAAAAGAGAGAGTCCGCAATATTTTATAATGTAGCTAGACAAAGATGGGGAGAAAGGTATTATACATCGGCTCTTCTGTGATTACTAGTCAACGACATTCACTTTAAGAAATAATACATTTCTTTTAGAGTTCCCTACTCTTTTAAAAACTTGAAATGAAATGAATACAGGCATATTTTATGTCATCCATTTTTTTGTGTGCAAGCCAGCAAAAGGAATAAAAGTCAAAGAGACTGCAAATTTTCTTTACACAGGTGTACACACATGTGGAAATAAACACACCTCCCTACACAAAGACACACAGTCTCTTACATACATACAATGCATGCATGCACACACTTGCCTACACAGAGACACTTCTTCATACACTTTTCTCGGGGCTGCCTAAATCACCCAGCCGGGAAGGGAGGAGGGTGGGTTGGAGGGGAAAAGATAGGGGTGGGGGAGAGAAGCTGGGGAGGGAAAGAGGCCAAAGATGAGAGCAGGGTGGGGGTGAGAGGGAGCAGTGAAGGAGAGAGGAGGGGGAGCGGGGGAGGTATGTGGGGTGGATGGAGATGCAGGGGGAGGCAGAAGACTACAGGTGCATGAGGATGTGGGGGGCACAGGGGTGCATAGGGACATAATGGAAGTGCAGCAGTGTATGGAGGTGAATGCTGTGGGGGGGGAGGGACATGGGGGTGGCGGCTCTGGGAGGTGGAGAGGATGGGTGGGAGAGCACTGTAAGGGGTACAGGCTGGGATGGGTAGGTGTGGGTAAGGGTGGGGCGGGATGGAACATGGGACAGATGCAGTGAGGGGGATGGGGATGTGGGGGGTTGGAATGGGGAGGGATGCAATGATGGGGGATGAGGGGGTGGAGTTGGGGCAGGGAGGGATGCAATGATGGGGGGATGGCGGGTGGGACAGAGAGGGTTGCTGTGATGGGGGGATAGGGGTGCGGGGGGGTTGGGACAGGGAGGGATGCACTGATGGGGGGTGGGACAGGGAGGGACGCAGTGACAGGGGATGGGGTTGCAGAGGCTGGGACAGGGAGGATGAAGTGACGGGGGATGGGGTTGCAGGGGGTGGGACGGGGAGGGATGCAGTGACGGTGATGGGAGTGCAGCCCCATTCCCAGCACTTGGAGATAGGGATACACATACCTGCAACTCCTGGGTGCTGGAGATGGGGTGTTTTATACTTCCCAGAGATTTAAGTTGGATACGGGCTTTACACTCTCCTTCATTTTCATAATCGTGGTTACACATATCAGTGCTTCACCTTCTACTGAGCTTTGACATTTGATTTTGTTGTCCCGGAATCCATATGGAATTCCATCAGTTATTGGTGCAGATTTATCTCCAGTTATAACATATGTTTTACATCCTCCTCCTGCCCCCCGCCCCCGGATTCCTCGATTAAGGGAGAGATTTTTTTCCAATCTACAAAAGGCATTTCCTCATTTTCTTCAACAGCAGAACCTCAGAGTTACAAACCCCGCGGGAATGGAGGTTGGTCGTAACTCTGAAATGTTCGTCACTCTGAACAAAACATTATGGTTGTTCTTTCAAAAGTTTACAATTGAACATTGACTTAATACAGCTTTGAAATTTTACTATGCAGAAGAGAAATGCTGCTTTTAACCATCTTAATGTAAATGAAAGAAGCACAGGAACAGTTGCCTTACCTTGTCCATTTTTTTAAAACTTTCAATTTATATGTTAGCAGTTTACATTTAACACCGTACTTGCTTTTTTGTGGGGTATTTTTGTTTTGTTTCTTGTCTCTGTTGCTGTCTGAATGCATAGTCCTGGTTCCAAATGAGGTGTGTGGTTGACTGGTCAGTTTGTAACTCTGAGGTTCTACTGTATTACAGAATATTAGCCGTGGAAGGGACCTCAGGAGGTCATCTAGTCCAACCCCCTGCTCAAAGCAGGACCAATCCCCAATTTTTGCCCCAGATCCCTAAATGGCCCCCTCAAGGATTGAACTCACAACCCTGGGTTTAGCAGGCCAATGCTCAAACCACTGAGCTATTTCCTGCTTAAATCTCTGATTTACAGGAAAGTGAAAGAAAAAGCTCACAGACCCTCATCCCCCACCCCACCCCCATCCCCAAATTTGAGAGCTGCCCATTCGCAGCCCAGTGAGAGGCAGGATGCTTATGCACCATTTGCCCATTTCGGCCTGTGCGGCTTAGCTGAGATCTGGTCCTTGCCAGGCCGTTCCCGTGGGGAGGAGAAATCAGTGCTGTGACTCAGGCCTACTCTGTGGACCATCCCCAGTCACGTGGCCACCTGCCCAGGTTTTCCCGGGATTGTCCCTTTCCTGGAGGTAGCCGGGCTGAGCCGTCTGTCCCATGTCCAGTGCCCACGGGTGGCCAGGGCTCTGGGGTCAGAAGCCCCCCGGCTGGCCCGTTCTTCGGCACCTCAGTGACGGCAGCCCCCTGCTTCCCTCTATTTCCAGGGATCTGCCCCCGCCGCCCATTTGCCCAGACTGGAAATGGAGGCGTCACAGATCGTCCCAGCTGCTGGAGGCCAATGAGGGAGAGCAGCGTGGGAGGATGCTGCCTGCGATACCTGCCGAGGAATGAAGGAAACAGGCTGGTATTTATAGGCATTGCCGCACTGGCTGGGATACGAAACACCAGAAACAGGGAATTTTGCCACTGCTCACACCCCAGGCTATGAGATAAGTGCTGTCAAAGCCTTTTCCAACTCCCTGTTCTCTTGGTCTATTTATGGCCCCTCACACACCTCTCTTTGTTCCCCAGCCCCGCCTCTGCTGGGAATCACAGAGATACTGATTTCAGGGAAAGCAAAACTGAAAGGATCTGAGCTGAGCTGGCCATGCCGGGGGCACGTGGGCAGTCGTGAGGCCAATGAGTAGGATCTGATTGTGATGTCCTGTAACGAGAACCACCGTGGCCACCCTACTGGTGGCCTAAATGACCCAGTAAACGGCACCCTCTGATCAAGCCAGTCTCCTGGCCCCCATGTGGACGTTTTTCTTGTGGTAGAAGAGGAGCTTGTTCTGCTTCAGCTGAAACCCCGTCCCCAGAGACACAGGCTGTTGTTGCATCTTTCTGACCAGGGTCACACTCTGCTCCCACACTCATGCCTCTGACACTCTCTCTGCAGTTGTCTGTTCTACAACAATGTCATAGAATTCATTTTCCTGAACCAATCCTCCAGTCCCAAGGGTTTTAAACAAGAGCCATCTCCCTTCCCCTCCCCCACTCGCCCCCCTCCCCTTTAACTGCCTTATTTAAAAAAACAGACCCCGAGTATTTTCCCGCCGCGTAGCCCTTTTACACAGGGGCTTTAATAAAAATTAAAACCACAAACGCTTTGTAACAAACAATTTTTCAACGGTTTCCCCCTATGTTTTAGACTAACATGGGTCATTTTTTAGTAAGAACAATTTGAAGCTGCAGCAAAGCCCCTGCTAGCAAAAACAGTGTCTCGGAGTCAGTGGATCAGGGATAAGAAGGCTGCTTCTCCCCCAAACTTTTTAACAAACGCAAGTAAAAGTTACACGTAAAGGGATAAAGCTCTGCTTTATAAACACTTTAAAAGACAAACCTATATGAAGACACATTCCTTCATTTTACGCATGTTTCAATAAAAAGTGAGCATGCAGAAAAATCCCAGGGTTAAAAACACAGAGAACCTGTTTATAAAAGTAAGGTACAGTGATAAAAAAGATTTCCCCTATGTTTTAAACTAACAGGGGTCATTTTTCGCAAGAACAATTTGAAGCAGTGTGCTTTTTCAACGAAAACAGCATCTGTGAGTCAATGGATCAGAGATCAGAAGGCCCGAACATAACAAGAAAGCCCTAGGCCTGCTTTTAAAACAAAATTATACCGAATACTTATCGAAATAAACATTTCCTTTCGTTATGTGAAGAAGACATTGCTTTGTAACTAATCTTATTAACAATGTAAAATAAAAAAAGAAATGATCTCAGGGTTAAAACCACAGCCACTTAGTTTATAAAAGTAATTTGTTAAAGCTTTTGACAAACAGAAGTGAAAGGCTTGTGAAGGGATAAACACGTTAAGAGCGTTTCCTGATGTTTTTAGTGAGAACAATTTTTAAATTAGTGGATTAGAATAGAAGGAGACCACTTTGAAAAACAAGTCTATCTGAAGACGCAATTTTTCATTTAGCCCTTTTGCATATGTGTTTCAACAAAAAGTGAGCATGCAGAAACAACCCAGGGTGAAAACCACAGAAAGCCTGTTTATAAAAGTAATTTATAGTGATAAAAAAGTCCCCCCCCCCCATGTTTTAGACTAGCACTGGTCATTTTTTAGTAAGGACAATTTGAAACGGCAGGCTTTTGCAGGAAAGCCACTGTCAGCAAAAACAGCCTCTGTAAGCCATACACCTCTCTAGTTCTTGCGCTGTAACAGAGTCAAGGATGGACAGGTGTCTAATGCTGGATTGGCACACTGGACCTTGTTGTTGCAGGGCAAGGATATAATAGTGACCTCAGTACAGATCTTATCTCCATTACCACGTTCCCTGTTGTATTCTGGGAGCCCTCCTGTGTGCCCAGATGTTGATCAAGGGAAATCCTTGACCTAGTTTTTCACATTAAAAAAATGCCATGACTGTATGTAATTGATCCCATTTAACCAATTCTAGCTCTCATCGATATCTTTTTCCTTTTATGAATGTAACCCTTCTGCCCGTCAGAGTTGGCAGCAACAAGGGCCGGGTTCAATATCTAGGGGATCCATTCCAATAACACAATGCAAACCGGCTCCAGCCCCCACCCAGTGACCTGGGACAAATATATACCACCCCCGCTGGGCGCCTCCAAGAGGCACTACGTCCCCTCTAGCAAGCACAGAGTCTGAGTGTAGCAAAAAGCCTTTTAATAACAGAGAGAAACAATGTGGCATTATGTTGGGGTAAATCCACCACCAGGATTCATAACACAACCCATGAGCAAAAAAAACCCACCCCAAGCAAATTGGGGCATGCTCTTTCCCTTTGGTTCTTGAGTCCAGCAACCCCAAATCACCCAAAGTCCCAAAAGTCCAATGACCCAAAAGTCTCTGTCCCTGGTCAGGGCAGCCCCAGAGTTCGAAAGTTTATCTGCAGAGCTTTACGTCCCAACCTGGGTGGAGAGGGGGACGGGGGAGAGACAGGTAAGGGGCACCTTACATTATCTGAAGCTGATCGCCCCAAGGCTCCATAGGCCTTCGCTCTGCTCTGCTCCACCAGCCACCCCACGAACTGCTTCGCTCGGCTCCGCAGCCCACAAGCAGCTCCCGCTGGCCTATGAACTGCTCCACCAGCCTGTCCACAAGGCCCTCTAGCCATCCCACAAACTGCTCCACAATATATCGTCAGGCTCCCCCACTACTTAACACAACACTCAGTGATTTCAGCTCTTAGTCAGTTCAGCTCTTTGGTGAATTCAGCTTGTAGTAGGGGAGCCTCAGTGCTGGTGCACCATTAGCCCAAAGTGAGCTCAGCAGCCTGTAACTAAACTCCTCATAGAATCAAGATTAGCTCTGATATGCCACAGTGGAGAGAGGAGGAAGGGCAATTAGCATGCAATACCCTCACCAAAGGGCCCATGCCACCAAGTATTAATACTTGTCCCCAGCCTCTCTCCCTCCACAGAGTTTTGGAACCCATGACCCTTGCCTAGCGAGTGCTACTTAGTTGATGGTGAGTCCCTCCATCATACCAAAAGGCCAAGTACAGTTCCAAGCACAGTTCCCATAATCAGGGTAATAACAATGTATTCTTCCTGCCCCAATAACAGAGACACTGGGGATCCCACAGCAGCCAAAGTGACCATTTGGGCAGCTATGGCCTCATTCTAGGTGGGGTGGGTGTGCCTATGCTAATGAGATCAGCCCCTGAAGTTCTTTTCCACAACTTGCCACACCTCACCACCAGATGTCAGGGTGGAGCTCATCCTGACACTGCTTACATCAGGTGTGGGGGGCGGGGGGCCTGCAGAATACTTTGTTCATGTGCCCCAGGATGTTCCATGAAAGCTTCATAGAGATCGCGAGGGAACTCTCCTGGAAGGAATCTGCAACGCTCTGCCAAAGGTTTCTTGGGAAGGCTGCCTTGTTTCTTCCCCCAGGTAGGACGTGTTGCCAAGCCACTGAGCAATGACTTCAGCAGGCATCATTGCAGCCCACAGGCTAGTAGGATATGGACCTGGTCTGCAGCTAGATGCATGCAGGAGCTGCTTCGTGCGGCCTCGGTTACCATCAGGAGCGAGATATCCGCTACGACCACCACCGCTTGTGGAAAACACTGCCAGTATTCAGTACAATAGCTCTATCCGCTTGTACCGATACCGCAGTGCTACCCCCCACATCCCAACTCTCCTCCTCCCCGCCCCCCAGGCCATGCTCACCGTGGCTGCGGCTGCCACCGTGCTCTGAGTCCCAAAGGAGAGTGAGAAAGTTGTTTGGATCAAGGGGTGTAAGTGCACGGACAATAGTTGCTCTGTCCATTGTTGCTTTAGCAGATGCAGAGGTGGCCTTGAGGGTCTCTTCATGCACCCCGACGGAGCGGCTGGGCCAGATAAGGAGGAAGAGGAAGAAGAGGACAAAGGAAGACGAGTTCCGGGAGCCTCTGGTGCTTCGGTGAGCAGAGGGCATGGAGGGTGGCGCCCAATGCAGAATGCTGGGGTGGAGTGCTTGGGGACGGCTGCAGCCCCGGAAGACACAGGGAATGGGGGAGTGTAGGGAGGTCCCGGATTGCTGTTTCTGCTCTAACTAAGCTCTGTATGATTGGAATATTCAGACAGAATTCAAACAAACCTCAAACACAGGCATTTGTTTCAGAGAGATTCTTTACATTTGTACCCAGTGTTTCGTTGTCGAGCGCTGTCACTCACATGCAGCAGTCGGCAGAATGAGGTGTGATTCTCCCCCCCCCCGCCTCCCCAACGCCATTTCTCTTTATATCAGGACTCGTGCCCCTGTGCAAAGAGGAAAGGATTTGATCCCCTTTGCTTATGACTTCTCTGAAGCAACTAGCTCTTATGCAATCCATTGTAAACACATTTCAGTAGCACTACTCCACATGGGCGGCGGGTATAATAGGCTCCGCCTCTCCCCCTCCCTGCTCTGCCCCTTCCCCGAGGCCCCCACTGCCCGCCGCCACCTGGTTAGTCCCTCCTCACTCCTCCCCTCCACTCCACCCCCCCCCCCCGGAGGTTCCCACTGCTCTCCTCTCCTCACCCCTCCTCCCCCATGAGACCCCTCCCGCCATGTCCTTCCCTCCTCCATCCCCCTTCCCCACGAGACCGCCCCACTCACTGCGTCCCTCCTCACCCCTCCTCATCATTCCCCACAATTGTGAACATTTAAATCATTAACCATCTTAAAAATACTTAAAAACAAACATCCGCATTATCCGTCCAAATGCTCTGAAAATCAAAATCAGATTCTGCCAAGCCTATTTATGCAGCTCAGGGGTCTTTGCTTTGGAGTTTCCAGGTGCAGGTATTTAGTTGACAATGGGTTTTTCTCCAGGCACAGTGTCCCAGGGATGGATTCCAGGTGGGTCATTTTAAATTCCCTTCATGCCAAGTATTTCCTAGGAAACCCACTTCAGATGTATTGTCCCCCAAAGCCCTTTGAAGTTCCGAAGCCTTCCCAGATATTGCTTTAGTCAGGCCTGGTCTACACTTAATATTTTGATCAAGCTACATTGCTCAGCGCTGTGAAAAAACTTGTGCCCTGAGCTCTGTAGCTTGGTCAGCCTAACCCCCCGCAGAGACGTAGGTAGGTTGACGGGTGAATTCTTCTAGCTTCTGCCTCCTAGAGGAGTTACACACAATTCCACAACGACACAAACCTACCTGCGTTTGAAGTACAATGCCCCCCCTAAAGGTCTTAAATGGAAGCCAAGAAGGTTAATTTCATAAGGTTTGTCCAGGATACTGCAGGACATCGCCATAGCTGTCACACCAGGTGCTGGGAGTTGGGGAGTACGACAGCTGCCTTTCATTCAGGAAAAAGGTCAAACTTGGAACCCAGACCTGAAAACAGAGGAGTCATTTCTTCTCCAGCCCCAGAATCAGACGGACGCACACATTAACAGAGTGCGGCTGAGAGGACCGGGTTAATCAGCACTCCCAAGCTGTCACCCTCCTATGCCACGGGCACCGCACCGGAATAGAGGACACCTGAGCGGGCCGGGTGGAGGAGCCCTTTCTATCTGCCACCCTCATAGGCCGCAGGTTCTGCACGTCCCTAGCCCTGCTTTCACGTTACTATGGCTCTGGTCATAACCCACTTGATGAGCAAACCCCACGGGATTTTTGGGCGCCGCAGGGATCTTTAGCTTAGGGATGAGGAGCGTTGCTGCAGAGCGAATGAGGAAAACAAAAAAACACCCACAAGGGGAAGACAGAGAGAGAGAGAAGCAACCAGCTCAACCATGAAAGTTATTTATTGCCAGGTAATAACCTGGGGAGCCAAACAAACAGAACAGTGATCATATTAAATCTAACTTAAATTTGATTATAAAATTCAGGTTTAGAAAACTATAACTGATCACATAAGTGACATGGTCAATGTATATGGGGGTTAGGAAGGCCTGGTGTGGGATGGGGTCCCACTCGAGGAGAGGGGTCAGAGAGTCAGCCGCACAAGCACAGCAAGGAGAAGGACCCTGGGGATTGTGGCAGAGGGACCAGCACTATTCCAAGTGATGGTGGTAGATGGACGGACACTGCTCGGAGTGATGGTGGTAAGGGGACTGGCACTGTTCAGATTGAAGTTCACCACTGTGAAAGTCACACCAGGCACATTCTTCTGGATCTAATCGTTGTGGGCATTCGGGCGGTTGTAGACTGCAGGGTAACCGGGAGAAATAGTAAGTACCCCATTCACTTCTCTCACCAGTAACCAGCTCACAATCCCAGCAAGGTACCAGGTCCCATCCTCTTCACACACCAGGGGTCCCCCAGAGTCACCCTAGAGACAGGGAAAGAAATAGGGTTGGAGGAGGGACCAGCCTCCATCGTCCACAAGGGCCGTGTTGGATTCTCCATCTATCGATGGCTTCATATCCCACTGGCTCCCTTTCTGGGAGATGCTTTACCCAGACACAAGTCTCTGGGCTCAGGAAAGGGGTAACTGGGTGCGGATGTGGGCTGGGTTATACAGGAGGTCAGACTGAAAGGACGAACCCTGCTGACTTCATACTCTATGACGCATCCTCAATTCCAAGGGCCGACTAGTCTGAACACTGGGGACTGAAGTGAGGGCTCAGCCCCTCCATCCAGGCCCACTGTTTGATGGGTCACCCCCCCCCCCCGCCCCCGACACACAACACCAAGTGAACAGGGCAAAAGGGCCAGGAATAGTGGGGGCCCTGATCTCAGTCAGAGAATCTCACCCAGGCAGTCCCTTTATAGCCTTCCATGGACCCGGAACACATCATGTCATCTTTAATGGGGTTGTCACCCCCAGGCTTTTGTAATCCTTCCTGGTAGCAATTGTTGCAGACAGTGGAGTCTATGGTGAGCACCTCCAGCTCCTGCAGAATCTCCGCTCAGGGAGAATTCACTGAAATGAAAGGTCCGAAGGTAGGGTGACTCACATAGCATGAGTGTTTTAAAATTTTGAGCCTTGTCTACACACAGTTGGCCCTGATTTGGTTCAGTGGGTTTTAATCTCAGAGCAGATGCTGCTCAGTTCCAGGCCAGCGCTACACACATGGCAGTAAGGATATAACTAGGTGTGTGATTTGATAATGCTGGGTGTCAGCTGGCGGCCACCTCTGTCTATGTATTCCAGGATCACATTAGCCGTTTTGGCCTTAGCATCGCACTGGGAGTTCATGTTCAATTGATTATCTTTTTCAGAGTCTCTTTTTCCCAAGAGCGAGTCTGGCGGCCTGTAAGTAAGGCTGACATTTGTTGTTCCTAGATGGAGGCATTTTCATTTAGCCATGTTAAAACACACAGTGTTTGCTTGTGACCAGCTCACCACCTGATCCATATCGTTCTGAATGAGTGACCTGTCAGCTTCATTCTTTACCACTCCCCCAATTTTGTGTCATCGGCAAACTTGATCAATGATGTTTTCTTCCAGGTCATTGATAAAAATGTTAATAAAATGTTGATAAATGCAAAGTAATGCACATTGAAAAATATAATCCGAACTATATACCTAAAATGATAGAAACTAAATTAGTGGTTACCATTCATAAAAGGGATCTTGGAGTCATTGTGCATAGTTCTCTGAAAGGATCCACTCACTGTGCAGTGGCAGTCAGAAAAGCTAATAGAATATTAGGACCGGATAGATAATCAACCAGAAAATATCACGATGCCACAATATTGTAGCCAATTAGTTCAGTTTATCATCCATTTGTCATTGTATTATGTGATGTTATGGACAATTTATATACTATTTCATAGATAATCAATGTATGCTAAATAGATTTAAATTGTAGGCTTATAGAAGTATTGGATTGCTAAGTATTTAGGGGTGATGAGTGTATATTAGGTATATAAGTAAAGTATGTCTGAAACTCAAGGCCTACAGGCTGAGAGCTGTAAGATTTTCACTTAACCATACTAGGCCATAGGTTGAAGAATGCTTGACATGAGTGAATGACCTAGGAATAACCCTCTGCTTACAAGGTCACAAGGTCACTGAATAACATTTACAGAAAATGGATTGTAATAAACCACAAACTTATTGTCTGAGACCACGAGATACCTGATTGTAACATCTTTGAATGTCTGTCCGGACTGCAAGGTACATGTCATGCATAAAGGCAAATAAGAATGAGAGGAACTCTGAACAACGTATAAAAATGGGGTACCCCAACATTCATGGGGTGGAAATACAGATAAAGGAAAGTGTGCTGACACCTTCATGCATGTGCATAAGGTGTTAGGCGTAGTTAGAATTACAATACATCAAAAGTTCCCTGGTTGGATAAAAGTAGGAATACCCACTGGAAAAAACCCAGCAGGAACTATCCCTCTACTGTTGATCAATTGGTGAGAGGTCCATTGGACCCTAGAACATCTTTGAGCATGTGAGTATTGTTAGAGGGTTTTCCCTTCACCCCCTTCCCTGGTTCTTGTCAAGCGGACAGAAAGCAGAAGACCAGAAGTCTGAGGTGCAGGCAATGCAATGTTTATTGGGGTTAGTTTCCAGCAAGTGTGTCCATAACTCCGATGCCGCAGAGTCTTGTGTCCCAGTGTCCCCCCTCCTTAGCAGGCATAATTAGACCTGCAATGCACGCCCTCAGTCCCACCCCTCGCAATTTATGGTCATGTTCTGTTTTAGGGAGTCGTGAGTCTGGGGTCTTCATCCCACCTCTTTTGTAGCCCATGGGAGAGGTAAGGAGTGAGGTTGTGCTACGGTCAGGGACATGCCATGTGGTGTTAGAGTTCTGCATTCTACAGGCCATTACCCTCTGATCCCACTGAGGGTTACCAAAAGAAATGACACCATCTGCTCAAGAAACTCCCTGAAAAAGCACAGGAACAAATCTGCACAGACACACCCCTAGAACCCCAAGCAGGGGTATTCTATCTGCTACCCAAGATCCATAAACCTGGAAATCCTGGGCGCCCCATCATCTCAGGCATTGGCACCCTGACAGCAGGATTGTCTGGCTATGTAGACTCCCTCCTCAGACCCTACGCTACCAGCACTCCCAGCTATCTTCGCGATACCACTGACTTCCTGAGGAAACTACAATCCATCGGTGATCTTCCTGAAAACACCATCCTAGCCACTATGGATGTAGAAGCCCTCTACACCAACATTCCACACAGTATCCCCAATAATGTCACGGCAAACCTGGTGGCTGAACTTTGTGACTTTGTCCTCACCCATAACTATTTCACATTTGGGGACAATGTATACCTTCAAACCAGCGGCACTGCCATGGGTACCCGCATGGCCCCACAGTATGCCAACATTTTTATGGCTGACTTGGAACAACGCTTCCTCAGCTCTCATCCCCTAATGCCCTGTCAGGGTTCCCTCCCCACTCTGAACTCTAGGTTACAGATGTGGGGACCCATATGAAAGACCCCCTAAGCTTATTTTTACCATCTTAGGTTAAAAACTTCCCCAGCGCACAAATTTCATCTTGTCCTTGAACAGTATGCTGCCACCACCAAGTGATTTAGACAAAGAACAGGGAAAGGACCACTTGGAGTTCCTATTTCCCCAAAATATCCTCCCAAGCCCTTACACCCCCTTTCCTGGGAAGGTTTGAGAATAAACAAGATGAGCACAAACCAGCCTTGGATTTTTAAGGCCCAAAAAACCCAATGAGATTTTTAAAAAACAGAACTTTATTAGAAGAACAAAAAAAGATAAGAGAACAACTCTGTATGATCAGAATGGAAGATAATATTACAGGCAGTCCAATTCAAAACATAGAGAATCCCTCTAGGCAAAACCTTAAGTTACAAAAAGACACATTTCCTCCAGCACAGTGAATTTCACAAGCCAAAACAAAGAAAACCTAACGCATTTTCTAGCTAGATTACTTAGTAACTTTACAGGAGTTGGAGGGCTTGTGTCCTTGATCTGTTCCTGGCAAAGGTATCACACAGACAGACAAAAGCCTTTTCCCCCGCTCCAGATTTGAAAGTATCTTGTCCCCTCATTGGCCATTTGGGCCAGGTACCAGCCAGGTTACTTGAGCTTCTTAAGCCTTTACAGGTGAAAAGACTTTGCCTCTGGCCAGGAGGGATTTTATAGCACTGTATACAGAAAGGTGGTTACCCTTCCCTTTATATTTATGACACTCCCCTACTCTACTTGCGCTACATTGATGACATCTTCATCATCTGGATCCATGGAAAAGAAGCCCTTGAGGAATTCCACCAGGTTTTCAACAATTTACATCCCACCATCAACCTCAGCCTGGACCAGTCCACACAGGAGATCCACTTCCTGGACACTACAATGCTAATAAGGGATGGTCACATAAACACCACCCTATACCAAAAATCTACTGACCGCTATTCCTACCTACATGCCTCCAGCTTTCATCCAGACCACGCCACACGATCCATTGTCTACAGCCAAGCTCTAAGTTACAACTGCATTTGCTCCAACCCCTCAGACAGAGACAAACACCTACAAGATCTCTATCAAGCATTCTTAAAACTACAATACACACCTGCTGAAGTGAAGAAACAGATTGACAGAGCCAGAAGAATACCCAGAAGTCACCTACTACAGGACAGGCCCAACAAAGAAAGTAACAGAACGCCTCTAGCCATCACCTTCAGCCCCCAACTGAAACCTCTCCAACGCATCATAAAGGATCTACAACCTATCCTGAAGGACGATCCCTCATTCTCACAGATCTTGGGAGATGGGCCAGTCCTTGCTTACAGACAGCCCCACAACCTGAAGCAAATACTCACCAGCAACCACACACCACACCACAAAAACACTAACCCAAGAACCTATCCTTGCAACAAAGCCCATTGCCAACTGTATCCACATATCTATTCAGGGGACATTATCATAGGGCCTAATCACATCAGCCACACTATCAGAGGCTCGTTCACCTGCACAACTACCAATGTGATATATGCCATCATGTGCCAGCAATGCCCCTCTGCCATGTACATTGGTCAAACTGGACAGTCTCTACATAAAACAATAAGTGGACACAAATCAGACGTCAAGAATTATAACATTCAAAAACCAGTTGGAGAACACTTCAATCTCTTTGGTCACTCAATTACAGACCTAAAAGTCGTAATTCTCCAACAAAAAAACTTTGAAAACAGCCTCCAACGAGAAACTGCAGAATTGGAATTAATTTGCAAACTGGACACCATTAAATTAGGCTGGAATAAAGACTGGAAGTGGATGGGTCATTACACAAAGTCAAAACTATTTCCCAGTGCTAATTTTCCCCCTACTGTTACTCATACCTTCTTGTCACCTGTTGGAAATGGGCCATCCTGATTATCACTACAAAAGTTTTTTTTCTCCTGCTGATAATAGCCCACCTTAATTGATTAGTGTCGTTATAGTTGGTATGGCAACACCCATTTTTTCATGTTCTCTGTGTATATATATCTTCCTACTGTATTTTCCACTGCATGCATCTGATGAAGTGGGTTTTTGCCCACGAAAGCTAATGTCCAAATAAATTTGTTAGTCTCATTCTTTTTGCTGATACAGACTAACATGGCTGCTACTCTGAAGTATGACACAGTTATAATTATTGCATAGGTCTGGTAGGATTTCTACATGCATGGGTAATAGTAACTTCACTTATTGCTTTAATAAAACTTGTCATACAGATAAGACTTTGAACTTGCGGCTGTGCCTCTGGTTGTTATCTTTGGACTTTGTGTGTTCCTAGAGCCTCCAAATTTGAGAAAAGCACCAGAGGCAAGTTCACTCTGTTGAGCTTGAAATTATAGCAAGCAAAGCTGAACCCATAGTGGTGTAATACAAGATTACCAAATTCACAGAATGGCACTCCATATGGGACTCTAGAGAACACAGAAGAAAAAGGAGAGAAAAGACCACCTTAGCTAACAAGGGAATAGCTTATGTACCCCTACTTGTGAAAGTCAACTGATAAAAATCATTTCAAGCAGGTAGAATTGTGTTATGCTCACAGTAACTAAGAGGGAACTTGCTGGTTTTTGCTTGTTTCTGTGTTTTGTGTGCTTGCTATTGCATCATTGTGGGGCTTTGCTTGACTATGTGATATTGTAAGAACTCAGCTCAAGGAAAAATGTAAAGAGGAAGTATCCTCTCATTGATACTGCACGTATTGAAAATGACTAAGATGTCTTATTGATGAGTAATGTTTAAGGGGGAAAATATCATAGAGTGGTACCAAATAGAAAAATTGTGTACGGGTAGAACGCCCTATCTGGCATGGCAGAGAGAGGCAGACGGTCAGCCATCACTAAGAAGCTCCCCAAAATCTCCTAATAAGCTCCCCAAACTCTTAGCCTCTACCAATGGAGGATCAAGGAAAACTTTGTGGTGTTCCCTTTATCACTGCCCCTCCTCTCAGTGTACTTTATAATCTGGCTGCTGACAGGTGAAGGGGAAGGAAGCACCACAAGTGGTAATACCCTATAGAATATTTATTTAAATTAGGGAGCAACTAAGGAAGGGACACCTTCCCAATAGAGAACTCCTAAGAGAGTCATTGTGTAGAGGGGTATTTTAACAAACAACCAGGTGCTTAAGCCAGGGCCAACTTTTGGGATCGACTATCAGTTAATTTGCTTACTGCTAGGAATAGTTATTTAGTAGATCATGTAATAACTTAGCTTAGTTAAGGGAGGAGGGGTGAACCTGACCCTGTGTGCCCTGATCCTGATCTTTTTCTTGGAGCATGGGGGTGAAAGTCTGTGAAAAACAGGCAGTCTGGAAATATATGCACCTTGCAGACTAACGACCGAGAACTCACAAAACCGCCTCTTGTTTTGGCATATCTTGTAACCTTTGCTCTTGCTCCATTAGATCAGCTATGTAATACTTTTGATTGGCATGTTTTTGTAAGTTTTGGGGTATAAAAGGGGAATTTTGAGATAAATGTAAAAAAAGTGTATTAAATATAAGGGTAGGTTAAGAAAAGAGCATTTAAAAGAGTTAAATAAAAGAGAAATATATAAATGAAACTGTTTAGTAAGCACATGGTAAAAATATAAAGGTTGGTTAAGAAAGAAACATTTAAAATGTTAAATATAAGGGTAGGTTAAGAAAAGAACATTTAAAAACATTAAATAATATTGAAAAATAGGTTAAAAAAAGAACACATATGGCAAAAAATGGAATTTACTAAAGCAGAGACTGTTTAGTAAGCACATGGTAAAAAGTATAAAGGGAGGTTAATAGAAAAGCATTTAAACTATTAAATATAAGGATAGATTAAGAAAAGAGCATTTAAAAAGAGTTAAATAAAAGAGAAACATCTAAAGATAGGTTAAGAGAGAGAACAGGGCATGAAAAGGGAAAAGAAAGCCCCTTTGCAAAGGGCAAAGATAGACAGCACATGGTTGAGGCAGAGACCGAGAGAGATCTTACCCTTCCAAGTGAGTCTGCTGAAAGAGGCAACTTCCCAGGTTCAGAGCTGCTCAGGCTTGTTATCCCCGTCTTTAGATAGGCGCAATCAGATGTTGTTCTACAACGTCATAGAATTCATTTTCCTGAACCAATCCTACAGTCCCAAGGGTTTTAAACAAGAGCCATCTCCCTTCCCCTCCCCCACTCGCCCCCCCTCCCCTTTAACTGCCTTATTCTTATCTAAAAAAACAGACCTCGAGCATTTTCCCGCCACGTAGCCCTTTTACACAGGAGCTTTAATAAAAATTAAAACCATAAATCCTTTGTAACAAACAATTTTTCAGCAGTTTCCCCCTATGTTTTAGACTAACATGGGTCATTTTTTAGTAAGTACAATCTGAAGCTGCGGCAAAGCCCCTGCTAGCAAAAACAGTGTCTTTGAGTCAGTGGATCACTGCTCACTGCTTCTTCCCCAAACCTTTTAACAAACGCAAGTAAAAGTTACATGTAAAGGGCTAAAGCTCTGCTTTATAAACAGTTTAAAAGACAAACCTATATGAAGACACATTCCTTCATTTTGCACGTTTCAATAAAAAGTGAGCATGCAGAAACATCCGAGGGTTAAAAACATAGAGAACCTGTTTATAAAAGTAATGTATAGTGATAAAAAAGATTTCCCCTATGTTTTAGACTAACAGGGGTCATTTTTCGTAAGAACAATTTGAAGCAGTGTGCTTTTTCAACAAAAACAGCATCTGTGAGTCAATGGATCAGAGATCAGAAGGCCCGAACATAACAAGAAAGCCCTAGGCCTGCTTTTAAAACAAAATTATACCAAATACTTGTCGAAATAAACATTTCCTTTCGTTATGTGAAGAAGACATTGCTTTGTAACTAATCTTATTAACAATGTAAAATAAAAAAAGAAATGATCTCAGGGTTAAAACCACAACCACTTAGTTTATAAAAGTAATTTGTTAAAGCTTTTGACAAATAGAAGTGAAAGGCTTGTGAAGGCATAAACACTTTAAGAGCGTTTCCCGATGTTTTTAGTGAGAACAATTTTTAAATTAGTGGATTAGAAAAGAAGGAGACCACTTTGAAAAACAAGTCTATCTGAAGAAACAATTTTTCATTTAGCCGCTTTGCATATGTGTTTCAACAAAAAGTGAGCACGCAGAAACAACCCAGGGTTAAAACCACAGAAAGCCTGTTTACAAAAATAATTTATAGTGATAAAAAAAGTCCCCCCACCCCATGTTTTAGACTAGCGCTGCTCATTTTTTAGTAAAGACAATTTGAAACGGCAGGCTTTTGCAGCAAAGCCATTGTCAGCAAAAACAGCCTCTGTAAGCCATACACCCTTCTAGTTCTTGTGCTGTAATAGAGTCAAGGATGGACAGGTGTCTAATGCTCGATTGGCACACTGGACCTTATTGTTGCAGGGCACGGATATAATAGTGACCCCAGTACAGATCTTATCTCCATTACCACGTTCCCTGTTGTATTCTGGGAGCCCTCCTGTGTGCCCAGATGTTGATCAAGGGAAATCCTTGACCCAGTTTTTCACATTAAAAAAATGCCATGACTGTATGTAATTGATCCCATTTAACCAATTCTAGCTCTCATCGATATCTTTTTCCTTTTATGAATGTAACCCTTCTGCCCATCAGAGTTGGCAGCAACAAGGGCCGGTTTCAGTATCTAGGGGATCCATTCCAATAACACAATGCAAAACCGGCTTGAGCCCCCACCCAGTGACCTGGGACAAATATATACCACCCCCGCTGGGCGCCTCCAAGAGGCAATACTTCCCCTCTTGCAAGCACATAGTCTGAGTGTAGCAAAAAGCCTTTTAATAACAGAGAGAAACAATGTGGCATTATGTTGGGGAAACACCACCAACAGGATTCATAACACAACCCATGAGCAAAAAAAACCCACCCCAAGCAAATTGAGGCATGCCCTTTCCCTTTGGTTCTTGAGTCCAGCAACCCCAAATCACCCAAAGTCCCAAAAGTCCAATGACCCAAAAGTCTCTGTCCCTGGTCAGGGCAGCCCCAGAGTTTGAAAGTTTATCTGCAGAGCTTTACATCCCAACCTGGGTGGAGATGGGGGGTGGGGGAGAGACAGATAAGGGGCACCTTACATGATCTGAAGCTGACTGCCCCACAGCTCCATAGGCCTTCGCTCTGCTCTGCTCTGCTCCACCAGCCGCCCCACGAACTGCTTCGCTCGGCTCCGCGGCCCACAAGCAGCTCCTGCCATCCTACAAACTGCTCCACCAGCCTGTCCACAAGGCCCTCCAGCCATCCCACAAACTGCTCCACAATATATCGTCAGGCTCCCCCACTACTTAACACAACACTCAGTGATTTCAGCTCTTAGTCAGGTCAGCTCCTTGGTGAATTCAGCTTGTAGTAGGGGAGCCTCAGTGCTGGTGCACCATTAGCCCAAAGTGAGCTCAGCAGCCTGTAACTAAACTCCTAATAGAATCAAGATTAGCTCTGATATTCCACAGTGGAGAGAGGAGGAAGGGCAATTAGCATGCAATACCCTCACCAAAGGGCCCATGCCACCAAGTATTAATACTTGTCCCCAGCCTCTCTCCCTCCACAGAGTTTTGGAACCCATGACCCTTGCCTAGCGAGTGCTACTTAGTTGATGGTGAATCCCTCCATCATAACAAAAGGCCAAGTACAGTTCCAAGCACAGTTCCCATAATCAGGGTAATAACATTTTATTCTTCTTGCCCCAATAACAGAGACACTGGGGATCCCACAGCAGCCAAAGTGACCATTTGGGCAACTATGGCCTCATTCTAGGTGGGGTGGGTGTGCCTATGCAAATGAGATCGGCCCCTGAAGTTCTTTTCCACCACTGGCCACACCTCACCACCAGATGTCAGGGTGGAGCTCATCCTGACACTGCTTACATGAATAAACCTTTAGATTTTAGATTCTAAAGGATTGGCAACAGCGTGATTTGTGGGAAAGATCTGACTTGTATATTGACCTGGGTCTGCGCCTTGGTCCTTTGAGATCGAGAGAACCCTTCTTTTTTACTGGGGTATTGGTTTTCATAACCATTGTCCCCATAATGAATGATACTGGGAAACTGGAGTGTCTAAGGGAATTGCTTGTGTGACTTGTGGTTAGCCAGTGGGGTAAAACCAAAGTCCTCTCTGGCTGGCTGGTTTGGTTTGCCTTGGTGTGCATAGAAACCACAGCCTTGGGCGATAACTGCCCTGCTTTAAGCAATTTGTCTGAATTGGTACTCTCAGTTGGGAGGGATAGCTCAGAGGTTTGAGCATTGGCCTGCTAAATCCAGGGATGTGAGTTCAATCCTTGAGGGGGCCATTTAGGGATCTGGGGCAAAAATTGGGGATTGGTCCTGCTTTGAGCAGGGGGTTGGACTAGATGACCTCCTGAGGTCCCTTCCGCGGCTAATATTCTGTAATACAGTAGAACCTCAGAGTTACAAACTGACCGGTCAACCACACACCTCATTTGGAACCAGGACTATGCATTCAGACAGCAACAGAGACAAGAAACAAAACAAAAATACCCCACAAAAAAGCAAGTACGGTGTTAAATGTAAACTGCTAAAATATAAATTGAAAGTTTTAAAAAAATGGACAAGGTAAGGCAACTGTTCCTGTGCTTCTTTCATTTACATTAAGATGGTTAAAAGCAGCATTTCTCTTCTGCATAGTAAAATTTCAAAGCTGTATTAAGTCAATGTTCAATTGTAAACTTTTGAAAGAACAACCATAATGTTTTGTTCAGAGTGACGAACATTTCAGAGTTACGACCAACCTCCATTCCCGCGGGGTTTGTAACTCTGAGGTTCTGCTGTTGAAGAAAATGAGGAAATGCCTTTTGTAGATTGGAAAAAAATCTCTCCCTTAATCGAGGAATCCGGGGGCGGGGGGCAGGAGGAGGATGTAAAACATATGTTATAACTGGAGATAAATCTGCACCAATAACTGATGGAATTCCATATGGATTCTGGGACAACAAAATCAAATGTCAAAGCTCAGTAGAAGGTGAAGCACTGATACGTGTAACCAAGATTATGAACATGAAGGAGAGTGTAAAGCCCGTATCCAACTTAAATCTCTGGGAAGTGTAAAAGTTATTAACAAATAATTGATAGTAGCGGGACAGGCAAAAGCAGTGGGGAAGGACTATGGTTCACAGGACCCTGTGGAATGTGGAGTTCTACAATAGCCCTGGCCAGTGGTCTGACCGCTACACCCATGCCTGCTGTCTAAATTGATCTAATTGGCAAACAAGTGAAGTTAGCTATTGTAAGAACACAAACGTCACATCTCCCCTTCCAGTACTTCCTGAGGATAAGGTTACTGTTTATTCACCACGAGTACAAGTCATTGACAATTTAAGTATCAATATACAGGCCAACCTTTATGTTCCCAGAAGGAAATGAGAAATTAATCCTTTTTGGAATTTTAAACAGTATTACAAGTTTATTTGGAATAGGAATGCCAATGCCACGCTCTCTGGAGTGGCTCACGGCCGTGAGTGCCTACCTTGGGGCAGACTGTCAGAAAACAGGGCAGACATCCCAAGCTGGTGGTATGGTCTATAATTAGATTTCACCAAGCCAGTGACAAACGTAAACTCCTGGATCACTGTAGCAGTCTTACCAGGGAGTCACAGACAACCCCTTAGATGCTGCAGTGTATCTTGCCACCCGGGCAAACTGGACTTTGTGATAAAAGGTCACTTAAAGCAGAAGTCACACCACATCAGGTTGCTCCCAGTCCCAAGGGACCAGTCACTTACCCCGGATAAATTGGTACTCTGGACCTTACACCAAAGACAACACTGGTAGCCAATTCTATAATAAACTAACTAAAGGTTGACAAGCTCAGAAAAGGAAATGAGAGTTATTGAGAGGTTAAAGCAGGCAAAATATAGGCACAGGTAAGCCACAGTTTGTAAGTCCAAATTGTGGCAGTGATGTAATAAGCTGTCAGTTTCTAAGAAGTCTTTCCAGGGTACCCAGATTGTCTCTGGGGATCTCCGCTTTGCATCTGGTACACTTCCCTGGAAGAGTCCAAATAGTCCAGAGATCCAGGATCTGTCCTTGAATCCATACTTATAGCTTCTTCTCACAGAAAACAGGCTGACACTTGGACTTTTCCTTTGATGATGGAGAATGAGAAGTGCATTTTGAGTCTTTGACTTCCAGTCATCGCACACAATGGCCACTTGCTTTGAAATTAGCACTTTTCTGTTAAAGTTCTTTATTTGCATTCCACAAGGCTTCTTTTTTGTTTGACGGGTTATTTAGTTACGGGGGTATACTCTATGTAAAGGTTTGCTACTACATTGTAATGCGATATAGATAAGTGAAAATAATGCAAGTAACGCCCCATTAGTTTTCGTGAAGCTTAAACACCAAATACGCTCTTATACATTTAAAAATCACTTTGCTCTATACTAGTACACAAGTGAATTAGTCTCGGGCTTCCGCATGACCTAGCACCTGGTCTGCCAGCATCACAGGTGGATATTGAAAAAATTAAAAGACATATTAATTACATGGTTCAGAAAGAAGCTAACAAAGTAATTAACCCCATGTTACCGAGAATTTATGGTTTGGCAACTGAAGAATGACTTATGGTGTATAATATGCATGAAATAACCAAAATCTTCAATTATACTCAGATTAATATTATTCAACTGGTAAAATATAATAATGATCAGGGGAAAAAATCACATCAGAAAGGAAATTTTTTGTGCAGAATATGGTGAATATGTAATAGACACTACTGATAACACCTTTCAATTCTTGGAACTGAGAAAAGTGCCAGAATTAATTAGGGATAAACAGATCTTGAATTGGTATTGTCCACACTGTATTCAAAAGCATGGAGGAGAGAAAGTCAAATGCCAAATTAAATGTAAACAAATATCATTTAGTGCAATTAGAAACTTGGTATCTGTGACACCACATCTGAATCATGACACATATTATTTAAGTAACATGTGACATTTCAAGGTCCTTATATGTCTCGTTCATGTGATCATTGCCCATGTTCGATCCAAATAAGGATGTATTGGATCAATTAGCCACTGTCCACCCTATTGGTCACCTAGAAGACAGCATCTAGAGGAACAAGTGCATCTGCTGGTGATGTACCATTACCATGCCCAAACACAGAGAGTCCTTTTAAAAACAGCATCAATGGATCTGTAGGTGAGCTGTGTTTGAGGTAATGACCCTGCTATATGGCCCGCTGGAAAGGTAACAACAGAACCTACTGAAAGTCAGTGCAACTAACTAAATTAAAATCTCCTTTGGAGCGGGTGACCTATAATGGAGTAGGACAATAATGTGTAGTAACTAATTGCAAGACTTCTATTATGATCATCTTAGAAGTCTGGTTGCAAGTCCAAATTTCTGTTTTAAGCCACAAGTACCTACAGTTGTTGGACATGCAACAAAACCTCCGGTACCCAGTTTTGAAAATGAAGCAGTCATTCTTAGCAACCCAGATTATCAAGTTATAATTAAGACAAGTGCATATATGCCACTGTGAAATTTACAGCTAAAACAGCTGTTAGAAAGGAAAGATGCACATGTAATTGAAATTAGTAATGTTATGATGTGACATTGAGCCAGAAAGGGTGAAACAACTTATAGGCTACATGACCCAAATTCAACCTTTAAAGACATGTTAGGGAAATATGTAAATCACAATTAGGGCTATTCCTTATAAATAGCTAGCAAAGCCATGTTAGATAGACATGAGCTTTGAAATGTAGACTTGTATTGTTAAAGAACTGGAAGAAGATTGTGATGGCAGTAGTCTGTGTTTACCTATATCTTGTTAGAGGTTAACAATGTAACTAAACAGTTCCTGTCTGTTACTATAGTCTGTTAATTCCTCAGACGTTCTTGTTAAACCCTGGATTTGTGCTGGAAATGGCCCACCTTGATTATCATACACATTGTAAGGAGAGTGATCACTTTACATAAGCTATTACCAGCAGGAGAGTGGGGTGGGGGGAGAGAAAACCTTTTGAAGTGATAAACACCCATTTTTTCATGGTCTCTGTGTCTAAAAACCTCCTCACTGTATTTTCCACTTTATGCATCCAATGAAGTGAGCTGTAGCTCACGAAAGCTCATGCTCAAATAAAGTGGTTAGTCTCTAAGGTGCCACAAGTCCTCCTTTTCTTTCTGTTAATTCAGAGATCAAAAGGAGGTGTTAACATTTAGATGAAGTGTAAATGTAGTAATATCATTGTCTTTATTCCTCTTTGAAGTATGTCGTAAGCTACCTGTAAATGGCAGGAGATGGACAGTTGTTTTATGCTAATCCATGCAGCTAATTATGTGTGGTGCTTAGGAACTAGAAGGTCTTACTTCAAAGCCACAATTGTCACCTCTTATTCCCCCAAGGAATGCCTGCTGTCCGGAGGCTGCCAGAGAACTATAAAAGGAACTCCTGGGCCCTGATCCTATTATTCCAGATCTGCTTAAGTTTCTTCAGGGAAGAAGTCACAAGACTGAGGTCTCCAGCTCCAGTCTGGATCACCCTGACACTGGACATTGGACTATAACCTATTGAACCAATTCTGAAAGAACTCTTTGCAACTCTGAGGCTCACCATTGCTGCTATGAAAACGACCTAAGAATTTTATTCAAATACCTGTATATATAACGATCCTTTAACCAATACGCTCTCTCTTTTTTCTTTTTAAATACATGTTAGTTTAGTTAATAAGAGTTGGCTGTAAGCATGTATTTGGGTAAGATCTGAAATATTCAGTGACCTGGTGGACAATGTGGCCAAACCTTTGGGATTGGTAGAACTTTTTATAGGATGAACAAGATTTTCAGTAATCCTCATGATATTTGACTTGGCTGTCTGGGTGGGAGCCCAAGGGTGGGTTGCCTTAAGGGAACTGTATTTCTGGTTGCTGGGTAACCAGTAAGCAGGGACTATTTTTGCCTTATGTTATATGGGAGGAAAGATCAGAACCATAAGTTAAAAAAAAAGGTCAAAACCCATTTTTGTTCAATCCAACTGATTTCCAGTCCCCTTTTAGCTACTGTCACCTCACCTGTAGCATCTATAGCTGATGTTAGAGAGGACAGTATTTATGAAGATATGCACTAACATAAACCCACTTCAAGTTCCAGAACCTCCATATGCTTCTGTTCCAAAATCCAGGAGAACAGTAGATTCATCAATTCATAGATATTAAGGTCAGAAGGAATCATTATGATCATCTAGTCCAACGCAGGCCACAGAATCTCACCCACCTACTCCTGGGAAAAACCTCTCACCTATGTCTGAGCTATTGAAGTCCTCAAATCGTGGTTTAAAGACTTCAAGGAGCAGAGAATCCTCCAGCAAGTGACCCGTGCCCCATGCTACAGAGGAAGGCAAAAAACCTCCAGGGCCTCTTCCAATCTGCCCTGGAGGAAAATTCCTTCCCGACCCCAAATATGGTGATCAGCTAAACCCTGAGCATGTGGGCAAGATTCACCGGCCAGAAAACCCAGGAGAGAATTTTCTGTAGTAACTCAGTTCCTACCCCATCTAACATCCCATCACAGGCCATTGGGCCTATTTACCATGAATATTTAAAGATCAGTTAATTACCAAAATCATGTTATCCCATCATGCCATCTCCTCCATAAACTTATTAAGTTTAATCTTAAAGCCAGACGGGTCTTTTGCCCCCACATGAGTTGATATCTGAAGAAATAACTATTCCCTAATAAGTATAGAATAATGAAGTTACAAGTATACACTTAGATTTAATTGACATATAGGGTTTAAGTACATATAAGTGGTAAGTTACTAATTACAGTGTTTGTTGTGTACCTCAGTATGCCTTTTTTTGGAGGGCGGGGGGTCATAATATTCACCCTGTCAAGGCGGGGGACAGTAGTCAATTAGTTCATTTTATCATCCATTTGTCATTGTATTATGTGATGTTATGGTCAATTGATATGCTATTTCTTATATAATCGATGTATGCCACATAGATTGAAATGGTAGGATTATAGAAGTATAGTATTGATGAGTATTTAGGGGTGATGAGTGTGTATTAGGTATATAAGTAAAGCATGGCTGAAACGTAAGGCCTACAGGCTGAGACCTGTAAAATTTTAGTTTAGCCACACTAGGCCATAGGCTTATGCATACTTAATGTAAGTGACAAGTTTCAGAGTAGCAGCCGTGTTAGTCTGTATCCGCAAAAAGAAAAGGAGGACTTGTGGCACCTTAGAGACTAACAAATTTATTTGAGCATAAGCTTTCGTGAGCTACAGTTTACATAAGTGAGCAATCCAGGAATAACCCTATGACCATAAGGTCACAAGGTCACTGCATAAGAGGTACCAATAGGAAAAGTGGATTGAAATAAACTGCAAATGTATTGTCTGACACCATGAGACACCTGATAATAACATCTTTAAATGTCTGTCCAGACCGAAGGGTACATGTCATGCGTATAGGCTAATAAGAGGAACTCTGAACAACTTATGAAAAATGGGGTACCCCAACATTCATGGGGTGTGGAAGTACAGATAAGGGAAAAAGGGCTGACACCTTCATGCAAGTGCATAAGGTGTTAAGCATAGTTAGAATTACATGGGAGGTTTAGGTTGGACATTAGGAAAAACTTCCTAACTCTCAGGGTGGCTAAGCACTGGAATAAATTGTCCAGGGAGGTTGTGGAATCTCCATCATTGGAGATTTTTAAGAGCAGGTGGGAAAAACACCTGCCAGGGATGGTCTAGATAATACTTAGTCCTGCCTTGAGTGCAGGGGACTGGACTAGATGACCTCCCGAGGTCCCTTCCAGTCCTATGATTCTATGATTCTATGAATATATAAAGGGTTCCCTGGTGGGATAACAATGGGAATAGCCACAGGAAAAACCCCAGCAGGAACTATCCCTCTACAGCTGATCAATTGGTGAGAGGTCCATCGCACCCAAGAACATCTTTGAGCATGTGAGTATGACTATAGCTATAATTATTGCACAGGTTTGGTAGGATTTCTACATGCCTGGGTCATAATAACTTCACTTATTGCTTTAATAAAACTTGTCGTACAGATAAGACTTCGTACTTGGGATTGTGTCTATGGCCGTTATCCTTGGACGATGAGTGCTCCTAGAGCCTCCAAACTTGAGAAAAGCATCAGAGGAGATTTCACTCTGTTGATCCTGAAACTGGAGCATCCAGAGCTGAACCCATGGTGGAGTAATAAAATATCCCTAAATTCATCACTCAGTAAAAGGCTGCAGTATAAGTCCACGGTACGCCCACTCCTTGAATCCTGTATGGAGTTCTGGTCACCGCATCTCAAAAAAGATCTACTAGGATTGGAAAGGAACAGACTAGGGCAACACAAATGATTATGGGTAGGGAACAGTTTCCTTATGGGGAGAAATAAAAAAGATGGGGTCTTTTCAGCTTGGAAAAGCGACGACCAAGGGGGGTTATGATGGAGGTCCATAAAATCATGAATGGTGTGGAGACAGTAAATGGGGAAGCGTTATTTACTCCTTCTCAAAACACAAGAACTAAGGGTCACATGATGAAGTTAATGGGCGGCAGGTTTAACACAAACAAAAGGAAGTGCTTCACATGATGCACAGTCACCCTGTGGAACTCGTTCCCAGGAAATGTTGCGAATGCCAAAAGTATAACTGGGTTCAAAAAGAATTAGATAAATTAATGGAGGACTGGTCCAACACTGGCTATAAGCCAAGGTGGTCAGGGGTGCAGCCCTATGCTCTGGGAGCCCCTAAACCTTTGACTGCCACATGCTGGGAGTGGACGACAGGGGATGGATAACTCGATAATTGCCCCATTCTGTTCATTCCCTCTGAAGCACCTGGCATTGGCCACTCTTGGAAGACAGGAAACTAGGCTAGATGGACCACTGGTCTGACCTAGTATGGCCATTCTTATGTTCTTATATTCTTAGCGTAGGGCCATAAACAGATCCCTGAGAGATCCCACCTGAAACAGCGTCAGTCACACTCAGGGTGGCTCCCCCTTCTCAGAGCAATTGGCTCAGGCTCTCTGCAGACTCAGGCATGCGGGCATTGCTGGTAACTCTCAGGTCCTCTCCTATCTGCATCTTAACCCCCCACACAGTGCAAGGTTTCACTAGTGGGTGAACAGAGGAGGGAGAGAAGGGGGGCATCCCAATGGAAGCGGGGGGTCACAGTGACATCAGGAGAGTGGTGAAGAGAAGCACGAAGCTGCTGAAGCAGGGTCTGGCATCATTCGTTTCGGATTTGCAGTTTCCCATGGTGCTGGCTTGGCTCCCTGAGCCAGTGTGCCCCCATATCCATTCGCCATAGGCCACCGTCTGGACATAGACACCTGGACGAGTGGGCTTGCCACAGCCATCCCCCCAACTCACGATCCCCATCAGGAGCCAGGTCCCATTGTGGTCACATGCCAGCGGCCCCCCAGAATCACCCTAGAGGGGCAGAGAAATTGGGATTAGTGAGGCCCCTGGCCCCAAGTATCCACAGCCCAGCCCCTTGGAGCTCTAGGCATATGGACCATACCGTGGCCCCACCCACATATTTTTGCCACACCCACTTGAGAAGTGAAAGGAGCGTTATGAACCTTCCCCTCACCTTTCTCTGAAGGATGCATTGGTGGCAAAGGTGGGATCCCTAATACATTCACAGCAGGAAGGGTGGCTGTGTTCTTCTGCTCCTGCCCTATGCAGAGAACCCTGCTCGGGACGGGCTGGAAGCAGAGCAGTGAGGCTGGAAGCAGAGAGCTTCCATAAAGATGCATGGCTATTTTCCCATCTCAGAGAAATTGGCTTAGACTCTCTGCAGACTCAGGGAGCCCACGGTTACTTTCTAGCCACATTCTCTCTCTTTTCAATCCATCTGCAAAGACTCGACTATTACTTTAAATAAAAATAAAAGCCAGGGCTCTGTCCTAATCACAGGACTCCAAGAGCTGGGGCCTAGACATGGGACCATGAGTCCACATGGATCTAAAAGCCGGAGCCGCTCCTGCCTGCTCGGAGGCAGCCAGATTGTGGAACTCCACAGCTGCAGCAGCCGCTCTACACACTGCAGGCCCTAGATGGCGATGGGGAGCTGCGCTGGGGCTCACCTGCATCCGGCTGGCCCAGAGCCCTCTCTCACCTGGCAGGAGTCCCTCTGCCCTTCGGCGTAGCCAGCGCAGATCATGTCGGGTTTGACGGGGTCCCTGCCGATCTTTGGATCTGGGTCGATGTTGTAGAGGGCGTTGCAGGCTGCAGTGCCGACCAGCTGAACCTGAACCTCCTGAAGTGTGCTGGGGGGTGGGAGAGAGACTGGTGGGGGGGGGGGGGAGAACCAGGGTATTGGATCCATCGCCTTCCGCAATGCGCCCCCATGCCTGACAATTTCCTGTCACCAGCTACCTCCCCAACCTACTCTCCTCCCCTCCAGACATCTCTCCCACTCCATCTCCTCCCCACATCACAATCCCCATCCCCTCTACCCATATCCACCCCCCTTGCATCCATTCCCCACCTCCACCCAGCTACCAGACCTGCACTGACCCCCAACCATAGAACCCCGTCTGTGCAGCCCTGCCCCTAGGGGGGTTTCCTCTGCAAAGAATTGAACCAGGGACCATCTGTATCGAAAGCAGAAGGTTCCCAACTGAGCCTAGTGGATCAGTTGCCTCACAGATGGCTGTGAGGGATACAGCCGATCGGGGGTAGCCAGCTGGCAGGGGGCGGCAGAGACCTGGGCAGGGATTATTGCAAGATGCTGCAGGAATCACAGGGCTCCAGGAGCACAGGGCTTCAAGTGTGGAGTGATAGTACAGTACCTCCTCCTGGGGGATGGTCTTACCCTCAGAGTCTATTCTCCCCCAACCAGTGACCCAGCACATGTGGTTGTCAGGGAAGGAGTCGGAGGGGCCTGGCAAGCAGACAGGGAGGATTTCATTGGTGTATTGCACTGGCTCTTTGAGCTGCAGTAGGGCAATGTCGGCAGACTTCCACGTGCTGTTGTATTTGGGATGGACAAAGATCTGGCTCACAGGGGATGAGATCCGGCACTGGGAGGGATAGGAGAGCTGGTACTCCCCCAGGTTCACACGATAGGAAGAGACAAGGTCAGATCTGGGATTGGGGGAGAAAAGGATGATCAAATGGCTTGCAAACTTGGCCAAAAATGCAGCAGGGTCTGGGGTGGGGAAGCTGGGGACCCGTCGCACAGCAACACCACATGGGGTGGCTTGCCTGGCACAGATCCAGGCAGGACGTCTGTCTGTGCACCGGTCCCTACCCACCCCAGTTACTCACAATTGGAAGCAATGAGCTGCTGAGACAACCCACTGGGCTGAGATGAGGGACCCACCACAGAAGTGGTGTCCATTGTGCTGGATGCTGACCTGCCACGGCCACCGGCCCCTTGGGGCGTCCCCGCCCCCAACAATTCGGCCTGAGATCCTGGGCTGGCCACACCCTGGAGGGGAACAGCATTGACATGGGATGAGCAAGGAACCAGGAGACCTGACTTTCAGCCCCTCTCCCTCCCTGCTCTAATCCACTGGAACCCACTTCCCTCCCAGAGCTAGGGATAGAACCCAGGAGTCCGGGCTCCCAGCCTCATTCTCATGGTACTAATCCAGGACAGGTAAGGCTGGCATTTTGAAGTGAGTGTCTTACCTGCCTGTTTCCAACTCCCTTGAGCACCTAGGGTGTGAAGAAAGAGAAGGGAAAGATATAAATGTGTGCATGTTAGGGGTGGAGGTTTATGCACAGGCATTGCTGGAACCCAGGAAGGTGTGTGGAGGGGAATAAATTCCAGTAGCTCCACCCATAATTCCCAAGCTCCGCCCATTGCCCCATAACAGCCCTGCCATCCTCAGCTCCAGCAAAAATTCATAGCCGTGTTCCTATTTGATTTACCATCAGTAGGTTCAACAATCAACACTCCCCATT
This sequence comes from Natator depressus, assembly GCF_965152275.1. Classification (NCBI taxonomy): domain Eukaryota; kingdom Metazoa; phylum Chordata; order Testudines; family Cheloniidae; genus Natator; species Natator depressus. The sequence goes on from NC_134239.1 coordinate 2,610,482, forward strand.
GATCTGAGTGGGGCAGCTCAGGACTGAATGCTCCCATCCAGGCTAGATGGGCTGGGGGGGGTCTATGAAGGGCCAAGGGCTTGGATCCCCCTGTTATTCACTGGCCCAATTCCCTCCCCCACAACCCGTACTCTCTCACCTCCCCCTGTGAGGTAGGGGCTGGACCCTACATCCCCACCCCACACTCACCCTGCAATAGGGTCATCGCCAGCAGTGCTAGGGCCAGTGGGGAGCAGAGACGCCCCATGGTTCAGCCTTCCCCAGACCTGTCTTGTCTGAATACAGCAGCCTCCACTGCTCCGACCAAAGCCCGACCGGAGAAAAAAAGTTCTGGGTCAGGTTTTTATGAACACCTGTGTGCCCCTCCCTGGATCTATAGAGAATAATGGGGACTGATTTCCTGGTAACCCAAGCAAGGAAATAAGTGCTACTAAATTGAACGTGCCGAACAGGTTGTGACCGCTTTCATTCTGCTCTGCCTGGTGTCACCCCAGTATGGACGTCCTGGAAAACCAAACGAAAACATGCGATGGCCCAGGTCACAGCATGCAGGCCTCCGGTGATTTTCACGTCCCCATGTTATTGCCAATTGAGTGTGCCAAGCAGAGAGAGCCAAAAATAGTACCCAGGAGAGTGAGACGGTTCTCATGGAGTAAAAATTATGCTGGCTTTGGGGTTGTGGTTGAGTTGTGGTTATTGTGGCATGTAGGGCAAAGGTTATCATGGGGATTAGGGATAAGGGTATCATGGAGTTAGGGTTATCATGGGTGTTCTGGCTGAGTGACATTATCTGCCCTGTTGCTTGGACCATGTGGCACTTCTCCTTGCATCACTCCAGATTTGGGGGATCTGTCCCGTATGTCTTGCAAATTCCAGTTGATGCTGTGAAGTCATTATTGTGGAATCATTGGGTTGTGGAGAGCCTCCGTGTGGGATACAACATTTCTTAACGGGGAGAGCTGGGTCAGCAAGACTAGGTACAATGGTCACTCATTAGACCCTAGAAGGTTACCCATTCAGGCCAAAAGAACTTGGAAATTGGGTTTGTTGAGGCTGGCAGGATCTGTCTATACACCTGCTGTGCAAGGAAGGAGAAGAGGACAATCAACCATAGGAGAACAAAGAAACCAGGTGTTGGGACAGGGACACATAACCTGGAGGGAAGACTCAAAAAGTAGGAAACTATAGGCAGAAGGAGGGAAGAGATGGGAAGGAGAGGGGAGGAGCTGAGCATGCTTTCATAGCTGGGAGGGGATTGCTGTTTAACTGTGGACCAGCCAAGGTCAGAGAAAGTTAGCTCAGTGGGAAAAACACCATGATCTAGAAGAAAAGCTATGAACTGTGCGTGAAGGATATGGGGTACTCCAGGGGGCTCTGTCCAAAACTAAAGGACTCTCCCTAGCAGTGAGGAACCTGAGCCAGGGAGATGCATGTCAGTGTGCTGGCTGTTTTGTCTAGAGCTGTGTATTTCTTGTACTAGTAAGCACAGCTGAGTGACATCTTTTCGAGAAACAATTTAATTGCTGAAATATGCTGTTTGGAGTCTACCAAAACTATTCACAAATTCAGATTAAATTTGCCAAATAGTTTCAACCAAAAAAAATTCTAAAAAGTGGAATTGTTTCTTTGACATATTCCAAAAAACCCAAACATTTGGACTTATCACTTTTAAGCAAGTTTTATTTTGAAAATTATCTAGATTTATTTTTTAAATGTTAATATAAAAGAAAGAAAGAAAGAAAGAAAGAAAGAAAGAAAGAAAGAAAGAAAGAAAGAAAGAAAGAAAGAAAGAAAGAAAGAAAGAAAGAAAGAAAGAAGAATTGGAAATGAAATCAAATGAAAACTAGACAATAACAGACCTGGTTTAAGCGATGTGTATTCTAAGCTTCTTTTATTCAGGCTGAATGGAAGAAGCAAATAAGTTCCTTTTTGAAGTGAGAGAGCTGGACACAGTAGAAGCTACCACCCAAGGCAACCAGCCACATGCTGAAGCCTGAGTGGAGCTGTGGAACCTGAGGGTCTGGTTGCAAAGGCAGGGGCAAACTGTGTCTGAGAGGCAAGAGTCAGATGACAGTGAGAGAAGCCATGGACAGCATGAAGAGAAAGAGACAGAGCTCCTTCCAGCACAGGACTAGCTGGATTTGTAGCCTTAGGAATTTCTGAGCAACAGACCTAAGTGCTGTGGTTTGTCCCTACTGAGTTCAGGAAGCAGGGCTTTGTGTGTGCATTCTTTGTGAACAAACAGGATTGCCCCAAAGAATAGACCTGACTCAAAGCATCCTCCTCTTCTTACAGAAAGAACGTTACTGAAACATTTTGGGCCAATTGGGTCACATTTTCTTTGTTACTGCTCCCCAGGACATTGCCGATACCGAGAAGGTAGCAGCTCATCATCTCCAAAAGCCACCTCTTGCTGTTTAATTTGCCTTGGGGTGAACACTGGTAAATAACGATGTTATTTTTGCTTTTAACTGCCGCAGGGCTGTGCCCGTGAATTGCTAAATGAATGCTGGCACCATCTCCATATGACTCACTGCATTCTGCCGAAGAGAATTAGCTCTGTGATATCAACAGCGCACAAAGCGCCCCTCCCAGAAATGACGACAGATTGGATGTGGTGTTTAAAAGCTACCGTATTACAGACAGAGAGAGAAACATTCAAACAGAGCAGTTCCAATCAGTTGAATGTAAGGGACTTCAGAGGCTCAGCAAAAAAACTTTCCTCTGTCTACTTAAATTGCAAGTGCTCCCATCTGGGTCTGCGCAGTGCCCAACACAATGGGGCCCGGGTCTCAGCTAGGGTCTGTGCAGCGCCTCTCACAACAGGGGCCCTGAACTTTCGGCCAGAGTCTGTCCAGCACCTGGCACAATGCTACCCCCTCCCAAAATGAGTTGGCTTTACTCTTTCATTTCTACTTTGATTAGTAAAACATCTTTTGATAAGGAATCTCCCACTGCCACTTTGAACAGAAACAATTATCCTCATGTGTGGATACTGTAACACTCAGTTTTCCATGAAAAAAAGAGACTTTTTCTCAAAAAAAAGCAAACAACTTCTACAGCCCCACAACCCCACTCTGCCTTCCACCAACCTTAGTTACAACCAGCAGGGGTGACCCCAACACACATCCCAGTCCTCAATTTCCCCCACTCTGTGCCCTGAAGTGTCCAGCCCTCTCCTGGCCAGCCTGGAGAAATCATAAGGTTTGTTTGTTCCTTTAAAGACACAAAAGCACATCACAGCTTATTAACTTAACTGGGGGCAGATACACCCTTCTCCATAGGTGCTGGCTTTTTCATTTCTCTGGCGGTGCTGAACCCTGGCTCTGCCCCAGACCCCACCCCCATCTGATCCTTCCCTCATGGCCCCACCTCTGCCCCGTCTCTTCCCACCCCTCTCCGCCTCTTCCCCTGAGTGCATCCCACCCCTGCTCCTCCAGCTCCCCCCAGCACCTCCTGCATGCCGCCGGCCAGCTGATCCACGGCACATGGGAAGTGCTGGGAGGGAGAGGAGCTGACTGGCGGGGCTGCTGGCGGGTGCAAGGTGCTGTAGGGGTGGCGGATGAGTTGATCGGTGGGGCTGCCAGTGGCTGATCTTCTCCTGACAGGAAGGAAAAGGCCAGGGTAGGGACCGTCGAATTGTGGAAGTCAACGAATGGCTACGCAGGTGGTGTCGGAGAGAAGGTTTTGGATTCTTTGACCATGGGATGGTGTTCCATGAAGGAGGAGTACTGGGCAGAGATGGGCTCCACCTAACGAAGAGAGGGAAGAGCATCTTTGCGAGCAGGCTGGCTAACCTAGTAAGGAGGGCTTTAAACTAGGTTCACCAGGGGAAGGAGACCAAAGCCCTGAGGTAAGTGGGCAAGCAGGATACCGGGAGGAAGCACAGGCAGGAACGTCTGTGAGGGGAGGGCTCCTACCTCATACTGAGAATGAGGGGCGATCAGCAGGTTATCTCAAGTGCCTATATACAAATGCACAAAGCCTTGGAAACAAGCAGGGTGAACTGGAGGTCCTGGTGAAGGCAAGGAATTATGACGTGATTGGAATAACAGAGACTTGGTGGGATAACTCACATGACGGGAGTACTGTCATGGATGGTTATAAATTGTTCAGGAAGGACAGGCAGGGCAGAAAAGGTGGGGGAGTTGCACTGTATGTAAGGGAGCAGTATGACTGCTCAGAGCTCAAGTATGAAACTGCAGAAAACCCTGAGTGTCTCTGGATTAAGTTTAGAAGTGTGAGCAACAAGAGTGATGTCATGGTGGGAGTCTGCTATAGACCACCGGACCAGGGGGATGAGGTGGACGAGGCTTTCTTCCGGCAACTCACAGAAGCTACTAGATCGCACACCCTGGTTCTCATGGGAGACTTTAATCACCCTGATATCTGCTGGGAGAGCAATACAGCGGTGCACAGACAATCCAGGAAGTTTTTGGAAAATGTAGGGGACAATTTCCTGGTGCAAGTGCTGGAGGAGCCAACTAGGGGGAGAGCTTTTCTTGACCTGCTGCTCACAACCCGGGAAGAATTAGTAGGGGAAGCAAAAGTGGATGGGAATCTGGGAGGCAGTGACCATGAGTTGGTCGAGTTCAGGATCCTGACACAGGGAAGAAAGGTAAGCAGCAGAATACGGACCCTGGACTTCAGGAAAGCAGACTTCGACTCCCTCAGGGAACTGATGGGCAGGATCCCCTGGGAGAATAACATGAGGGGGAAAGGAGTCCAGGAGAGCTGGCTGTATTTCAAAGAATCCCTATTGAGGTTACAGGGACAAACCATCCCGATGTGTAGAAAGAATAGTAAATATGGCAGGCGACCAGCTTGGCTTAACAGTGAAATCCTTGCTGATCTTAAACACAAAAAAGAAGCTTACAAGATGTGGAAGATTGGACAAATGACCAGGGAAGAGTATAAAAATGTTGCTCAGGCTTGCAGGAGTGAAATCAGGAGGGCCAAATCGCACCTGGAGCTGCAGCTAGCAAGAGATGTTAAGAGTAACAAGAAGGCTTTCTTCAGGTATGTTGGCAACAAGAAGAAAGTCAAGGAAAGTGTGGGCCCCTTACTGAATGAGGAAGGCAACCTAGTGACAGAGGATGTGGAAAAAGCTAATGTACTCAATGCTTTTTTTGCCTCTGTCCTCATGAACAAGGTCAGCTCCCAGACTGCTGCGCTGGGCAACACAGCATGGAGAGTAGGTGGCCAGCCCTCTGTAGAGAAAGAAGTGGTTAGGGACTTTTAGAAAAGCTGGACATGCACAAGTCCATGGGGCCGGATGCGTTGCATCCGAGAGTGCTAAAGGAGTTGGCGGATGTGATTGCAGAGCCATTGGCCATTATCTTTGAAAACTCGTGGCGATCGGGGGAAGTCCCGGACGACTGGAAAAAGGCTAATGTAGTGCCCATCTTTAAAAAAGGGAAGAAGGAGGATCCTGGGAACTACAGGCCAGTCAGCCTCACCTCAGTCCCTGGAAAAATCATGGAGCAGGTCCTCAAGGAATCAATCCTGAAGCACTTACACGAGAGGAAAGTGATCAGGAACAGTCAGCATGGATTCACCAAGGGAAGGTCATGCCTGACTAATCTAATCGCCTTCTATGATGAGATTACTGGTTCTGTGGATGAAGGGAAAGCAGTGGATGTATTGTTTCTTGACTTTAGCAAAGCTTTTGACACGGTCTCCCACAGTATTCTTGTCAGCAAGTTAAAGAAGTATGGGCTGGATGAATGCACTATAAGGTGGGTAGAAAGTTGGCTGGATTGTCGGGCTCAACGGGTAGTGATCAATGGCTCCATGTCTGGGTGGCAGCCAGTATCAAGTGGAGTGCCCCCAGGGTCGGTCCTGGGGCCGGTTTTGTTCAATATCTTCATAAATGATCTGGAGGATGGTGTGGATTGCACTCTCAGCAAATTTGCGGATGATACTAAACTAGGAGGAGTGGTAGATATGGTGGAGGGTAGGGATAGGATACAGAGGGACCTAGACAAATTGGAGGATTGGGCCAAAAGAAATCTGATGAGGTTCAACAAGGACAAGTGCAGAGTCCTGCACTTAGGACGGAAGAACCCAATGCACCGCTACAGACTAGGGACCGAATGGCTTGGCAGCAGTTCTGCGGAAAAGGACCAAGGGGTTAAAGTGGACGAGAAGCTGGATATGAGTCAGCAGTGTGCCCTTGTTGCCAAGAAGGCCAATGGCATTTTGGGATGTATAAGTAGGGGCATAGCGAGCAGATCGAGGGACGTGATCGTTCCCCTCTATTCGACATTGGTGAGGCCTCATCTGGAGTACTGTGTCCAGTTTTGGGCCCCACACTACAAGAAGGATGTGGAGAAATTGGAAAGAGTCCAGCGGAGGGCAACAAAAATGATTAGGGGACTGGAACACATGGCTTATGAGGAGAGGCTGTGGGAACTGGGATTGTTTAGTCTGCGGAAGAGAAGAATGAGGGGGGATTTGATAGCTGCTTTCAACTACCTGAGAGGTGGTTCCAGAGAGGATGGTTCTAGACTATTCTCAGTGGTAGAAGAGGACAGGACAAGGAGTAATGGTCTCAAGTTGCAGTGGGGGAGGTTTAGGTTGGATATTAGGAAAAACTTTTTCATTAGGAGGGTGGTGAAGCCCTGGAATGCGTTACCTAGGGAGATGGTAGAACCTCCTTCCTTAGAAGTTTTTAAGGTCAGGCTTGACAAAGCCCTGGCTGGGATGATTTAATTGGGGATTGGTCCTGCTTTGAGCAGGGGGTTGGACTAGATGACCTCCTGAGGTCCCTTCCAACCCTGATATTCTATGATTCTACGATTCTATGAAACAACCAACAGGCCAACACCCCCCAGCCAGGGAGGGGGCAGGGAAAGGGGTCCCCCTTTATTTCGTGTTTGTCAGTGTGTTTCTGTTGTCTGGCAGAGGACACTGCTTGAGCCTGCCCCTAGCCAGAGACAACTGATCCATAGCCACCGAGGGGGCGGACAAGCACTGTCCAGAGTGGGGCTGATTTCCTGCAGGGGGAAGCGCTGAGCCTGGCCAGATGGAGGAGGGGCCCTGCTGCAGCGTGTAGTGATGGAGGCCAAAGATGGCTTCTCTCCTGGATTATCTCTCCCACAGCTCAATGAGCTTGTTTCAAGAGGCAGGACGGCCTCAGGCTGTTCTTCCTGCCTGGGGCTTCCTATCCCTCTGTGTGTAAATGGAGAGGCAGGTAAATAGCTTCCCCCTCCCCACCCTGGCTTGGGCAGGAACTGCTCCTTCCTTTGTCTGGCCACATGCTTTCAAACATAATATCAATGAGCATTAAGGTGACCATATTTCCCTGTGCTGAATATGGGACACCTGGTAAAATTTCTTGTATTCAAGTGAATTCAACGGCAATCGAATCAGAACTGGGCAGTACAAACGTTAAAATTAACGTCAAGTTGACTGAGCCTGTAGTGGGGTGGCTGCCCCACGCCTATGCTAGATGCGGCTTCAGCAGGCCAGAGAGGCTGCGCAGGTGGGCGGCCAATCAGAGAAGGCCTGCTAGGGAGCCAATCAGAGGCCGCGTAAGAGGCAGCCAACCAGGGCCAGGCAAGGCCCTATATAAAGGCTGCCCAGGCGTGAGGCAGTCAGTCTCTCTCAGGCCTTTGGAGGGTGAAGGTCTGTCTCCTATGCGAGGGGACTAGCACCAGGGACAGCGCAGTTGAGCTGAAGGGAACTCCAGCCTGGTAATGGCCAGGCTGCACCGTGCAAAGGGGCTGAAGGGGAAGCGGCCCAGGGAGAGAGGTGGACAAGGGGAGAGAAGGAGGGCAGGAAGGCTGCCCCCAAAGGGTCCCTGGCTTGGGACCCAGAGTAGAGGGTGGGCCTGGGTCCCGTCCTTGCATGTACACCCAGCCATTTGATGTGGTGATAGCAGACTGCACCAGACCCCTGACATGAGGGGTTAGACTTTGGGGTGTGGTTGGCGGCTGCGGCTGGGCAAAGTGAAAGAGCGCTGATAACCTCCCCCTGGAAGGGGGTGGGTGAGGACTAAGGGGCACTGCTGAAGGGCAGCGTCTTGAAGAGGATGCCACAAGAAGGGAGCAACATGGGTCCAGGCACCAATGGAGGGCGAGAGATGGACGGGACACCATCAGTGGAGGGGGCTCCACGCTGGACTGAGCTAATGCCCTGACGAGCCAGCAGGAGGCGCTGCGGGGGTGAGTCCCAACCCCGTCACAGAGCCCCTCTTACAAAGAAATACTGTGTCGCTGGATTCTTCTTTATTTACCTTCTGGTCTTTAAGGCTTTAGGGTTCACACAGGGAGGGCTGACACACGCACACTCCCATACACCCCTCTCACAAAGAGGGGTTGACTGACCGACCCTTCCTGTCCAGCGCTCTCCACCCTCCATGCCTGGCTGGGCCCCCGGGATGGACCCGACTCTCCTGGCACCTGCTGCTGCATCTCCAGGAGGCAACGTGTGTGTGTGTGGGGGGCACATAGGTCACATGCCCTGCCCCCAGATTTCTGCCAGGGTTCACACCAGAATGTGGCCAGCAGCAGCCTTTCGGCACTGTGCGGGAAGGAAAGGGCGGGAGCAGCTTCCATCTGCAGGGGAGGATGGTGAGGGTGGGGAAAGGGATGACCTGGCCTGTGTCTTTACAGAGCTCATCTCTTCCGCCCACCCCATCCCCTGTGCCTGGAAGCAGCTTGTCCCTTCCTGCCCACACCATGTAAAAAGGCAACTAACACCGAGAGGCTGCTACCGGCCACTGACATAACCCAGCTGCCTCCAGCTACAGTGCGGGCAGGAAGGGGTTAAGCCCTAAGGGCGCATTGTGCACCAGGGAACCTGACTGCAGGGGATTGCGGGAACCTGGCCAGAGAGGTGGCCCAGCAGGGGAGGGTGCCTAGGGGATGGAGCAGCCCTGGGCTCCCTGGGGGCAGGAACCGGGGGGGTGGGGGTGGGAAGAGAGTGCTAAGCCCCTGCCTGGGGATCCTGCAGGGTCAGGGCGCGAACAGGCTGGAAATCGCGTCGTCTCCCCCCCACCACTCCAGAGCTTAGCTGAGGGGCGGAGAGGCTTCCCCGCATCCGCGCTCCGTGGGCTTTCGCACATGCAGGGCTCGGCTCCTCCTGGCCAGTGCCCCGGGACGGAGGGTCCTGAGCTTTCCCAGGGCGCTGGCCCAGCCAGAGGCAGCGGGGGAAGGAAGGAGCCTGCCGGCCAAGCTGCTGGTGAGCTGAGCGCTCCGAGCAGGGGCTGGTTCTCAGCACAGCGCTGGGAGCAGGGCGCGCCCCGCCGGGGGGTTATGGAGGAGCTGGGGCGGGTGAAGGGGCAAAGCAGGGAGAGGACAGCGAGAGGGGCGATGGGTGGGCAGCAGAGGCGACAAGTCACCGGCCACCGCCTGGCGCCTCCCCACACCCCCCAGCCACCGCAGCTGGCAGCGCCGAGCCAGTGCTGGCCAGAAATGAAACCTGGGCGAGGCCTTGCTGTGCTGATGGATCAGCAGGGGGAGTGACCGGCTCCACATTCTGCAGCTCGGCCCTGCCACCAGCCTGGCACACCCACCTCCATTGTCAGCCACTGCCCCCCCTCACTGCTGGTGGGTGGGCGGCTGGCGAGCAGGGAGCTGGCCAGCAGCAGGACCTGCCGGTACTGATGGGGGAGTCAGAAAATACAGAACAATTTGCCTGTTTTTAAGAAAGTCGGGACACCTGCAGGAGGGCTTAAATACAGGACTGTCCCTTTAAATACCCACAGGAAAAAACCCAGCAGGAACTATCCCTCTACAGCTGATCAATTGGTGAGAGGTCCATCGGACCCAAGAATATCTTTGAGCATGTGAGTATGACTACAGCTATAATTATTGCACAGGTTTGGTAGGATTTCTACCTGCCTGGGTCATAATAACTTCACTTATTGCTTTAATAAAACTTCTTGTACAGATAAGACTTCATACTTGGGATTGCATCTGTGGTTGTTATCCTTGGACGATGTGTGTTCCTAGAGCCTCAGGGGGTCTGGTCACCCTAATGAGTGTCCATAATTCCCCCTGGAGTGTTACTACAGACATTTCACAATGACGTTCATCACCAGCATGGCATTCGCTCTCAGAAAAGACCTCGCTCCATACCTGCTTCTAATGCTGGAATACCGTATGCAATCAGTTGATTCAGTTGTTTTTCCCTGGGGGTTCAGCCCCTCTGTCTTTATAGCCCAGTAAATCTTGGCAATGGATCCTTCTAAAAAGTAAAACCCAGCCCGAGCTTCTCTCTCCTGCTGGATGTAGACACCAGGCTGTCTTCTCCCACACTTGTCAGTGTGAGGTTTTGGCCTCTGCCCCTTTTTAGTTCAATGGGTCTGTGTGCTGCTTAGGAAATGGAGCTAAACACCGTCCTTTCTTTGGGAGAGACCTATTTAACAACTCCCCCGACACACCTGGTTTGAACACATTTTAGTGACCACTCAGGTGTATGTCCATAACTCTTAACAACCCTTGTGTACGTACATCACACAAGAATCTGAACGATCAGAGAGTTATTAGTTTTCAAATCATACCTCACAAGGTGCATTTTTCACAAAGATTGTTACGATAGTGTGTAGGGTGTCTAGTGTCACAGGTGACATGGTCTCTCTGCACCAAGGGTGAGAAAGGGCTGGTGTCGGATGGAGACCCAGTCTAGGATGGGGGTTCACAGGGTCAGCTACAGAAGCACAATGAGGAGAAGGACCTTGGGGATGCTGGCAGAGGGCCCGGCACTGTTTGTCGTGATGGTGGTAGATGGACTGGCACTCTTCAGAGTGAAGTTCACCACCATGAAAGTCAGACCAGGCACGTTCTCCTGGATCCAATCGTCGTGGGCATTCGGGCGGTTGTAGACCCTGGAGTAAACAGCAGCAACGCTGTTCGCTGTTATCTTCAGTAACCAGCTCACAATCCAGCAAGGTACCATGTCCCATCCTCCTCACACACCAGGTGTCCCCCAGAGTCACCCTAGAGACAGGGAAAGAAATGGGGTTTGAGGGGAGGGGACCAGTCTCCATCATCCACAAGAACAGTGTTGGATTCTCCATCTCTTGATGGCTTCACGTCCCTGCTGGCTGCCTTTCTGGGAGATGCTTAACCAGACACAAGTCTCAGGGCTCAGTAAAGGGGTAAGCCGGTGAGATTGTAGACTGGGTTATACAGGAGGTCAGAATGGACGATTTAATGGATGCTGCTGACTTTATACTCTCTGGGCTCAATACTCTTGTCTAAACACTGGGGAATGAACTCAGGGCTCAGCCCTTCCATCTGGACCCCTGTTTGGTGGGACTCCCCAACACACAACACCAAGTCAACAGGGAGAACGTGCTAGGAACTATGGGGTTTGCAATATCAGCCAGGGTCAGTGCCACACCCAGCACAAAGAGGCCCCAATCTCGGCCAGAGAATCTCACCGGGGCCGTCTCTTTATAGACTTCCATGTACCCGGTGCACATCATGTCATCTTTGATGGGGTTGTCACCCACAGGCTTTTGTAATGCTTCCCGGAAGCGATCGTTGCAGATCGTGATGTCTATGGTGAGCACCTCCAGCTCCTTCGGTGTCTCCGCTAGGGAAGAACTCGCTGAAATGAAAGGCCCAAAGGCAGGTGATTCACATGGCATGAGTGGAAGTCACATAAAAATCTGTCACATTAAGGATCTATAAGAAGTTCCCAACTCTGGGGCGTGCTAGTGGGTCTAATGGGTTAGACCAGGTGGGGCTGGAAGTCAGATTTCCTGATTTCTATACCTGGCTCTGGAAGGGGAGTAGGGTCTAGTGTGGGGGGGGGGCAGATTGTCAAAGGGATTCGGGCACCAATAGGTGCAGGAAGATGCCCACTGTGATTTTGAAAAGCCCATAGGCATCTGCAAAAGCTGGCACTTTCAAACCTAAGTCTAACAGAGTCAATGGTTGAATGGAGGAGGGAGAGATGAGGGGCATCCAAATGGAAAAGACATCAGGAAAGTGGTGAAGAGAAGCAAGTAGGTGCTGAAGGAAGGTCTGGCATCACTGATCCCTGAGGTACAGGATCCCGTGGAGGTCGCTTGGCACCTGGAGCCCACGTGCCCCCATATGCATTCACTGTAGTCCACCATCTGGACATAGATACCGGGATGATTGGGCTGGCCATAGCTATCTTCACGACCCCCATCAGGAGCCAAATCCCATTTTAGTCACAGGCCAGTGGCCCCCCCACTGTCACCCTAGACTGACAGAGAAATTGGGATTAGTGAGGGGCTTCCCCCCCCCCATTCCAAGCATCCACAATCCAGCCCCTTGTTGTTTTAGGCACATGGGCCACCCCATGGCCTCACCCACACAGTCTGGTAACATCCGTATGTCATAAATATAAAGGGAAGGGTAAACCCCTTTAAAATCCCTTCTGGCCAGAGGGAAACTCCTCTCACCTGTAAAGGGTTAAGAAGCTAAAGGTAACCTCGCTGGCACCTGACCAAAATGACCAATGAGGAGACAAGATACTTTCAAAAGCTGGGAGGAGGGAGAGAAACAAAGGGTTTGTGTGTCTGTCTGTATTCTGTCTTTGCCAGGGATAGACCAGGAATGGAGTCTTAGAACTTTTAGTAAGTAATCTAGCTAGGTATGTGTTAGATTATGATTTCTTTAAATGGCTGAGAAAAGAATTGTGCTGAATAGAATAACTATTTCTGTCTGTGTATCTTTTTTGTAACTTAAGTTTTTGCCTAGAGGGGTTCTCTATGTTTTGAATCTAATTACCCTGTAAGGTATTTACCATCCTGATTTTACAGGGGGGATTTCTTTATTTCTATTTACTTCTATTTCTATTAAAAGTCTTCTTGTAAGAAAACTGAATGCTTTTTTCATTGTTCTCAGATCCAAGGGTTTGGGTCTGTGGTCACCTATGCAAATTGGTGAGGCTTTTTATCCAACATTTCCCTGGAAAGGGGGGGTGCAAGTGTTGGGAGGATTGTTCATTGTTCTTAAGATCCAAGGGTCTGGGTCTGTAGTCACATAGGCAAATTGGTGAGGCTTTTTACCAAACCTTCTCCAGAAAGTGGGGTGCAAGGTTTTGGGAATTATTTTGGGGGGAAAGACATGTCCAAACAGCTCTTCCCCAGTAACCAGTATTTGTTTGGTGGTGGTAGCGGCCAATCCAAGGACAAAGGGTGGAATATTTTGTACTTTGGGGAAGTTTTGACCTAAGCTGGTAAAGATAAGCTTAGGAGGCTTTTCATGCAGGTCCCACATCTGTACCCTAGAGTTCAGAGTGGGGGAGGAACCTTGACACCGTATTAGAAGTGAATGGAGCATGGTGTGCTTTTCCAAATGCCATTCCCTGGAGGAGGAATTGGTGGCCGTGGTGGGGTCTCTCAGTAAGTTCACAGGTGCCACATGGAAGTGTTCTTCCTCTCTTGTCCTACGCAGAGACCCTGGCTGTGGTGCGCTTGCATGGTTCCCAGAGCAGTGAGGCTGGAAGTGCACACCCTCCATCAAGATGTATGGGGTATTTTCCCATCTCGGAGCGATTGGCTCAGGCTCTCCACAAACTCAGGAGAGTTTCTAGCTCTCTTCTATCCATCTCCCTCTTTTCTATCCATCTGCAAAGGTTCAGCTATTACTTCAAACAAAATAAAATCTGGGGCTCTGCCCTAATCGCAGGACTGCAGAAGCTGAGGATGAGGCACGGCGCTGTGACTCCACATGGCTCTAAAAGCCAGAGCTGCTCCTGCCTGCTGGAAGGGAGCTGGGTCCGGAACTCCACACCTGCAGCAGCTGCTCTATGCTCGGCAGGTGCTAGGATTGCGAAGTGAACCTAGGCATGTTGGCACCATCCCAATCTGACTCAATGCATTCTGCCTGAGAGAAATACCTGTGTAGTATCAACAGGGTACAGAAAGCACCTCCCCGAGCTGGGATAAAACCAAGGAGTCCTCCTAGGCCCCCCACCCCACTTTAACCAGTATCCCCCACTGCCCGCTCAGAGCTGGGGATGGACTGAATGCAGCGTTCAGAAGTTACCATGTTACTGACAAAGCCAAACAGAGCAGTGCCGTTCAGTTGATTGTAAACGACTTCACAGGCTTGGCAGAAAACTTTCCCCTGTGTACTTAGATAGCAAATGCTTGGTCACCTGGCACCATTGGAGCCTTGATCTCAGCTGCGGCCTTTGTATCACATAGCACAGAGGTTCTCAATCTTCATTGAGCCGTAACCCCCTTCTAACAACAAAAATTACTACACGACCCCAGGAGGGGGGATTGAAGCCTGAGCCCACCCGAGCCCAGCCATCCTGGGTGGGGGGGCCAAAGCTGAAGGCCAAGGGCTTCATCCCCAGGCAGGAGCCCTGTAACCTGAAGCTCAGTCTTCAGCCCTGGGCAGTGTGACTTGGGCTTTGGCCCCAGGTCCCATCCAGTCTAACACCAGACCTGGCGACCCCATTAAAAGGAGTTCACAACCCACTTTGGGGTTCCAACTCACAGTTTGAGAACACCTGGCCTAACACAACAGGGAGCCAATGTCATCTGGGGTCTCTGCAGCACCTCTCACACCTGGGGTTCTTATCTCAGCTGGGATCTATGCAGCTCCCAGCATGACAGGGGACCTGATCTCCATCAGGGTCTGTTCAGCTTCTGTCACAATGTTCCCAGCTCCTAATCTCACTTGGTTCTACCCTTTCATTTCTACTTTTATGAGTAAAACATCTATTTATGAGGAATCTCGTACAGCCACTTTGATCAGAAACCATTATCGTCACTGGCTGACAGTGTAACATCCATGAAATTCAGCCTATCACTGCTCTGAAAAGAAAGATTTTGAATTTTTCCGTGAAAGATTTTGAAGTTTTCTCAAAAAATTAAAATAAAATAAAAGCAACATTTTAGGCAGAAAACCATAATCTTCTTGAGGTTGTGGGTTTTTTTTAAAAAAATCAAAATATGCTTCCCGTCCCCTCCCAAAAGAAACCCCAGATATTTCTGTGGGGGGAAAAGAAATCTGTTGAGTCTAACAAACAGTTTTCCCATTAAAAACAAAAAGTCAAAGGTGCTGAGAATAGTGAAGGGGTCTTTTTCCAAAGAAAATTTGGAGTTCTCATTGAATTTAAAAAAAAACACTGAAAATGTGGGACAGAAACTTGATTCTGCCCTCCTCTCTGGGACCCCCCCCCCTCAGGAATTATGCACTTTTCAGGAAAAAATCCTCTCAGCGTTTTAATTCCTCATCAAATCTCAGTATTACCTCAGAATCCCAGTTCCACCTTGAAATCCCAGTTTCCCATCAAAACCTATTTCCTATCAAACTCCTAATTCCGAGAACTTTCCCACCCAGCAGGCACATGCTGTGAGCATCTGGTTGGGTTAAAATTCACATATGGTAAGTGTGACAGGATCCCCGGGGTGCAGCCTGGGACTGTGGGACCCGCTGTGCCCCCTTTGAACTCTCTCCTGCCTGGGCTGTCTCTCACAATGCCTTGTGAGGCCAGCAGCAAACCCCTCCAGGAGCTGTTACTACTCAGTACAACAGCATGTGCAACCCCCACAGTCAGCTGGATTGCATGAATGCTCCCAGAGCCACTCATGAATCACAAAGGGAAAGGCACCAACCAAATCCCCCCAGCTCCCAGCCTTGCACCTCAGGAATATACCATCTTGCAGTGCTGAAGACGAGCAGTGCAAATTTATTAATTGGGTCACCACTTCCTCAATGGAAAGTGGACATACACCAGCCTTTGCAAACCTGAGCAGTTTTGCCACACGCTTCATACAAACTCACTGGTAAAGATAAACAGTTAAACAAATTTATTGACTTCAAAAGATGGATTTTAAGTGATTAAAAGTGACAGGCAAAAAGTCAGAGTTAGTTACCAAAAGAAATAAAATATAAGCACACAGTCTAAATTCTCAACCCTATTAGACTGGGCAACAACTAGACTAAGGAGTTTTTCTCACCCCCACTGGATATTGAAGTCCTTAATAAATAGATTTATCCCTTAAATCTGGGCCAGTCTCCTCTGTTGTAATCTTCAGTTTACTTCTGAGTGAACTTGTTGATTGCAGAGTAGGTGGGTGAAGGAGAAAGGCCAAGCCTGGCCCCCCTGTGTTCAGTTTTATACCCTCAGTCCATGTGCTCAGAAAACAGAAGCCCAGGTGTGTCTGGGGGGCATTATTGAGTCTCCACTAAAGGTTGAGAAAATTCCCATCATGTGGCCTCATGCAGGTGAGTCATTGCATTGTAGCTACCTTGCTGGACAATGGTTGTTGGTGGGTTGTTTGACACCCCACCCAGGTGTTGGTTACTTTCCTTTCTGTTGCCTCTGGGGAGCTAATATCTGGCTAATTCCCCAATTTGCAGCTTCTCATTCCCCCTCACAAGCTCTCAGCCATACCATTTGTGCTGACCCTATCTCTGGAGAGGGGGAGCAAACTCCAGGGGCAATAGCCATTTGCTTGAGAGAGGCCCACCTGGCTCTGGACTCATTCCACAAACCAGGGCACTGTTTTGGGGTGCCCATGCCTGTGGTCTGCTCCAGGAAAGCCTTCTTATGTTTCTGTCCTCCAGGTGTAAGTGCTGACTGGGCAGGGACCCATGTGCCAATCCCTCCTGAGCGGCAGCCCCCTTGCATTTCACTGTATTTCTCCCACCAAGCTTGACTAAGGCCTTGTCTACACTACCCAGTTTTGTGGGCAAAAGTTATGCCGACGTTCAAAAAGTGCTATAATTACATTGCTTGTGCATGTTCACACTACTCTCCTTTTGTCAACAGATTGCATCCATACTTGGTGCTCGAGCATCGACAGTGACAGCACCTTCTGCTGCTAGGAGTTGTGGGAAGGTGGAGTGGACCACAGTGCATCATGGGTGCTGGTTCAACGTCCCATTAAGCAGTTCTTTCAGTCCCAGAATTCCAAGGGCTTCCGACTGTGTTTCGCGGCATTTTTCAACAGCCCCTGTGTATTCTGTGCCTGCCATCTCTGTCTGAAAGGATGGATCCTGTATTGCTCTCTACTGTTGTGGTCACTGTTAAGAACACATCACGGATGGTTATCGCAGAATATCATGAGCTCTTAACCTGAATAGGAATCAGAGTTGCTTGACTTGCTGTGTGCCGTGGACAGAAGCAACACCAGATTACTTTTGGCATTCATGAGCAGCTGCGCAAGGTGGACCTTCGGCTTCTGAGCTCAGTGTTGGGATCGTATTGTCATGCAGGTCTGGGATGATGAGCAGTGGCTGCCGAACTTTTGGATGCAGTAAGCCACCTTCCTGAAACTGTATGCAGAGCTCACGCCAGCCCTGCGGTGCAAGGACACCAAAGTGAGAGCTGCCCTCTCGGTGGAGAAGCATGTGGCAATCGCTGTGTGGAAACTGGTGACTCCAGCCTGCTATTGGAAGGTTGCAAATCAGTTTGGAGTCAGGAATTTAACCTTTGGGGCTGCATTAATGCAAGCTTGCAGGACCATTAATTGCATCTTGCTACGAAGGACCATGACTCTTAGCAATGTGCGTGAAACAGTGGATGGCTTTGCGGCAATGAGATTCCCTAACTGCGGAGGGGTGATAGATGGCACGCATATTCCAATTTAGGCCCTGAACCATCTCGTGACAGGGTTTTTCCATGGTATTGCAGGTGCTTGTGGATCACCGTGGGTGTTTCACAGACATCGACATGGGGTGGTCGGGTAAGGTGCATGATGCACACATCTTCAGGAGCACTGGCCTGTACAGAAAGCTCCAAGCAAGAACTTTCTTTCCCATCCAGAGGATTGCAGTGGGGGATGTTGAAATGCCCATAGTGGTCCTGGGAGACCCAGCCTACCCTTACTCCCAGGGCTCATGAAGTCTTACACAGAAAACCTAGACAGCAGCAAGGAGAGCTTCAATAATAGGTAGAGCAGGTGTGGAATGACTGTGGGATGTGCTTTTGGCAGATTAAAAGTGCACTGGTGCTGCCTTTGTTGCCGGTTACACCTAAATGAGGAAAACATTCCCATGGTCATAGCAGCCTGCTGCATGCTCCATAATATTTGTGAAGCTAAGGGTGAAAAGTTTCTCCCAGGGTGGAGTGTGCAGGCGGATTGCCTGGCTACTGAATTTGAGCAGCCAGATATCAGGCCTATTAGAGGGGCACAATGGGGGGCTATTTGAATCAGAGAGGCTTAGAGGCCCCATTTTGACAATGAGCACCAGTAATGTTTCTTTCTACACTGCACTCTGCCATACTTTGTTTACTTGCACCTTGCATGAGAATTGTGATGATTCCTGACCCTGATTTGTAGTCAGCAAATGATCAAACTGACAATATACATTACTACCAGCAGTAACCACCATGTGTGTAGGAGACAAATAAAGATGGTTTATTTTTCAGAGAGTTTGTTTTTATTAAATACCAATTAACAACACACACAAAAGGCTTGATGGGAAGGGACATAACAGTGCAGGGCAGAGTAGGCTCTCATAACTGTGTGTAAGTCCAGCTATCATTTTGGAAGCTGTTCAAAAGGGTGGAGTGAACAGAGTACTGAGATGTTCTGGGAAGCTGCAAGGAATGTGTGGGAGGAGTTTGGGGAGGGCATGGAAAGCAGTTCTGTATCAACTGCAGGAGGAAGGTGGGCGTGAGCATGCATGTGTTCTGCCTGAAGCGTGATTAGGGACTTCAACATCTCTGTTTGCTCCTCCATCACTTTTATCACCTGCTTCTGGCCCTTTACAATGCACTCCTCACTCTCCTTTCTATCCTGCCTTTCTATCTTAATTTTTTCCTTCAGGGTCTCTCTCCACTCCCTGTGTTCCCTTTTCTCAGCCTCTGAGGACTGGGGCACCTCTCAGAACATGTCTTCCCTGCTTCGCCTTGGTCACTTCTTTATCTGGTGGAGACATGCCACTAGTGTGCAGGGGGTTACCCTGAAGGCCACGCCTGCAGAAGCACAAGAAACAATACACAGACGCTTAATTGTTAGTTCACGCAGAGCATTGAATGATAATAGTAAAATACACCTCTTGTAACATACCAGTCACTTTCTCACTGTCCCTTGGCAAGTGCACATTTCAGTAAACACCCTAAACATGGTGAACTTGGCCCGGGGAAGTTGGGCATTCAAGTGGGGGCAAAGGCATTAGGTGTCTTTTTTAAGAGGATCACTGCGGTCGACTAGAGACAATATTGTAAATTCGGCCCCCGTTTTCCACAGGCGAGGATCATTGTAGCTGATATCTCACTCCTGTGGGTAAGCAAGGGAGCATCTTCTACATGCATGTGGCTTCAGACCGGATCCCTATGCTGCTCTCCTGTGTACCACTTTGGTCCCTGCACAAGTGATTGCCAACTGGCGTGGGAAAGTTTTCTACAATGGGGGAAGGAATAAAGCAGCTCTGCGAAGGAGCCTTAGGCAGAGGATTGGCGAGTACTTCCAAGAAAGTTTCTTAGAGAGCTCTCTGGAGGATTCCCGTGAAATCTCAGTGTGCATCAACACACCGTTCCGCCACACTGCTTAGATGCCCAAGGGAATGTGGAGCACACTCAAACACAGCTACTCTTGCACATTTCTATCCCTTCACCCTTTCCTACAATATGCAGAGCAAAGAACAGTTCTACCTCACCTATAACTGAGCAGCATCAACTTAAAAAGATCACTTACCAGAGCTCTCCTCTTCTGCATCATGCGCACCAGAGTCGGACTGCTAGGACTGGCTAGACCACTCCAGAGTGGAAAGTAGCTCCTGCCTCACTCCACCACCAGAGCACCCTGCTGTGTGCTCCACATTGTCCTCCAACTCAACCTCTTTGGCCATGACTTCATCCTCTGTCCATTGTCTGCTGCCTCCCGCTGCTCCGAAGTATCCACAGGGCTCTGGGTAGTGGAGGTGAGGTCACTGCCAAGGATCATATCCAGCTCCTTATAGAAGCAGCCGGTCTTCAGCACAGGAGCAGAGTGACGGTTTGGTTCCCTTACCTCCTGGTACACCTGCCTCAACTCCTTTATCTTTACTCTGCATCATGTCCCATTCATAGACCATCTACAGCAAGCCACAAGAAATCTTCCCATAGGTATCACAGTGCCTATGGCAGGAACAGAGCTGGCACTGCACAGCCTCCTCTCCCCATATACTCAGCAGATCCAACAACTCCACTGAGCTCCTACTTGGAGAGAGTTTGCTGGGTGGAGTTGCCATGATCAGCTGGGAACATATGATGTGAGCTGTCCACACCAAGCAAACAGGAAGTGGAATTTCAAAAATTTCTGGGCCTTTAAAGAGGGTGGGGTGTGTATACCTGTGTGCAGGACAGTGGAATTTGACTGCTTACTAGAGTGGTCAGGATGGGCATTGTGGGACACCTCCTGGAGGCCATTTGCTGTGACAAAAACAAGCCCATGGTCTACACTGACACTTTGTCGATATAACTGTGATACGAAAAGCTCTATGCCTCTCATTGAGGTGACTTTATTTTGTTGGCAAAGCAGGAGAGTTTTTCCAGCAGGAGGAGCATTGCAATGTGTACATCTCCACTGCCTTGTGCTGACAAAGCTGTGTAGTGTAGCCAAGGCTTAAGTATCCAATGCCTTCTCTCCAGTGGATACAGCCAGGGAACACCAACAGTTACTAGCAACCAAATCAGAGGGCACTTATTTAAGGACAAAACCAGGACATAGAAAATGTATCAAACAAAACAAGGGGTCACAACACAGAGAGCGTTTACCAGCCCTGCTACCCTCCTTTTCCAGCCCTTCCATGTCTACACTGCACACGTAATCCGCATCTGTGGGACCCGGGCTTGTCACCTCTGTGTTTCCAAGCCAGGGTTTGAGCATTCAGACTGTATTGCAAACCTGGGTTTGCAGTTACTGGATCCAGTCTCCCAGCTGTGCTAACACTTCTGTCTAATGCTCCACAGCCCATGTGGCTCCGTGTTGTGGCTTGAGCTGTGACCACATGTCAAAATGAAAGAAGTCAGACTCTGACTTACCCCCAGGAGGGTCCTAGGATCTGGTTCTTGCATGCTTGCTGACGTGAGTCAGATTGATTTGTGTGCATAAGGAAATGGGGCTTGGACTGAAACCTGAGCCAGAACCTGGGCTTAGCATGCAGTGTAGACATACCCAGAGGCTGAGGATCTAGATAACCAGAGCTGGGATTTTGGCATGAATCACCCTGAAGCACTTCCAGATGCCATCCCAGGGGGAGCCAGGACCACCCACATGTATGAAACTTGCACTAAGGCAGTGGGCTCTGACTATTCTATGGGCTCATATTGTCTGGTCCATCTCAGTATTAGGGTCTTTGGATTTTTCATGAAGGCTCCGACGGCCAGAGAAACCTTTCTGAAGTTGATGCAAGAGTCCCTCAAGATGCCGCAATGTCGGTCGCAGAAGGTTAGTAGGGATTTTAGCTCAGATTGGCACCCGTCCCAAGACCTACTGGAAATTGCAGCCCAGAAGCATAGGCGGCTTTTAGTACCATGCTAACTGGGGTGACATGGCCTGTGTGCATGAAGGGTGAGGAAGGGTTGGTGTGGGATGGAAACCCAGTCTAGGAGGGAACCAGATGGTTCGGGGGTGCAAATCCAGACCACTGAGGGTTGTGTCACTGCCTGATCTGTAAACAGGTGCTTCAAAATGCTTTGCTGTTGTAGGTCCCACTGTGGGCTGCTCACGGCCAGCCTACCAGCATGCATCCTGGACAGCCTGGGGTCAGCAGCTCTGAACCTAGTAGCCTACGTAGTAGACCCTAGTCTACAGCCACACAGCCCCCCTCTGCCTTACACCAGCCTTGGTTACGACCAGCAAAGGTGACCCCCAACACATGCCCACTCCTGAATTTCCCCCAGAGTGTGTGCCCTGAAGTGTCCAGCTCTTTGTTTGTTCCTTTAAAGACACAAAAGCACATCACAGCTTATTAACTTAACTGGGGGCAGAAAAAACAAGGAGAGGTGTGAGGGTCAAAGGGCCAAAAGTAGGAACCGAAAGGGGACACCAAGCAAAGAATCCCAGACAGCGCCCACTGCTCCTCAAAGGGAGCCAGCAAATGTGGCCCAGAGGAACTCTTCCCGGATACATGAACGGAGAGAGGAACAGAAATAGGTCCCTGTCATAAATATAAAGGGAAGGGTAAACACCTTTAAAATCCCTCCTGGCCAGAGGAAAAACCTTTTCACCTGTAAAGGGTTAAGAAGCTAGGATAACCTTGCTGGCACCTGACCACAATGACCAATGAGGAGACAAGATACTTTCAAAGCTGGAGGGGGGGAGAAACAAAGGCTCTCTCTGTCTGTGTGATGCTTTTGCCAGGGACAGAACAGGAACGGAGTCTGAGAACTTAGTAAGTAATCTAGCTAGAGACGCGTTAGATTCTGATTCCTTTAAATGGCTGAGAAAATAAGCGGTGCTGAATGGAATGTAGATTCCTGTCTGTGTCTTTTTGTAAGTTAAGGTTTTGCCTAGAGGGACTCTCTATGTTTTGAATCTGATTACCCTGTAAGGTATTTACCGTCCTGATTTTACAGAGGTGATTCTTCTATTTTTTCTTCTATTAAAATTCTTCTTTTAAGAACCTGATTGCTTTTTCATTGCTCTTACGATCCAAGGGTTTGGGTCTGTTTTCACCTATGCAAATTGGTGAGGATTTTTATCAAGCCTTCCCCAGAAAAGGGGGTGTAGGGTTTGGGGAGGATTTGGGGGGGAAAGATGTTTCTAAGCAGGCTCTTTCCCGGTTATATATCTGTTAGACGCTTGGTGGTGGCAGCAATAAAGTCCGAGGGGAAAAGGAAAATAGTTTGTACCTTGGGGAAGTTTTAACCTAAGCTGGTAAAAATAATCTTAGGAGGTTTTCATGCAGGTCCCCACATCTGTACCCTAGAGTTCAGAGTGGGGAAGGAACCCTGACAGTCCCACAGTCACAGAGCACCCCCTCGGGCAACATCCTCTCCCTGTTGCTATAGATGGCCATTTTGGCCATCGCTGGGAGGAGATTGACAAGGAGGTCTTGTGACTTCATGGGGCCATGGATGTGGTGTGCATAAAGGAGAAGGTGGGAGGAGAAGTGCAGCCAGAACCACAAAAGTAGGCCCAGGAGAAGCCAGAAAAGGAGCTACAACCTGGTGCACTGAAAGTAGGCGTGTGTCAGGCTCTCCCTCATGCTGGAAAAGGAACAGGCATCAGGGACAGAGGTGAACTGTGCCAGGCACATGCCCGAGTGAGAGGTAGCTCCAGCTGGTCTTGGTCACCCACGTTCGCGGTCAGGAGTCTGTCCCAGAATTCTCTGCAAGCATAGGCGTTGGTTGGATCCAGGAAGGAAAGGCTGATGTAGAAGGCCCTGGCCCTTTCCTGCATCTCCTCTGGATCCATCAGGGGGTGCCATCCTCTGCCGAAAGGAAGGTGACGTGCTTCTTGACCCCCCTCTTTTTTTCCAGGGCATAGAATAATTGGGAGCTGCGATCCATCTCCTGAAGGACACAGTTGCAGGATCGAATGAATGCACCCATAGCCCAGTGGTCCTCAAGTGTCTGGAGATCTTCCCGCTACTCACAGCATTCTCTGCAGAGGGTTGGATCCCTGGGGCTGGCAGCCAGGTATCTCTCCAGCTCCAAGACCTAGCAAGAGAGTGGTCCTATTGGGTTCTGGAGAGGTGGACAGCTAAAGAACCCTCCCCCAGCCTATGGGGAGGATCCACTGAGCCTGGGACTCAAATAATTATTGGGGACAACAGTAAAAAAAACAAGGACAGGTGTGAAGGTCAAAGAGTCAAAAGTAGGGAACTGGAAGTGGACACTGAGCAGAGAACCCCAGACAGCGCTCACTGCTCCTCGATGGTGTCAAGGGAGCCAGAGGAACTCCGCCCAGGTGTGTGACCGGAGGGAGGAACAGAAATAGGCCCCACAGTCGCAAAGAACCTCCTCAGCCAACATCCTCTGCCTAGTGTTGTAGATGGCCACTTTGGCCATCTCTAGGAGAAGATTGATGAGGAGGTCCCATGACTTTGTGGGGCCAAGGATAGCGTGTGAGTATATGAGAAGGTGCAGGGAGAAGTGGAGCAAAAATGCAACAGCAGGTCTAGGAGGAGCCAGAAAAGGCTAGTGCACTCAATGTAGGCATGCGCCAGGGGCTCCCTCACACCGCAAAAGGGACAAGCATCGGGGACAGGGGTGAACCGCGACAGGTACACATCCATACTCCTGGCTCCATGAAGGGGCCATCAACCAATATGCCTGGTGGACTGTGGGACCAAGACTGGGCCCACCAGGATTCCTCACCCTCAATAAGTGGCAATAGGTCCCACCACTTAGTATCAGGGTGGGACACGAGGGTGAGGAAATGGAGAGTATGGAGCATGAGCGTGTACGGATGTGCCCTTGGTGTGGTTCGAAAGTAAACTGGCTGCAGGTCACGCAGGCAGCTCAAGGTGTCTGGGTGGGACAGCTGGGGAAGGGAGGTTCATGGGGAAAGGGCCCTATGAAGAGATCCAGAGGGCCTGGGTGTGGGCTGGGCAGGGAGCACCCTTCTGCAGGACCTGCTTGAGGTAAACCTGAGCAGTGGGCAGTAAGGCTGCCCTCACGTCCTGAAATACGTGCCGGGGAGTATGAAGGGCGGAGAGCCCCATGCATTGAGCAAGCATCAGGGGATGCACCTAGGCTCCCAGTTCAAAGTCCAGGAGGTCTCCGATTCTGGTGACTCCTGCAAGGACCAAGCTCTGGTGCACCGAGGGGGACTCCGCCACCTGCACACCGAGTTGGGGGTTGCGTAGCAGGGGCTCCATGAGGAGATCTGCCCTCTCCATGGCTGCCACAACTCCGGGTCAAGGAGCACCAACCCCGTCAACCTCCAATGGAAGAAACAGAGGAAGGGCTTGATTGCCAGAGGGTACTGCTGGCCTGACAGTTGACAGCCCTCCTGTACCCCTTGGCTGAAGCTGACCAGCTTGGTCAGGGTCCAGTTGAGCCTGACTAAACACTCCGCACAGGTGTACAGCACCTGGCAAAAACCCATGAACTGGGACCTGAAGCCAAACACCTGCAGCGTGCCCAGGAGATACCTGTGGTCCATCCTGTTGAATGCCTTCTCCTGGTCCAGGGACAGGAGGGCAAACGACAGACCATCCCTACACCCAAGCTCCAAAAGGACCTGGACCAAATACAGATTATTAAAGATGGAATAGCCCAGGATGGTGTATGTCAGATCTGGATGGACCACGTCTGCCTGCACAGACCCCAGGCACAGTGAGATGGCCTTTGCCGTGACTTTGTAATCTGTGCTGACGAGCGAGAGGGGATGCCATTTCCGAAGGTCGCGGCAGTCTCCCTTCTTGGGAAGCAAAGCGAGTACGGCTCGCCGACATGACAGAGGGAGGACCCCGCTCCCCAAGAACTCATCCCAGCAGGAGGGTGGTGGATGGTAGGTATGTTAGCCCTAGAATGATAAAGGCCCTTTTCCCTCTAAACTGAGAAGGAATTACCTCAGCTCAGCTAGGGACACCAGTGACGACTGGGGGATCGGCTGCTCCAGGGTGAGAGGCTGCTCTCCTCCCAGCAGGGGAAAGAAGCAAACTGAATGCCTGTCTAGGGGAAGGGCTGGCACCCCAGGGTCAACAACAGGACAACACCCCCCAGCCAGGGGGCAGGGAAAGGGGTCCCCCTTTATTTTGTGTTAGTGAATTTGTTTCTGTTGTCTGGTGAAGGAGCAGTGCTTGAGCCTGCCCCATGCCTAGCCGGAGATGATTGATCAATAGTAACCAAGGGGGCAGACAAACACTGGACAGAGTGGGGTTGATTTAATGCAGGGGGAAGTGCTCAGCCTGTCCAGCTGGAGGAGGGGCCCTGCCACAGTGTGTAGTGATGGAGGCCAAAGACGGCTTCTCTCCTGGCTTATCTCTCCCAAAGTTCAACAAGTTTGTTTGAAGATGCAGGATGGCCTCAGACTGTTCTTCCTTCCTGGGGCTTCCCGTGCCCTTGTGTGTAAATGGGGCTTCCATTGTTTTCATCCCACCAGGCTTAATCTACCTAAGAGACAGGTAAATAGCTCCCCCTCCTCTGGGCAGGAACGGCTCATCCCTTTGTCTGGCCACACACTTTCAAACTTAGTATCAATGTGTTTCCATAATTCCCCCTACTGTGTTACTACAGACATTTCACAATGACATTCATCACCAGCATGGCATTAGCGCTCAGAAAAGACCTCACTCCATATATGCTTCTAATGCAGGAATATCGTATGCAATCAGTTTACTCAGTTGCTTATCTGAGCCCTCCTGTTTTTATAGCCCAGTAAATCTTTGCAAATGATTCTTTGGAAAAGTAAAACCCAGACCGAGCTTCTAGCCACCAGGCTGTCTTCTTCCACACTTATTAGTGTGAGGTTTGCCTCCACCCCTTGTTAATTTACTGGGTCTGCATGCTGCTTGTATGGAAATGGAGATAAACACACGGTCCTTTCCTTGGGATAGACCTATTTAACAACGCCCCTGATACATCTGGTTTGAGCACATTTTAGTGATCACTCCAGTGTATGTCCATAACCCTTAATATCACTTGTGTACATACATGACACAAGGATACGAATGATCAGAGAGTTTTTACTTTTCAAATGATACCTCACAAGGAGTATTTTGCACAAAGATTGTTACAATAGTGTGTAGGATGTGATCACCGGGGTCTAGTGTCCCAGGTGACATGGTCTATCTGCACCAAGGATGAGGAAGGGCTGGTGTGGGATGGGGACCCAAATAAGGAAGGGGGTCACAGGGTCAGCCGCAGAAACACAGTGAGGAGAAGGACCCTGAGGATGGTGGCAGAGGGACCAGTGCCATTTGGAGTGAGACTGCTCAGAGCAAAGTTCGGCTCCGCGAAAGTCACACCAGGCACGTTTGCCTTGATCCAATCGTTGTAGGCATTCAGGCGGATGTAGACTCCAGGGTAACCGGGGGCAATACTGGTTAACCCATTAACTGTCCTCGTCAGGAACCAGCTCACAGTCCCAGCAAGGTACCATGTCCCATCCTCTTCACACATCAGGGGTCCCCCACCATCACCCTAGAGAGAGGGAAAGAAATGGGGTTTGAATGGAGGGGACCAGTCTCCATCATCCACAAGGGCCATGGTAGAGTCTCCATCTCTCGATTGCTTCACATCCCCGCTGGCTGCCTTTCTGGGAGATGCTTTACCAGACACAAGTCTTTGGGCTCAGTGAAGGGATATCTGGCTGCAGGTGTGCTCTGGTTGTACAGTAGGCCCGACTGGATGGGCTGATGGACCCTGATGACTTTATACTCTATGGTCACAACCTCAAGCCAAGAGGTGTGTCTTGTCTAAACCCTGGGGAGTGAAGTCAGGGCTCAGCCCCTCCATCCAGGCCCACTGTTTGGTGGGTCCCCCCAACACACAACACTGAACAAACATGGACAATGGGTCAGGAACAATAGGGTCGCCCCTTGGGGGGCGTCTGTCCAGCACCCAGTAGAAAAGGAACCCTGATCTTTTTTGGGGTCTGTGTATTGCCGAGCACAAAAGGCGTCTCCCAATCTCAGTCAGAGTCTAGAGAATCTCACCCAGGCAGTCCCTTTATAGCCTTTCTTCGGCCCGGCACACATCATGTCATCTTTGATGGGGTTGTCACCCACAGGCTTTCCTAATGCTTCCCGGAAATGATCGTTGCAGATCGTGGAGTTTACTGTGAGCACCTCCAGCTCCTGCAGCGTCTCCGCTAGGGAGGAATTGTCTGCAATGAAAGGCGCGAGGGCAGGGTGGCATGAGTGGAAGTCACATAAAAAGCTGTCACATTAAGGGTCTGTAAGAAATTCCCAGATCTGAGAGAGGAGTGGGGTTGGGAGGGGCTGGGATCCAGGTTTCCTGGGTTCTATCCCTGGCCTGGGAGTTGAGTGGGATCTAGTGGGTTGGAGGGAGCGGGGGGCAGTTGGCCAGTTTAACACCAGCTAAAGGCAGCAACCCAGATTTGAAAAGTATTTTAAGGGTTGCTTTGCTCAGCTTTGCAGCCCTGAACTGATTTAGGATCTTAAGTCTTATTATAGACACTTGGGGCCAGATTGTCAAAGGGAATTGGGCACCTATGGACACAGGAAGGCACCCAGTGGGATTCTGAAAAACTCCAAGGCAACTACAAAAGCTGGCACTTTGCAACCAAAGTCTAATGGAGAGTCAAAGGGAATTAGGTGCCTTACCTGCACGAATACCCTGTTAGGAGCCTGTCTGCGCCTTTAAGTGCCTAAATCCCTTTGAAACCATGGCTTGTAGATGCATTTGAAAATTCTTCCCTTTGTTTACACATCAATTTGCCCTGATTTGGTTCAATGGGTTTAAATCTCTGAGCAGATGCTGCTCAGTTCCAGGCCAGTGCTACAACTAGGTTTGCAATTTGACACTGCTTGATGCCAGCTGCTTGGCTCACCCTGACACTGCTTCCTGTTGGTCTTGAGCCTGCATCAGTAAATATACAGGTGCAAACTACACCAAGAGGAGTGGTTTGAAACCCATATTAGGGCGCACGCACACACCTCAAATATGGACATCCATTCATTGTGCCAGGAATTAAATCCCCCATAACCTAAATAAAAATAGTATCCATCAAATTATAATTATTGTTAAGAAATTTTTGATCATCAATTTAAATGTTCACGGTTGTGCAAAATTATGGGGTAAAACTTTTTTCATTTTTATTGATTTAAACTTTCACAGTTGTGGAAGATTATGGGAGGGGGTCAGGCAATAATTATATAATGACAGTAGTGGTTGAGATTCAAAGAATTAAAGCTTTATAACCTTAAAACACACAAATTGTCAATATGCCATGTCAAAAAAATACAAAGTAAATGTCCTTAAATCAAAATCTAATAAGTTCTCAAACCTCATTATTCTTTGCCTATCTTTAAATGTAGATTATTACCGATAGAAATTATTTTGGTAGTTTGGGTATGTACTGTGAAATCAACATTGACTGAAAAAAACCCCAAATCATTCCAGACCTGTGTATGATGATGCCTGTATAACTGTGCAGCTCTATAACTATATAACTGTGTCACAGTACAACTGTGGCTGTTTAACCATAAGAGCGGCCATACCGGGTCAGACCCATGGTCCATCTAGCCCAGTATCCTGTCTTCCAAGACAGTCCAGTTGCATTCGGAGGGAATGAAGAGAACAGGGCAAATTATCGAGTGATCCATCCCTTTCATCCAGTCCCAGCTTCTGGGGTTGAGTTCCAACAGCTGAATTGTGCATTGTGTGAAGAAGTATTTCCTGTTTGTTTTTAACTTGCTGCCTATTAACTTCTTTGGGTGATCCTTGGTTCTTGTGTTATGTGAAGGGGTAAATAGCACTTCCCCATACACTCTCTCCATACCATTCATGATTTTATAGACCTTGTGATGGGGTGTGCACCGCACACTTTCCCGGCAAGAGCTGGGGTGGCCAGATGGGCCCAAGATACTAACTAGGCTGCGAGCTAGGGAGTTAAATGATGAGGAACAGGCTCATCTGGACAGGAACAGGCAGGATCTGTCAAAAGCCAGGTAGCTGGCAAGAGGTGGGAGCAGCTGCTGGGAAGGGCAGTCACTCCCTGGAAAGAGGAAGGAGTGTTTGTGGCTTGAGGAAGGCAGGCTGCATAGACTCCCTGAGAGGAGGGAGTGGAGAAACTGGTGAACCCAGAGAAGTGGGGAGCCAGCTAGGTAGGAAAAAGCCCAGGGAAGCAATAACAAGGTCTAAGGCAATACATGCCTAGGCTGCATGTTATAGGGTCTCTGGGATCGAACCCCGTGTAGAGAGTGGGCCTGGGTTCCCCTACCAGCCACTGGGCCGTGGCTCAGGGCACTGGAGACACCAGCCAGACAGGCAGTCTGGAAATACTGTTTTCCCAGAAGAGGAGGGACTTAGTGACCATGGACTGGAAGTGGGAGCACCGAGAGCTGCCACATACAGAGAGAAGATGGGTGGAGAGATGCAGAGGAGGCTGCAGCTGAAAGACTGAGCTAATCCCCAGAGCAACCAGCAAGAGGCATCACAAGCAGAGGAAACCCCAACACAAGTGGTGGAGAATGCGGGCACTCGGTCTCCCCTGAGGTAAGGGGACAATTCAGAGGACTGAACATCAGGTGCAGGGCTGTAAGAGTTGGCAGGCCCTGATGCAAAGGGACCAAGAGACACTGTATAGCACGGTCACCTCAATGCAATTGGAGAGTGTGGGCCACTGAGGTGAGGGGATAAGAGAAAAAGATAATGGAGCCACCTTGGACAGAGGCCTTCTTTGCAGAGGGCAGCAATACCCTCCCAGACTGGGCCCCGACCTGCCAAACCCAATGAAGGGGATAGACAAACAGCAAGGGCAGATCCAGGCCCTATTGAAGCAGGTTCTTGTGAACAACAAACACTGAGGGAGGCAAACTTGTGCCTGGAGAAATACTTGCTGAATATTTTGGAGTGGTAGCATTACTTATTTAAATGTCAAAGAGAGAAGATAGGGGGAAGGCCGGAGGGACTGGGACCAAGAGGGGGAGGTCCAAGGCCAGGAGGTCAGAGGCCCAGCCAAAATTCTGTTATGCCTGTGGGTCAGAGGGGACACCTGAAAAGGGAGTGCCCCTATTTATGTTGTGAAAAAGAAGTTCCCCAGGCAGTGGGAGTTGTAAGGGGACCCAAAAGAGTCCCACCAGCTAAGAGGGTAGGTAGAGGAGGGTGCTGTTTTCCATGTGGGGAGGTGGAACACATAAAAAAGAACTGCCCCTATAATTAAAAACAAAAAACAAAAAGGAGTGGCTCAGAAAAGGGTAAGGATCCCAGGACGAGGGAACATGAAGCCCATAACAGTAATACTGTACTGAGAATGTGGGGGGATGGAGGGGGCAGAAAAGGTATTCCATCCAGGCTCTTGTCTGGGGGTAATAAGGAAAAGGAAGATGATGGTTGGAACAGAAAGGGACCAGATCAAAAAGGGAATGACCACAGAAATAAAACATGACCCAAACCCTGAAGGAAAAAGGATGGCTGGAGTCTGAGGAGCAGGTGAGGGAGCTGCTGGAGAAACTGGCAGTGGCCGAACAGGCCCTGCAAGGTGCAGAAGGGAACTTACAATAAGTAATAAGTCACCAGGACCAGATGGTCACCCAAAAGTTCTGAAGGAATGCAAATGTGAAATTGCAGAACTACTAACTGTAGTCTGTAACCTATCATTTAAATCAGCTTCTGTACCAAATGACAGGAGGATAGCTACTGTGACAACAATTTTTTCAAAAGACTCCAGAGGCGATCCTGACAATTACAGGCCTGTAAGCCTAACTTCAGTACCAGGAAAATTGGTTGAAATGACAGTAAAGAACAAAATTGTCAGACGGATAGATAATCACAATTTGTTGGGGAAGAGTCAACATGGCTTTTGAAAAGGGAAATCACACCTCACCAATCTACTAGAATTCTTCAAGGGGGTCAACAAGCATGTAGACAAGGGTGATCCAGTGGATATAGCGTACTTAGATTTTCAGAAAGCCTTTGACAAGGTCCCTCACCAAAAGCTCTTAAGAAAAGTAAGCTGTGATGGGATAAGAGGGGGAAACAAAGGGTAGGAATAAACGGTCAGTTTTCAGAATGGGGAGAGGTAAATAGTGGTGTCCCCCAGGGGTCTGTACTGGGACCAGTCCTATTGAACATATTCATAAATGCCCTGGAAAAGGGGGTAAACGGTGAGGTGGCAAAATTTGCAGGTGATACAAAACTACTCAAGACAGTTAAGTCCAAAGCAGACTGCAAAGAGTTACAAAGTGATCTCACAGACCAAGGTGACTGGGCAACAAAATGGCAGATGAAGTTTAATGTTGACAAATGCAAAGTAATGCACATTGGAAAACATAGTCTCAACTATACATATAAAATGATGGGGTCCAAATGGGCTGTTACCACTCAAGAAAGAGATCTTGGAATAATTGTGGATAGTTCTCTGAAAACTGTGTGCAGCAGGAGTCAAAAAGACTAACAGGATGTTGGTCATCATTAAGAAAGGGATAGATAATCAGACAGAAAATATCATCTTGCCGCTATATAAATCCATGGTACGCCCACATCTTGAATACTGCGTGCAAATGTGGTCACCCATCTCCATAAAGATATATTGGCCTTGGAAAAGTTTCAGAAAAGCGCAACAAAAATGATTAGGGGTATGGAACAGCTTCCATATGAGGAGAGATGAATAAGACTGGGACTTTTCAGCTTGGAAAAGACTCGACAAAGGGTGGATATGAAAGAGGTCTATAAAATCATGACTGGTGTAGAGAAAGTAAATAAAGCAGTGTTATTTACTCCTTCTCATAACACAAGAACTAGGAGTCACCAAAGGAAATGAATAGGCTGCAGGTTTAAAACAAACAAAAGGAAGTTTTTCTTCACACAACACACAGTCAACCTGTGGAACTCCTTGCCAGAGGATGCTGTGAAGGCCAAGACTAGAACAGGGTTCAAAAAAGAACTGGATAAGTTCATGGAGGATAGGTCCATCAATGGGTATGAGCCAGGATGGTGTCCCTAGCCTCTGTTTGCCAGAAGCTGGGAATGGGCAACAGGGGATGCATCACTTGATAATTGCGTTCTGTTCACTCCCTCTGAAGCACCTGGCACTGGTCACTGTCAGAGGACATGACACGGGGCTAGCTGGACTTTTGGTCTGACTCAGTATGGCCGCTCTTATGTAACTGATGAGGAACAGGCTATCCTGGACAGGAACAGGCAGGGCCTGTAGAAATCCAGTAGCTAGCAAGAGAGGGGGGCAGCTGGTAGGACAGTGAGTCAGGGCACTGGAGATGCCAGACAGACAGCTGGTGCAGAAAGACTGATTTCCCTGGAAGGGGGAGAGACACAGTGAACTGGCCATAGGGAGAAGTCATGGACTGGAAGCGGCAGCACCGAGATAGGCCACATAGGGAGAGAAGATGAGTGCAGAGACCGCTGAGCAGAGAGTAGCTGAAGGACTGAGCTAATCCCCAGAGCGACCAGCAGGAGGCACCATAAGCGGAAAGGGAACTGCACCACAGGTCTCCATCACATCTGCACCATATACGTATCATTGCATAACTGTACAACCATAAAACCGTGGTGGTATAACCATATAGCTGTGATGGTGACTGTTTAACCATGTAATCCTGTAACTCACAGGCCATCTGTGTACATATGAAGCTGCAATCCTCCAACCTATAACCTTTGTTTGGTGCTGGGTCCTTTTCATACCCTTCCACCCCTCTAAGAGGTACGAGTCTTACTCACCTAGTGGGAGAGTTTTCCCCCAGCCAGTCACCCAGCAGGGCTTCCCATCGGGCATACGGATGGAGGCATCAAGGAGACGCACAGGGCGGATGGTGGCTGTGAACGAAATCGGATTCTTCAGCTCCACCAGGGCGATGTCGGCCTGGTGAGTGGCATTGTTATAACTGGGATGGGGGATGATCTGCTTCACCAATGAGAACGAGTGGATGCGGGTTTGACCGTAAATCTGGTTTTCTCCCAGCTGCACCCGATACGCTGAATTGGGTACAGACCTGGATGAAAAAAAATCTGATTAGGGAAAAGCCACCCAGCAACGCCTCACAGGCATGGCTCGCCTGGCACTGAGATGCAGGCAGCTCTGGGGTGGAGCGGCTGGGGAACATCCACACAGGGATGTTGTGCACAACAGGAAGCCAGTGGAACGGGAGAGGGAGTCTTTCCAGAGCATCTACAGTCACTGTCTCTGCCCTGCCTGGGGTACTCACTGAGGGAAGCAATGAGCTGCTGACACCACCCAGCTCTCAGAGATGAGTGAACCTCCGCAGATGTGGGAGGTGTATCTCTGCACGCTGACCTGCCAGGGCCAGGCCCCATCCTTGGCATCTTGACCATTGAAGATGCGCCCTGAGACCAACTGCTTTCCAAAGACTGGGAAGAAAAGAGGGGAAATATATTATCCCTGGGCAAGGGAGCAAAAGTGGGGAGAGTGTAAATAATTATTAGTATGACCTGAAGATAAAAGAACAACTCCTTCCCTTCCCAGAGCCAAGAAAAGAACCCAGGAGTCCTATATCCCAGACTCCCCTGCTCTAACCTACCAGACTCCAGTCCCCTTCCCAGAGCCAGGAGAGAACCCAGGAGTCCTGGCTCCCAGACACATTCTGTTTCCACATGTCCAGGGCAGGGAATGCTGGTGTTTTGCTGCGGACACCTTACCTGTGCCATTCCAACTCCCACGAGCGCTATGACACTTTTCGGGGTGATCCAGAGTGTCCCGGTTGCACCACTACCCCCTGCTCCCAGTGGGAGGGAGCCCTTGATGTGCCTACCAGGGGGAACTCTCCCAGCCACCAGCTGCTGGCCTCTCAGGCACTCTGTGAGCCCTGCTCGATCCCTCTGCAGGCAACAATTTGCACACCCAACTCCGTTACACTCCAGAGCCCAGTCCCCTGTCTTCTGTACACCCGCAATGCACAGTGATCCACTGCGTCTGTGGAAACAGCACCCCCCCCGCCCCCGCTCACTGCTTTCCCCCTCACCAACCTCTCCTTAACCACCAGCACTTAGACATTGTGGCAGAATATGCCCCTGGGTGTGCTATTGTAATAATCTCTGCACAAAGTTTGCCCTGTGAGGTATTGTTGGAAAAGTCATAATTTGCTGGTCAGTATTGTCCTGGTAAAACCTGTGTGGCCACTTTGCATGTGAAGTTATAAGATTCCCCTGTATGACGTTACTCAAACATGTTCCAAGTCTGGGGAGTGGCCAAACCAGCTCCTCAGAGACACAGGGCAAGCTGACTCCTCATCCAGGTGTAAACAAGGCCAATGGGCCATTGCCTGATAAACAGCCACTATTTGGCAGGAAAAAGGGACAGGTGAAAAATGTATATCTTAGCAAAGAAACAGCCTGGACTTCCCACATACACAGAAGGCCTGTCACCCTACTCCCAGCTGGAACTGCATCTCAGAAGGGGGACAGGACTATATAAAGTAGAGGCAGACACCCCTAGATACCCCCCCTTCTCCCTCTCTCTCTGTCCATTGATTCACTGCACAAGAAGGGACAAAGAAGGCAGCCATTAAACAGAGGCAGGGGTCCTAGCCAAAAAAGTTTGGCCAGTAAGGCTGTTGAGAGCATGTGGTGAGCAAAACTTTTCTTCAAATTTAACATAGTCTGCTAAGTTAGACATTAGCGGTGTTTTATCTTTCTTTTTCTTGTAACTATTTCAGACTTTTATGCCTCTTTACTTATACTCACTTAAAATCTCTCTCTTTGTAGGTTTTTTTGTTTTATCTAATCCAGTGTGTCCAAGTTGAAATGTCTGGGTAACAAGTTGTGTGTGTGTCTGTGGTGGGATGCTCTTGGGTATCCAGAGAGCCTCCTACTGAGGGTCCATGTGCCGGCACTCTCTCTGTGATCTACGCTGCTCGCGGTGATCCCTGGCTGGCTGTTAACCTTCCTAGGAAGGTTTTTCAGTGACTCACCCTCCGGCCGAGTCACTCACAGTCCGTAAGCGAAACGAACACAAAACAGACCCCTTCCAGGGTACACACTCTAACAGGGCCTATCACAGCACCCTCCATTGTTCTCTGACCCTCAGCCCTGTCCCTGAGCTCAGTTCTAGCTCAGCAGGGCCTATCACAGTACCCTCACTGGTGTCAGCCTGCAGCCCTGTCCCAAGGGTCCCTGTCTATAGATCAGCCCCTTTCTGGGGGTTAAGAAGTCCCACCATTACTGACCCTCTTCCAGGTCTACAGCCCCCTCTCTGGGCTATTCCCTTGCTCAGGGTGTTAGCCACTGGGACTATGGGGCAGAGATAGACCTGGGCCTGCCTAATACTCCAGGTCTCGACCCAGGGATCCTATAAATAGTAGCCACCAGCTGCTTCCCTTTAACTATTTGCTACTGCATTTCCCTGGCCCACTTCCCTTTTAGCCCCAGTCCCTTCCTTGCAGCCTGGCTCCAGCCAGCCAAGACCACCATCCTTGCTCTCAGGCTCCAGAGAGACACTGCTCTGCCTTGTCCAACAGCTCCTTTTTATAGGAGCCTGCGGGGCTCAGGTTGGCAGCTCCCTGCAGCCTCTCTCTGATTGGCTGCTTCCCCACAGCCTCTCTAGGCAGCTTGGAGGATTCACCTCTACTCCTCTTCCCTGGGGTGGGGTGGGGTAGGACTGTGAGGCATTCAGCAAGGCCTCCGGGCTTGGGACACCCAATCACAGCACAGTATTCCCTGGCCCCCCACCTAATTCTCATTCCAAATGACCAGGGCAGGTAAGTCTCGCATTCTGCCATGGGTGTCTTACCTGCTGGATTCTGACTCACTGGAGCACCTATGGAGCAAACGAAGAGAAAAGAAAGCTATGACTGTGTGTCTGTGGGGGAGAGGGGCTATCCAGTCATTCCTGGTGTCTGACACGCTGTGTCTGGGGGAATGGGTGCCAATAGCTTCACCCACAGTTCTGAGGCTCCTCCTGTTTTGCTTATAAGAAGATTTTTTTCAGGGGAAAGAGCAATATGCCCCTGTAGTGACATGGACTGGCTTGCTGCAGACACAAAGGAAGAAGGTGGCTCCACCCCCTGGTGGGTGGAGCCCTACCCCCTAGCTCCACCCCCTGGAAGCCAAGGGGCGGGGCTGGAAGTATAAAGGTGGGACCCAGAAGCTCAGTTGGGGGCCAGCCACTGGAGGGGACAGATGCTTCCCCTAAGCTCTCATGCTGGGAGGTGGCAGCAGGCCTGCCGAGTGCAGACAACTGGCCCGGACCACCTGGACTGCTGGATGACCCGGCCCCGCAGGAGACAGATGGCTGGCCCAACCCCGGCAAAGCTATTGCTGGCAACTGAGCCCCCGCCGATCACCTTACCTCACCACAGGGATCTCCAACATGGTGCCCGCTGGCGCCCACCGGGGCATTTTTGTGCACCCGCAGGACACCCCGCTGCCGAAATGCTGCTGAGAAGCGTTGCCATTTCTCCGCGGCATTTCGCCGGCAACGCTTCTTGCCGCTGCTGCTTCTTGGCGGTGGCATTTCGGTGGCAGGGTGCCCAGCGCCCGCCACAGTCTTCTGGGAATAGCCATATGCTCCTCCCACAAGAAAGGCTGGGGACCACTACCTCACTGGATCAGCATGTACCCTTGGAGGGGGAGTGTGGAAGTGGCCCAGGGGTAGAAGACCCCTGCTTGGATGCAATGCTGGCAGAGGGTGAGACAGCGTGTTGCAGTTTGGATCCCCGCTGACATGGTGTCAGACCCCGCCACCACCCTTAGGGCCCTGGGCCGGGATGCAGTGGAGTGGGAGGGCCTGCGTCCCCCGCTGCCACCCAAGCTGTGGGTGACAGTCTCCCCCTCTCTCAGGCTAGCTGAATGAAAGCCTGAGTTAACTGACTTTGAGTGCGGGTTGGAGCTGAGTGACTTTGTTTTCCACCTGGCCTTGAACCAGAGCCTGGGCTACGTGCCTATTTGCTGCTCTGCCTGCATGCACGCCCTAGCCAAGGGACTGTGCTTGCTGCCCCACCCTGAATTGGCTATCTGCAGCTCCATCTGAGTGCAGGCTGGAGCCATACTTTGACAGGGCTCGCTGATTCCCCCCTGCCTCCAGCAAGCAAAGTCCGGAGATCGAGTGAGGTGGACTGGCCCTTCCCAGACCCTGCTGGCAAGGTACCCTGCCTTCAACCTACTACAGCCGTGTTTATTGAAGATACAACAATTTGCATATGCATTTAATTACACCACACACACACACACATACGTGGTTTTGCTAGTCGATCTTATAGTTACCAGTCCAGAGTCCGGATCAATCTAGTGGCCAGCTAGGTTGATCACGGGTAGGGAGGAGCCGGGTCCTGCCGGTCACGACACTATGCTCCAGGGAAGTCTTGGCAGGATGAACCCAAAGTTTCATGGCAAGGCACCTTGCTTATATGGTGACATTTCTTCATTGGAACTGATGAGTTTTGCACCATTATGCTGTAATTAATTGTCGTTTGAGTGCTTGTTTTACTTTTTTTTTTCTTTTGTTTTTTATAAAGTTTTTTTAGGGAGTTATTTTATGCTGGTTTTGATTACAGCTATTTTGTCCCCATTGGTAGGTGCCTGGCTCATTTTTAGAGTTGTTAATTTTGCCCTTTTTTGACATTTCAATCGGGGCGTGTTGCAGCCTCCTGGCGCCCTTGCGTCTGTTTTTTGGTTCCTTCCTAGAACATCTGGTCTGGTGATGGCCTTTACACTTATTTCTTTGCACACACATTCCTTATTCACACACAAAACTAACTTACACATTTTAAACAAAAACCTCAAGTTGCAATGCAAACAACCAACAACAATCATTCCATTTTTTTACTTATTTTAAAATGCTAAGCCTACACCAAAGTGGTGACCCTAAAAGGTCTGTTACTGCCTTGAAATCATCCCAGACACAAAGTCTGGTTGATTCATTTTGACCAATCGCACATTAGGCCATTCCTTTCTGCTATTTAAAAAGGGTAAAATACAAACATAAAATCCTACTACATGTCCCCCTTTTGGCCCCTCAAGAACAATTCTTGCGTGGGTCATATTTTATTAAACTGTTTTATAGCAATATACTGAGAGGCAATTTAAGCTTGTGGTTGTAATTTAACAAACATTTCTTTTTGTTTAACAGCACATACAACACATTTCCAACAAGCAAACACAGGACAATATTAACACAACTAGTAACGGGTGAAACATAATAGACAATATGCTTTTAGAGGTCGGGGACCAGCCTGTAAAAATGTCGTACCAGTGATAGGCTGTTAGTGGGTTTTTTTTTTAAATTTAAAGCAATTTTTAGCATGTCTTTATTTGCATGTAATATTCGAATGACATCTTTTAAAATATTTTTTGTGTTTGTTGTAAAAACTGAGTCACCTTTGTTTTTGACAACAAGTGATTAGTTAGATTAGATTGTGCTAATTTAGGCCAAGGGGAACAGAGAAATTAACCGGGGTGTCGGTTACGGTGCTTTCTGCTTTTTTTATTTTTGGTAAATAGTCCGTGTGATTGCTAGTATATAACACATGGGCATTACATTTACATGTAGTTATTGGGGGTTGGCTAATACTTGCATCCTCCCACAATACCGTTTCCCAGGGTGTAACACGTGCACATTGTTCGTTGTACAAAACATGTCACATTTTTTAGTTTGTTTTAGACACACGTTTCCAGTTATGTGTTTTTGCTGCATGGTTTTGTGTTGACAGATAGGGACAAGCACATCCATTTTTGAGGGCTTTACTTGGGACACCCTTGGAAGTCCAATAATTTCTTCTCTTTGTTTGGCCCACTGACCCATACCTGGGGCAGCCAAAAGGATTCCATGGTCAATTTTGGGAACGGGCTTACTTTTTATATTTTTGTTTTTACAGACTGGTGGTGAGCAATTTTAACAATAATTTCAACTAATAACAAATCAGGCTTAACCATGCTGGAAACATATTGCATTTATTTATATTTGTAGGTGTTAAACAAGGACCTTTTTTGTTGCTTTAAAAGATGCATTAATACCCGAACATTCCTAGATAGTACCCAAAACATTTTGTGTTTACGTGATACTAAACTAACAATGTGCATTTTAGTACATTTTATGTCCAAGGCAGTTTTAGTTTTTAATTTTATTTGTTTATACAGCAGCTAGGAAGTGGTGTTTAGCCAGAGCCACATATTTTATGTTGCTTTTAAGTTTTTTAGACTTATTTGTACCACATTTACAGTAGTATCTGCCTGCTTGTGAATGAGACTATTTTGCAGTTGTGACAAGGAACTTAACGTATTTTGAATTACCTTTAGGTCTATAGTATTTATAATTTTTGCTTTAAAACCAATTTTTTAATATGGTGTTTACTGTATTTTGTTTTGCTCGGCCATTGGCGTGTTGATGTGTTTTATTTAGGCCGTTATAATAGGAAGGGAGTAGGGTGAACATTTACGCTTTCATTTAGACATGTTTAACTGAGTCCAGTTTATACCAATTTTTATTTTTACTAATTGTGGATTTTAAAAGACTTTTGCTGGATTACTTTGAGTCACAAACAATTTTGTTTTGTTTTTTATTTTAATCGGGGTACCTTTTTTGAATGCATAGTTTTTGGTCCAGGTTTTGGTGCATGTGTCCGGGAACCAGAGATTCAATTCACTACGGGGTATTGGACAGTATCCCACAATGACTGTTAGTATTATTCCTGTCTTAACAGGCTCATTCCACTGATATGGTAACTGTGGGTAGCTGGAACTCCAGGTGGTATCTCCATAGGGACCCTTTATTTTAACCCCTGTTTCTCAGTGGCTTGGTATTTTTGTGGTGTTTATAAGGTAAACTTTAAATTCCGGGGTTTTTTTAGGCATACATATTGGTATTTTTTAGGGGTTTTAAGATTTGGCTAGTGTTTTTATTATACCATTCCATGAGGATTATCGGATTACAGGTAGGAATTCATGATTGGTTGGCGGGGAGTGAATTATTCCTTAAATATTGGCTTCTAAGGAGGGCTGCATCTTCTCCCATGATCGCTCTAATTATCTGGGCACTAAAAGTTCCCGGAAGCGGGTACAGCCAGACCTTACACTGCGGTCTCATTTGCTGTGGATTAAAATTTTGGTGGTGAAGCAGTGCCCCGGGCTCAGGTTCTGGGATGTCCTTTTCTGCAAAGAATTCAAACATCATGATTTATGTAAACAGTTTAATTTGTGAAACATGGACCCATTTCAGTTTTCCATCTTTTTCAGTGTGGTATACCAATGGGCTAAGGCCCTCTACTATGGAGTAAGGGCCTATCCATTTTGATTCCAGTGAGTGACCCCTTTTTTCCATTTTAAGGTACATGACTTGGTTCCCTGTTTTTTACAGGGCTGCTCTTGTGGGCTTTTGTTTCTGAACTTTATTGTTCATATGTTCGATGGCCTGATTAACCCTATACTGGAGGGTGGTTTTATTTTTTTGTAACTGTTTGAGCCATTGAAAAGAATTATGCTGGGTTATATTAGAGCTTTTCTTTTTTTTGACCCTGTACCAAGTAACTAGGATTAATTATTAGGCGCATTGGATGTCCAAACAGAATTTGAAAGGGTTGAATTTTTGTTTTTAGTTTATTACTGCTGAGAATGGCAGCCAAAATTAGAAGCGATTTATCCGGCCAGGTTTTTTGTGTGTGACTTACTACCCTTTGGTGCGCTTCCTTAATAGGGTGATTTGTGCGCTTGACTTGGCCTGAGGACTGAGGCCGGTATGGTATATGGAGCTTTTGTTTAATTCCCAGGGCTTGTATTATTATTGTAAAGATTTTTTTATTTTTATAAAGGCTCCCCAATTGTCAGAATTTATTCTTTCAGGAGTGCCATATTTACATACTACCTTCTTAAAGAACTTTCTGACTACCGCCTTGGTGCTCTTATATTTAGTAGGAAATGCATTCACCAGTCCTGAAAAGGAGTTAATTATCACCAATAAATACTGGAATTCTTCCTTACTTTTTGGCAATTTATGAATAAAATTAATTTGAACCCTGTGCCACGGCCCAAGCCTTCATTGGTGCCTTATGGATTGCCAGTGCAGAGGACAGGTCTTGTCCTCAGCGCGACACACATGATTTCGCACCCATGGTTTAATATTATTTTTATCCACTTTTATTTTGCTACTTGCTTTCGCCTTTTTAAAGTCCCTTCAGTTTTTTATGCATAAACTGATGGGCTATATTAAGTAACTCCAGATTTTCTTTTGTTTTTTTAACTTGGCTAGGTCGGACTGTCGTGCTTTTTGTTGGCTTAAATGTGTTCACACAGATATATATATGGTTACAACTGCTATGTCATGCTGTCAGGCTATTGTATTTACCCGATAATTCCAGGTGGCCTCCATACCCGTTCCTTTACTGTATGCCTTTACATGCCACATCTACAACTGTTTAGGGTTCTTTGTTACCAACTGGTAAATTTATTTCCAGTCCTTTGAATAGACAATATTCTTTCTATTTGCTGCTTTTTACCCATTCCTATAACAGTCATGAATCCAAAACTGTATCCCCTTCACACAAAAATCACTGTTAACATAAATCTACACGGGCCGTGGGGAATTTTCATGTTGCCTTAAAGCCTGATAAATTGTTTGGAGCTCGGCGTGCTGAGCTGATCCATTGTCTAAATATCCCTGAATGACTTCCTCTTCTAAGTTAATGGCACCATATTTATAAATGTGTGGTCTAAAAAAATGGAATTCCTTCAGCGGAAGTTTTAAAGAGTGGGCATTGGTAGGGGCTGGAATTTTTACCAGTGCCCTTACCTTCCTTTGATTTACCTGTTTGTTTGTTTAACAACTATGCTCAGGTATGTAACCTGACGTACCTCCAACTGAGCCTTGTCTAAGGCTATCTTGAACCCCGTCTTCTGAATTAGTGCCAAAACATTTTCCGTTAGTGTTTGAGTTTGTGCCTCAGTTTCTCCAATATTAAAATGTCCTCTACATACAAAAACACAAAAGGCCTTTCTTGTGGACTCAACTGGTCTAGCATACCCACAACATGCTGATGGGCAATA
Organism: Natator depressus; assembly: GCF_965152275.1. Lineage (NCBI taxonomy): Eukaryota > Metazoa > Chordata > Testudines > Cheloniidae > Natator > Natator depressus. Next base: position 2,652,944 of record NC_134239.1, read on the forward strand.
GCCGGGCTGTTGTGATATCCCTGGGGCAATCGACAAAAGGTCCATTGTTGCTCCTTTATTGTAAAGGCAAACCGATCTTGTGAGTCCGGATGTAGGGGTATGACAAAGAAATGGTTGGCCAAATCAATAACTGAGAAATATTTAGATGTGGCTGGCACTTTTTGTATGACCTGTGTCATTTCAGCCACAATAGGGGCCATAGGAATGGTGCCCTTATTTATTTTTTCTATAATCAATGGTTAAACGCCAGGATTGGCTCTTTGTCTATAGCACTGGCCACATAGGGGAGTTAAAGGGTGAATTTGTTAACGGTATTATTTAAAAACAAAACAAAAGCCAATTTATTTTAAACATACAAAGCAAAGTTTTACAAGCCAGGAGTCTTGGTTTAGGTTCTAAACACTCCACATATTTACACAATATATTTATACACAACCGTCCATAGATTACATTTGTATAAATTTGGGGGCAGTTCAGTTCCAATAGAAACCCCTTATGTTTTTTAGCAAATTTGACTAACTTGTTCATAGTCAAATGACTTAAATTAGATTGTCTTTTTGCCTGGCTTATTTTCAGACATTCCTTTGGAAAAGGGCCCATTTTCTCTTCAGAATGGCTGCAAAGAAACCAAGGATTTTTTTATAGTACTTTTTTAAAAAAATGTTTTTACAAAGTTTAACTGCTTAATTCCTTCCAGCCTCTGCAGAGTTAACTTCTTACCTTTTAAAAAAATTACTTGCTTATTTTTTTAAAATGAAACCTTTATTAATTCAGCTATTACCATTCCCAGTATTGTTTCAGGGATCTGAATTTCACAGGCCTGCACTTACTCCTTTTCTTACTCCTGCCACTATGGCCTCAGGGCTCCCAGAGAGTTTTCCAATCTCTTTATTTGTTGCCTCCCTGCTTGTCTGGGCCCGATCCTGCTTTCCTCACTGAACCACCCCTTTTCATGGACACAGGCTTTGGTCTACTACCAATTTAGCAAGGAGGGTGGGCTCCTTAACTAGCCCCCACACCTCATGGTCCCTTTCCTTAGACCTTTATATTTTTAAATTGTGAAATCATAACAATATTCCACACTTCTATATCCTTCACAGTGAGGTCTTATAGAAATCTACTCCTTATTTGCCTTATTTGTGCTGGGACTTACATAACACAAACAGTCTATACCCACTAAAAACTCTGCCTCACAGATCTGGAGGGGGGAACGCTAAGCCCCCTAACTTTTGGGCTCAATTCTGCTACGACTGAGGGTATATTCACCTATGCAATTTTTCCCCAACAGACAGGTAGGAGCGAGGACTCTAATTCTCCCCCTTAGGGTCCAGCACCTCTACGACTGGGGGGGTGTATACATACACAGTTTGCATATATTTTATTTGCATAGTTTTCCCCGACAGATGGGTCAGAGCAAGGACTCTAATTCTCTCCCTATTACCCAGCACTTCTATGACCGGGGGTGTGCACACCCGAATGATCGATCACTTTATACATATGGTATATCTTTTAGCAGTATTTTCAACAATTACAGTGCATGTCTTCCCCTTTTTGCAATTCTCCACCAAAAATGTTATGCTTATAAGAAGCACACGGGATCATTTTCAGGGGAAAGGGCAATACGCTGCGTTTATTGAAGATACAACAAGTAGCATATGCATTCAATCACACACACACATTGTCCCGCCAGTCGATGTTATAGTTACTAGGGGCTAGTTACTGGTTACTAGTTACTGGCGGCCAGCTAGCTTGATCATGGGTAGGGAGGAGCCGGTTTCTGTCACGATACGATGCTCCGGGGAAGTCTTGGCAGGATGAACCCAAAGTTTTATGGCAAGTCCCCCTGTTTATATAGTGATTTTTCTTCTTTGGGACCGACGAGTTTTGCACCGTGATGCTGTAATCAATTGTTGTTTGACGAGTGCTTGTTTTCTTAACAAACAAAATCAAAAATGAACAATTTAAGTTTTTTAGGGAGCTATTCCATGCTGGTTTTGATGACAGCTATTTTGTCCCCACTGGTAGGTGCCTGTCTCATTTTTAGAGTTGTTCGTTTGCCCTTTTTTGACATTTCAATAGGGGCGGGTTGCAGCCTCCTGGCATCCTTGTGTCTGTTTTTGGTTCCTTCCTAGAACATCTGGTCTGGTGATGGCCTTTACACTTATTTCTTTACACACACATTCCTTATTCACACAGAAAACAAAACTAAATTTACACAAAACATTTTAAACAAAAACATCAAGTTGCAATCCAAAAAAAAACCCTAAAACAATCATTGCATTCTTTTACTTATTTTAAAATGCTAAACCTACAACAAAGTGGTGACCCTAAAAAGTCTGTTACTGCCTTGAAATCAGCCCAGACACAAATTCTGGCTGATTCATTTTTACCAATGGCACATTAGGACATTCCTTTCTGCTATTTAAAAAGGGTAAAATACAAACATAAAATCCCACTACTACATACCCACACTCCTGAAACAGCCCTGCTATCCACAGCAACAGCTAAAAGTCTTAGTGTTCCTATTCAACTCACCATCTGTAGCTTCCAAAGTTAACAATCCCCGCTGAACTGAATGGGGTGGCTCAAGAGTGAATGCAGAAATAGGGGCTAAATGGGGAGGGGTATCTATGAAGGGTGAAGGTGTTGGATTCTCCTGTTATTCACTAGCCCAATTCCCTTCTCCTCAAGCCGGTGTCTCTCTCCCCTCCCCATGGGAGATAGGGCCCTGTCTCTCATCTCCACTCCACCCCACACTCACCCTGCACCAGGCTCATCACCAGCAGTACTGTGGCCAGGCAGGAGCAGAGATGCCCCTTGATCCAGCCTCGCCTGGTCCTGTCTTGGCCAAACCCAGCTGGCTCCATCACTCTGACCAAAGCCCAGTTGGGAAACAAATGTGCCGGGGCAGGTTTTTATAGACAAGGCTCCTGCCTCTGCCCTCCCAAGATCGAGAGAGAACAGATTTGACCCATCCCCTCATGAGCCACTCAAGGAAACATAGATGCTGCTAAATTCTGCCTGTGAATAGGGTGCGACAATTCTCATGCTGCTCTATGTGGAATTCCCCATTAACAGGCATCCTGGGAAACGAACCAAAAAGTGGAAGGGTCAAGGTTACGGTATTATGATTTTAACTTCCCTGTTTTGTGAGCAACTGAATGTGCCAAGAACAGCTGGCCAATGATAGTGCTCTGGCAAAGCTAAGGTTGTAATTGGAGTAAAGTTAGCACGGGGGGGTTCATAAATTCTAAGGTGAGAAGGCACCACTGTGATCAGCTAGTCTGGTATTACACAGGCCAGAGACCTGCCCCCAAATAACTCCTAGATCAGAGCTTTTAGAAAAACTGCAGATCTTGCTTTAAAAAATCTCAGTGAGGGAGAACCCACAACAACCCTTGGTATGTTGTTCCAAAGGTTAATTACTCTCACTGTTAAAAATGTACACTTTATTTCCAATATGAATTTGTCTAGCATCAACTTTCAGCAGTTGGATCCGCCTGACTGAAGAGCCCATTATTAAATGTGTTCCCCATCTAGGTATTTATAGACTGGGGTGAAGTCACCCCTTAACCTACTTAAGCGAAATAGATTTAGCTCCTTGAGTCTTTCATTCTCAGGCAGGTTTTCTAATCCTTTAATCATTCTCATAGTGTTTGCTCGCACCCAGTTTAACATGTGATCCACATCCATCTAAATCACTGATCTGTCCTCGTCCTTATTTACCACTTCCCCATTTTCTGTGTCATCTACAACCTTTATCAATCATTTTTTCTTCCAGGAAATTGATAAAAATGCTAATAAAGTTGAGATGTTACACCTAATATTCTTTGTAGAAATATTGTTATAATATGATTACAGCCTATTGAAGATGTATTTTATGCAAGATGGGTCTTGTGACATACCTTTGGAAAGGTTATGATTTGTTGAATATGATTATTCTATTTGTATGCAAGTACCATTTCTGTATCATAGGAATATTGACTCTATAACAACTATAAGTTGGTTTACACCTGGGGAACACCCACCAGACAGAATGCAATCAGCCTGGAAGGGGCATTAGGGGAAGCTATTGGACTTTGAAGATGCTAATCTCCCACCTTCCTGAGAAGCTTCCTGGGATGCTAGAAACAACCTTTGACTCATGGCTGCTTTCACACTGCAGGGTCATGTGATTAAGTCACCTGTGACTAGATTCCATGATAGAATACCAGTGTTTTCCACTGAGGGTAGTGGGGGGAACCACACTGGAAAACAAAGGGTTCCCGCCATATGTAAAACCTGTTTAAGACAAGGGACTGACTTAATCCGTGTTCAGTCTTCACTGAATCCCAGCCCATGTTAACAGCTGGAAACATCTAAGAAACAAAGACAAAAGAGGGGGGAGAACAGCTGAGCCCGGGCTGGAAAAGGTGTCTGGCCTGTGAAATAAATACCTAAAACAATATTTAGGGTGAGAAATTACTACTTGTAACCAGTTTCTGTAGTGTATTATGCTTAGTTTACGTGTTTGTTTTATTTGTTCAGTAATCTGCTTTGATCTGTTTGCTATCTCTTATAATCACTTAAAATATATCCTTTGTAGTTAATAAATTTGTTTTTCTTTTCTCTAAAACAAGTGTGTGGAATTCATAAGAGAGGGGCAAAAAGCTGTGCATATCTTCTTCCACATTGAAGGAGGGGATGAATTTCATGAGCTTACGTTGTGCAGTTCTCTGTGCAGCGCAAGACAATACAATTCCCTAGCCGAGTCTTCCCATGCAGAGCTGATCTCAGTGTCTGTGTCTTTCTGCAGTTGGGTGTGTCCCTACCTGTGTGTGTGTTGGAGGAGGCTTGAGGGCCTGGCTCAGCAGGACAGTGTAAGGGAGTGATGGAACAGCAGGCTCAGTGGTACCCCAGTACATCAGGGGGCACCCTGGATTGGGGAGTAACGTGTCAAAAAATGCTGATAAATTAAAAGTAATGCACACTGGAAAACATAATCCCAATGACAGACACAAAATGATGGTATCTAAAGTAACTGTTACTACTCAAGAAAGAGCTCTTGGGGTCATCATGGATAGTTTTCTAAAAATATCCACTTAATGTGCAGCAGCCGTCAAAAAAGAATCTTAGGAGCCCTTGGGACATCGATAGAAAATAAACCAGAAAATAGCATAATGCCACCATATCAGTCCATTATATACCCACTCATTGAATGCTGCGTGCAGTTCTGGTCACCACATCGCAAAAAATATATTTTGAAACTGGAAAAGGACCAGAGAGGGGCCACACAAATGATTAAGCGTATGGAGCCAAAGGCCCTGACTCAGTGGGTGCTCTGGGGCTGGAGCAGCCACAGAAAAAAATAGGGGTTGTTGAGCACCCACCAGCAGCCCCAAGGATGAGCGCCTCCCCCTCCCTCCCAGTGCCTGCCACCCACTGCGATCAGCTGTTCAGCGGTGTGCAGGAGGTGCTGGGGGTGAGGGGGAGGAGTGGGGGTGAGAAGAGGCAGGGGAGGGGGTAGAGCAGGGGTGGGTCGAGGCAGGGGAAGGACAGAGCAGGGGTGGGGAATTGGGAGATGGGGTGGAGTGGGAATGGGGCCTGGGGCATAGAGGAGGTCAAGCACCTCCCGGGAAAAGAGGAAGTCGGCACCTATGTATGGCATAGCTTCCATATGGGCAATGAACTGCAATCTGTTGGGGTTCTTGGGGCAGTTGGCCTTCCCATGCCCCAGCTCGTTACATTTAATACATCGCCCAGCTGACTGGTCACTGGGGAGAGGTGGGTTGCTGGAGAATGGTGTGGTGGGCTGATAAGGTATCTGGGGTTTTCCTTGGGGTGTAGGTGGGGCTTTGGGCTGTCCCTGGTGGGAGGGTGTTGTCTTGGGTTGCCCCTTCTGATATCCACTCCTACTGCTCCTAGGTTTCTTCTTTTCCTCCACCTCCACCCATGGGTTGTATTTCAGGCTCCGGCTAAGCCTCTTGCGCAGGATTAGCTGCTGCTACCAGTGCAGGCTCGGTGGTGCCCTCCGGCGCTGGAGTTGCACATGGGGTTGCAAGCGTTGGATTCAGTGCTGGCAATGGTTCTGGTGCTGGTTGCTCCACCAGGTTCCGGTTCTGGGATTGGTTCTTGTTGGGTCTGTGGGACTGGATCCACTACTGCTGTTGTAGTCACTGGCATGACATCTGGTTCCACCACCTCAGTGTGGGTCTCTGCAACACAGACAGGGCACTTGTAGAAGGCTCAGAAACAGGGATAGGTGTGAAGGCTTGTTTAGCCTGGCTGCAGGTGACCATTCCCTTCCTCTTGGCTAGCTTCACATGGTTCACCAAGTCTTCCTCCAGCAACGTGGGAATGGGATAATCATCAAGTGCAAAAGTCCACATTCCTGACAAGCCCTTGTACTGGACAGGCAACTTGGCTTGTCATCTCTGTATTGCCAAGCCAGGGTCTGAGTGTCCAGACCTCATTGCAAACTTGGGTTTCCAGCTGCTGAACGCAGTCTCCCAGCTGTGATAGTGCATCCACACAACACTCCACAGCCAGTGTGACTCAGGATTGTGGCGTCCGATGTGTCCACTCTGACCCCCTAGCAGAGTCCTAGGACCCAGGTCTTGTGTGGCTGCTGACCCAAGTCAGATTGATTTGTGTGTGTACAGAAGGGTGGCTTGGACTTAAACCTGATTCAGAACCCAGGCTTAGTGTGCAGTGTAGACATACCCAAAGGCTGAGGATCTGCATAACCAGAACTGGGATTTTGGCATGAATCACTCCAAAGGAAATCCAGATTCCCCCCTCTTCCCCCACAAGTGAGCCAGGAACCCCCATGTGCATAGAACTTGCAAGAGGCAGAGTGTGGTGACTATTCTATGGGCTCATATCATCTGGCCCACCTCAAAATTTGGGTCTTTGGAATTTCTGTGCTGGTTCCAATGGCTGGAGAAACCTTTCTGAAGTTGAAGCAAGAGTCCCTCAAGATGCTGCAATGTCGGTCACAGAAAGTGAGCAGGGATTTGAGTTCAGATTGTCACCTGTCCCTAGGGTGTCCTGGAAATTGCAGCCCACAAGCTCAGGGGGGATTTACTGCTGTGCTAACTGGGGTGACATGGTCTATCTACATCAAGGGCAAGGAATGGTTGGTGTGGGATGGGAACCCAGTCTAGGTGGGGGCCAGATGACTTGGGAGTGCAAATCCAGACCAGTGAGAAGTTGTGTCACTGCCTGCCCCGTAACCTTTGATGCTTTTGTAGCTCCCAACTTGGGCTGCTCACATCCATCCTACCAGCTGGCAGGTCACATCTGAGTGTCCATGAGGTGATAAGTAACAGTCAGCATGGATTTGTCAAAAACAAACCATGACAAACCAACCTGATAGCTTTCTTTGACAGGGTAACAAGCCTTGTAGATGGGGGGAAGCAGTAGATGTGGTATATCTTGACTTTAGTAAGGCTTTTGATACTCTCATATGACCTTCTCATAAACAACCTAGGAAATACAACCTAGATGGAGCTACTATGAGGTGGGTTCATAACTGGTTGTAAAATCGTGCCCAGAGAGTAGTTATCAGTGGTTCACAGTCATGCTGGAAGGGCATAATGAGTGGGGTCCCACAGGGATCGGTTCTGGGTCCAGTTCTGTTCAAGATCTTCATCAGTGATTTTGATCATGGCATAGAGAGTACACTTATAAAGTTTGTGGATGATACCAAGCTGGGAGGGGTTGCAAGTGCTTTGGAGGATAGGATTAAAATTCAAAATGATCTGAACAAACTGGAGAAATGGTCTGAAGTCAATAGGATGAAATTCAATAAGGACAAATGCAAAATACTCCACTTAGGAAGGAACAATCAGTTGCACACATACAAAATGGGAAATGACTGGTTAGGAAGGAGTACTGCGGAAAGGGATCTGGGGGGGTCATAGTGGATCACAAGCTAAATATGAGTCAACAGTGTAACGCTGTTGCACACAAAGCAAACATCATTCTGGGATGTATTAGCAGAAGTGTTGTAAGCAAGACACGAGAAGTAATTCTTCCGCTCTACTCCGCGCTGATTAGACCTCAACTGGAGTATTGTGTCCAGTTGTAGGTGCCACATTTCAAGAAAGATGTGGACAAACTGGAGAAAGTCCAGAGAAGAGCAACAAAAATGATTAAAGGTCTAGAAAACATGACCTATGAGGGAAGATTGAAAAAACTGGGTTTGTTTAGTCTGGAGAAGAAAAGACTGAGAGGGGGCATGAGAACAATTTTCAAGTACATAAAAGGTTGCTACAAGAAGGAGGGAGAAAAATTGTTCTTCTTAAAGTCTGAGGATAGGACAAGAAGCAATGGGCTTAAATTGCAGCAAGGGCAGTTTTGGTTGGACATTAGGAAAAACTTCCTAACTGTCAGGGTGGTTAAGCACTGGAATAAATTGCCCAGGGAGGTTGTGGAATCTCCATCATTGGAGGTTTTTAAGAGCAGGTTAGCCAAACACCTGTCAGGGATTGTCTAGATAATACTTAGTCCTGCCTTGAGTGCAGGGGACTGGACTAGATGACCTCTCAAGGTCCCTTCCAGTTCTATATTTCTATGATTCTATGTGCTAGAAAGCCCTGGTTCAGCAGCAGTCTTCCTAGCAGCCTGTGTACAGCCCCACAGCCTCATTCTTCTTTCCACCAGCCTTGGTAACAACCAGTAAGGGTGACCCCAGCACCCCCCTACTCCCAAATTTCCCCCGAAGTGTGTGCCCTGAAGTGTCCAGCTCTCCCCAGGCCAGCCTGGAGAAATCATAAGGTTTGTTTGTTCCTTTAAAGACACAAAAGCACATCACAGCTTATTAACTTAACTGGGGGCAGATACACCCTTCCCTGCAAACACAGCACTGAGTTGGTGGATGCTAAAATAAAACACATTTATTAACAATAGGACCTAGCTAAATAGATGCTTATGGAAAAGCAATAAACTTAGGAAGGGTTACAAGCAAATAAAAGTGAAAACACACATGTAAAATCTAAAACTTAATCCAGCAAGGTAGAGGCTTTGCTCAAGATGGTTTCTCTCACCAGTCATTGTTCTTCCCAGCCGTGGCTTGCTTCCGCTCAGACAGGACCTTCCACAGAAGCACAAGGGGCTGGCTTTCCTTGTCTTTCTAGGTGAAAGACCTTCACCTAAGCAGGTTTCTCACCTATATTCAGTCCCAGAGATTTCAGTCACCCCCTTGGCTGAAGGACCCAACTTCCTCAACTGGCAAGAGCTCAGTTCCCTGCAGGGCATAGTGACAAAGCCAGGCTGAACATCTGCAAGAGGGTGCTCCTGTTGGGTTCCAGGAAGTGGGTGGGCACAAGCCAACCCATGGCTAAAAGCCCCTCCCCCAGCCTAAGGGGAGGAGCCACTGAGCCCAGGACTGAAATAAATACAGGGGACAACAGAAGAAAAAACAAGGAGAGGTGTGAGGGTCAAAGGGTCAAAAGTAGGGAACCTAAAGGGGACACCAAGCAAAGAATCCCGGACAGCGCCCACTGCTCCTCAAAGGGAGCTAGCAGATGCAGCCCAGAGGAACTCTGCCCAGATACGTGAACAGAGAGCGGAACAGAAACAGGTCCCACAGTCGCAGAGCACCCACTTCGACAGCATCCATTTTGTCCATCGCTGGGAGGAGATTGACAAGGAGGTCTCGTGACTTCATGGGGCCACGGATGGGGTGTGCATAAAGGAGAAGGTGAGGGGGGGAGAAGTGCAGCCAGAACTGCAAAAGTAGGTCCAGAAGGAGCTGGTAAAGGGGCTGCAACCTGATGCACTGAAGGTAGGTGTGCGTCAGGCTGTCCCTCATGCTGTAAAAGAAGCAGGCATCAGGGATAGGGCAAGGGCCCTATGAAGAGATCCAGAGGGCCCAGGGTGTGGGGTGGACAGGGAGCACCCTTCCGCAGGACCCGCTTGAGGTAAACCTGAGAGACTGGCGACAAGGCTGCCCTCACCTCCTGCAGTATGTGCTGGGGAGTTTGAAAGGTGGAGACCCCCATGGGTTGAGCAAGCATGAGGGGATCCACCCAGGCTCCTAGGTCATAGTCCAGGAAGTCTCCGATTCTGGTGACTCCTGCCAGGACCAACCTCTGGTGCACACAGAGTTGGGTGTTGCATAGCAGGGGTCCGTGAGGAGATCCACCCCCTCTGCGGCTGCCATGGACCTGGTGGCTGAAACCAGATTCCAGGTCCGGAGGAGGTCCTGGTAGAAGACCGGCAGCTCAGAGAGGGCTCGTGGAATACTCCTCTGGTGGAGAAAAAAGAGCTGCCGGTCATATTGGAGCACTCAGATGTGGCAGAGGAAGGTGTGCCCCAATGTGCTCCATGCCGGACTACCTGCACCATAAAGGAGTCTCTGCAGGGTCTGGAGGCGGAAGACATAGACCTGGCTGTGGAGGCAGACCAGGCCCTGTCCTCCCTTCTCCAGGGGGAGACTCAATGTGAACTCAAATGTGAAATTGCAGAACTAGCAACTGTAGTCTGTAACCTATCATTTAAATCAGCTTCTGTACCAGATGACTGGAGGATAGCTATGTGAGGTTATTGACATGAACTGTGACTGTATAGATCATTGTTGCAACCAAGGTCCTATAGTTGAATCAAATCTTGTATAAAGGAGGTCAGGTAAGGTGTCTATGAAAAGGTTGTACTTCGCTTGTTATGATTATGCTGTCTTTATGTGTGTATCATTTTTGTATTTGAAGTTACAAATATTGGCTATGTACTTGTATCTCAATGTGTTTGATTCTAAGTAGCATTAATGAAGCATTTGGTCAGCTTCTTGAGAAAGGAATTTTCAGGTTAAGTGCCCAATCAAGAAACACTTAACTGACAATGGACCTTGGAAGACTCCAAACCACATATGAGAAGTCTTCCTGGGAACCAAAATAACGAGGAGTCCTTGTGGCACCTTAGAGACTAACAAATTTATTTGAACATAAGCTTTCGTTGGTTAGAACCCACTTCATCAGATGCATGGAGTGAAAATACAGGAGCAGCTATAAATACATGAAAGGATGGGGGTTGCTTTACCAAGTGGGAGGTCAGTCTAACAAGATAAATCAATTAACAGCAGGATATGAAGGGAGGAAAATAACTTTTGAAGTGGTAAGAGAGTGGCCCATTACAGACAGTTGACAAAAAGGTGTGAGTAACAGGAGGGAGAAATTAGTATTGGGGAAATTAAGTTTAGGTTTTGTAATGACTCAACCACTCCCAGTCTCTATTCAGGCCTAATCTGATGGTGTCCAGTTTGCAAATTAATTCCAGTTCTGCAGCTTCACATTGGAGTCTGTTTTTGAAGTCTTTTTTGTTGAAGAATTGCCACTTTTAGGTCTGTTATTGCGTGACCAGAGAGATTGAAGTGTTCTCCTACTGGTTTTTGAATGTTATGATTCCTGATGTCAGATTTGTGTCCATTTATTCTTTGCCCAGAGACTGTCCGGTTTGGCCAATGTACATGGCAGAGGGGCATTGCTGGCACATGATGGCATGTATCACATTGGTAGATATGCAGGTGAACGATCTCTTGATGGTGTGGCTGATGTGGTTAGGCCCTATGATGGTGTCCCTTGAATAGATATGTGGACAGAGTTGGCACCGGGAATTGTAGCAGGGTTTGGTTCCTGTTTTTGTTGTGTGGTGTGTGGTTGCTGGTGAGTATTTGCTTCAGGTTGGGGGGCTGTCTGTAAGCGAGGACTGGCCTGTCTCCCAAGGTCTGAGAGAGTGAGGGATCGTCCTTCAGGATAGGCTGTAGATCCCTGATGATGCGTTGGAGAGGTTTTAGTTGGGGGCTGAAGGTGACAGCTAGTGACGTTCTGTTATTTTCTTTGCTGGGCCTGTCCTGGAGTAGGTGACTTCTCGGTACTCTTCTGGCTCTGTCAATCTGTTTCTTCACTTCACCAGGTGGGAACGTTCAAGGAAGCATGTGAGCAATGGCTGCTCTACCGGTAAAGAACTGAGTCATGCATGGACATGTGACTTGCCCATGTGACTCCAAACGCCATCTTGCTGTTGTGGTTTTCCACAGTAAGAACAAAGGTGTGTCCTTCCACATGGCAGAGGATATAAAAGGCCCTGGAAACCCCTCCGTTTTGTCTTCAATCCTGCTTCTTACCTCTGGAGGAACTTTGCTATACTGAAGCTCTGAAAAAAGGACTGAATGACCCATCCAAGCTGTGGGTGTTCTCCAGAGACTTGATTTGAGCCTGCAGTTTATTCCATCACGGCTACAAGCCTGAAACAACAACTTTGCCGTTACTGTATGTCGTTGATTCCATTTAACCAATTTTAGCTCTCATCTATATTTCTTTCTTTTGATGAATAACCCTTTAGATTCTAAAGGATTGGCAACAGCGTGATTTGTGGGTAAGATCTGACTTGTCTATAGACCTGGGTCTGGGGCTTGGTCCTTTGGGATTGGCGAGACCCTGGGACAGAGAGAACTGTTGTCAGGCCCTGCGTGGTGCAGCCTCAGGTGCTGAGGGGCTGTGTGAGCTGGGTGAGGGTCCCAGGGATGAAGCCTCTCACGCTGCCTATGGCCCAGATCCCTGTGCAGACCCAGGAGGGGTCAGGCTGGCTGGTCGTTGGGGTTCTCCAAGATATCAGCTGTGAAGTCCTGTTGGGGGACGACTGTGTCTCTTTGGGACAGGATCCAGGCCCTGGCCCTGTAACAGCCGAGGGTTTGAATTTGAATCCAGGGAACCAATTGGCTGAGACTGAAGCGGTCAGCAAAAATGCAAATGACCTGGCTGGCAGTGGGGAGGAGCTGCTAGGCTCAGGCTACCTGCCTGTCTGTAACCAGAGCCCTGGGGCTGAGTGGGATGAAGAGATGCTCCCCAGCCCCCTTGCACACAGGGGAGGGGGCTCACGCTGGCTCTGATGCTGTGAGCAAAGCAGCGGGCTCGCTGCCTGCCCTCACTGGGACAGCAGGGGAAAAGCTGATCCCAGGGGGATCGGAGACCCCAGCTGAGTGTGGGGAACCACAGCCAGGGAGGGACAGCTGCCAACAAGGGCTGCCTTGTCCAGAGGTGCAAAAGGCCAGGGACATGGGTAAAGCAGCCTTGGGACACCTGCCTGTCACAGAGGAGCCTTTTCAGAAGGTGGCCCTGGGCTTGGTGAGGGAAGGATGGGAGGGGAAGGCCTCTCCCGATGGAGAATCAGTGGCGGAGCATGGACTGACTTTCCGGGAAAAGCTCACTGAGCTCATGGGTCCAGCCAGGGAGAACCTAGCCAGGGCCAAAGGGAGGCAGAAGGTCTGGTACGACCACTCAGCCTGTGGCACCGGGAACCAGGTGAGGGGTCTCATCCCGGTGAGGAAGAATAAGCTGCAAGCTGCCCGGGACGGGCCCTTCAGGGTCATCAAGCAGCTGGATGAGGAGAACGATGTGGTGGAACTGCCCAACCGGGCTCACAGCCACCGAGGGGACCAGGTCAACATGATGGAGCCGTACTGTGGAAGGGAGAGGCTGGTCCTGGCCATGTGTGGCCAGTGGGAGAAGGGGGAAGATCCCCTGGTGGGTCTCTTCCCTGAGACCGGAGCTGGCCCCTTGCTGGAATCGTTCCCCTCTCTGACCAGCTCACCCCTGCCCAGCAGGCAGGGATCAGAGAGACGCTGCATTCGTACCAACAGCTGTTTTCCAACCCGCCTGGGCTCACTAACCCGGCTGTCCACTGGGTGGAGACTGAAGACGCCCCTCCCATCAGCTGTTCCCCATTCAGAGTAACTGGGAACACAGCCCAAGCCCTGGAGGGAGAGGTCAGAGGCATGCTGGCTTTAGGGATGATCTAACCATCCACCAACCCCGGGGTCCTCTCCCATGGTGCTGGTCCCCAGGAAAGATGGGTCGATCCGGTTCTGTGTGGCCTATCGGAAGCTCAGTACCATCACCATGTCTGGTGCCTGCCCATACCTAGGTCTGATGAGATCCTAGACAAGTTGGTGGGGGACTTGGTACCCCATGACCATGGATTTCACCAGAGGCTACTGTCAGGTGCCTTTGGATCCAGATGCCAGGTTCAAACCTGCTTTTGTCACCCATTTGGGGCTGTACAAGTCCCTAGTCCTACCCTTCGGCCTCAAGGAGGCACTGGTCACCTACAAGCGCCAGGTGGATCAGTTACTGAGGGGGATGGAGAATTTTACCCTAGCATACATTGATGATATTTGTGCCATTAGCCAGACCTGGGAGGACCAGGTGTCCCAGGTGAAGAGGGGGCTGAGTTGCCTCCAGGATGCAGGGCTGACTGTAAAAGCTGGAACGTGCAAGGTGGGGATGGAAGAGGCATCGTAGCTAGGTCACAAGGTGGGGAGTGGCTGCCTAAAGCCAGAGCCAGCCAAGGTGAGGGCGATCAGACACTGTCCTGCTCCCCAGACTAAGAAACCGGCCCAGGCCTTTATTGGGATGGCGGAGCAGTACCGGAGGTTTGTGCCCCACTTTAGCTGTCAGCTCCCATCACAGAGCTATGTAAGAAGGGTGAGCCTGACAAGCTGGTCTGGACCAGGCAGTGCCAGAGGGCTCTCGGCACGCTGAAGGAGGATATGGTCAAGGTCCCGGTGCTGGGAACCCCAGAGATTGACAAGACCTTTATGGTGTTCACTGATGCCCCAGACCAATGCAAAGGGGGAGAAACACCCCATCATGTCCCTGAGCATGAAGCTGCTGCCCCGGGAGCAGGGCTATGCAGCCATAGAGAAGGAATGCCTGGCCATGGAGTGGGCTCTTAAAAGGCTGCAGCTGGATCTATTTGGGTGGCACTTCACTGTGTACCCGGACCAGTCGCCCTGCCATGACTGCACCAGATGAGAGGAGCCAATGCTAAGCTCCTGAGGTGGAGTCTGTCCTTCCTGGATTATGAGATGGGGGTGGTCCACATTAAGGGGAGTGCAAATGTTATACCTGATGCTTTGTCCCAGAGATGGGGGCCTGAACTTCCCCAGGTCACTGGCTACAGTGACCCCACTCAGTTCAGTCTCGAAGTGGGGAGAGATGTGACAAAGTGGAGATTTTCCCTTGTTATGTTGTATGTGAGCCTTATTGATTTGCATGAATGCTGTGTGTGCCTCAGTTTCCCTTTGTACTGCACCAATGTCTAGGTGGTGGGAATAAACATGTGTGACTTTTGTGGGGGTTGCTCCAGCTACCTGCATGGATGCTATGGCTGCCCCTTCGTAACCTCAGACCCAGGAGGGGGATGCGACCAGGTGACTCTTGACCTGGGAAGCAAGACAAAAGCCAGAGGAGGAGCAATGGGCAGGGCAGGGGCCAGGCAGCTGGAAGCGAGTCCATCTCAGCTGGCTTGGGGCACAGGGGGAGGACCAGAGCCTTGGCTCTCGGCTCCCCTCCTCTCAAGATGGACTTGGCTGAAAGTCACTGATTTCTGTGCTAACAAGTTCTGTTCTACGCTATGTTCCTGTCGACTAATAAACCTTCTGTTTTACCGGCTGGCTGAGAGTCACGTCTGACTGCAGAGTTGGGGGGCAGGACCCTCTGGCTTCCCCAGGGCCCCACCTGGGTGGACTCGCTGTGGGAAGTGCATGGAGGGGCAGGGGATACCGAATGCTCCAAGGTCAGATCCAGCAAGGTCAAAGCTGTGTAAGCTTCTTGCCCTGGAGACAGCCTGCTCACAGAGAGGAGACTCCCCCAGAGTCCTGCCTGGCTTCACAGGGACCAGTTCCAGAGCATCACCCTGGTGACTCCGTGACATATGTCACTCATGTTGAAATCCCCCATGATCACACAGGCATTTTCCCTATACATTGTATATAAGTCCATAAGGAAGCAGTCTTCCTGTTCCCTAGTGTGATGTGACGGTTGGTAGAGGACACCAATTAGTACCCTATCTTGTCCTCTTATCTGTTAGGACCTTGATCCATAAACATTCAAGATAATTTTCTTCCAAGTAATCAGTTACTAAGTACAGTGTCCCTCCACTTTTGCCCACCTGATCTTTCCTATGTAAGCAGAGTCAGGATGAGCTCCACCCTGACATCTGGTGGTGAGGTGTGGCAAGTTGTGGAAAAGAACGTCAGGGGCTGATCTCATTTGCATAGGCACACCCACCCCGGCTAGAATGAGGTCATAGCTGCCCAAATGGTCACTTTGGCTGCTGTGGGATTCCCAGTGTCTCTGTTATTGGGGCAAGAAGAATAAATTGTTATTACCCTGGTTATGGGAACTGTGCTTGGAACTGTACTTGGCCTTTTGTTATGATGGAGGGACTCACCATCAACTAAGTAGCACTCGCTAGGCAAGGGTCATGGGTTCCAAAACTGTGTGAATTGAGAGAGGCTGGGGATAAGTATTAATGCTTGATGGTATGGGCCCTTTGGTGAGGGCCTTACCTGGTAATTGCACTTCCTCCTCTCTCCACTGTGGAATATCAGAGCTAATCTTGATTCTATTAGGAGTTTAGTTACAGGCTGCTGAGCTCACTTTGGGCTAATGGTGCACCAGTACTGAGGCTCCCCTGCTACAAGCTGAATTCACCAAAAAGCTGAACTGACTAAGAGCTGAAATCACTGAGTGTTGTGTTAAGTAGTGGCGGAGCCTGAAGATATATTGTGGAGCAGTTTGCGGGATGGCTGGAGTGCCTTGTGGACAGGCTGGTGGAGCAGTTCATAGGACGGTGGGAGCTGCTTGTGGGCCGCGGAGCCGAGCGAAGCAGTTCGTGAGGCGGCTGGTGGAGCAGAGCAGAGCAGAGCGAAGGCCTATGGAGCTGTGGGGCGGTCAGCTTCAGATCACGTAAGGTGCCCCTTACCTGTCTCTCCCCCCCCCCCATCTCCACCCAGGTTGGGACGTAAAGCTCTGCAGATAAACTTTCGAACTCTGGGGCTGCCCTGACCAGGGACAGAGACTTTTGGGCCATTGGACTTTTGGGACTTTGGGTGATTTGGGGTTGCTGGACTCAAGAACCAAAGGGAAAGGGCATGCCTCAATTTGCTTGGGGTGGGTTTTTTGCTCATGGGTTGTGTTATGAATCCTGTTGGTGGTGTTTCCCCAACATAATGCCACATTGTTTCTCTCTGTTATTAAAAGGCTTTTTGCTACACTCAGACTATGTGCTTGCGAGGGGGGAAGTATTGCCTCTTGGAGGTGCCCAGCGGGGGTGGTATATATTTGTCCCAGGTCACTGGGTGGGGGCTCGAGCCGGTTTGCATTGTGTTATTGGAAGGATCCCCTAGATATAGAACCCGGCCCTTGTTGCTGCCAACTCCGATGGGCAGAAGGGTTACACCTAAACTGATTTTAACATTACTATCATGTCAATCATCCCACCAGATTTCAGAGAGAATCATAAATGAACAATTCCAATTTCTCTTGTTTTTTAAGCAGGCTCCTAGCTTTGGTGTACAGGCAACAAAAGGATTTCTTCTCTTCCAAAGGATGGGGAGGTCTGCGGTGGGGGATAAGAGCTGACTGATGGAAGGAGTCAGGGCTCTCACCCGCAGTCTGGCGGAGGAGGTCAGACAGAGAGACTGACAGACAGAGCTTTAACCAAGGGGTTGACTTGAACTTGGCTGGGATCTGGGCTCACCAAAATGGACTGTACTTCAACCTTCATTCCTCTAGGCCAGCCTAAGGACATCTTGTGCTGTGTGCCTGTCATAAATATAAAGGGAAGGGTAAACCCCTTTAAAATCCCTCCTGGCCAGAGGAAAAATCCTCTCACCTGTAAAGGGTTAAGAAGCTAAAGGTAACCTCGCTGGCACCTGACCAAAATGACCAATGAGGAGACAAGATACTTTCAAAAGCTGGGAGGAGGGAGAAAAACAAAGGGTCTGGGTCTGTCTGTATGCTGCTTTTGCTGGGGACAGAACAGGAATGGAGTCTTAGAACTTTTAGTAAGTAATCTAGCTAGGTATGTGTTAGATTATGATTTCTTTAAATGGCTGAGAAAAGAGCTGTGCTGAATAGAATGACTATTCCTGTCTGTGTGTCTTTTTTGTAACTTAAGGTTTTGCCTAGAGGGATTCTCTATGTTTTGAATCTAATTACCATGTAAGGTATCTACCATCCTGATTTCACAGAGGTGATTCCTTTACTTCTATTAAAAGTCTTCTTGTAAGAAAACTGAATGCTTTTTCATTGTTCTAAGATCCAAGGGTTTGGGTCTGTGGTCACCTATGCAAATTGGTGAGGACTTTTACCAAACCTTCCCCAGGAAGTGGGGTGCAAGGGTTGGGAGGATTTTGGGGGGAAAGACGTGTCCAAACTATGTTTCCCAGTAAACCCAGTTAAAGTTTGGTGGTGGCAGTGGAAATTCCAATGGCAAAGGGTAAAATTAATTTGTACCTTGGGGAAGTTTTAACCTAAGCTGGTAAAAGTAAGCTTAGGAGGTTTTCATGCAGGTCCCCACATCTGTACCCTAGAGTTCAGAGTGGGGGAGGAACCTTGACAGTGCTCCTTAACGAACAAACCTGACTGTTTTGACACTGCTGGGTGAGTGTCGCTGCGAATGGTGGGCAAGGGGCATTAATCCCTGAGGAACGGCCACATCTCCGTCAGGGGTCTGTCTCAGTGGGACTCCCTGAACAGAGGTCATGCTGGGAAGCAGGGGTGCTGAAGGCCCAGAGGTCCAGTCTACGGAGGTGGTGAAGCTGCATGGCTTACTCTGGAGGTTGCATCTGATGAAGTGAGCTGTAGCTCACGAAAGCTTATGCTCAAATAAATTGGTTAGTCTCTAAGGTGCCACAAGTCCTCCTGTTCTTTTTGCAGATACAGACTAACTTGGCTACCCCTCTGAAACCTGTGCGAGCTAAGATAAGCAGCAGCAGTCTCATGCTGGGGACAACAGACAAGATAAACCAGGACTGTAGAGATCAGGGTCCACATGAATAGGCGTGGGCAGTGCGCGCTACACAGGGGCTGTTTCTGCAATGTAACCCAGCCAATTCCCAGAGGGGTCATGCAGAGAGAAAGGAAGAGGTTTGCTCTTCCACCGGTAAATATTGCTGTGATGCTGGGAGTTCCTGTCCCAGACCTGCAGCAGACCTCTGTGTATGTGTGAAACAGAGGTTGGTCCAGTAAAAGGTAGGACCTCACCCACCTTGTCTCTGGATTTAGCCATGAGATGGCAGAGCACAGAGAACAATTATTGTGCCAGGCCTGCACGGACCCCCTCACCTGAAATTGGGGTCCCCGTCGTGCCAGGCACTGCACAGAACCCGCCTCCCCATGTCAGAGATCAGGGCCCTTGTCATGCTGGATGCTACACAGATCCCCCTGGCTGAGATCAGGGCCCCATTGTGCAGGGGTGCTGCGCAGATACACAGTACGAGACAGTCCCAGCCCTTACAATCTAAGACAGAAGACACCAGCTGCAGACAGACAGACAGACAGACAGGGAAGCACCATGGACCAATGATACAATGTTGGCCACTGCGATAGTGTGCCCACTGTCACTCACCCACTGCCCTGGTACAGCTTCCCTGCTGGACGCACACTTGGGTGTGGTGTGGTCTCAATACACCAGACCCCACGTGCTTTAATCCTCCTGTGGTTGAACAGAGTCCAGGAACAGCCCCTGGCTGGGTCCGCAGGTGCCCCTCAGTGGGCTGATCCTCTGTCTAACACCCCCTGAGAGCTGAGAGCCAGCAGTCCCACTGCCCAGCCCCTGGGGCCAGTACTGAGCCCTCAGACTGCCCTGTAGCTTAAACTCACGCTCTACCGGTGCCCCCTTTGTGTGGACACTGTGAGTTTCCTGTTTAACTCCTTAGAGTCATGGGAAGCAGACAGACAGACAGACAGACAGACTTGGATTCTGAAACAAGTTGCTCTTGACTGAGACAGCGCCAGAGATACTTGGAGCTAGAAAAGGCACAAACACAGCTCCATGCAGTTCCCTGCCTCAGTTTCCTCCCTGCTCTGGAGAGTTGTTTGGGTGTAGGTGAGAGTCATTCCTGGAGTTCAGCTCCCTGCTGTGGATTGCACTCCTCCTGCAGCATGTGTTCCCCTTCCTAGGAGCCCAAAGCTTCCTGTGTTGGGTTTATATTGTCCCTGCTCTGGTGGGGAAGAGGTTACAGGGTGACTTGATCCCAGTCTGTAGGAACAAATATTTGATAATGGGCTCTTCAGTCGAGCAGGAAAAGCCTAACAAGATCCAATGGCTGGAAATTCAAGCTAGCCCTAGTCTACACTACAGAGTTGGGTCAACGTAAGGTGGCTTACATTGCCCTATTTATGGAGGTGTCTACACTACAGTGTTCCTCCCACTGCTTTAACTTGCCCGCTACGCCAACCTCATAAAACCACCTCGGCCAGAGGTGTAGCGCTTAGGTTGACTTAGGGTGATGCAGTGTCAGTGTGGACACTGCGTTGCTTATGTCGACGTAAGTGGCCTCCAGGAGATATCCCATAATGCCCCACTGTGACAGCTCTGGTCACTGTTTTGAACTCTGCTGCCTAGTGGCCAGGTACACTGGGTATGTTACAGACATGTCTACAATAAAACCAAAGTGAAGTTGTTTTAACAGAGTCTGAGGGAGAGATTCAAAATAAAGGCAAGGAACTGGATGTGGAAACATGAGGCTACAGGTAGAAGAAAAACATAAAACACAGGCTGCAGCCTGTACCTGTTAGCAAGGTCCTGTGCTGCCTGATAAGGTGTTGCTCACTCAATGGTCAGTTCTTCCAGCCGTTGTCCAGCCCATAAAGATGGGATCTACCATTCCTGAGACTCCACCCCCCTCCTGGAATGGATAACCATGTGGTTCAATCTTCTGCTCTTATCCAGTCTCAAGCTATTGCCTCTTAGCTGAGCATTCTCTGCAGGTTCATTTATCTTTGTAAATCTCCAGCCTGCATCTCATCCAGAGAGTAAACACAGGCTGTCTCCACGGGCGTCCAGTTTTCAGACACCCCACACAACAGCCTATGTCACTTAGCTCTGAACTCATTCCCCACACAAACATCTCACAAGAACCTCAACAATCAGCTCAGTCTCAGACACCTCGTGAAGCCGTTTCAGTGTGCACGGTCAGGCACAGAGATAATGTCCCTGCCACCATGTGGCTCGGTGAGTTTGGGCATGTCTATGTTGCAAGCACTTAGGGAGCACTAGCCCAATTCCCTTCCCCACAAGCCAGTATCCCTCTCCTCTCCCCATGGGAGGTAGGGCCCCATCTCTCATCTCCACTCCACCCCACCCCACACTCACCCTGCGCCAGGCTCGTCACCAGCAGTGCTATGGCCAGGAGGGAGCAGAGATGCCGATGAACCACCCTCGCCTGGTCCTGTCTTGGCCAAACCCATCTGGCTCCATCACTCTGACCAAAGCCTGGCTGGGGAACAAATGTGCAGGGCAGGTTTTTATAGACACGGTTCCTGCCTCCGCCCTCCCCAGATCTAGAGAGATAACACATGTGACCCATCCCCTTATGAGCCACTCAGGGAAACAAGTGCTGCTAAATTCTGCATGTGAACAGGGTGCGACAGTTCTCAGTCTGCTCTTCTTGGAATTGCTCCATTAACGAGCATCCTGGAGAACCAACAAAGAAGTGCAACGGTCAAGGTTACGGGGGGAGGCCCATTGTGATTTTCACTTCCCTGTTTTGTTAGCAACTGAATGTGCCAAGAATAGCTGGTCAAGGACAGTGCTCCGGCAAAGCTAAGGTTGTAATGTGGATAGGATAGCATGGGGGGGGGTTCATAGATTCTATGGTGAGCAGGCACCATTGTGATCAGTCTCACCCCTGGTATAACACAGGCCAGAGACCTGCCCCCAAATAACTCAGAAAGCAGAACTTTTAGTGTCAGTAAGGGAGAACCCGCCACAACCCTTGGTAAATTGTTTCAAAGGTTAATTACTCTCACTGTTAAAATTTTACACTTTCTTTCCAATCTGAATTTCTCTAGCATAAATTTGCAGCATCTGGATTCGCGTGACTGTAAAGCCCATTATTAAATGTCTGTTCCCCATGTAGGTATTTATAGACTGGGGTGAAGTCACCCCTTAACCTTCTTAAGCTAAATAGATTGAGCTCCTTGAGTCTCTCACTCTCAGGCAGGTTTTCTAATCCTTTAATCATTCTCATGGCTCTTCTCTGACCCCTCTCAATTTATCAATATTATTCTTGAATTGTGGGCCCCGGCAATGGACACGGGATTCCAGCAGGGGTCACATCAATGCCAAATTCAGAGGTAAAATAACTTCTCTGCTCCTACTCAAGATTCCACTCTTTATGCATCCCAGGATCACATTAGCTGTTTTGGCCACAGCGTCCCACTGGGAGCTCATGTTCAGCTGATTATCTTTTTCAGAGTTTCTTCTTCCCAGGAGCGAGTCCCCCATCCTGTAAGAATGGCCAACACTCGTCATTCCTAGATGCACACATTTTCATTTAGCCATACGAATACACATAGTGTTTGCTTGCACCCCGTTTACCATGTGATCCACATCCATCTGAATCAGTGATCTGTCCTCATCCTTGTTTACCACTCCCCCAATTTTGTGTCATCTGCAACCTTTATCAATCATGTTTTCTTCCAGGTAATTGATCAAAAGTTTAATAAAATTGTGATTCTACTCCCCATATTCTTCCTAGAAATAGTGTTATAATATGACTATAGCATATCTAAAATGTATTTTCTACAAGATGGGTCTTGTGAGGTATCATTGGAAAGGTTATGATTTGCTGAATATAATTATCATGTTTGTATGCAAGTATCATTTCTGTATCTGAAGTTAGGAACATTGACTATGTAACAATTATAAGTGGGTTTACACCTGGGGAACGCCCACCAGACAGAATGCTAAGGGGGAGCAATAGGACTTTGAAGATGCTAATCTCCCACCTTCGTGAGAAGCTTCCTGGGATGCTAGAAACAACCTTTAACTCATGGATTCTTTGACACTGCAGGGGCATGTGATTAAGTCACCTGTTACTAGATTCCATGATAGCACACCAGTATTTTCTACTGGGGGTGTGTGTGGGGGGGGGGGAACCACACTGGAAAACAAAGGGTTCCTTCCATACGTAAAACCTATTTAAGACAGGGGACTGACTTAATCAGTGTTCAGTCTTCACTGAATCCCAGCCCATGTTAACAGCTGGAAACATCTAAGAAACAAAGACAAAAGAGGGGGGAGAACAGCTGAGCCCAGGCTGGAAAAGGTGTCTGGCCTGTGAAATAAATACCCTAAACAACATTTAGGGTGAGAAATTACTACTTGTAACCGGTTTCTGTAGCATATTAAGCTTAGTTTACATGTTTTGTTTTATTTGTTCAGTAATCTCTTGTAATCACTTAAAATATATCCTTGATAGTTAATAAACTTTTTTTTTTCTCTAAAACAAGTGTGTGGAATTCATAAGAGGGGGGCAAAAAGCTGTGCATATCTTCCTTCACATTGAGGGAGGGGGCAAATTTCACGAGCTTATGCTGTACAGTTCTCTGTGCAGTGCAAGTCAATACAATTCCCTAGACGCGTCTTCCCGTGCAGAGCTGATCTCAGTGTCTGTGTCTTTCTGCAGCTAGGCGTGTCCCTACCTGTGTGTGTGTTGGAGGAGGCTTGAGGGCCTGGCTCAGCAGGACAGTGTAAGGGAGTGATGGAACAGGTGGGCTCAGTGGTACCCCACTACATCAGGGGGCACCCCAGATTGGGGAGCAATCTGTCAAAAAATGTTGATAAATTAAAAGTAATGCACATTGGAAAACATAATCCCAACTATAGACACAAAATGATGGTATCTAAAGTAACTGTTACCACTCAAGAAAGATTTTGGAGTCATCATTGATAGTTCTCTAAAATATCCCTCTCTCCCAGTGCCTGCCACTCGCTGCGATCAGCTGTTCAGCAGTATTCAGGAGCTGCTGAGGTGAAGGGGAGGAACGGGGGCAGTAAGAGGTGGGGAGGAGCAGAGCAGGGTTGAGTAGAGGCAGGGGAGAGGCGGGGCAGGGATGGGGGTGGGGTGTCGGGGGATGGGGTGGAGTGGGAATGGGGCCTTGGGTGGACAGCAGGTCAAGCAGCTCCCGGGAAATGAGGAAGTCTGAACCTGTGTATGGCACAGCTTCCATATGGGCAGAAATAAAAAAGACTTGGGTTTTCAGCCTGGAAATGGGACGACTAAGGGGGAATACGATAGAGGTCGATAAAATCACGGCTGGTGTGGAGAAAGTGAATGGGGAAGTGGTATTGATTCCTTCCCATAACACAAGAACCAGGAGTGACCCCATGAAATTAACAGGCATCAGGTTTAAAACAAACATGAGGAAATACTTCTTCACCCAACGCACAGCCGACCTCTGGAACTCAGAACCAGGAGACCGTGAAACCAAAAGTATAAATGGGTTCAAAAAGAGTTTCATAAGTTTATGGAGGATTGGTCTGTCAATGACTATTAGCCAAGATGGTCAGGGATACAACCCCACGCTCTGGGAGCCCCTAAACCTTTAACTGCCAGATGCTGGAAGTGGATAACAGGGGATGGATCACTCAAGAACTGCCCTGTTCCATTCATTCCCTCTGAAGCAACCTGCCTTGGCCACGGTCAGAAGACAGAAAACTGGGCTGGATGGAACATTGGCCTGAAACAGTATGATCATTCTTGGGTTCTTATGTTTTTGTGTTCTTAGGAAAGGGCCAAAAAGAGATGCCTGAGGGATCCCACCTGAAACAGTGTCAGTCACATTCACGGAAGCTCCCTTTCTCAGAGCCATAGTCACAGGCTCTCTGCAGACTTTGGCACGTGAGTGGTTCTGGAAGATCTCAGATCCTCTCCCATCTGCATCTCGCGCTGCCCACACAGTGGAGGGTTTCTGTCAGGGTTCCTTCCCCACTCTGAACTTTAGGGTACAGATCTGGAGACCCACATGAAAGACCCCCTATGCTTATTTCTAGCAGCTTAGGTTAAAAACTTCCCCGAGGCACAAATTCTTCCTTGTCCTTGGACAGTATTGCTGCCACCACCAAGTGAGTTAGACAAAGATTTAGGAAAAGGACCACTTGGAGTTCCTGTTTCCCCAAAATATCCCCCCAATCCCCTTCACCCCCTTTCCTGGGGAGGCTTGAGAGTAAACAAGGTGAGCACCGACCACACCCTTGGGGTTTTAGGACACTAAAAACCCCAATCAGATTTTTAAAAAACAGAACTTTATGATAAAGAAAACAAGTAAAAGAAGCACCTCTGTAAAATCAGGATGGAAGGTAAATTTACAGGGTAATAAGATTTAAAACAGAGGATTCCCCTCTAGGCAAAAAATTAAAGTTACAAAAAGCAGTAATAAACCTTCCTCTTAGCATAGGGGAAATTTACAAGCTAAAACAAAAGATACTCTGACGCATTTTCTTGCTATTACTTACTATTTCTGTAATTTTAGATGTGTCATTCAGTAGGAGCTGGATTATTTACTTGGTCTCTCTCTTTGTCTTGGGAGAGAACAAAAAAGAGCACAAACAAAAACCTTCCCTCTCCCCCCCCCTCCCCCATTTGAAAGTCCTTCTGGTCAGGTGCCAACTAGGTTGATGGAACTGATTAACCCTTTACAGGTAAAGGAGAGATTTTATGCTACCCTTAGCTGTATGTTTATGACACGCCCCCCAAATCAGAGAGGTTGTTGGACAGCCTGTTCCACACTGGCTGTGATTTCTTCCTGGAGCTCGAGGAGAAACAGAGTTAATAAGACACATCCACCTTTAGATATACTATTGATTATATAAAAAACAATATTTTCCACATTTTAAGGACAATTTTAACCAGTTGATTTTGGGAACCTTTTATGGAAGAGTGCATCAGCCACTTTGTTAGAAGCTCCTGCAATTAAATTTTGGAGAGCTAAACTCCACCAAAGTTTGTTATTGTCCTTGATGGTATGAAGCCACTTCAGCGCAGCATGGTTGATTTGCAGGTGGAAACACCGTCCCCAAACATATGGGCTTAGCTTTTTCAGCGCGTACACAATGGCGTAACATTCCTTTTTGAACCTGTTTCTTTGACTTTGGGACAGGCCACTTTTGGATAGCATCCACTTTGGCCTGTAGGGGGCTGATAGTTCCTTGACCCACCTGGTGTCCAAGGTAAGTCACTCTGTTTAGGCCTATTTGACACTTCTTAGCCTTAACAGTTAGTCCTGCCTCCCTTATGCGCTCAAAGACTTTTTGTAGGTGTTCCAGGTGTTCTGCCCAGGAATCCAAAAATATGGTCACATCGTCAAGGTAAGCGACTGCATATTCTCCCAATCCCACTAGGAGACCATCTACAAGTCTTTGGAAGGTGGTGGGTGCATTCCACAGCCCGAAAGGGAGTACATTAAATTCATACAGCCCGACATGGGTGATGAAGGCTGACCTTTCCTTGGCGGATTCATCTAGCGGTACCTGCCAGTACCCCTTGGTTAAGTCCAAGGTAGAGATGAACTGGGCCCATCCCAGTTTCTCTAATAGTTCATCTGTGCGTGGCATTGGATAGTTGTCTGGGCGAGTTACAGCATTTAGCTTACGGTAGTCCACGCAAAAACGTATCTCCCCATCTGGTTTGGGAACTAGAACCACTGGAGATGCCCATGCACTTCCAGAGGGGTGGATTACACCCATCTGCAGCATGTCCTGGATCTCCCGGTCTATAGCAGTTTTAGCTTGAGGAGGCACCCGGTAAGGTTGGACTTTAATTGGGTGAGCATTACCTGTGTCAATGGAGTGGTATGCCCGTTCAGTCAATCCTGGGGTGGCTGAGAACATCGGCACGTAGCTAGTGCACAGCTCCTTGATCTGCTGTCGCTGCACATGCCCAAGGGTCATGGAGAGGTTCACCTCTTCCATGCCACCAGCACTTTCCCCTTCGTAGTAGACACCTTCAGGCCACTCAGCATCATCTCCTCCTGGGGCTGTAAACTGACAAACCTTTAATTCTCTGGAATAAAAGGGCTTTAGAGAATTAACATGGTACACTTTAGGCTTGAGGTGGGGGATGCTACGAGATAGTTAACAGCTCCCAGGCGCTCTTGGACCGTAAATGGCTCATCCCACGATGCTTCCATCTTATGGGCTTGGAGTGCCTTCAAGACCATGACCTGGTCCCCTACTTTGAAGGAACGCTCTCTGGCACATTTATCATACCAAGCTTTTTGCTCTTCCTGAGCATCTTTTAGGTTTTCTCTAGCAAGGGCTAAAGAGTTTCGGAGGGTGTTTTGTAGGTTGGTTACAAAGTCCAGAATGTTAGTTCCAGGGGAAGGCATAAACCCCTCCCATTGCTGCTTCATCAACTGTAATGGCCACTTAACCTCACACCCATACACAAGTTCAAATGGTGAAAACTCTAAACTGGGACTTGGCACAGCCCTGTAGGCAAAAAGCAACTGCTGCAACACTAGGTCCCAGTCACTGGAGTGCTCATTTACGAATTTACTTATCATGGCCCCCAAAGTTCCATTAAACTTCTCCACCATGCCATTTATTTGATGGTGGTGGTAAGGGGTGGCTACCAAGTAGTTAACCCCATGAGCTTCCCAAAGGCTTTTCACGGTCCCTGCTAGGAAATTAGTTCCTGAATCCATAAGGATGTCGGAGGGCCAACCTACCCTGGCAAAAATGTCTGTTAATGCCTGGCACACACTTTTAGCCCTGGTGTGGCTTACAGCTTCTGCTTTTGGCCATCGGGTGGCAAAATCCATGAAAGTCAGTATGTACTGCTTCCCTCTTGTTGTCTTTTTCAGAAAAGGACCCAGAATATCCACAGCTCCTCCTGAAATGGAACCTCAATGATGGGGAGTGGCCAGAGAAGGGCTTTGATCTGGTCTTGGGGTTTTCCCACTCTTTGGCACACCTCACAAGACCGAGCATAGGTAGAAACGTCCTTGCCCATTCCCTCCCAGTGGAAGGACTTACCCAAACGGTCTTTGGTCCTGTTCACTCCAGCATGGCCATTAGGATGATGGTGGGCTAAGCTCAAGAGCTTTTCCCAGTACTTAGTTGGAACTACCAACTGTCTCTGGGGATGCCAGGCCTCCTGGTGCCCACCAGAAAGAGTTTCCTTGTATAAAAGTCCTCTTTCTACAACAAACCTGGATCGATTAGAAGAGCTGAGAGGCGGTGGGTCACTCTGTGCCACCGTCCAAGCTCCGTTGAGTCTCTCATACACTTCCTGCTCTGCCTGGAACTGTTCCCTTGATGCTGGAGACATCAGTTCCTGACTGGATTGTGGACTTGGGCTTGGTCCCTCTGCAAGCGATGCAGGTGATGGGGCTGTTTCCGTTGACTGTGAACTGCTCTCTGCCAGTGCACTATGTTGTATTTCAGGCTCCAGTTGAACTTCTTGTGTAGGTTTATCTGCTTCTGCCAGTGCAGGCTCGGTGGTGCCCGTTGGAGTTGTAGATGGGGTTGCAAGCGCTGGATTCAGTGCTGGCTGCTCTGCCCATTCTGGTTCTGGTTGGGTCTCTGGGACTGGATCCACTACTGCTGTTGCAATCATTGGCAGGGGATCCAGTTCTACCACCTCAGTTTGGGGCTCTGATAACACAGACGGGGCCTTGTATAAGGCTCAGGAACAGGGATAGGTTTGGAGGGTCACTTAGCCTGGGGCTGCAGGTGACCATTCCAACCCTCTTGGCTCGCTTCACATGGTTGGCCAAGTCTTCCCCCAGCAGCATGGGGATGGGAAAATCGTCATAGACTGCAAAAGTCCACGTTCCTAACCAGTCCTTGTACTGGACAGGCAACTTGGCTGTAGGCAAGTTTAAAGAGTTTGACGTGAAGGGTTGAATCATCACCTGGGCCTCTGGGTTGATGAATTTGGGGTCCACTAAGGATTAGTGGATAGCTGACACCTGTGCTTCAGTGTTCCTCCACGCAATAACCTTCTTCCCGCCCACACTCACAATTTCCCTTCACTTGGAGGGTATCTGGGAGGCATCCAGGCCTGGGGACCTTTGGTGTGATTCTGGTGTAATCAACTGCAATCTGTTGGGGTTCTTGGGGCAGTTGGTCTTTACATGCCCCAGCTTGTTACATTTGAAACATCACTCAGCTGACGGGTCACTGGGGCGAGGTGGGTTGCTGGAGACTGGTGGGGTGGGATGTAGCGGGGCAACGACTCACCGGTGCAGCGCCTCCTGCTGGTCATCTTGGGAATTAGCTCTTCCAGCCCAGAGTGCCCTCTGCAGGCTAGTGTCTCGCCTGCCACTGGTCCCGTGCCCCTCCTGGACCCCAGTGCCTTTAACTTGGGGTTCTGCCCCAGCAGTCCCCACACTCTGGGTCTCCCCACCCAGGGGAACCCCCAACCCTCTAAACCCACCTTTCCTCAGTGGCTACTGCCAGTCACCATCTAGCCCTTGCTCACAGGGGCAGACTGCAGTCTGTAAACCACTCATCATCAGCAAGAGGGGGTTGGACCAGCTGCCTCTGCCTATTCCCAGGCTACCCCTCTGTAGCCCTAGTACCTTTCCTGGCCTTTAGCAAGGCCTGCAGCCTGTGGGTTTTCCAGGCTGGAGCTCCCCAGCTCCTCTGGACCTTCCCCCAGCCCTGCCCTATTCTAGGTGCCCTGCTCAGGTCCTTCTCTCTCAGAAGCTGGAGACGCCTACAGCTCCTGGCCCTCAACCCTCTTATAGAACCAGCTGTGGCCTGATTGGGGTGTGGCCCCAGCTGTGGCTGCTTCCCTCACTCAGCCTAACTTTTCCGAGCTGCAGCCCTCTCTAGGGCTGCTTTTACTATTGGCTCCCACAGGCAGCCCTCTCCAAGGGCTGTTTTAACCCCTTCAGGGCCAGAGCAGGTGACCACCCCACTACATGGGAGGATAAGGTGTTTGGGGGTTTCCTTGGGATGTAGGTGGGGCCTTGGGCTACCCCCAGTAGCAGGGTGTGGTCTGAGGTTGTCCCTTCTGGTCTCCGCTCCAACTGCGACCAGTTTTTTCTCTCTCTGCCACCTCCACCCATTTGGCTCTGATCTCTCCTGCCTCAATTACAGTTTTGGGCTTCCCATCTAGGATGTACCTTTCTATTTCCTCAGGAACACCCTCTAAGAACTGCTCCATTTGCATTAGGAAAGACAGATCTTCCAGAGATTTAACACTGGCTCCTGATATCCAGGCATCCCAATTTTTTACAATGAGGTAGGCACGTCGGGAAAATGCCACGTCTGGTTTCCACCATAGGGCTCTGAACCACTGACGGGCATGCTCAGGTTTTATCCCCATTCTAATTTTGGCCTTTTTAAAAAGAAATTCGTAGCTGTTCATATTTTCTTTAGGCATTTCAACTGCCACCTCTGCTAAGGGTCCACTGAGCTGCAGCCTCAGCTCCACCATATACTGGTCTGTAGAGATGCTGTACCCAAGGCGGGCCCTTTCGAAATTTTTTAAGAAGGCCTCTGTATCATCGTCTACCTTGTAGGTGGGGAATTTTTTGGAATGGGGAGCGGTACCTGGAGAAGGACTGTTAGGGTTATCTGGTAGACCCAGCTTAGCCCTTTCCCGATCTAAGCGCTTCAGCTCTAACTCTGTCTCCAAGCATTTTGCCTCTGCCTCCAAGCATTTGGCCTCCTTCCTCTCTTCCACTTCCAACTCCAAGCCCTTTAAGGCCATTTCTCTTTCATCTTCTTTCTGTCTCTCTTCAGCTTCCAATCTGGCTAATTCTAGTTTCTTTTGGACCTCACTTCCTGTCATCCTAGCCTTCCTGTGCTTAGCCTAACCTAACCCAAGAGTGTTACTACAGACATTTCACAGTGACATTCATCACCGGCATGGCATTAGCGCTCAGAAAAGACCTCGCTCCACACACGCTTCTAATGCAGGAATATCATATGCTGTAAAAAGAACAGGAGGACTTGTGGCACCTTAGTGACTAACAAATTTATTAGAGCATAAGCTTTCGTGGGCTACAGCCCACTTCATCGGATGCATAGAATGGAACATATAGTAAGAAGATATATATATAGATATATATATACATATACATACACACACACGAGAGAACGAGAACGAGGAAGTTGCCATACAAACTGTAAGAGGCTAATTAATTCAGATGAGCTATTATCAGCAGGAGAAAAAAAACTTTTGTAGTGATAATCAAGATGGCCCATTTAGACAGTTGACAAGAAGGTGTGAGGATACTTAACATAGGGAAATAGATTCAATACGTGTAATGACCCAGCCACTCCCAGTCTCTAGTCAAACCCAAGTCAATGGTATCTAGTTTGCATATTAATTCAAGCTCAGCAGTTTCTTGTTGGAGTCTGTTTTTGAAGCTTTTCTGTTACAAAATTGCAAGTTGATTAAGTTGCTTATCACTTGAGGTTCAGCCCCCCTCACCACCCCATCTGTATAGCCCAGTAAATCTTCGCAAAGGATTCTTCTGAAAAGTAAAACCCAGACTAAGCATCTCTCACCTGCTAGGTGTAGACACCCGGCAGTGTTCTCCCCACTTGTGAGTGTGAGGTTTGCCTCCACCCCTTATTAGTTTGATGTGTCCGTGTGCTGCTTGTATGGAAATGGAGCTGAACACACCATCCTTTCTTTGGGAGAGACCTGTTTAACAACTCCCTTGACAAACCTGGTTTGAACTCCTTTTAGTGACCATTCCAGCATATGTCCATAACCCTTAATACCCCTTGCATATGTACATCACACAAGGATATGAATGATCAGCAATATATAAGTTTTCAAATCATAAAATATCAGGGTTGGAAGGGACCTCAGGAGGTCATCTAGTCCAACCCCCTGCTCAAAGCAGGACCAATCCCCAATTTTTGCCCCAGATCCCTAAATGTTCCCCTCAAGGATTGAACTCACAACCCTGGGTTTAGCAGGCCAACGCTCAAAACACTGAGCTATCCCTCCCCCCTCACAAGGAGCATTTTGCACAGAGATTGTTACAATAGAGTATAGGGTGTGAATACTAGGGTCTAGTGTCACAGGTGACATGGTCTATCTGCACCAAGGGTTAGAAAGGGCTGGTGTGGGATGGGGACCCAGTCTAGGAGGGGGTCACAGGGTCAGCCACAGAAGCACAGCTAGAAGGACCCTGGGGATTGTAAGAGGAGAACTGACACTGTTTGGAGTGACAGTGGTAGATGGATGGGGGCTGATCAGAGTGAAGTTCACCTCCGCGAAAGTCACACCAGGCATGTTCGTCTTGATCCACTCATTGTGGGCGTTGGGACGGTTGTAGACTCCAGGATAACCAGGGGCAACACTGACTACCCCATTCACTTTTATCGCCATTACCCAGCTCACAATCCCAGCAAGGTACCAGGTCCCGCCTTCTTCACACACCAGGGGTCCCCCAGAGTCACCCTAGAGAGAGGGAAAGAAATAGGGTTGGAAAGAGTCCAGTCTGCATCGTCCACAAGGGCAGTGCTGGATTCTCCCTCTCTCGATGGCTTCACATTCCCACTGGCTGCCTTTCTGGGAGATGCTTTATCCAGACAAATTGTCTCTGGGCACAGTAATGGGGTAACCAGGTGCAATTGTTGGCTGGGTTATACATTAGGTCAGACTGAATGGGCTGATGGACCCTGCTGACTTTATACTCTACAGACACATCCTCAAGGCAAGAGGCATCTTGTCTAAACACTGGGGAATGAACTCAGGGTTCAGCCCTTCCATCCAAGCCCACTGTTTGGTGGGTGCCCCCAACACACAACACCAAACCAGCAGGGGCAATGGACCAGGAACAACAGGGCCCAGCACAAAGGGGGCCCTGATCTTTCTTGGGGTCTGGGTATTGCCCAGCAGAAAGGGGGAGGTCTTCCAATCTCAGTCAGAGAATCTCACCCAAGCAAATCCTTTATAGCCTTCCGGGTACTCAGCACAAATCATGTCATCTTTGATAGGGTTGTAATCTGAAGGCTCTTGTAATCCTTCTCGGTAGCAATCGTTGCAAATGGTGGAGTCTACGGTGAGCACCTCCAGCTCCTGCAGTGTCTCCGGTGGCTTATAAACCGCTGGAATAAAAGGCCTGAGAGCAGGGTGACTCGTGGCACATAATAAGCTGTCACATTAAGGATCTAGAAGAAGTTTCCAGCTCTGGAATGGGAGTGGGGTCTAGTAGGCTAGAGTGGGGGCACAGGAGCCAAGACTCTTGGGTTCTCTCCCCAGCTCTGGGAGGGGAGTGGGGTCTAGTGGATTAGAGTGGATAGGGGGCAGGTGGCTAGTTTCACACGTTCTAAAGGCAACAACCCAGACATATAAAGGTATTTTAGGTGCTGCTCTGATTAGCTTTGCAGCCCCAAACCTGATTTAGAAGCCTAAGTTTAATTATAACCACTTGGGGGAAGATAGTCATAGGGATTCAGGCACTTATTGGCACAGGACGGAATGTAGTGGGATTTTGAAAATCTCCAAGGCACCTACAAAAGATGGTGCTTTGGAACCTAAGTCTAACAGAGCGTCAATGGGAGTTAGGCGCCTAACCTGCACAGCCACATTTGAATACCCTGTTCGGAGACCGTCTGCACCTTTAAGTGCCGAAAATGCAGGCCGGTAGGGTGCATTTGAAAATGCTGAGCCTTGTCTACACACAGTTTGCCCTGGTTTGGTTCAATGGGTTTAAATTTCTGAGCAGAGGCTCCTGATTTCCAGGTCAGGCCGAAACACAAGGCCATGAAGAAGTAACTAGGTGTGTGATTGGATAGTGCTGGGTGCCAGCTGGCGGCCAACTCTGACACGGCTTCCTGCTGGTCTAGAACCGGCATCGGCAAATACACAGGTGCCAACTACCCCACGAGGAGTGGTTTGAAACCCATATTAGGACTCAGACACACCAAAACATGAACATCTCTTCTTTGTGCTAGGAATTGAATCCCCCATCCATCAAATGATCATATTTATTTTTAAGAATGTTTTTACGTTCCTCAATTTAAATGCTCAGTTTTGCAAAATTATGGGTTTTAAGCATTTTTTAATTTTTATTGGCTTAAATTTTCCCAGTTGTGGACATTTATGGGAGGGGCTATTCAATAACTATTTAATGACAGTGGAGGTTGAGATTCAAAGAATCAAAGCTTTATAACCATTAAAACGCAAATGGTCAATATCCCATGTCAAAAAATGGAAAGTAAATATCCTTAAATCAAACTCGGAGTTCTCAAGCAGCATTTCTCATCTTTTGGCTATGTGTAAATTTTGATTATTTCCAATCAAAATACATTTTTGTCGGTCTGTGTGTGTACGGTGAAATCAACATTGACTGACAACAATCCAGTCCTTCCAGGGCTGTGTATAATGGCACCTGTATAAATGTGCGGCTGTTAAACTGTGCAACCATATAATAGTACAATCGTACAACCATACCTGTATAACTATACAACTGTGTCACAGTACAACTGTGGCTGTTTAACCATGAGAACAGCCATATGGGGTCAGACCAAACGTCCATCTAGCCCAGTATCCTGTCTTCCCACAGTGTTTGGTGCCATTCAGAGGGAATGAACACAACAGGGCAATTTATGGAGTGATCCGTCCTGTCATCCAGACCCAGTTTCTGGCAGTCACAGGTTTAGGGACACCCAGAGCATGGGGTTGTGTCCCTGACCATCTTGGCTAAAAGCCATTGATGGACCTGTCCTCCATGAGCTTATCAAGTTTCAGAGTAACAGCCGTGTTAGTCTGTATTCGCAAAAAGAAAAGGAGGACTTGTGGCACCTTAGAGACTAACCAATTTATGTGAGCATAAGCTTTCGTGAGCTACAGCTCACTTCATCGGATGCATACTGTGGAAAGTATAGAAGATCTTTTTATACACACAAAGCATGAAAAAATGGGTGTTTACCACTACAAAAGGTTTTCTCTCCCCCCACCCCACTCTCCTGCTGGTAATAGCTTATTTGTTAATAGCTGGATTTGTGCTGGAAATGGCCCAGCTTGATTATCATACACATTGTAAGGAGAGTGATCACTTTAGATAAGCTATTACCAGCAGGAGAGTGGGGTGGGGGGAGAGAAAACCTTTTGACTGGTAAACACCCATTTTTTCATGCTTTGTGTGTATAAAAAGATCTTCTATACTTTCCACAGTATGCATCCGATGAAGTGAGCTGTAGCTCACGAAAGCTTATGCTCAAATAAATTGGCTAGTCTCTAAGGTGCCACAGAAAAGTCTCCTTTTCTTTTTATGAACTTATCAAGTTCTTCTTGGAACCCAATGTGCTTTTGACCCTCACAACATCCTCTGGCACCGAGTTCCACAGGTTGGCTGTGCGTTGTGTGAAAAACTATTTTCTTTTGTTTAAGACTTCTGCCTATCAATTTCCTTGGGTCAGCCCTAGTTCTTGTGTCACACGAAGGAGTAAACAACACTTCCCTGTTCACTTTCTCCACACCAGTCATGATTTTATAGACCTCTGTCACAACCTCATCTTATCCCTGTAATTGTGTGAATGTACAACCATACAACTGTGGCTATAAAACCATATAACTTTAAGAGTAGCTGTATAACCGTGCAACCATGTAACTCTTAGGCCATCTGTGTATATATGAGGCTGCTATCACCCAGCCTGTGACCTTCATCCAATGCTGGCCTTTCCCCTGCCCTTCCCCTCTCTAACAGCTACGAGTCTGCCTCACCTTGTGGGAGAGTGTTCCCCCAACCAGTCACCCAGCAGGGTTTCCCAGCGGGCACATGGACGGAGGCGTTAAGCAGGCACACGGGGCTGATGGAGGCCGTGAACGCAATCGGCTTCTCCAGCTCCACCAGGGCGATGTCGGCAAGGAAAGTGCTACTGTTGTAATTGGGATGGGGGATGATCCGCGTCACCGATGAGAACGACTCAGTTGGGGTCTCACTGACAATCCGGTTTTCACCCAGCTGCACCCCATATGCTGAAACGGCTACGGACCTGGATACAAGAAAATCTGATTGGGGAAGAACTGCACAGCAATGCCA
Source organism: Natator depressus (assembly GCF_965152275.1). Classification (NCBI taxonomy): domain Eukaryota; kingdom Metazoa; phylum Chordata; order Testudines; family Cheloniidae; genus Natator; species Natator depressus. The sequence continues at coordinate 2,688,742 of NC_134239.1, forward strand.
CACAGGCATGGCTTGCGCAGCGCTCAGATGAAGCTAGCTCTGGGGCAGGGTCGCTGGAGAACAGCCACACATAACACCACAGGGGGGATGGCTTCCTAAAGCAGACGTGCAGCCATCCCTGAGGTGGAGCAGCGGGGGATCAGCCACGCAGGAACACTGCACAACAGGAAGCCAGTAGAGAGGGAGTCCTTCCAGAGCAGCCGCGGTCACTGTCTCTGCCCTGCCTGGGGTACTCACAGATTGAAGCAATGAGCTGCTGACACCACCCAGCTCTCAGAGATGAGCGAACCGCCGCAGATGTGGAAGCCGTTCTGCTGCACGCTGACCTGCCAGGGCCAGGCCCCGTCCTTGGCATCTTCACCATTGAAGATGCGCCCTGAGACCGAACGCTTGCCACAGCCTGGGAAGAAAACAGGGAACCTGCATTATCCCCAGGCAAGGGAGCTAAAGTGGGGAGGGTGTAAATAATTATAAGTGTTACCTGATGATCAGAGAGCAACTCGTTCCCCTCCCAGAGCCAGGGAAATAACCCAGGAGTCATGATTCCCAGCTCTCCCCCCCCCCACCCCGCCACACACACACACACACACACACTTCAACCCTCAGACCTCAGAGCAGATAATACTGGCATTTTGCTTTGGGCACTTTTCCTGCTCGATTCCAACTCCCACGAGCCCTGTGATACTTTTTGAGGTGACCCACAGTGTCTGGGTTGCACCACCCCCTGCTCCCAGCACGAGGGAGCCCTACCTGTGTCCACCAGGAAAAACTCTCCCAGCCGCCAGCTGCTGGAATTCCTGGCGTGTCGCAAGTCCTGCGCTATCCCTCTGCAGGCAGCAATTTACACACCCAACGCAGTTACACGCCAGTGCCCCGTCCCCTGTCTTCGGCACACCTGCCATGCACATGGATCCACTGCCTCTGTGGAAACGGCGCTCCCCAGTTCACTGCTTTCACCTTAGTTCTACCTTCTCCTTAGCACCTGGCATGTAGACGATGTGACAGAATATACCCATATCCACTATTGTAATAATCTTTGCACAGAGTTTTCCTGGTGAAGTATTGTTTGAAAACTCATCATTTGCTGGTCATTAATGTCCTGCTAAAAGACATGCGGCCAGATTGCACGTGAAGTTATCAGATTCCCCTGTATGACGTTACTCATATATGTTCCAAGTCTGGGGACTGGCCGAACCAGCTCCTCAGAGACAAAGGGCAAGCTGACCCCTCAGCCAGGTGTCAGCAACAGCAATGGGTCATTGCCTGCTCAATGGCCATTCTTTGGCAGGAAAAGGGGCAGGGGTGAAAAATCTTCATCTTAGCAGAGAAAGAGTCTGGAGTTCCCATCCACACAGGCTGCCTCTTGCCCTGCTTCCCACTGGAATTGCTTCTTAAAAAAAAGGGACAGGACCATAAAAGGAAGGGGGCAGACACCTCCTGCTCGAACCCACTAACCCCTCCCAGAGCCAGGGAGAGAACCCAGGAGTCCCGGCTCCCAGTCCGCCCCCTGCTGGGCTCAGGTTGGCAGCTCCCTGCAGCCTCTCTCTGATTGGCTGCTTCCCCAACAGCCTCTCTAGGCAGCTTGGAGGATTCACCTCTACTGCTCATCCCTGGGGTGGGGTGGGGTAGGACTGTGAGGCCTTCAGCAGGGCCTCCGGGCTTGGTACACCCGGTCACAGCATAGTATTCCCTTAAAGGAATAACAGACTTAATATGGTTGCACTTTCCAGGAGAGAGCTGGGCAGCACAGAACGTACATTTCTGGGGGAAATCTGGGGCTGGGGATATGTCGGGGTCACCCTATGGGACTCTTTAAGGCTGGTAATAGCCAGGGTGTGGCTGGGCGGCTGGAGCACACACACAGACAGAGCTGGGAGCAAACTGCAGGTTGGAGGCTGTTTGTGAGCAGTCCAGACTGGAGGCTACAGCAGCAAGGCGTCATAATGGGCACCCCAGGTTATGGGGCAAGGGTGACACAGCTACTCATTAGTCTGGACTGTGCCCTGGGTATGTCACGGGCATGCCTACGACAAAACCAAAGTGAAGTTGTTTTAACCGGGGGTGAGGGAGAGATTCAAAATAAAGCCAAGGAACGTGAGGTTACAGATAGAAGAAAAACAAAACACAGTCTACAACCTGTACCTGTTAGCAAGATACTGTCCTGTCTGATAGGGTGTTACTCACTAAATGGCGAGTTCTTCCAGCCCTTGTCCAGCCAATAGAGCTGGAGTCTACCATTCCTGAGACCTCACCCCCCACTCTCTGTGGGTTCATTTGTCTTTGTGAACCTCCAGCCCGCGTCTCGTCCAGACAGTAAACAGAGGCTGTCTCCACGGGCGTCCACTTTTCAGACTCCCCATCAGTTTTGGAAGACAACAGCCTACGTCACCAAGCTCTAAATTCATTCCCCACACAAATGTCTCACAATAATTCGACAATCAGCTGAGCCTCAGAGACCCCACGAGTCCCCTTCAGTGTGCCTGGTTGGACATAGATATAATGTCCCTGCCAGCACGTAGCTGGGTGAGTTTGGGCATGTCTATGTTGCAAGCGCTTAGGGAGTGAAGGAAGAGCAGGCAGGGCTCAGAGTATTGGGAGTTGAGGCTTCCACGGAGGTTAGGTTAAAGATATCATGGGACTGGGTACAAGGTCATTTAGATATAAAAGTGTTATTTACATAGGCCAATTACATAAATTAACAGAAGCCATCTTGGTAAAACTTTAACTCATCCTGTCTTCATTCTGCCACTAGGTCGGAAAGAAAGAAAGAAAGAAAGAAAGAAAGAAAGAAAGAAAGAAAGAAAGAAAGAAAGAAAGAAAGAAAGAAAGAAAGAAATGGAAATGAAATCAAATGAAAACTAGAGAATGACCTTAACTTCCATGATAAACTTGGTTATAACCCCAATGATAACCTTCACCCAATGATACCCTTAACTCTAACCCAATGATAACCTTAACCACAAGATAACCTTAACCCTTGTCCCTAATCCCAATGATACCACCTTGTTCCCCTGCCCTAACACACGAGACCCCACTCTGTTTGCAAGTCAGGCTAGGACCCAGGAGTCCTGGCTCTCAACCTAATTCTCATTCCAAATCACCAGGGCAGATAAGTCTCACATTTTGCTGTGGGTGTCTTACCTGCCTGATTCTGACTCACTGGAGCACCTAAGGAGCAAACAAAGAGAAAAGAAAGCTATCACTATGTGTCTGTGAGGGAGGGGGGGTTATACAGTCATTCCTGTTGTCTGACACGATGTGTCTTTAGGAATGGGTGCCAATAGCTTCACCCACAGTTCTCAGGCTCCACCTACTCTCCTGAACCATCCCTGCTATCCACAGCAACAGCTAAAAGTCTTAGTAGTGTCGCTATTCAACTCACCATCTGTAGGTTCCAGAGTTAACAATCCCCACTGATCTGAAAGGGGTGGATCAGGAGTGAATACCGAAATAGGGGCTAGATGGGGAGGGGTATCTATGAAGAGTGAAGATGTTGGATCCTCCTGTTATTTACTAGCCCAATTCCCTTCCCCCCAAGCCAGTATGTCTCTCCCCTCCCCATGGGAAGTAGGCCCCCGTCTCCCAACTCCATTCCACCCTACACTCACCCTGCACCAGGCTCGTCGCCAGCAGTGCTATGGCCAGGAGGGAGCAGAGATGCTCCATGATCATCCTCGCCTGGTTCTGCCTTGGCCAAACTCAGCTGGCTCCACCGCTCCAACCAAAGCCCGGCTGGAGAATGAATGTGCCGGGGCAGGTTTTTATAGACATGGTTCCTGCCTCCGCCCTCCCCAGATAAAGATCAAGAGAGAACAGATGTGACCCATCCCCTCATGAACCACTCAAGGAAACAAGTGCTGCTAAATTCTGCACGCGAACAGGGCACGACCATCCTCAGTCTGCTCTACCTGGAACTGCTCCATTAACGAGCATCCTGGAAAACCAACAAAAATGTCCAACAGCCAAGGTTTACGGTGGGGAGGCCCACTGTAATTTTAACTTCCATGTTTTGTTAGCAACTGAATGTGCCGAGAACAGATGGCCAAGGACAGTGCCCAGGCAAAGCTAAGGTTGTAATGGGGGTAAGGTTAGCATAGGGGATTCTAAGGTGAGAGGACACCACTGTGATCAGTTAGTCTGACCCTTGGTATAACACCGGCCAGAGACCTGCCCTCAAATAACTCCTAGAGCAGAGCTTTTCGAATCATAGAATCCTAGAAGATTAAGGTTGGAAGAGACCTCAGGAGGTCATCTAGTCCAATCCCCTGCTCAAAGTAGGACCAATCCCCAACTAAGTCATCCCAGCCAGGGCTTTGTCAAGCTGGGCCTTAAAACCTCTATGGATGGAGATTCCACCACCTCCCTAGGTAACCCCTTCCAGTGCTTCACCGCCCTCCTACTGAAATAGTGTTTCCTAATATCCACCCTAGACCTCCCCGTCTGCAACTTGAGACCATTTCTCCTTGTTCTGTCATCTGCCACCACTGAGAATAGCCGAGCTCCATCCTCCTTGGAACCCCCATTCACATAATTGAAGGCTGCTATCAAATCCCCCCTCACTCTTCTCTTCTGCAGACTAAATAACCCCAGTTCCCACACCCTCTCCTCATAAATCATGTGCCCCAGCCCTCTAATCATTGCCCTCTGCTGGACTCTCTCCAATTTGTCCACATCCCTTCTGTAGTGGGGGGACCAAAACTGGACACAATACTCCAGGTGTGGCCTCACCAGTGCCGAATAGAGGGGAATAATCGCTTCCCTCAATCACCTGGCAATGCTCCTACTAATACAGCCCAATATGCCATTGGCCTTGGCAGCAAGGGCACACTGCTGACTCATATCCAGCTTCTTATCCACTGTAATCCCCAGGTCCTGCTGATCTTGTTTTAAAAAATGTCAGTGATGGAGAACCTATCACAACCTTTGTATATTGTTCCAAACATTAATTAATCTCACTGTTAAAAATGTACACTTTCTTTCCTATCTGAATTTGTCTAGCATCAACGTGCAGCAATTGGATCAGACTGACTGAAGAGCCCATTATTAAATATGTGTTCCCCATCTAGGTATATATAGACTGGGGTGAAGTCACCCCTTAACCTTCTTAAGCTAAATAGATTGAGCTCCTTGAGTCTCTCACTCTCAGGCAGGTTTTCTAATCCTTTAATCATTCTCATGGCTCTTCTCTGACCCCTCTCAATTTATCAATATTATTCTTGAATTGTGGGCCCCGGCAATGGACACGGGATTCCAGCAGGGGTCACATCAATGCCAAATACAGAGGTAAAATAACTTCTCTGTTCCTACTTAAGATTCCACTCTTTATGCATCCCAGGATAACATTAGCTGTTTTGGCCACAGCGTCCCACTGGGAGCTCGTGTTCAGCTGATTATCTTTTTCGGAGTCTCTTCTTCCCAGGAGTGAGTCCCCCATCCTGTAAGAATGGCCAGCACTCGTCATTCCTAGATGGACACATTTTCATTTAGCCATACGAATACACATAGTGTTTGCTTGCACCCCGTTTACCATGTGATCCACATCTGTCTGAGTCTGTGATCTGTCCTCTTCCTTATTTACCACTCCCCCAATTTTTGTGTCATCTGCAACCTTTATCAATCATTTTGTCTTCCAGGTAATTGATCAAAAGTTTAATAAAATTGTGATTCTACTCCCCATATTCTTCCTAGAAATAGCGTTATAATATGATTATAGCATATCAAAGATGTATTTTGTGCAAGATGGGTCTGGTGTGATATCATTGGAAAGGCTATAATTTGCTGAATATGATTATCTTATCTGTATGCAAGTATCATTTCTGTATCTGAAGTTAGGAACATTGACTATGTAACAATTATAAGTGGGTTTACACCTGGGGAACGCCCACCAGACAGAATGCTAAGGGGGAGCAATAGGACTTTGAAGATGCTAATCTCCCACCTTCCTGAGAAGCTTCCTGGGGTGCTAGAAACAACCTTTGACTCATGGCTGCTTTCACACTGCAGGGTCATGTGATTAAGTCACCTGTTACTAGATTCCATGATAGAATACCAGTATTTTTCCACTGGGGGTGGAAAGGAACCACAGTGGCAAACAAAGGGTTCCTACCATATGTAAAACCTATTTAAGACAGGGGACTGACTTAATCAGTGTTCAGTCTTCACTGAATCCATGCCCACGATGACTGCTGGAAACATCTAAGAAATGAAGACAAAAGTGGGGGAGAATAGCCGAGGACAGGCTGGAAAAGCCCAAGCTAAAACAATATTTAGGGTGAGAAATTACTACTTGTAACCAGTTTCTTTAGTGTATTATGCTTAGTTTACGTGTTTGTTTTATTTGTTCAGTAATCTGCTTTGATCTTTTTGCTATGTCTTATAATCACTTAAAATATATCCTTTGTAGTTAATAAATTTGTTTTTCTTTTCTCTGAAACCAGTTTGTGGAATTCATAACAGGGGGAGGGGGGACAAAAGATGTGCGTACCTTCCTCTACATTGAAGGAGGGAGCAAATTTTATGAGCTTACATTGTACAGTTCTCTGTGCAGCACAAGACAATACAATTCCCTAGCCGAGTCTTCCCATGCAGAGCTGATCTCAGCGTCTGTGTCTTTCCGCAGCTGGGTGTGTCCCTACCTGTATGTGTGTTGGAGGAGGCCTGAGGGCCTGGCTCAGCAGGACAGTGTAAGGGAGTGATGGAACAGCAGGCTCAGTGGTACCCCAGTACATCAGGGGGCACCCTGGATTGGGGAGTAACCTGTCAAAAAAAAATGCTGATAAATTAAAAGTAATGCACACTGGAAAACATAATCCCAACGATAGACACAAAATGATGGTATCTAAAGTAACTGTTACCACTCAAGAAAGAGATCTCGGGGTCATCATGGATAGTTTTCTAAAAATATCCACTTAATGTGCAGCGGCTGTCAAAAAAGAATGTTAGGAGCCCTTGGGACATCGATAGATAATAAACCAGAAAATACCATTATGCCACCATATCAGTCCATTATATACCCACTCATTGAATGCTGCATGCAGTTCTGGTCGCCACATCGCAAAAAATATATATTGGAACTGGAAAAGGACCAGAGAGGGGCCACACAAATGATTAAGCGTATGGAGCCAAAGGCCCTGATTCAGTGGGTGCTCCGGGGCTGGAGCAGCCACAGAAAAAAATTGTGGGTGCTCAGCACCCACCAGCAGCCCCATGGATGAGCGCCTCTCCCTCCCTCCCAGTGCCTGCCACCCACTGCGATCAGCTGTTCAGCGGTGTGCAGGAGGTGCTGGGGGTGAGGGGGAGGAGCAGGGGTGGGTCGAGGCAGGGGTAGGGTGGAGCATGGGTGGGGGATTGGGGGATGGGGTGGAGTGGGAATGGGTCCTGGGGCAGAGAGGAGGTCAAACACCTCCCGAGAAATGAGGAAGTCGGCACCTATGTATGAGCAATCAATTGCAGTCTGTGGGGGTTCTTGAGGCAGTTGGCCTTCCCATGCCCCAGCTCGTTACATTTAAAACATTGCCCAGCTGACTGGTCCCTGGGGAGAGGTGGGTTGCTGGAGAATGGTGTGGTGGGCTGATAAGGTATCTGGGGTTTTCCTTGGGGCATGGGGGGGCCTTGCACTGTCCCCGGTGGGAGGGTTTTGTTTCATGTTGCCCCTTCTGATATCCGCTCCAACTGCTACTAGCTTTCTTCTTTTCCGCTACCTCCACCCATGGGTTGTATTTCAGGCTGCAGCTAAGCCTCTTGCGCAGGATTAGCTGCTGCTGCCAGGGCGGGCTCGGTGGTGCCCTCCTGCACTGGAGTTGCACATGGGGTTGCAAGCGCTGGATTCAGTGCTGGCAATGGTTCTGGTGCTGGTTGCTCCACCAGGTTCCAGTTCTGGGACTGCAGTGGTTCAGCAGCACTCTTCCTAGCAGACTGTCTACACCCCACAGCCCCACTCTGCTTTCCACCAGTCTGGGTTACAACCGGCAAGGGTGACCCCAACACACCCCCACTCTCAAATTTCCCTCAAACTGAAGTGTCCAGCCTTGTCCTGGACAGCTCAGAGAAATTGGACGGTTCATTTGCTCTTTTAAACACACAAAAGCACATCACAGCTTATTAACTTAACTGAGGGGTAGATACACTCTTCCCGGCAAACACAGCACTGAGCTGATGGGTGGTAAAATAAAACACATTTATTAACAATAGGACAGAGGGAAAGTGATGTGAATGGAAAAGGAATAAACTTAGGAAGGGTTACAAGGAACTAAAAGGTTTCAGAGTAGCAGCCATGTTAGTCTGTATACGCAAAAAGAAAAGGAGTATTTGTGGCACCTTAGAAACTAACACATTTATTTGAGCATAAGCTTTCGTGAGCTACAGCTCACTGAGCTGTAGCACACGAAAGCTTATGCTCAAATAAATGTGTTAGTCTCTAAGGTGCCACAAGTACTCCTTTTCTTTAAGGAAATAAAAGTGAAAACACACAGTAAAAGTCTAAAACTTAATCTAGCAAGATGCAGGCTTCCCGTCCCCCTGTGTGTAAATGGGGCTTCCATTGTTTTCATCCCACCAGGCTTAATTTACCTAAGAGACAGGTAAATAGTTCCCCCCCCCCCGCCCCACTTCCTGCCTGGGCAGGAACTGCTCCTTCCTTTGTCTGGCCAAACACTTTCAAACACAATATCAGTGAGTGTCCATAATTCCCCCTGTAGTGTTACTACAGTCATTTCACAAAGACATTCATCACCGGCATGTCATTAGCTCTCAGAAAAGATCTTGCTCCGTACATGCTTCTAATGCAGGAATACCGTAGGCAATCAGTTGATTCAGCTGCCTATCACTTGAGGTTCAGCCCTCCTATCTTTATAGCCCAGTAAATCTTTGCAATGGATCCTTCTGAAAAGTAAAATCCAGATGGAGCTTCTCTCTCCTGTTGGGTGTAGACACTTGTCAGTGTAAGGTTTGCCTCTGCCCCTTGTTAGGTCGACGGGTCTGTGTGCTGTTTGTATGGAAATGGACATAAACATATATACCTTAGTTTGGGAGAGAGTATAATTTACATTGGCCAATTAAATTAACACAAACCGTCTTGGTAAAACTTTAATTCATCCTGTCTTAGTTCTGCCAAAAGAAAGAAAGAAAGAAAGAAAGAAAGAAAGAAAGAAAGAAAGAAAGAAAGAAAGAAAGCCCCTATTTCAACCCTCACCCTATCCCCATGACAAACTTTGTCATAACCCCAATGATACCCTTAACCGTAACCCAATGATAACCTTCACCCAATGATACTCTTATCCCTAACCGCAATGATACCACCTTGTTTCCTCTGCTCTAACCTGCTAGATCCCACTACCTTCCCACAGCTGGGTATAGGACCCAGGAGTCCTGGCTCCCAACCTCATTCTTATTCCACATGCCCAGGGCAGGTAAGGCTGGTGTTTTTCTGTGGTTGTCTTACCTGCCTTATTCCAACTCCCCTGGGCACCTAGGGAGTGAAGAAAGAGAAGGGGAGCATATCACTCTGTGGCAGGGAGGGGAGGTGTGTGTTATACACAGGTATTTCACTGTGTATCTGGGGGAATGGCTGCCAGTAACTCCACCCACAGTTCCCATGCTCCACCCAGTCTCCTGAAACAGCCCGGTTATCCTCAGCAGCAGTTAAAAATATTAGCAGTGTTGCTATTCAAGTTGTCATCTCTAGGTTCCAGAGTTAACGGTCCCCACTGGTCTGAATGGAGGTGTCTCAGGATTGAATGCAGAAATCCAGGCTACATAGGCAGGGGGGTCAATGAAGGGTGAAAGGGTTGGATCCCCCTGTTATTCACAAGCCCAATTCCCTCCCCCTGTCAGACCGTATCTCTTTCCCCTCCCCATGGAAGGTAGGGCCTGTTCCTACATCCCCACTCCACCCTCATTCTGCACCAGAGTCATCACCAGAAATGCTAGGGGCAGTGGAGACAACCCATGATCCAGCCTCGCCTCATCCTGTCTTGGCCAACCTCAGCTGCCTCCATTGCTCCGACCGAACCCTGCCTGGAGAGTGAACCCACCGGGGAAGACTTTTAGAGACGGAGCCTCCTGCCGCCACCCTCCCCAGATCTGTGGAAAATAGATGTGACCAATCCCTGAATGAGCTACTCCTGGAAACAAGAGCTGCCAAACGCTATCAGAAGGATCCATTGCAAAGATTTACTGGGCTATACAGATACATACAGCTCCCACAGCATGGAGAGCCTGGGGCCCGAGTGGGCCGGGCAGCTCCCACCAACCTCTGTTCTGCTGGCAAAAAATTGAAAACCTCTGTGCTAAATGGAAGGCAGAAATTTGGTCCCCTCCATGAGTCGCCTCTAGGGGGTGCAAATATGCTTGCTCACCCCGAACCCTGCAATGACTAGTTACTGCTCTGCTTCCAAATTCAGCAGGTGAGTAGGGCGTGACCGTTATCACTCTGCTCTGCCTGGAATTGCCCCAGCATAGGCACCTCATAAAACCAAATAAAAAAATGCAACCTCCCAGGTTACTGGGGGAATCCCCAGAGTGATTTACATTTTCCTGTTTTGTGAGCAACTGAATGCACCACGAACAGCTGGCCAAGGACAGTGCTCCAGAAAAGCTAAGCTTGCCATGGGGGTAAGGTTATCGGGGTAGTTCATAGATTCTCAGGTGAGAAGGCAGCACTGTGATAACCTACATTGTAGGTTATTGTATAACACAGGCCAGAGACCTGCCCCCAAATAACAACTAGAGTAGAGTTTTCAGAAAACCCGACAGTCTTGCTTTAAAAATTGTCAGTGGGGTGGAGAATCCACCACGACCCTCAGTGAATTCTTCCAGTGGTTAATTACTCTCACTGTGAAAAATTTACACTTTATTTCCAGTCTGCATTTGTCTAGCTGCAACTTGCAGCTATTGGATCTGCTCCACTGAAGAGCTCATTATTAAATATTTGTTCCCCATGTAGGTCTTTATAGACGGTGACCAAGTGACCCCTTAACCTTCTCTTTCCTAAGCTACATAGCTGCATTATTATGTATAATTCTGCCATTTTCATCTAGTAATGGACCAATACCATTGCCAGGATTCTTATTGTTCCTAAAACGTTTTTAAAACTCCTTCTTATTGCCCTTAATTCTGCTGGCCATAGATTTCTCCTTGTGTCCCTTGGCTTCCCTCATCAACTTTCCCTATAATCAAAGAACCTTCCCCCCCCCCCCCCCCAGCACAGCCACCAACATGCACTTCATGCACAAGAAATCTCTGCACCTGGAAGGAAACCTCTCTCACTCCTGCGCCAGACTCCCCTGTGAGCTGCCTCTGTTTGCAGCTCTCGCTGGATCTAGTCCCTCAGGAGCTCTCCTGTTAAGGTTAGCCTGAGGTGCGGGTTATAGATTGAAATGTGGCAGTGTTGTTCACCTCTTTTCTTTCTTTCTCTCTCGTCCCAAACCAAGACGGGGTGAATTTACGGTCTCACAAGCTGGCTTGGCGGATTTATTTCCCCTTGGTAAATACCTCATTTGTTTTTAAGTGCCCTGCGGGTGTGTCCATCCATTGATAAGGGAACCCCGGCACTCTGGTCCTATCACAGTTTGACTCATTGCATTCCACCTCCCAGAATTAGCCCGAGGATTTTGATGGGATGGAAAAGTCTCTTTTTCAGTTTCTCTTCCAAACATGCTCAGGAACCTCTCTTCCCTAAACGGGACATAGAACCCAGGAGTCCTGACTCCCAACACCCCCACACACACACACACATACTCTCTAAGCAGTAGATCCCACTCCCAGAACTCCATTATGGCATTATAAATACTTTCAGGGTAGGGGGACTCTACCAATTCAACCAGATCTCTTTCTGAACCAACATTGTTAAATCTGTGTATAATATACCTCTTTCTTTCTGTCTTTCTGCACAGTCTTTCCTTTTTAGTCTTTGGTTTTTTAAAACCTGTTCTCAAGATATAAAATAGTTGCAAATCCCCAGGAGCCAGGGCTTGAACCCCAGTGTCCAGGCCAAATTGTGACTCACTCATTCCCATTTTGAGTCCCTGGCTCCGTCTCAGTGCTGGGTGAGCCATTCCCATGAGGTCTCGCTGTGTGGCTGTTCTCCAGCTGCTCGCCCCAGAGGTGGCTGCTTCTTGGTGCCAGATGGGGATCTCTGTACAGACAGTGGAAATTTCTGAGGGGTGTATCCCCACACACCCTTCTGCCCCCCCATACCTCCTCATCCCCTGGGCTCTTCTCTTTCCCCAGGTACCCAGGGACTGTCTCTCCCTATGTGTCTTTGCAGCGCCCAGTCCGACGTGCGGCCCCCTATCTCTATCAGTACCAGAGAAACCCAATACACACATCAGATAAATTGTGTGGTCAGAGTGCTTTTTATTCCATACTTTCTGATCTTTTCATTTCGATTAACCTCTTAAAAGGGAGGAGCATTAATATCTGGGGGAAATTCCTTTGTGGGGAGGCGCATCGATTCTATATCCCTTGGAGTATTGAAATTAAGAGTGAATTCCCTTTCTAAAACCACATGCCAGCTCACCTGTCAGATATGGGCTGGATGGGGAACCCCTCAATTCCCTTTATAAGTGACACATGCTTTCTCAGCTGCTCTAAAGGCCAGGGAGTGGGTGGCCTGGGGGTTAGCACTAGGCATGGGCCAGAGGAACCAGGTCAGGCTGGAATGCCAGGAGTGAGAATCAAGAGAGAAATCAAACGGCAGGGATCAAGGGTCTGTTACCAAGAATACCAGGAGGTCCGGTTCAGAGAGCCAAAGCAGGAGCCTTAGAGCTCTCTCTGAGAGAGCGCAGGAGCGGAGCTTATACCCCAGTCGGGGTTCATGGCCCCCAGTCCTAGCTGCTCTCTGCAAGCTACTTGGTGGAAGACTTGAGTGTAATTGTTCCCAGGTCCTCTGCGGACTGGGGTTCAAGACCCCTATGACCTGACAGCTATCAGATATGGGGTGGTATGTTCCCTTTGTAACAGACACACACTAGCTCAGCCAGCAGGTAGGGCTTGGATGGAGGATTCCCTTTATCAGGGTTTCCCCTGAACTCTGGGGTACAGATGTGGGGACCCGCATGAAAGACCCCCTAAGCTTATTTCTACAGCTTAGGTTAAAAACTTCCCCAAGGCACAAATTCCTTTCCTTGTCCTTGGACGGCATGGCTGCCACCACCACGTGATTTACACAAAATTTCAGGGAAGGGTCACTTGGAATCCCTATTCCCCCCCCCTCAAAATCCCCCCAAACCCCTTCACCCCTTTCCTGGGGAGGCTTGAGAATAATATACCAACGAATTGGTTAGCAATGTGAGCACAGACCAGACCCTTTGTCTTCGGGACAATGAAAATCAATCAGGTGCTTAAAAGAAGAACTTTATTTATAAAGAAAAAGTAAAAGAATCACGCCTGCAAAATCAGGATGGAAGGTAACTTTACAGGATCAATGAAAAGATTTAAAACACAGAGGATAACCTAATGCATTTCCTTGCCTTACTTACAATTTCTGTGATTTTAGATGGATTATTGCAGGTATATTTTCAGGAGATGTTGTACCTGCTTGGCCTCTCTCTCCGTCCATAGAGGGAACAACAAAGAGAGAGCTACAAACAAATCCTCCCCCCACAGATGTGAAAGTATCTTCTTTCCTCATTGGTCCTTCTGGTCAGGAGCTAACTAGGTTATTAGACCTACTTAACCCCTTACAGGTAAGGCGATTCAGTCCAGCTGCCAAGGAGGGATTTTACGGTACACTTCTCTCTATATTTATGACACCCTTTCTAAGATGGCTAGCTCAGCCATCACATATGGGCTGAAGGGAGGCCTGGGTTGGGCCATCTGGGCTGTGCCCTGCATGAGGCTAGCCTGGAGGACTGCAGTGATCCCTTGTGGCTGTGCTCTTAGCACCATCCCTGCCATGGGTTCAAATCCTCCCTGATCCCTAAGGGGTGGAGGGGAACTTAAATTATCTTGGGGCTTGGGTTGGTCACGGTCTGCAATTCTCAGCACAGCCAGATGGGGGTGCTGCAGGGCTAAGTCACCTTGTCCCCCTATCTCCGTGGGCTTGCCCAGGGTCTGTGCATGCTGCCCCCACCCCACATTCTCCCAGGCACAAGCCTATTGCATCAGAGGTTTGATGGGGCAATGGGGCAGCAGCTGATGCAGCAGCACATGAGGTAGTGAGGCTAGGAGGATGGAGGCCCCCCACAAGCCAATGCAGTGCCGGTGTCTGGGTGTGCGGTGGGGAAACTGAGGCAGGGAAGATGGAAAGGGAAAAGCAGGCCAGAGAAGTGGAGCTGCAGGGGAAACAGGCCAGGAAAGATAATTACAGACAGTGGAGGAAAAGGAAATAACAGTCCCTTCCTGAAAGCAGAGAGATATTTTGGCATCCAGAAGAGGAGGGTAAGGAGGCCTTGAAGGAGCCTGTGGGGTGGCTGGCAAAGAGCCGAAGAGCGGGATAAAGAGGTGGGGGCGGAGAATAGAAGGATATAAGGACACAGTCTGGCATTGAAGCAGGTGGGAGAGGGAGGCTACGGCTTGATTGCTTCTGTGTGTGTGTGTCCCTGCTCCCCCTGCTGGAGGGATGGGCCTTGCTCTGTCTGTGTGCATGCACGTGTGTGTGTGTGTGTGTGTGTGTGTGTGTCCCTGCTGCCCCCTGCTGGAGGAAATCAGGACCCTTTGCACCCTCATTAGCATTAGCAGCATTTGCACAGGCTCAGTTGGGATCAGGGCCATGCACCCATCTGAGGCAGTGATGAGCTGAACCCCCATCTGGAAGGGGCTTTCATGGGGGCCTGGAGGGAGGCGCTGGGGCACAGGGGGTGCATCTCACAGGATCATGGGGACAGCTGCAGTGAGGAGAAGCATGGCAGGCAGAGCCGGCGCCAGGCAATGACTTAGGGCCCCGAACAGCCCAAGCAGGCCCCTTATTTGCTTTGCCTGTTTTAATGTTGTGTGGGTGGGGGAGGCCCCCAAAATATTCCTTAGGACCCCCAATGGGCTAGCACTGGCACTGTTGCACGGCATGACAGACATGCTACTAATGGTGAAGGATAGGGTGGGAATGTATCCCTGGATCCATTCGGCGTAGGGGGGCAGCAGGATGTAGACCCCTGGGCGGTTGGGGTTCCCGCATTCCACGCCCCAGCTCACCACCCCGGCCAAGAGCCACACGCTGTCGCATTCGCAGACCAAGGGTCCCCCGGAGTCGCCCTGCAGACAGCAGAACAATGGGGTCAATTCCTGGTATGTCCTCGAGGGGGCGCTGGCTCTGATCCGGGCCCAGGACAGGGGACTGGCCGGCTCAGGAGGGCGGGAATGGGACATGGGACTTTTCCCTTCTAGGGGGCACCAGCTCTTGCCCCAGGGAGGGGGACTGGCTGGCTCAGGGTGGGCGGGGAAAGGGACGTGGGGCCTGTTCCCTTCTGGGTGGCACTGGCTCCAATCTGGGATTGACTGCCATGGGGGGGAGGGAGTCAGGGAATAGGATACAGGGTCTCACCTGACACGAATCTTTCTCCCCTTGCGGATACCCTGCGCAGATCATATCCTCCTTGATGGGATCGATCTCCTGAGGGTCGTCCGCGTATGAGCCGATTTTGAAGAGGCTGTTGCAGGCGTCTCTGTCTATCAGGGGCACCTGCACCTCTTGCAGCGTTTTGGGGGCTGTCAGGCTCCCTGAGGACAGACAGATGAACAGGGCCGAGTCACCCCCCATGGAGACAAGCCTTTCCACAGCTTCAGACCTCAATCGGCGGAGCATTGCCGGACAGCTCGTCCCCAGCCACTGATGGGACTCCGGCACCAGCACTGCTCTGTGCTGAGCAGCAGGGGGAGCCCTTGACCCTCATGGTTGCGTGGATCTGCCCAACTCCCCACCTTCCTGCGGAGCTATCCTGGAGGTGTCTCTCCCTGCCTCAGTTTCCACATCTGTAAAATGGGGATAACAATCCCAACCTCCTTTGTAAAGCTCCTTGGAGATCTACGGGATGGACAGAACTAGGTACGAGCCAGTGATGTGTTAATACTAAAGGATCAAAACCAGGCTCAGTTGCTCCCACCTCCCCACCAGCGGAGGGACCCGCTTCGGGCATGAAACCGCCGGACGCGGGCATCAGTAGAGATCCATGCACAGAGCCCTAGCACCAGCCAAATCCCAGGCCGCAGCAGGATGCGCAAAGCTGCCACAGACTCTCACCCAGTGCAAAATCAGGGACCGTAACTAGGCGTGGAAATTGGAGGGTGCGAAGACAAAGAAGGATGACAGTGGAGATTTCACTAGAAACTCACGAGACCCATGGTTTTCAAACGGCGGGTTGTGACCCAGTACCGCGTCGCGGAATGTCAGGCCCTGGGTCGCGGCAGCTCTGGTCAGCTCCGCCGACCGGGCCGTTAAAAGTCCCTTCGGCGGTGCTGCCCGGCTAAGGCAGGCTAGTCCCCGTCTGTTCTGACACCGCGCTGTGCCCCGGAAGCGGCCAGCAGCAGGTCCAGCTCCTAGGCGGGGGGGCCATGGGGCTCCGTGCGCTGCCCCCGCCCCGAGCACCGGCTCCGCACTCCCATTGGCCAGGAACCGGCTGCCACAGACTCTCCTAGGAGCCCGACCTGCTGCTGGCCGCTTCTGGGGTGCAGCGCGGTCCGCGGTGTGAGGACAGGCAGGAAGCCTGTATCTGCACCCCCGCTGCGCTGCTGACTGGGAGCCGCCCAAGGTAAGCCTGTGCCCCAATCCCCTGCCCCAGCCCTGAGCCCCCCCCAACCCGGAGCCCCCTCCTGCACCCCAAACCCCTCATCCCCAGCCCCACCCCAGAGCCTGCACCCCCAGCCCAGAGCCCTGACCCCCTCCCCTACCCCAACCCCCTCCCCCAGCCCTGAGCCTCATCCCACACCCTGAACCCCTCACTCCCAGCCCCACCCTGCTGCCCTCACCCCCATACCCCAAACCCCTCCTCCCCAGCTCCATTGGGTCGCGGGCATCAACAATTTTCTTCAACCAGGTCGCCAGAAAAAAAGTTTGAAAGCCCCTGCGCTCGACTGCTGCAGCTCCAGGCACAGAGCTAGCACGCTAGCAGATTCCCTCGCTGCTGTGTGGATGTGGGAAACTAAAGCCTGACCGTGCTCAGTGTAAGATCAGAGGCTGTGATCGAGAAGTGGAAAGTAAGTGCTGTCCAAAGCCAGACAGGAAGGGCAAGCCAGCTCGCTACGGAGCAACTGGGCATGCACGCAGAGCGAAATTTGCAAAGCCAAAGCAGGCTTTCGCCAAAGGCAGAATCAGTGGGGCTAATATCCAAGAGGTGGAAATACTGGAGGCGTAAGCAAGCAGCACACTAGGTGGCTGCAAATCGATGCATCCAACTGTAAGCAGTGTCAGGATGAGCTCCGCCCTGACATCTGGTGGTGAGGTGTGGCAAGTTGTGGAAAAGAACTTCAGGGGCCGATCTCATTTGCATAGGCACACCCACCCCACCTAGAATGAGACCATAGCTGCCCAAATGGTCACTTTGGCTGCTGTGGGATCCCCAGTGTCTCTGTTATTGGGGCAGGAAGAATAAAATGTTATTACCCTGATTATGGGAACTGTGTTTGGAACTGTACTTGGCCTTTTGTTATGATGGAGGGACTCACCATCAACTAAGTAGCACTCGCTAGGCAAGGGTCATGGGTTCCAAAACTGTGTGAATGGAGAGAGGCTGGGGACAAGTATTAATACTTGGTGGCATGGGTCCTTTGGTGAGGGCTTTACATGCTAATTGCACTTCCTCCTCTCTCCACTGTGGACTATCAGAGCTAATTTTGATTCTATGAGGAGTCTAGTTACAGGCTGCTGAGCTCACTTTGGGCTAATGGTGCACCAGCACTGAGGCTCCCCTACTACAAGCTGAATTCACCTAAGAGCTGAAATCACTGAGCGCTGTGTTAAGTAGTGGGGGAGCCTGAAGATATATTGTGGAGCAGTTTGTAGGACGGCAGGAGCTGCTTGTGGGCCGCGGAGCTGAGCGAAGCAGTTCGTGGGGTGCAGAGCGGAGCCCTATGGAGCTGTGGGGTGGTCAGCTCCAGATCATGTAAGGTGCCTCTTACCCCTGACACCGATCTCCACCTAGGGGGGGAGGTAAAGCTCTGCAGATAAACTTTCAAACTCTGGGGCTGCCCTGACCAGGGACAGAGACTTTTGGGTCATTGGACTTTTGGGACTTTGGGTGATTTGGGGTTGCTGGACTCAAGAACCAAAGGGAAAGGACATGCCCCAATTTGCTTGGGGTGGGTTTTTTGCTCATGGGTTGTGTTATGAATCCTGTTGGTGGTGTTTCCCCAACATAATGCCACATTTTTTCTCTCTGTTATTAAAAGGCTTTTTGCTACACTCAGACTATGTGCTTGCGAGGGGGGAAGTATTGCCTCTTGGAGGCGCCCAGCGGGGGTCTATATATTTGTCCCAGGTCACTGGGTGGGGGCTCGAGCTGGTTTGCATTGTGTTATTGGAATGGATCCCCTAGATATTGAACCCGGCCCTTGTTGCTGCCAACTCTGATGGGCAGAAGGGTTACGCAACGATCACGCCGCAGGGTCACACTGACTGCATGACAGGGGTAAAGCAGGGGTGGGAACTGGAAAATGAAAGGCGGGTCCAAAGCCCAAAGAGGAATGATGGTGGAAATTAGCTAGCAATTGGCTAGCCTGCTATGGATCCATGCACAGAACAGACACAGGAACAGGTTATCTTGCCACAGGAAGATGTACAAAACTAAAACAATCTCTCACCCAATGCAAGATTAGGGGCTTTAAAGGTTAGGGTTAAGGCTAGGGTTGGGGGTAGAGTAGAAGTTATCTCTCTGCTTTCAGGAAGGGGCTGTTATTTCCTTTTCCTTCACTCCCTTTAGTTATTTATAGAGGCCGGTAGGGGCTTTGTGCTGGGAGAGAAGCTGAGCCCTGATTAGGAGGAAGGGCTTCTCTGACTAGGGGTCCTATAAAGGTAGCCAGCCAGTCAGGGAAGGGTACAGCCAGCAAACAGAGCTGTGAACAGGGGAGTTGGAGTGGGAGTTCTGTTGGAGGAGTTTAGGGGGAAGACTAAGAGAGGCAGGAGGAGGAACAGCCAGGCTAGTGAAGGGAGTGGGGGTGGTCTGGCAGTGTGGTGGTGCTCGTGGGGGGTTTGTTTTGCTGTGGGTGGTGGTGTTTTGCTTTGGTTTGTGTTTCCCGGACTAACAGGACTCAGGTGAGAAGGCGAAGACAGAGAGGCAGCAGTGGGAGTGACCCAAGCAGTGGAAGACACAATGAAGATGAGTGGATGTGGAAGCTGTGGCACGTACATGATCCTGGAGGGGGGACCTGGAAAGAGTTTCGTCTGCATGAAGTGCCGCCTGATAGAGCTGATGGAAGAGAAGATCTGAGGTCTGGAGATGCAGGTGGAGACTCTGGTTGAGTTTAGAAGGGGGTTCGAGCGGATGGTGGAGCAAAGACATGAGGAGGCTGAAGGGGAAAGCTCAGACTTGCAGATGGAAGCAGGACCGAAGAACTCTGAGGGGAGACTGCTGAGTGAGGAAAGTAGTCAGTGGAAGCATGTGACTAAGAGAACCAGGCAGAGGAAAAGACAGGCTAGTGAAGGAGAAATCGAGCTTTGCAGAGTTGGAAAATGAAGAAGGGGCACAGCAGGTGGTCACTGAAGGTGAGAGGGCAAGGAAGAAGAGAAGAGCAACTAGTCCTATAGGAAGAGGGGAAGAGTCAGTGGAGATAACAACACCAAATATGAGCCCCAGGGGGATACGGGATGGGTTGCAGAGGATTGCAAGGGAGAATAGGAATCGAGAGGACTTGCAGCCAGAGGGAATAGTGGGGAGGGATAGCTCAGTGGTTTGAGCACTGGCCTACTAAACCCAGGGCTGTAAATTCAATCCTTGAGGGGGCCATTTAGGAATGGGAGCAAAAATTGGGGATTGGTCCTGCTTTGAGCAGGGGGGTTGGACAAGATGACCTCCTGAGGTCCTAATCTTCTATAATTCTATGAACAGGGGATAGACAGGAGAATAGCACTGTCACCAGGAAAAGGCAGGTCTATGTGACTGGGGACTCCTTACTGAGAAGAATAGACAGGCCTGTAACAAGAGCTGATCCAGAGAACAGAAGGGTGGGCTGTCTGCTGGGTGCTAAGTTATGGGATGTGGACCTGAGGCTGAAGAGGATCCTAACAGGAGCGGGAAAGAATCCACTGATCGTCCTTCATGTGGGAACAAATGATACTGGTAGATTCTCCCTGGAATGTATCATGGGAGACTATGCCAGGCTGGGGAAGACGCTAAAGGAAATTGAGGCTCAGGTCCTGTTCCTAGAGAAGGGCAACAAAGGTGTGACAAGATTATGCTGCTCAACAGATAGCTCAGGCAGTGGTGCTATAAGGAGGGCTTTGGGATGTATGGCCACTGGGAGGCATTCCTGGACAGAGGACTGTCCTCTCCGGATGGACTTCATCTGAGTAGGGAAGGAAATAGGCATCTAGGATGGAGGCTGGCACAACCGATCAAGAGAGCTTTAAACTAGGAATCTGGGGAAGATGGTTGGGAGATGTCCTGGTAATCTCCATGCTGGATTTTAACTTTGAGAGGGAAGAAAACGAAGTAAGAAAGGATACAGCCGTGGGTAGGAGAATGGACATAAGGCAGAAGGGCCGTGTGGATACAAGCCTAACAGGTCATACTGGCTGTAGAATGATCATGCCCAATCGGGTAAGGAATGTGAGCGAGGCCAAACAGCAAAAATGAAGATGTTTGTACACCAATGCGAGGAGCCTAGGTAACAAAATGGAGGAACTAGAGCGACTGGTGCAGGAAGTGAAACCAGATATTCATAGGGATAACAGAAACATGGTGGAATAGCAGTCACGACTGGACTACAGGTATTGAAGGGGATGTGCTGTTTAGGAAAGACAGAAGTAAAGGCAAAGGTGGTGGAGTAGCATTGTCTATCAATGATGAGGTAGACTGTAAAGAAATAAGAAGCGATGGAATGGATAAGACAGAGTCCGTCTGGGCACAAATCACATTGGGGAAGAAAACTACTCGAGCCTCCCCCGGAATAGTGCTTGGGGTGTGCTACAGACCGCCGGGACCCGATCTGGATATGGATCGAGCCCTCTTTAATGTTTTTAATGAAGTAAATACTAATGGGAATTGTGTGATCATGGGAGACTTTAACTTCCCAGATATAGACTGGAGGACAAGTGCTAGTAATAATAATCGGGCTCAGATTTTCCTGGATGCGATAGCTGATGGATTCCTTCACCAAGTAGTTGCTGAACCGACTAGAGGGGATGCCATTTTAGATTTGGTTTTGGTGAGTAGTGAAGACCTCATAGAAGAAATGGTTGTAGGGGACAACCTTGGTTCCAGTGATTATAAGCTAATTCAGTTCAAACTAAATGGAAGGATAAACAAAAATAGATCTGTGACTAGGGTTTTTGATTTCAAAAGGGCTCACTTTAATAAATTAAGGACATTAGTTAGGGAAGTGGATTGGACTGAAGAATTTGTGGATCTAAAGGCAGAGGCGGCCTGGGATTACTTTAAGTCAAAGCTGCAGAAGCTATCAGAAGCCTGCATCCCAAGAAAGAAAAAATTCACCGGCAGGAGTTGTAGACCAAGCTGGATGAGCAAGCAGCTCAGAGAGGTGATTAAGAAAAATCAGAAAGCCTACAGGGAATGGAAGATGGGAGGGATCAGCAAGGAAAGCCACCTTATTGAGGTCAGAATATGTAGGGATAAAGTGAGAAAGGCCAAAAGCCATGTAGAGTTGGACCTTGCAAAGGGAATTAAAAGCAATAGTAAAAGGTTCTATAGCCATATAAATAAGAAGAAAACTAAGAAAGAAGAAGTGGGACCGCTAAACACTGAGGATGGAGTGGAGGTCAAGGATAATCTAGGCATGGCCCAATATCTAAACAAATACTTTGCCTCAGTCTTTAATGAGGCTAATGAGGAGCTTAGGGATAATGGTAGGACGACAAATGGGAAGGAGGATATGGAGGTAGATATTACCACATCCGAGGTAGAAGCCAAACTTGAACATCTTAATGGGACCAAATCGGGGGGCCCAGATAATATTCATCCAAGAATATTAAAGGAACTGGCACATGAAATTGCAAGCCCGTTAGCAAAAAATTTTAATGAATCTGTAAACTCAGGGGTTGTACCGTATGACTGGAGAATTGCTAACATAGTTCCTATTTTTAAGACGGGGAAAAAAAGTGATCCGGGTAACTACAGACCTATTAATTTGACATCTGTACTATGCAAGGTCTTGGAAAAAATGTTGAGGGAGAAAGTAGTTAAGGACATTGAGGTCAAGGGTAATTGGGACAAAATACAACACGGTTTTACAAAACGTAGATCATGTCAAACCAACCTGATCTCCTTCTTTGAGAAGGTAACAGATTTTTTAGACAAAGGAAAAGTAGTGGATCTAATTTACCTCGATTTCAGTAAGGCATTTGATATGGTTCCACAAGGGGAATTATTAGCTAAATTGGAAACGATGGGGATCAATATGAAAATTGAAAGGTGGATAAGGAACTGGTTAAAGGGGAGACTACAATGAGTCACACTGAAAGGTGAACTGTCAGGCTGGAAAGAGGTTACTAGCGGAGTTCCTCAGGGATTGGTTTTGGGACCAATCTTATTTAATCTTTTTATTACTGACCTTGGCACAAAAAGTGGGAGTGTGCTAATAAAGTTTGCGGATGATACACAGCTGGAAGGTATTGCCAATACAGAGAAGGACCGGGATATCACCCAGGAAGATCTGGATGACCTTGTAAACTGGAGTAATAGTAATAGGATGAAATTTAATAGTGAGAAGTGCAAGGTCATGCATTTAGGGATTAATAACAAGAATTTTTGTTATAAACTGGGGACACATCACTTGGAAGTAACAAAGGAGGAGAAGGACCTCGGAGTATTGGTTGATCACAGGATGACTATGAGCCGCCAGTGTGATATGGCCATGAAAAAAGCTAATGCGGTCTTGGGATGCATCAGGCGAGGTATTTCCAGTAGAGATAAGGAGGTGTTAGTGCCGTTATCCAAGGCCCTGGTATGATCTCACCTGGAATACTGTGTGCAGTTCTGGTCTCCCATGTTTTAAGAAGGATGAATTCAGAATGGAACAGGTACAGAGACAGGCTACTAGGATGATCCGAGGAATGGAAAACCTGTCTTATGAAAGGAGACTCAAAGAGCTTGGCTTCTTTAGCCTAACCAAAAGAAGGCTGAGAGGAAATATGATTACTCTCTATAAATATATCGGAGGGATAAATACCATGGAGGGAGAAGAATTATTTAAGCTCAGTACCAATGTGGACACAAGAACAAATGGATATAAACTGGCCATCAGGAAGTTTAGACTTGAAATTAGGCAAAGGTTTCTAACCATCAGAGGAGTGAAGTTCTGGAACAGCCTTCCAAGGGAAGCAGTGGGGGCAAAAGACATATCTGGCTTCAAGACTAAGCTTGATAAGTTTATGGAAGGGATGATATGATGGGATATCCTAATTTTGGCAATTAATTGATCTTCGACTATTAGCAGTAGATATGCCGAATGGCCTGTGATGGGATGTTAGATGGGGTGGGATCTGAGTTACTACAGAGAATTCTTTCCTGGGTATCTGCATGGTGAGTCTTGCCCACATGCTCATGGTTTAGCTGATCACCATATTTGGGGTTGGGAAGGAATTTTCCTCAAGGGCAGATTGGCAGAGCCCTGCGGGTTTTTTGCCTTCCTCTGCAGCGTGGGGCACAGCTCACTTGCTGGAGGATTCTCTGCACCTTGAAGTCACCATGATTTGAGGACTTCAATAGCTCAGACATAGGTTAGAGGTTTCTTACAGGAGTGGGTGGGTGAGATTCTGTGGCCTGCATTGTGCAGGAGGTCAGACTAGATGATCATAATGGTCCTTTCTGACCTTAAAGTCTGTGATTCTATGATCTTTAGGTGTAGGGTGAGCATAACTGTTAACTTGAAGGTCTAGGATGAGGGTTATTGGTGGGGTACAGCAAGATTTAGTGTTTGTGTTAGGGTTAAGGTGAGTTAAGTTTCATGGTTAATAGAGAAGGGTTAAAGTGTTCGTGTTAAGGTTGTGTTAGGGTTAGAATTAAGGGTTAGGGTTAAATGAAAAGGTTCGATTTAGGTAGGTTTGGAATGATTCAGTTTTGATCGGTAACTGTCAATTTCACCAAGCACACACAAAGGGAAGACAAAATATTTCCACTGATAATAACTGAAATTTACATAGAGGCAAGGTAAGGAAAGTGCCGCTTGAGAACTTATTGTAGTCACACCTTAATGCGTATAAAACAGGTGGTAATGAACGCTACATAGAGCACGTAGTGACAGTTCTGCTAAAACAGCTGGTGTCTGCATTCCCGGGACACGTGCAGCAGGTAATTATGCAGCGTTAATAAAGCTTTCACCTTATGAATCTCATCATCTACTGGAATTAAATAATTATTGTCTGACTCTCCCCCTATAATTTCCCACAACTGTGAACATTTAAATTGATAAAAATGGGGGGAAATGCTTAAAAATAAACATTAATATCATCCATCTAAATTATAAAAAAAAAGTCAAATTCTGCCAAACCTAAATATGATCAGGGACCATAAAGTTTAGGACTGGGGTTAGGGTTAGGGTATAGTGTTATCTTTAGGTGTAGGGTGAGCGTAACTGTTAACCTGAAGTTTAAGAAAGCGGGTTATTGGTAGGGGGTAAGGTTAGGGTAAGTGTTAGGATTACTCTAACACTTGTTCGAGGTTAAGGTTGTGTTAGGGTGAGAATTCCGTGGTAGGGTTGAGTTTAAGGGTTAGATTCAGTGTTGAAAGTTAAGATTAGTGGTTAGGGTTAGGGTTAAATTTAAGGGCTAGAGATAAGATTAAGGTTAAAGGTTAGGATTAAGGGTTAGTGTATAGCTTTAGCGGTCGGGTAAGCATTTACATTAAATTTAAGGTTAACTTTTAGGGTTGGGACTGGGGTCAGGCTTATGTTTAGGGGTAAGGGTATATCAGGGGTAGAGAGCTAGATTTTTATTTAGATTAGCATTGCAGTTAAAGTAGGGTTATGCTTATCTAGGATTTACGGTTGGTGTTGCAGTTAAAAATAAGGTTAGGGGAGTAGGGGTAGGGGTATAACAGGGGTATAGCGCTAGATTTTGACTTAGGGTTAGTAATGCCCTTAACGGGGCTAGGGTTATGGCTAGGGTTAAGGGTGTACCTGTGGTATAATGTTAGAGTTTGATTTACTGTTAGCATTGAAGTCAATCGTAGGGTTATGGTTAGAGTTAAGGGTATAGCAGGGGTATAGTGACAGATTTTGATTTAGGGTTAAGGTCAAGACTTAAGTTTTATGGTTAATAGTTAAGGATTAATAGTTAGGCTTAAGGATTATGTTGGAGATAAGGTTGTGTTAGGTTTAAAAGTAAGGGTTAAGGGTTATGGTTAAATTTAAAGGTTAGATCAGGGACCATAAAGGTTAGGGTGGGGGTGGGAGCTAGAGTATGGTGTTATCTTTAAGGGTAAGGTGAGGATAACTGTTAATCTGAATATTAAGGATAAGGGCTATTGTAGGGGGAAAGGATGGGGTAGGTTTAGTGTTGGGGTAGGGTTAAGGGTGGGAGTTAAGGTTATGTAGGGTAAGAATTAAGGATTAGGGTTGAGTTTAAGGGTTTAGATTTAGGGTTAAGTATTAAGATTGAGTGGCTAGGGTTAGGGTTAAGGGATAAAGATAGGGTTCAGGTTAAAGGTTAGGGTTAGCATAGAGTTTTAGGTTTAGCTGGAGGGTGAGCATTTAAATTAAATGTAGGGTTAAGTTTTAGGTTGGGGGTGGAGGTTTGGGGTCTGATTTGGGTTAAGGTTATATGTGGGTCATGGTGCTTGATTTTGATTTAGGGTTATCATTACAGTTCAAAGTAGGGTTAGGGTTCAGGTGAGTATTAGGAATTAGGGTTAGGGGTTATGGTTAAGATTATGGAAGAATTATGCCCCAAAGCAGTTTTCCAGTCAACATTCAGGGGACCCCTAGAACCTCCTCCCCAATTAACCCCCAAAGTCCTACCATTTCCCCACAGCCCCCCATTCACCCCCTCACCTTCGTACTTAGTGTTACCCCAGCCGGTCACCCAGCACTCCATGCCCGTGGGGAACTCCACAGAGGAGGCTGGAAGGCAGATGGGGCGGATAACTCTGTTGAAGTTCACAGGGGTTTCCAACTCCACCAGTGCAATGTCACCGCTGGACCTGATATCAGTGTAGTTGGGATGGCGGTAAATATTCTTGATGGGAAAAGATACCAGACTTTCAGAGGGGTTCAGGAGCTGATATTCCCCTAGGTTCACATGATAGGCAGACTTGTCCCTGCAATGTACAAAAGGAATATAAAGGTGGTTCACCCAGCAATCAGATGCAGCCAACTCTGGGGTAGGGCAGCTGGGTACCAGCTGCATAATGACAACTGATGGGGATGGCTATCCTGAGGCGGAGATGCAGCTGCCTCTGGGGCAGGGCAGCTGGGGAACAGCAGCCCATAACACCACACAGGGCTGGCTCGCCTGGCAATGAGATGCAGCCATCTCTGGGGTGGGACAGCTTGGTAATGGCCGTACAGTGACGCTGCATGGGGATGGTTCACCTGGCACTGAGAAGCAGCTGCCTCTGGAATGTGGCAGCTAGGGAACAGCCGCACAGGGATGGCTCCCACCTGGGTTACTCACCCATTGAAGCAATGAGCTGCCGACACCACCCAGCTCTCAGCAATGAGGGACCCTCCGCAGACATGGTTGCTGCCTTCACGGATGCTGACCTGCCAGGGCCAGGACCCATTCTTGGCATCATTACCCCCCACAATGCGGGGAGATTCCATTGGCTGCTCACAAGCTGGGGAGAAAGGTGGGGAGCAGAGTGAATAGAACCCAGGAGTCCACACTCCCAGCCCCCCCTGCTCTAACCCACTAGACCCCACTCCCCTTCCAGAGCTGGGGAGAGAACCCAGGAGTCCTGGCTCCTGGTTGCCTGGCACATAACCTCTATCTTGTTTTCCCTCCCCAACGTCTGTCTCCCCACCCATGTGGTCTCACTTCTAAGGGCTGTTTCCCAGGTCCCCAGCCAACCACTCACCTTCCAGCATGGGCAGCTCCAGCAGCAGCCGAATGGCCAGCAGGAAGATTAGACCTCTCATGACCCACGGCCCTCCAGCTGCAACTGGGACAGAATCCTGAATGGGACAGGGAAAGTTGAGGGGAGGGAAATACAGATACACCCAGTTTCGTAAACAGAGGTATGAAAATAAAGAGCAGGTGGTGACAGGTAACAAGGGGAACTTTCCTTCCGAGAGCTGGGGAGAGAACCCAGGTGTCCTCGCTCCCAGCTTCCCCTCCTCTAGCCCACTAGACTTTACTCCCCTCCCAGAGCTGGGCATAGAACCCAGGAGTCCTAACTCCCCCCATGTTCTAACCCACCAGACCCCACTCCCCTCCCAAAGGTCATTCATTGAGTTATTTCCTTGTTTCTGTCTCACTCCATTAAACCTGAAACAGTTTGTTCAAAGCAAATACAAGGTTTAATATTTAAACCCAGATGGAGTTGAACTCCTCTGTTAGTCACAAGCTCTGCTCACTCCTGTCTCGCAGCCCCCTACTGTGCCAGCCCTGGGCTCCCAGTCGTGTGATCTCCGGGTGGAGATATTCATTGACCCTTTGCTGCTTCTATCTAGTCCCCTTGCTTCGGTTGGTTCTTCCCCCAAAGCCAGAAAGCCATCTACTGTGTATTGGTGCTCACTTGTTCAATGCCATTAATCCTATAGGAGAGGACTGTGGGCTAGTGGGTTGGCGGAGGGGGTGCTGGAATTCAGGACTCCTGGGTTCTATCCCAGCTGGGGGGGGCGGCCATCTGCACCTCTCGTGAACTTACCTGCCTTGTGGTTTTATAGCTCTGTTTACGAATGTGACGTGTAGCCGGTAAATTGCAGCCAGTGACTTTGCCCTCCCGGTCTGTGCTTTGGTCCCAGCCAGCTGGAGTTGGGGGCACTGCTGTCATGGGTGTTCTCAGCTGCTTGCTGGCCACCCTCCTGCTGCTGCCCCTGCTGGAGGGTGAGTGAGGAGTCTGCTGGGGTCCTGGCATTTGACGCCTTCTGACTGTGGAAGTGTGCTGGTATGAAGGATGAGGATTGGAAAGGGTTAGAACAGGGATGCAGGGGTGGCTGGGAGCCAGGACTCCTGGGTTTTATCCCCAGCTCTGGGAGGGGAGTGGGGTCAAGTGGGTTAGAGCCGGGGGGGGGGGCTCCTGGGTCTAATTCCCATCTCTGGGAAAGGAATTGGTTTCTGTCCCTCACACCTTCAAGCCCATAAGGAATAACTCCCTCTGCAATAACTTGTGGCACTCTCTGCTGGAGGACTCTGCCCTCTGTGGGTTTCAAGAGAAAAAGGGCAGGGGTGGGGTTCTCAGCACTTACACTGGGCAGGAGGGGATAGAAGTGAGGGGTAGGGGAAAGAGGAGATGGTTTTGGGTGGGCAGGGCGAGGGACTGTGGGAAGGGTAGGTTGTGGGTGGCAAAGGAAGGGGAGAGTGATGTAGGGCTCGGGGGGAGGAGAGGGGATGGATAAGTGAGGCTGGGGTGAAGGTGTGGGGCATGGGGCAGGGAATAGCTCATGGAGGTTGAGCGGGGGATGCACAATCATGACTGAGAGAATGGGCCCTTCCCCCATCACCCATGGAGGGGAAGTTATGGGGCAGAGAACCTGGATTTAGGATTTGGGCTCTCTGTGGGGACTCTCAGACAGAGGGGAAAATCCTGTATCAGACTATGTCCCCCTACATACCTCACTTCCTGGGGGGGTCATACCCCAGGCCAGAGAACCACCCCACCCACATGGGAGGAGGTTGGGGACCCATGGGAGGCATGGGGGCAGGCCATGGCTCAAAGGGGGCCTGATGGGGTTGTGAGAGCAGGAATTTCAGGGATCTGCCTGTGGAAATCGTGTGTGTGTGAGTGTGTGTGCGCGCGCATGCGCGTGAGTAGGTGGGTGCAGCGCTGCCCCCTGCTGGAGGGTTCAGGGTCGTGTGTGGTTTTCACACCTCACTCATCCCTCTCTTTCTCTTCTAGCTGCTGAGGAGTTCCAGTCAAGTAAGGAATCTGGACACTTTCTATCCCCAGCTCTGGGAGGGGAGTGGGGTCTGGTGAGTTAGAGCGAGGGGGGGCTGGGAGCCAGGACTCCTGAGTTCTATTCACACACCTCTCCACTTTTCTCCCCAGCCTGCGGGCAGTCAGTGACCTCCAGCCGCATTGTAGGAGGGCAGAATGCCCGGAACGGGGCTTGGCCCTGGCAGGCCAGCATCCGATACAATGGAGTCCACGTCTGCGGAGGGTCCCTCATCACGGGGGAATGGGTGGTGTCTGCAGCTCATTGCTTCAATCAGTGAGTAGAATGATAGTCCAACCCCCTGCTCAAAGCAGGACCGATCCCCAAATAAATCATCCCAGCCAGGGCTTTGTCAAGCCGGACCTTAAAAACCTCTATGGATGGAGATTCCACCACCTCCCTAGGGAACCCATTCCAGTGCTTCACCACCCTCCTAGTGAAATAGTGTTTCCTAATATCCAACCTAAACCTCCCCGTCTGCAACTTGAGACCATTACTCCTTGTCCTGTCATCTGCTACCACTGAGAACAGTCTAGATCCATCCTCTTGGGAACCCCCTTTCAGGTAGTTGAAAGCAGCTATCAAATCCCCCCTCATTCTTCTCTTCTGCAGACTAAACAATCCCAGTTCCCTCAGCCTCTCCTCAGAAGTCATGTGCTCCAGCCCCCTAATCATTTTTGTTGCCCTCTGCTGGACAATTTCCAGTTTTTCCACATCCTTCTTGTAGTGTGGGGCCCGAAACTGGACACAGTACTCCAGATGAGGCCTCACCAATGTCGAATAGAGGGGAACGATCACGTCCCTTGATCTGCTGGCAATGCCCCTACTTATACAGCCCAAAATGCCATTGGCCTTCTTGGCAACAAGGGCACACTGTTGACTCATATCCAGCTTCTCGTCCACTGTCACCCCTAGGTCCTTTTCTGCAGAACTGCTGCCGAGCCATTCGGTCCCTAGTCTGTAGCGGTGCATGGGATTCTTCCGTCCTAAGTGCAGGACTCTGCACTTGTCCTTGTTGAACCTCATCAGATTTCTTTTGGCCCAATCCTCTAATTTGTCTAAGTCCCTCTATATCCTATCCCTACCACTCCTCTCAGTTTAGTGTCACCTGCAAACTTGCAGAGGGTGCAATCCACCCCATCCTCCAGATCATTAGTACCCCAGCCTGTTCCCTAGCTGTCCCACCCCAGAGGTGGCTGCATCTCAGAGCGGGCTGGGGGGAGGGCATCCCTGTGCAGTGTCACTGAGCGGCTATAGCCCAGCTTCTAAACCATCCCCTGGAGGAACCCTTCAGTGTGCCAGACCCCCATGGGGTCCCACTTTGCCCTCGGGGTCGGCCCCACGGCCCCACCCACTCCATGACTGAGTCTCTGGGCTCCGGGCCTCCTGCTTCAATTCATGAGCTCTGCCCAGCGAGTCCAAGGGAGACAGATCCCCGGTGGAGGCTTGTCTGCTCTGCAGGAGCAAGTGCACTTCAGCCAGGATTTGCAGTGTCGCCAGGCAGCCTTGTCATACCAGGGTCCGGTTAATTAATCAACTGGACCCTGGCTCCGGGAAATCCTTAGGTGAGCCCAGAGAAACCACAGTGAAGATAGAGGCCATCTGGCCAAGCCAACGCTCCCCAGCCTGCTCTGGACTCCATTTCACCCGCTGTCTCTTGGGGTACGTTTACACTGCAATGAGGGACCCGTGGCAGGGCTGCGGCTGGCTTCGGGCAGCTAGCCAGGGCTTGAAGACTTGGCATGGCCAGGGTTTTTAGTGCAGTGTAGACACATCCGTTGAGCCTCTCCCAAACCTTGGCCAACCCTTTATCCCCCAGCTGTCAGCTCTCCGTCCTTTGTTCTCGGCTAGCTTCTGCTCAGATCCCTGCGGAGATATGGAAGGAATCCACCTTCCTCAGGCTCTTTGGTTGCTAGGTCTCAATGCTCCAGCTATTGCGGTTTTTATTCTCTCCTCAGATTCCCCATTGACACAGGGTTGGCCCCAGCTGGGCCTGCAATGACCCAGTCAGTCCGTGCCAGACAGCAATGACACCCCTCTCCCCCTTGCTTCTCCTGTGCTGCCCCATTGAGAGACTTAACGCTTTTGCACCCAATAGGGAAACTGAGGCACATAGAGGCTTCATAAAAATGTTACAGAAAATTCCCACTTTGCTTCAAGCTGTTCCCCATCTGCCCCACCACAGCAGTGGCTGTATCTCAGCCCCAAGCAAGCCACCCTATGTGGCATTATGTGCGGCTGTTCCCCAGCTGCCCCACCCCAGAGGTGGCTGCATTTCTGTTCTGTGGTAGCGAGTATAATAACAAACTCCTGCCCAATGGCTCCCCCTCTCCTAGGAGCCTGCCCCTCGCTGGTTACTCTGTTTCCCTGGGGGAATTCCAGCTGAACATCCAGAGCGCACACGCCTTCGCCTCTGCTGTGTCGCGGGTCATAATCCACCACAACTACAACCCCACCACCTATGCCTCCGACATAGCCCTGGCGCACCTGAGCACGCCCCTTCTGTACACCGCCTACATCCTCCCCGTCTGCCTTCCCGCCCGCAACGATTCCATCGCCTCCGGCACCCGGTGCTGGGTCACCGGCTGGGGCAATGTCCAGACGGATGGTAAGATGCCTGGAGGGCCTGCGTGGGGTGGGGGTCCCCCAAAGGCGACAGGGGAGACCCCTTGAGCCAGGGCTGTATCTGCTGCATGAGTCACGTCGCCGTCTCGTGGCCGCAGCCCAAAGCCCAACGGCTGCTGAAGAGCAGAGATCTTCCAATGGGAGGCAGGATGAGGTGCTGGGAAGCGAGTGGGGGCGAGTGAGTTAGAGCAGGGGGGGCTGGGAACCAGGACTCCTGGGTTCTATCCCCAGCTTGGGGAGGGAAGTGGGGACTGCTGGGCTAGAGCAGAGAGTGCTGGGAGCTGATACCCCTCTTTTGCTTAAAAACCCCCATTCACACCTGACCGAGCTAGATTGACCCAGATGAGGTGGGGAAAAGAGAGTCAGGGATGATCCTGCCCGGGGTGGAGGTGGCTGAGGTGGGCCCTGATAAGGTGTATTTTTTCTCCGCAGAAAGTCTCCCTCCTCCCCGCACTCTTCAGGAGGTTCAGGTCTCACTCATAGATGTCCAGACATGCAATGACCTCTATAGCATACCCATCACAGGGTACCCGGGGTCACGCCCCATCAAAGATGACATGGTGTGTGCTGGCTACCCTGAAGGAGGGAAGGACTCCTGTAAGGTGAATGAATTCAGGGAAGTCCCAGGAAATCCAGGCCCCGGGGCTGAAATAGTAGGGGGCTTTGGGTCGGGCTTGAGGGACACCAGGTCAGGACTGAGGGGCACCAGTCTCACTAATTCTCTTTCTCTCTCTAGGGTGATTCTGGGGGACCCCTCGTTTGTTCGCAGGCTGGCTCCTGGTTCCTGATCGGCATCGTGAGCTGGGGAGTTGGCTGTGGCCTCCCCAGCCGTCCAGGGGTCTATATCCGGGTCTCTGCCTACTCTGACTGGATCCAGCAGCAGTTCCCCAGTGTGGCATTCGGGGTGGTGAATGTCACCATTAGCACTCAGTCTAATGTTGGCTACGCTCCAGCGCCCACCCCCCTGCTTCTCGGCACCCTCCTGCTGGCCAGCGCTGTCCCAGGGATGGTGCCACCGCTTTCTAAGCTGCTAATTTAACAGTCAGCCCTGCCATGGAAAAAATACCATCAGAATTACAACCCATTATTATAGGGCTGGGAGGGGAGTGGGTGTGACGTGATTGACAGAATCTGTAACCGTGTAGATCACTGTTGCAACCACTGTTATACATTTGCAGTAAATATTGTCCAAAGGTTGTAGTGTGAGGTGTCTGTGGCAAGCTTATGGTTTTCTGGTCATGATTATGCTGTCTATACGTGTGTATCATTTTTGTAGTTGAAGTTTTGAATATTGGCTCTGTACCATCTGTATTTCAAACTTGTGCTATGCTTCTGGGTGACACCCCAGACAAGTTGGTGTCAGCTCGGCCTAGCCTGCTTGATGGCCCATTAAAGACCAGCAGCAACCCAATTGACCCATTGAGAGAAGGCAGATACACCTTGTGACTCAGCAAAGTATGCATGGACTTGCCCATGTGACTCCAAACTCCGTTTTGCTGTAATTTTCCACAGTAAGAACAAAGAGGTGTCCTTACACCTGGAAAAGACCATAAAAGGCTGATGTCTCATCTCCATCTTGCCTTCAATCCTGCTTCTTACCTCTGCAGGGGCTTTGCTACAAACGGAATCTCTACACAAAGGACTGAATGACCCGTCCCAGCTGGGGATGTTCTCCAGAGGCTTGATGTGAACCTGCCATTTATTCCATCACTGCGACAAGCCTGAACCAAGAACTTGGCCATTACAATATGTCATTGATCCCATTTAACCAATTCTAGCTCTCATCTGTATCTTTTTCCTTTTATGAATAAACCTTTAGATTTTAGAGTCTAAAGGATTGGCAACAGCGTGATTTGTGGGTAAGATCTGACTTGCATATTGACCTGGGTCTGGGGCTTGGTCCTTTGGGATCGAGAGAACCTTTGTTCTTTTACTGGGGTATTGGCTTTCATAACCATTCGTCCCCATAACGAGGGGCACTGGTGGTGATACTGGGAAACTGGAGTGTCTGAGGGAATTGCTTGTGTGACTTGTGGTTACCAGAAAAACCAAAAGGGTAGATAGGGCCCCCGGGCTGTAGTTTGCCCACTCCTGATCTAGGGTCTGGGCTCTCTGTGGGGAATCTCAGGCAGAGGTGGAAAGCCTGTATCATACTATGTCCCCCTACATACCTCACTTCCTGGGGGGTCACACCCAAGGCCAGAGAACCACCCCACCCCATGGGAGGAGGTTGGGTTTGCCTTGGTGTGGTTTGGTTTGCCTTGGTGTGCAAAGAAACCCAGCCTTGGGCTGTAACTGCCCTGCTTTAAGAAATTTGTCCTGAATTGGCACTCTCAGTTGGGTCCCGCCAGAACCAGGCAAGTTACAGTGGGTTAGTGATTGCTGGAGAGGACTGGGTGTCAGGACTCCTGGGTTCTATCACTGGCTTTTGGCGGGGATTGAGATCTGGTGGGTTAGAGCAGGGGTTGGGAGCAGGACTCCTGGGTTCTATCCCTGGCTCTGCCAAAGACTCCCTGTGTAACCTTGAGCAAGTCCCAGGTCTCTCTGAGTCTCAGTTCCCCTAGATGTAAAAGGGGGAGAATAAACTTGCCTTTGTCTATTTAGAAAATGAGCCCTTCAGGGCAGGGACCGGCTCCCATTGTGGGTCTGGGCAGTGCCAGCACAATGGGGCACTGTTCTCAGTTGTAGTCTGTGCAGCACCTGGCTCAAAGAATTCCTGGCTCACGTTCAGGTGTCGTAGATCCTACAATAATACAGAGAATACTAGTAATAAAAGATATGTCTGTCTGTCTCAACTGCATCTGTCTGTGTAGACTGTATATGCCTGTCTGTCTAGTTTGCCTTGTCTGTCTGTCAAGATTGTTTCTGCCCCTCTGTCTAAATTCTGCCTATCTAGGCTGTCTGTCTCTTAATGTGTTGCATATGACCATATGTCTCTATTGTGTCCATCTGTTTGTTTAGATTGTGTCTATCTAGATTGTGTCTGTCTGTACTGTCACCATCTGTCTATATTGTGTCTGTCTGTCCAGGATGGGTCTATCTCTTATTACCCACAATGATATAAAGTAAATAACCCCAAGAATA
Source organism: Natator depressus (assembly GCF_965152275.1). Lineage (NCBI taxonomy): Eukaryota > Metazoa > Chordata > Testudines > Cheloniidae > Natator > Natator depressus. Next base: position 2,723,587 of record NC_134239.1, read on the forward strand.
CTGTGAATTTCCTTGGGCTGTTCTGTCCTTGGTCATTTACACAACAAAGAGAACACAAAGGACTCATGCACCTCTGAGGTACACACACACACACAGACACCCACAGCAGAACCAGGTGAATCCCCTGGGGAAGCCTCCCTGACCATTTCAGGAAACATTACCCCATTCCGCACATGCCAGCGGCATCATGTTGTGGAAACACAAGGGGGTGGGGTTGTCATCTGCACAGGACCTAGGAAAGGAATGAGGGGCCAATGCAGCTGGGACATGGGGCAGGCTGGATACAGGGAGAGTGAAAACAGGGATGAGGGGTGGAGGCCCAAGAAGCGGTTTCCCTAGAACGGTGAGAAGAGGCAGGCGATGGGGGGATTGGCTGGGCGACATTTCCCGGCAAGGCAGACAACTGACACTGGGGATTGGGGTCACTGGGGTAACTCACCGACCATCTACTCCCCTGTGGAAGCAGAGCTGGGAGCTGCTGTGCCATGTATAAGCAGGGTCTGAATGAGCTCTCCCCTGACAGCTGGGAGCAGGGAGAGACTTCAGGAGCAAATTGTATTTACATGACCACATCTACTCTGCCTAGGTACCCAGCAGACAGGAGCTGTGTTTTCAAAGTGATCAATTCTGGCTGGCGTTGGGATACAAATCACTTTAGTACTGAATGCAACGGTAGTGAAATGCTCTTACCAATATTGTTGCCTTTATTGTATGAATAAAGAGGAGCAGAACTGTGCCTAACCTGTCCCGAATGAGGGGGTCACCCTCCACTGAAGGGACCGTGTTAAGCCAGGGGCTCAAATGCCAGAGGCCTGTGAAAGTAAAAGAGGGTGGGGACAGATGTCCCTGCCAGGAGGTGTGGTCCCTCCCTCAGATTTCTCAGTCTGGTTTAACCTGTTTCCCCTTACTGTTCGAAGTTCATTAGGAGCATTTTGTTATCTTAGAGTGCTCAAATGAGAGCTGAAATCACTGGTGGTGGGGCAGTGTGTCTGCCCAGCCTGCAAAAAGCTGCCAGTCAGTAAAAGACTGACCTGCAGAGGTCACAGCAGAGAAGCAGGTGCCAGCAGAAGGTGACTGACAGTCAGCTGGTGGACAAGTGGCTGGCAGGGCAGCCAGCCAGAGCAAGCACTCAGATGGCAGAGCAAGCAAGGTGCCTTCTTCCCAGAGGTGTGAAGTGAACTCACACAGATGCACCTCTCAACCCTGGGTCCTGTCTGACCCAGGACAACCACTGTGAGTGGGGTGGGGTGAGGCAGCAAAGCGGGGCACAGGAAAGGCACTTTTGGTTGTAGACTGATGAACATGAGGTGGAGGGCACTGCCCCATGCAGTCTGGGGTGGGCATCCTGTTCACAGGTTTATGATTATGAATTCTGCTTGTGGCATTTTCCCTAATTAATGTTGCGTGACTTCTCCCTTTCACTAAAAGTTTCTTTTCTACAATCAGACTCTGTGATTGCAATTGGGGAAATATTGCCTCTCAGAGGCACCCAGGGGTGGGATGTAAATTTCCCTGGTCACTGGGTGGTGGCTTGAGCTGGTTCTGTGTTGTACTGTTGAAAAGTAACCCCTAGATATTGAACGCGGCTCTGGTTGCTGCCGGCTGCACCTGGCAGAAGGGTTACACATGGGAATGCCCTGTAAGCCAGGAACCATTCGTTTCCTGCTACCCACGCTGCAGAGTAAGTGGGGGCTGGGAGCCAGGATGCCTGAGTCGTATGGGAGGGGAGTAGGGGCCAGTAGGTTGCATTCCTGGGTTCACTTGCAAGGAGAGTGCAGTCTACTAGCAAGTGGGAGGGGGGATGGGAGCCAGGATGCCTGGGTTCTATCCCAGCTCTGGGAGGGTGGAGCTGCCATTGGCACCTCTCATGAATTTACCTTCCGTGTGGTTTTATAGCTCTGTTTATGAATGTGACCTGTTACCTGTAAATTGCAGCCAGTGACTTTTCCCTCCCAGTCTGGGATTTGGTCCCAGCCCTTGGAGGAGCCAGCTGGAGTTGGGGAAACCGGTATCATGAGTGTTCTCAGCTGCCTGCTGGCCGCCCTCCTGCTGCTGCCCCTGCTGGAGGGTGAGTGCAGGGTCTGCTGGGGTCCTGACCTTGGGAATCTGCTGGGATGAGGGCTGAGGATCAGAAAGGGACAGAACAGGGACTGTGGGGGGGCGGGGGAGGAGAGTGGTCGCTAGTGGGTTAGAGCAGAGGGTGCTGGGATCCAGGACTCCTGGGTTCTCTCCCCAACCCTGTGAGGGGAGTGGGTTTCTGTCCCTCAAACCTTCAAGCACAAGTGGGATGGAGCTGTCCATGAGGAAGTATTCCCTCTGCCAATAACTTGTGGCACTCCCTACTGGAGGACTCTGCCCTCTGTGGGTTTCCAGAGGAAAAGGGCAGGGGTGGAGCTCTCAGCACTTATACTGGGCAGGAGGGGATGGAAGTGAGGAGTAAGGGAAAGGGGAGATGGTTTTGGGTGGGCTGGGCGAGTGCCTGTGGGAAGGGTAGGTTGTGGGTGGCAAAGTAAGGGGAGAGTGATGTAAGGCATGGGGGCAGAGGAGGGGATGGATAAGTGGGGCTGTGGTGGATGTTTGGGGCATGGGACAGGGAATAGCTCATGGAGGTTGAGCAGGGGATGCACAACCATGGCTGAGTGAATGGGCCCTTCCCCCATCATCCATAGGGGGCAGTTATGGGGAAGAAACCCTGGATCTAGGGCAGGGGCAAACTTTTTGGCCCAAGGGCCACATCTGGATATGGACATTGTATGGCGGGCCATAAATGCTCATGAAATTGAGGGTTGGGGTGTGGGAGGGGGTGAAGGCTCCGGCTGGGGGCATGGGCTCCAGGTGGGGCCAGAAATGAGGAGTTCAGGGTGCTCGAGGGGGCTCCGGGCTGGGGCAGGGAGTTGGGGTGCAGGTGGGGGGGTGAGGGCTCCAGCTGGGGGTGCAGGCTCTGGGGTGCAGAAGGGTGGAGCCGAGGGGTTCAGAGGGTGGGAGGGGGATCGGGGCTGGGGGTTGGGACACTGGAGGAAGTCAGGGATGCAGGCTCCAGGTGGCACTTACCTCAAGCAGCTCCCAGAAGCAGTGGCATGTCCTCCCTCCGGCTCCTATGCGTAGGCGTGGCCAGGCGGCTCTACGCACTGCCCTGTCCGCAGGTGCCTCCCCCGCAGCTCCCATTGGCCATGGTTGCTGGCCAATGGGAGCTGTGGGGGTTGGAGCTTGGGTCAGGGGCAGCGTGTGGAGCCCCCTGGCTGCCCCTACGCTTAGGAGCCAGAGGGGAGACATGCTGCTGCTTCTGGGAGCCGCTTGGCCCCCGGACCCCGCTCTGCAGCAGGAGCTTGAGGGCCGGATTAAAACATCTGAAGGGTAGATAGGGCCCCCGGGCTGTAGTTTGCCCACTCCTGATCTAGGGTCTGGGCTCTCTGTGGGGAATCTCAGGCAGAGGGGGAAAGCCTGTATCAGACTATGTCCCCCTACATACCTCACTTCCTGGGGGGTCACACCCAAGGCCAGAGAACCACCCCACCCCATGGGAGGAGGTTGGGGATCCATGAGAAGCATGGGGGCAGGCCATGGGAGGAAGAGGGCCAGGTGGGGTTGTGAGAGGAGAAATTTCAGGGATCTACCTTTGGAAAATATGTGTGTGTGTGTGTGTGGGTGTGTGTGTGTAGGTGGGTGCAGCGCTGCCCCCTGCTGGAGGGGTCAGGGTCGTGTGTGGTTTTCACACCTCACTCATCCCTCTCTTTCTCTTCTAGGTGCTGTGGAGTTCCAGTCAAGTAAGGAATCTGGACACTTTCTATCCCCAGCTCTGGGAGGGGAGGGAAGTGGGGTCTAGTGGATAGAGCCAGGGGGACTATGAGTCAGGACTTCTGGTTTCCATCGCTGGCTATGAGAACGGAGTGGGGTCTGGTGGGTTAGAGCGGGGGCGGACTGGGAACCAGGACTCCTGGTTTCTATTCACACCCTTCCCCACTTTTCTCCCCAGCCTGCGGGCAGTCAGTGACCTCCAGCCGCATTGTAGGAGGGCAGAATGCCCGGAACGGGGCTTGGCCCTGGCAGGCCAGCATCCGATACAATGGAGTCCATATCTGTGGAGGGTCCCTCATCACAGGAGAATGGGTGGTGTCTGCAGCTCATTGCTTCAGTCTGTGAGTACCCCCAGCCTGTCCCCTAGCTGTCCCACCCCAGAGGTGGCTGCATCTCAGACAGGGCCAGGGATGGGGGGGGAGAGCATCCCTGTGCAGTGTCACTGTGCGGCTATAGCCCAGCTTCTAAACAATCCCCTGGAGGAACCCTTCAGTGTGCCAGACCCCTGTGGGGTCCCACTTTGCCCTTGGGGTCGGCCCCATGGCCCCACCCACTCCATGACTGAGTCTCTGGGCTCCGGGCCTCCTGCTTCAATTCATGAGCTCTGCCCAGCGAGTCCCAGGGAGCCCGATCCCCGGTGGAGGCTTGTCTGCTCTTCAGGGGCCTGTGCACCTCAGCCAGGATTTGCAGTGATTCCAGGCAGCCTTGTCATGCCAGGGTCCAGTTAATTAATCAACTGGACCACGGCTCCGGGAAATCCTTAGGTGAGCCCAGAGAAACCACGGGATAGATAGAAGATAGAGGCCACCTGGCCAAGCCAACGCTCCCCAACCTGCTCTGGACTCCATTTCACCGGCTGTCTCTTGGGGTACGTTTACACTGCAATGAGGGACCCGTGGCAGGGCTGGAGTTGGCCTGGGGCAGCTAGCCAGGGCTTGAAGACTTGACCCGTCAGGGTTTTTTAGTGCTGTATAGACATATCCTGTGTCCTCCTTTGTCCCGAGACATTGAGCCTCTCCCAAACCTTGGCCAACCCTTTATCCCCTGGCTGTCAGCTCTCAGTCCTTTGTTCTCAGCTCGCTTCTGCTCAGCTTCCCTGTGGAGACGCATAAGGAATCCAACTTCCTCCAGGTGTTTGGTTGCTGGGCCTCAGTGTTCTGGCCACTGCGGTTTTCATTCTCTTCTCATCTTCTCCAGTGATATGTGGTCGGCCTCAGGTGGTGCTGTAAGGACCTCTTCAGTCCACAACAGAGAGCAATGTAACATAACCCCTCTGCCCAGTTCTCCTGTGCTGCCCCATTGAGAGACTTAATGCTTTTGCACCCAATAGGGAAACTGAGGCACATAGAGGCTTCATAAAAATATTACAGAAAATTCCCACTTTGCCACAGGCTCTTCCCCATCTGCCCCACCGCAGTGGTGGCTGCTTCTCAGCCCCAGGCAAGCCACCCTATGTGGCCTTATGTGCGGCTGTTCCCCAGCTGCCCCACCCCAGAGGTGGCTGCATTTCTGTTCTGTGGTAGCGAGTATAATAACAAACTCCTGCCCAATGGCTCCCCCTCTCCTAGGAGCCTGCCCCTCGCTGGTTACTCTGTTTCCCTGGGGGAATTCCAGCTGAACATCCAGAGCGCACACGCCTTCGCCTCTGCTGTGTCGCGGGTCATAATCCACCACAACTACAACCCCACCACCTATGCCTCCGACATAGCCCTGGCGCACCTGAGCACGCCCCTTCTGTACACCGCCTACATCCTCCCCGTCTGCCTTCCCGCCCGCAACGATTCCATTGCCTCCGGCACCCGGTGCTGGGTCACCGGCTGGGGCAATGTCCAGACGGATGGTAAGATGCCTGGAGGGCCTGCGTGGGGTGGGGGTCCCCCAAAGGCGACAGGGGAGACCCCTTGAGCCAGGGCTGTATCTGCTGCATGAGTCACGTCGCCGTCTCGTGGCCGCAGCCCAAAGCCCAACGGCTGCTGAAGAGCAGAGATCTTCCAATGGGAGGCAGGATGAGGTGCTGGGAAGCGAGTGGGGGCGAGTGAGTTAGAGCAGGGGGGGCTGGGAACCAGGACTCCTGGGTTCTATCCCCAGCTTGGGGAGGGAAGTGGGGACTGCTGGGCTAGAGCAGAGAGTGCTGGGAGCTGATACCCCTCTTTTGCTTAAAAACCCCCATTCACACCTGACCGAGCTAGATTGACCCAGATGAGGTGGGGAAAAGATAGTCAGGGATGATCCTGCCCGGGGTGGAGGTAGCTGAGGTGGGCCCTGATAAGGTGTATTTTTTCTCCGCAGAAAGTCTCCCTCCTCCCCGCACTCTGCAGGAGGTTCAGGTCTCACTCATAGATGTCCAGACATGCAATGACCTCTATAGCATACCCATCACAGGGTACCCGGGGTCACGCCCCATCAAAGATGACATGGTGTGTGCTGGCTACCCCGAAGGAGGGCAGGACTCCTGCCAGGTGAATGAATTCAGGGACATCCCAAGAGATCCAGGAGCCCGTGTCTGCAATTGGAGGGGGCTGCGGGTCAGGACTGAGGGACTCCGGCAGAGCTGGGGAGGGTCAGGTATGTAGTCCCTCGGGGCTGCAGATTGGGATTGAGGGGCACTGGTCTAACTGGTTCTCCGTCTCTCTCTAGGGCGATTCTGGGGGACCCCTTGTTTGTTCCGAGGCTGGCTTCTGGTTCCTGATCGGCATCGTGAGCTGGGGAGCCGGCTGCGGCCTCCCCAACCGCCCTGGGGTCTATACCCGGGTCTCCACCTACTCCGACTGGATCCAGCAGCAGCTCCCCAGTGTGGAATCCGGGGTGGTGAATGTCACCATTAGGAGTCAGCCTAATGCCGGCTACACTCCAGCGCCCACCCCCCTGCTCCTCATCACCCTCCTGCTGGCCAGCGCTGCCTTGGGGTTGGGGCCACCCCTTTGTTTCTGAGCTGCTAATTTAACAACCAGGCCTTCCATGGAGGAGACAAAGCATGATTATGGGGCTGGGAGGGGAGTGGGGTCTAATGGGTTAGCACATGGGGAGCTGAGCGCCAGGACTCCTGGGTTCTCTCCCCAGCTCGGGGAGGAGAGAGGGCTGTAGTGGGTTAGAGCAGGGGACAGGGGCTGGGAGCCAGGACTCCTGGGTTCTCTCCCCAGCTCTGGCAGGGGAGGCAGTTTTAGTGAGTTAGAGCAGTGGTTCTCAACCGGGGACCCATGGACCGCTGGTGGGGAGTAAGCCATTTCAGTGGGTCCATGAGCCCTCTTGCCCTATATGGCTAAAGCTGGGAGCCCAGAATTCCAAGCCCCAGTGCCCCATGGGGCTAAAGCCCTGAGCCATGGCTCCCTATGAGGCAGAAGCCCTGCGCACCCCTGCCCTGCATGGATAAAGCCCCCCAGACCTGTAAGGCAGAAGCCCCCGTGCCCAGATCTAGCGGCTGAAGCCAGAGCCCCAAACCCCCGCCCCCCTCCACACACACACACACACACACACACAGAGCTGAAGCCTGGAGCCCAGGACCCCGCCCCTCAGCTGGGCCCTGGAATTGTATAACAGGTTGGGAGTCCTCAGAAAGAAAAACCTTGAGAACCCCTGAGTTAGAGAAGCAGGGGCTGGGTGTCAGGACTCCTGGGTTCTATCCCTGGCTCTGGGAAGGGAGGGGGGTCTAGTGGGTTAGAGCAGGGGGGCTGGGAGCCAGGACTCCTGGGTTCTGTCGCCAGCTCTAGGAGGGGATTGAGGTTGAGTGGGTTGAAGCGAGGGCTGGGAACCAGGACTCCTGGGTTCTATCTCCAGCTCTAGGAGGGGATTGAGGTTGAGTGGGTTGAAGCGAGGGCTGGGAACCAGGACTCCTGGGTTCTATCTCCAGCTCTAGGAGGGGATTGAGGTCTAGTGGGTCGAAGCGGGGGCTGGGAACCAGGACTCCTGGGTTATATCTCCAGCTCTAGGAGGGGATTGAGGTTGAGTGGGTTGGAGCTGGGGCTGGGAGCAGGCCTCCTAGTTTCGATCTCTGGCTCATCCACAGATTTCCTGCGTGACCCTGAGCAAGTCCTGGGTCTCTCTGAGTCTCAGTTTCCTTCGGTGTAAAAGCGGGAGAATAAACCTGCGTTTGTTTGGAGCAGGTGTTCAGACAACACGCTTTTTGGTGGCCTCAGGGTGCAGCCACCAACTCTTGCTAGTGGCTGCTCTGAGACTTTTTCCTAAAATACTTAATTTACTTTAGGAAAAACAAATAAATCTGCACATACACACGTCCACATCATTGTCATTTATTTATGTAGGGTTTGTTTGTTTGTTTGTTTGTTTGTTTGTTTGTTTGTTTGTTTGTTTGTTTGCAGACTCAATAATAAAAATAACGCACAGTTGTCTCTATTCTTTGCTGGAGTTAAACAGAATAGAAACACTAATTAAGTGCTTTCCACGTTCTTGTCTTTTGTTATCGTTTCTTTTGCTTTTTTGCTAAAAGGTCGCTGTCACGGACTCCCAGGTCATGGCCACTCTTGGCCCGGTGCGGTCCCTGGGGGGAACCCCCTTCAGTGTGACAGCCTTCTTGGGGGTCCACTCTGTCTTGGGGGTTAAGCCCCTCCACTTCCTGGAGCCGCACCTCTCTGAGCCTTAGCACGCCTGTCTCTCGCCCGTGGGCCCCTCAGCGAGTTCACTCGCTCTGGACCCCTGGGGCCTCCACTCCCAGAGGGAATAATCCCCCCCCCCCCGATCTCCAGACCGGAGCGACTCTCAGCCAGTGTAACACAGGAGGGTTTATTGAGCATCTGAACACAGCGTAGGACCTCTCAGGGCCCTCAGGCCTGGCCTCCCTCAGCAGAGCACATCCAAGTCTCCCCTGCATCCAGGTGGGCTCTGCCTGCTCCCTCTCTCCAGTCCCATGAAGTGAGCTGTAGCTCACGAAAGCTTATGCTCTAATAAATTTCTTAGTCTCTAAGGTGCCACAAGTCCTCCTTTTCTTTTTGAGGATACAGACTAACACGGCTGCTCCTCTGAAACCTGTACCCCCTTCAGGGTCTTTTTCTGGCACTGATATTTTGTCCAACTTTCTGATACCCGTTCGCGTTTTTAACTCTTTTGCCTTCTGCCAGGAACGAGCTCAACCTGCCCAAACTCCACGCAGTGATTTTGCTGACGATGACGTTAGCCGATAGCCGCTGACGGAGCTGCAGTGGGGCGAGAGGTAAACACAGCAATTAGCCAACGAATACGCTTTGTGACTTGAAAGACAGCCATGCCTATGCAGTTCAGCTCCACCTGCCCTGTAAGGCACGAGGGCGCATTTGGGGTGTATGGCGTTTACAAGGCAACTTTAAAATGTAACTTTTCAGCATTTGTTGGGGCACTTTGGCGCATAGGCGTAGTATGACTTCCATGTGGGGGTGGGGGGGGCAGAGCGGGGGGATATTTAACGACAGCCGAAGCCCAAGCCCCGGCCCCCTGCAGCTGGCGCACAAAGCCAGAGTCCCGCCACCCTGGGGCTGAAGCCCAAAGCTCGGCCACCCCCGGGAAGGTGGGTTGGGAACTCATCAGCCACCTGCAGGTCCCTCAGGCACTGCGCACGCAGGCCACACGTGTCTCCAGAGCTGCTCCCTGGAGCCCCCGAGGAGGCTGCGTGGTGCAGGGCGCTGATCCCTGTGGGCAGCACCAGCAAAAACCAAGGCAGCATATCCAGAAGCAAGAGCCAGGTGCTGGGGGAGGCAGCTTCTTAGCTGCCTCCCCGCCCGCATCTCCTTCCAGGAAGCTGTCGTGGTCCCAAAAAAATCCGCTGGTGGCCAAGGTGGCCACATTTGAGAAATGCTGGTTTGGACTGTGAGCCTTTTGGGGTAGGGACTGGCTCCCACTGTGGGTCTGGGCAGCCATGTTCGGGTGTTGTAGGTCCTACAATAATACAGAGAATACTAATAACAAAATATATGTCTGTCTGTCTCAGCTGCATCGGTCTGTCTCGATTGTATATGCCCATCTGTCAAGTTTGCCTTGTCTGTCTAGATTGTGTCTGCCTTTCAAATTCTGCCGGTCTAGGCTGTCTGTCTCTTAATGTGCGAGATCCAACCATCTGTCAATACTGTGTCTGTCTGTCTGTTTATATTGTGTCTATCTAGATTGTGTCGGTCTGTACTGTCTCCTTCTGTCTCTGTTGTGTCTGTCTGTCTGTTTAGATTGGGTCTGTCTGTCTAGGATGGGTCTGTCTCTCATTACTCAATGATACAAAATAAATAAGCCCAAGAATACTGTAAATTTCCTTGGGCTGTTCTATCCTGGGTCATTTACCCAACAGAGACAACACAAGGAACCCCAGGCACCCCTGAGGTACACACAGACACACCCCGGAGTCTAGCTATAGGCACCCAAACACCCTGGAGTTTAGCTATAGACACACACGCCCTGTGGAGTTGAGCTGCACACACAAACACACAGACGCACACAAGACGCACACAGCAGAACGCGCTAAGCCCCCTTGGGAAGCCTCCCAGGCCATTTCGGGACACATCCCCCTATTCTGCAAAGGTCAGCAGCCGGGTGTCACAGAAACACGAGTGGGGGAGTTCTCAGCTGCACAGGACCTGGGGACGCAGCGAGGGGCCAATGCGGCTGGGGCAGGTGGGAGGCTGGGAATGGGGAGGGTTAACACGTGGCAGGGTTTGGTGGCACAAGAAGCTGTTTCCCTGGAAGGGTGAGATGTGGCAGGCAATAGGAGGACTGGCTGGGCCACATTCCCCAGCCAGGCAGACAGCTGACACCAGGCTTTGGGGTCACTGGGGCAGCTCCCGGATCCTCTAGTCCCCTGCGGAGGCCGAGCTGGGAGCTGCTGGGCCATGGGAGCGCCCTGCACCCCAATAACCATCCTTCTCCTGCTGCCCATGCTGCAGGGTAAGTGGGGGCTGGGAGCCAGGATGCCTGGGCCCTATGGAAGGGGAGTGGGGGCTAGTGGTTTAGCACAGAGAGGTGACCGGGAGCCGGGACACCTGGGTTCTATCCCAGGTTCTGCCACAGACTCCTTGTGTGACCTTGAGCAAGTCCCGCATCTCTCTGAGTCTCAGTTTCCCTGGATGGAAAAGGGAGAGAATGTTCCTGCCTTTGTCTGTTTAGACTGTGAGGCCTTCGGGGCAGGGACTGGCTCCCACTGTGGGTGTGGGCAGCACCTGGCACAAAGGATTCCTGGCTCATGTTAGGGTATCGTAGGTCCTACAATAATACAGAGAATACTAGGAACAAAAAATATGTCTGTCTGTCTCAACTGCATAGTATATGCCCGTCAGTCTAAATTGCATCTCACTGTCTAGATTGCCTCTCTCTCTCTCTCTCTAGATTGTGTCTGCCCCTCTGTTGAAATTCTGTCTGTTTAATTTATTGTATCCAACCACCTGTCTCTATTGTGTCTGTCTATCTGTTTAGATTGTGTCTATCTAGATTGTTTCTGTCTGTACTGTCTCCATCTGTCTCTACTGTGTCTGTCTGCCTAGGATGGGTCTATCTCTCATTACCCACAATGATACAAAATAAATAACCCCAAGAATACTGGGAATTTCCTTAGGCTGTTCTCTCCTTGGCCATTTACACGACAAAGACAACACAAGGGACCCCATGCACCCCCCAGGTACACACACATCGGAATTTAACTGCACACTGTCACGGGGTTCCCAGGCGATGCTCTGGACCTGCTCCTCATGAAGCCAGTCAGGACTCTGGGCAAGTCTCCTTTCTGTGAGCAGCCTGTCTGCAGGACACACAGCTCACCCGGCTTCCACCTTCCTGGGTCTGACCTCGGAGCCTCCAGCCTCCTCTGCCCCTCCTTGCGCTTCCCCCAGCGAGTCCGCCCAGGCGGGGTCCTGGGGAAGCCAGAGGGTCCTGCCCCCCAACTCCGCAGTCAGACGGGACTCTCAGCCAGCCAGTAAAACAGAAGGTTTATTAGACGACAGGAACATGGTCTAAAACAGAGCTTGTAGGTGCAGAGAACCGGACCCCTCAGCTGGGTCCATTTTGGGGGACAGTGAGCCAGACAACCCCGTCTGCCCTTCACTCCTCATCCCCAGCCAGCCTCAAACTGAAACTCTCTCCAGCCCCTCCTCCTCTGGGCTTTGTCCCTTTCCGGAGCCAGGAGGGCACCTGATTCCTTTGTTCTCCAACCCTTTAGCTCTCACCTTGCAGGGGGGAAGGGCACAGGTCATCAGTTGCCAGAAAACAGGGTGTCAGCCATTCTCTGTGTCCAGACCCCTGCACACACCTGCCCTGTAGGGCTCTGCAAGGATCATTCACCCTTATCTCACCACCTAGATACTTAAGAACTGCATAGGGGAAACTGAGGCACCCACACACTATTCAGAGGAAACATTAAGAACAGTCCCGCTTCGTCACGCACACACACACACCCAAGTCTAGCTATAGACACACACACTCTGGAGTTGAGCTGCACACACACACACACACACACACATATACACAAACACAAACACACAGATGCACACAGCAGAACCCAGTGAGTCCCCTTGGGAAAGCTCCCCGGCCATTTCAGGACACGTCCCCCCTATTCTGCAAAGGTCAGTGGCCGAGGGTCACAGAAACACAAGTGGGGGAGTTCTCAGCCGCACAGGACCCGGGGACGGAGCGAGGGGCCAATGTGGCTGGGGCCGGAGGCAGGCTGGGAACGGGGAGGGTTAACATGAGTGCGGGGAGGGCGGGGGGTTTTCCTGGAAGGGTGAGATGAGGCAGGCGATAGGAGGACTGGCTGGGCCACATTCCCCAGCCAGGCAGACAGCTGACACCAGGCTTTGGGGTCACTGGGGCAGCTCCCCGACCCTCTAGTCCCCTGCAGAAGCCGAGCTGGGAGCTGCTGGGCCATGGGAGCGCCCTGCACCCCAATAACCATCCTTCTCCTGCTGCCCATGCTGCAGGGTAAGTGGGGGCTGGGAGCCAGGATGCCTGGGCCCTATGGAAGGGGAGTGGGGGCTAGTGGTTTAGCACAGAGGGGTGACCGGGAGCTGGGACACCTGGGTTCTATCCCAGATTCTGCCACAGACTCCTTGTGTGACCTTGAGCAAGTCCCGCATCTCTCTGAGTCTCAGTTTCCCTGGATGGAAAAGGGAGAGAATGTTCCTGCCTTTGTCTGTTTAGACTGTGAGCCCTTCGGGGCAGGGACTGGCTCCCACTGTGGGTGTGGGCAGCCCCCGGCACCACGGGGCCCTGATCTCGGCTGGAATCTGGGCAGCACCTGGCACAAAGGATACCCGGCCCATGTTAGGGTATCGTAGGTCCTATCATAATACAGAGAATACTTGTAACAAACCATATGTCTGTCTGTCTCAACTGCGTCTGACTGTCTACATAATATATGCCTGTCAGTCTAGACTGTGTCTGCTCCTCTGTCTAAATTCTGCCGGTCTAGGTTGTCTGTCTCTCTTTCTGTCTTGAATCTGACCATCTGTCTCTATGGGGTCAGTCTGTCTGTTTACATTGTGCCTATCTAGATTGTGTCTGTCTGTACTGTCCCCATCTGTCTATATTGTGTCTGTCTGTCCAGGATGGGTCTATCTCTCATTACTCACAACAATACAAAATAAATAACCCCCAAACTACTGTAAGTTTCCTTAAGCTGTTCTGTCATTGGCAATTTACACAACAAAGACAACACAAGGGACCTCGCACACCCCTGAGGTACACACACACACACCCCCTGGAGTTTAGCTATGGACACACACACTCTGGAGTTGAGCTGCACAAACACACACACACAGATACAGAGGCACACAGCAGAACCCAGTGCGTCCTTTGGGGGCAGGGACTGGCTCCTATGATGGATCTGGGCAGCACCTGGCACAAAGGATTCCTGGCCCATGTTAGGGTATCGTAGGTCCTACAATAATACAGAGAATACTAGGAACAAAAAATATGTCTGTCTGTCTCAACTGCATAGTATGAGTCAGTCTAAATTGCATCTCACTGTCTAGATTGCCTCTCTCTCTCTCTCTCTAGATTTTGTCTGCCTCTCTGTCTAAATTCTGCCGGTCTAGGTGGTTTGTCTCTTGATGTATTGTATCCAACCACCTGTCCGTATTGTGTCTGTCTCTCTATTTATATTGTGTCTATCTAGATTGTTTCTGTCTGTACTGTTACCATCTGTCTCTATTGTGTCTGTCTGCCTAGGATTGGTCTATCGCTCATTACCCACAATGATACAAAATAAATAACCGCAAGAATACTGGGAATTTCCTTAGGCTGTTCTGACCTTGGCCATTTAGACAACAAAGACAACACAAGGGACCCATGCGCCCCTGAGGTACACACACGGAGTTTAACTGCACACACACCCCGGCGGTCTAGCTATAGTCTAGCTATAGACACACATACACTCTGGAGTTTAGCTGCACACACACACACACACACACAGACGCACACAGCAGAACCCAGTGAGTCCCCTTGGGAAAGTTCCCCGGCCATTTCAGGACATGCCCCCCTTCCCCCCCCCCCATTCTGCAAAGGTCAGCGGCCGAGTGTCACAGAAACACAAGTGGGGGAGTTCTCAGCCGCACAGGACCCAGGGACGGAGCGAGGGGCCAATGCGGCTGGGGCAGGGGCCGCCTGGGAATGGGGTGGGTGAAAACAGAGGGCGGGGGGTGGTGGCCAATGAAGCGGTTTCCCTGGAAGGGTGAGAAGAAGCAGGCGATATTCCTCGGCCAGGCAGACAGCTGACACGGAGCAGTGGGGTCACTGGGGCACCTCACCGACCCCCTAGTCCGCTGCAGAAGCCGAGATGGGAGCTGCTTGGCCATGGGAGCGCCCTGCACCCCAATAACCATCCTTCTCCTGCTGCCCATGCTGCAGGGTAAGTGGGGGCTTGGAGCCAGGACGCCTGAGTTCTATCCCTGGTTCTGCCACAGACTGCCTGTGTGACCTTGAGCAAGTCATGGGTATCTCTGGGTCTCAGTTTCCATAGATGGAAAAGGGAGAGACTCTTTCCGTCTTTGTCCGGTTAGACTGTGAGCCCTTCGGGGCACAGCCTGGCTCCCCCTGTGGGTCTGGGCAGCACTGGGCACCACGGGGCCCTGATCTGAGCTGCACGCTGAGCAACACCTTCACAAAGGATTCCTGGCCCGTGTTAGGGTATCGTAGGTCCTACAATAACACAGAGATTACTAGGAACAAAACATATGTCTGTCTGTCTCAACTGCATCTGACTGTCGGAATAATGTATGTCCATCAGTCTCGATTGTGTCTGCCCCTCTGTTTAAATTCTGCCTGTCTAGGCTGTCTGTCTCTTAATGTATTGTATCCGACTGCCTGTCTCTATTGTGTCTGTCTGTCTGTTTAGATTGTGTCTATCTAGATTGCGTCTGTCTGTACTGTCTCCATCTGTTAATATTGTGTCTGTCTGCCTAGGATGGGTCTCTCTCTCATTACCCACAATGATACAAAATAAATAACCCCAAGAATACTGTGAATTTCCTTAGGCTGTTCTGTCCTTGGCCATTTACACAACAAAGGCAACACCAGTGTCCCATACACCCCTGAGGTACACACACACGACAGATGCACACAGCCCCGGAGTCTAGCTATAGACATACACACCCTGGAGTTTAGCTGCACAAACACACACACACACAGAGAAGTGCACAGAAGAACCCGGTGAGCTCCCTTGGGAAAGCTCCCCGGCCATTGCAGGACATGTCCCCCCATTTCACGAAGGTCAGCAGCCGGGTGTCACAGAAACACGAGTGGGGGAGTTCTCAGCTGCACAGGACCTGGGGACGGAGCGAGGGGCCAATGCGGCTGGGGCAGGTGGGAGGCTGGGAATGGGGAGGGTTGACATGTGGCGGGGTTTGGTGGCGCAGGAAGCGGTTTCCCTGAAAGGGTGAGGAGAGGCTGGTGATGGGGGGACTGGCTGGGTGACATTTCCTGGCCAGGCAGACAGCTGACACTGGGCAGTGGGGTCACTGGGGCAGCTCACCGACCCCCTAGTCCCCTGTGGAAGCTTAGCTGGGAGCCACTGGGCCATGGGAGCGCCCTGCACCCCAATAACCATCCTTCTCCTGCTGCCTAGGCTGCAGGGAAAGTCGGAGGTTGGAGCCAGGATGCCTGGGTCCTATGGGAGGGAAGTGGGGGCTAGTGTGTTGCAGCAGGGTGGGCAGGAAGTCAAGATTCCTGTGTTCACTTGAAAGGAGAGTGGGGTCTATTAGGCTAGAGTGGGGGGAGGGGCTGGGATCCGGGACTCCTGGGTCCTATGAGAAGAAAGTGGGGGCTAGTGGGTTAGAGCAGGGGGGGCTGGGAGCCAGGACTCCTGGGTTCAATTCTCAGTCTCAGCAACAGACACCCTCTCTCGCCCCCACCCTCTGAGCCAGCCCCAGAAATGTACCTTAGGGATCTTGAAATGCTCTAAATAGTGTAATAACCCAGGGATGAGGCTTCAGCAGGGAAGCGGTTAACAAGATATGAAGTGCAGCTGTGTCCCATGGGCAGGGCAGGGTGCGAAAGACTCAGCTGTTGTCCCAGAGCCAAGGAGGAACCCAGCAGTGCTGGCCTCCAGCCCGCACTGCTCTAACCACTAAAGCTCCCCTGGCTGGGGAGAGACCCCAGGCACCCTGAGAGCCGTGTGTTATTTTGCACTGTTTACTTTTAGTCAGCATTTCTTTCTGTCTTTCTTTTCCTGTCTTCCTGATTCCTGTTCATTTCTGAAACCGGTTCCCCTGCTTTGTGCCATCTGTGACTCCTTCTCCTGTCTCCCTCAGCTGCACCGGACCGTGGAATCCAGACAGGTATGTAACCTATCACTGAAATCATGTCCCCTTTCACTTCAATCAGCCTCTGCATCAGGTGGCTGGAGGGTAGCTAATGTGATACCGATTTTTTTAAACACTCCAGAGGCGATCCTGGCAATTACAGGCTGATAAGCCTAACTTCAGTACTGAGCAAAGTGTTTGAAACTATAGTAAAGGACAGATTTGTTGGGGAAGAGTCAACGTGGTTTTTGTAAAGGGAAATCGTGCCTCACCAATCTACCAGAATTCTCTGACTGTATCAGCAACCATGTGGACAAGGGTGATCCAGTGGATAAAGTGTACTTGGACTTTCAGAAAGCCTTTGACACAGTCCCTCACCCAAGGCTCTGAAGCAAAGTAAGCAGCCATGGGATAAGAGGAAAGATCCCTTCATGGATCAGTATCTGGTTAAAAGTCAGGAAACAAAGGCTAGGAATAAATGGTCAGTTTTCACAATGGAGAGCGGTAAATCGGGGTCTGTATTGGGATTACTGCAGTTCAACACATTCATAAATCGTCGGGGAAAAGGAGTAAACAGTGAGTGGGCAAAGTTGGCAGATGTTACAAAATACCTTGTTAGTTAAGTCCCAGGCAGACTGCGAAGAGCTAGAAAGGGATCTCACAAAACTGGGTGACTGGCAATAAAATGGCAGATGAAATTCAATGTTGACAAATGCAAAGCAATGCACATTGGAAAACATAGTCCAAACTATATAGATAAAATGATGGGGTCTAAATGAGCTGTTACCACTCAAGAAAGAGATTTTGGAGTCATTGTGGATAGTTCTCAGCGGCAGTGAAAAAACCAAAGAGAACGCTGGGAATCATTAAGAAAGGGATAGATAATAAGACAGAAAATATCATATTGCCTCTCTATAAATCCATGGTGCGCCCACACCTTGAATACTGTGTGCAGATGTGGTCGCCCCATCTCAAAAAAGATATTTTAGAATTGGAAAAAGTACAAAGAAGGGCCACCAAAGCCATTATGGGTTTGGAACGGCTGCCGGATGAGGAGAGATTAATAAGCCAGGGACTTTTCAGCTTGGAAAAGAGACGACTAAGGGGGGATATGACAGAGGTCTATAAAATCATGACTGATGTAGAGAAACTAGATAAGGAAGTGTTATTTACCCCTTCTCATAATAGAAGAACCAGGGGTCACGCAAAGAAATGAATAGGCAGCAGGTTTAAAACAAACAAAAGGAAGTACTTTTTTCACACAACACACAGTCAACCTGTGGAACTCCTTGCCAGGGGATGTTGTAAAGGCCAAAAGTGTAACTGGGTTCAAAAAAGAGTTAGGTAAGTTCCTGGAGGATAGGTCCATCCGTAGTTATTAGCCAAGATGGGCAGGGACACAACCCCATGCTCTGCGTGTCCCTAAACTGCCGATTGCCAGAAGCTGGGACTGGATGACAGGGGCTGGATCACTTGATGGTTCCCTGGTGTGTTCATTCCCGCTGGGGCACCTGGCGTTGGCCACTGTCGACAGACAGGACACTGGGCTGGATGGACCACTGGTCTGACTCAATACGGCCGTTATGAATCACGACGCCGCAGGGTGGTGCTAGGGGGCGCTGTGCAGCAGGGAGCGGGGGCGCCCTCCCCAGACCATGAGTGCCGGCCCCGATGCCCGAGGGCGGCGCTAGGGGGCGCTGTGGAACACCAAGCCCCCCACGGGAGGCTGCCTTGCAGCTCAGCGCAGCTCCAGTCCCCTCCACCAGGGAGCGCCGCGTGTCCTCCGTTCCGTCATGGTTCTCTCCCTCCGCCCGCAGCGTGTGGCCAGGCGGGGCCCCAGGACCGGATCGTGGGCGGGGAGGACGCCCCGCTGGGGGCCTGGCCCTGGCAGGTCAGTCTGCAGTATGAGAACCGCCACATCTGCGGGGCGACCCTCATCAACGCGGAGTGGGTGCTAAGCGCTGCACATTGCTTTCCCAAGTGAGTGACCGGGGCTGGGCCAGGAGGGGGCTGCGGGTCGGGAGTGGGGGGCACCGGTAGAATTCGGGGGGAGCCCAGGGCTGGGCTCCTAGGGGGCTGCGGGTCGGGAGTGAGGGGCACCGTTAGAATTTGGGGGGAGCCCAGGGCAGGGCCAGGAGGGGGCTGCAGGTCGGGAGTGGGGGGCATCGGTAGAATTCGGGGGGAGCCCAGGGCAGGGCCAGGAGGGGGCTGCGGGTCGGGAGTGAGGGGCACCGGTAGAATTCGGGGGAGCCCAGGGCTGGGTTCCTAGGGGGCTGCAGGTCGGGAGTGGGGGGCACCGGTAGAATTCGGGGGGAGCCCAGGGCTGGGCTCCGAGGGGGCTGCGGGTCAGGAGTGGGGGGCACCGGTAGAATTCGGGGGGAGCCCAGGACTGGGCTCCTAGGGGGCTGCGGGTCGGGAGTGGGGGGCACTGGTAGAATTCGGGGGCAGCCCAGGGCAGGGCCAGGAGGGGGCAGCGGGTCGGGAGCGAGGGGCACGGCTGTTGGTCTCTGGGCGCTGACCCCTCTCTCGCCCCAGGCATGCGGAGCTGTCTCGGTACCGCGCCGTCCTGGGCTCCCGCCAGCTGTCGGTCCCAGAGCCCGGCTCCCTGCGGCTGCCCCTGTCCCGCGCCCTGGGCCACGCGCTCTACTCTGGGGAGGGCTCCAGCGGAGACATCGCCCTGGCCCGGCTAGGCCGCCCCGTCACCTTCACCCCGCAGGTGCTGCCCGCCTGCCTCCCGGACGCCGGGGTCCACTTCCCCGCCGGGACCCTCTGCTGGGTTACTGGCTGGGGGTCGCCACGAGAGGGAGGTGAGGAGGGGGGGAGAGGAAGGGAGGGGGCAGGAGGAAGAATAGAGAGGGGAGAGGTGGGGAAGTGGGGATGGGAGGGGCCATGAGGAAAGGGGGAGGAGAGGGGAACACAGAGGAGGAGGGGAAAGGAGGGGGGAGCATTGGAGGGGGCAGGGAGGGGGGCATTGTGTCCTCCTCCTCCTCCCCCAGAGTCCCCTCCCCCACCCTGGCAGTGTTAACCCTTCCTTCCCCCACCCCAGACCTGCTCCCGGCCCCCATGACGCTGCAGCAGCTGCAGGTGCCCCTGATCGACCCACTGCCCTGTGATGCCCTTTATCGGCGCCGGAGCTCCATGAGGGAGATCCAGGACGACATGGTGTGTGCCGGCTACGCCGAGGGACAGAGAGACGCCTGCCAGGTGAGAGCAGGGGGCTGCAGGTCGGGAGTGAGGGGCATCGGCAGAGCTGGGGGGGGCAGGGGGCTGAGGGTCAGGAGAGAGGGGCATCGGCAGAGCTGGGGGGGCAGGGGACTGCGGGTCGGGAGAGAGGGGCATCGGCAGAGCTGGGGGGGCAGGGGGCTGCGGGTCAGGAGAGAGGGGCATCGGCAGAGCTGGGGGGGCAGGGGGCTGCGGGTCGGGAGTGAGGGGCATCGACAGAGCTGGGAGGGGTAGGGGGCTGAGGGTCGGGAGAGAGGGGAATCGGCAGAGCTGGGGGGGGCAGGGGGCTGAGGGTCGGGAGAGAGGGGCATCGGCAGAGCTGGGGGGGGCAGGGGGCTGCAGGTTGGGAGTGAGGGGCATCGGCGGAGCTGGGGGGGCAGGGGGCTGCGGGTCGGGAGTGAGGGGCATCAGCAGAGCTGTGGGGGGAGCCGAGGGATGGGCTAGCAGGAGGCTGCAGGTCCGGACTGAGAGGCCCCGGTGTCACCGATTCTCTCTCCCCAGGGCGATTCGGGGGGCCCCCTGGTCTGCCAGAAGGCTGGGCTCTGGTTCGTGGCCGGCGTCGTCAGCTGGGGCGAGGGCTGCGCCCTCCCCAACCGCCCCGGGGTCTACATCCGCGTCGGCGCCTACCTGGACTGGATCGGGCAGCACGTGCCCAACGCCACCTTCGGGGTGGTCAATATCACCACCTACAGCCTGCCCGGGGGCGGGCCCCCCGGCCCTGCCCCCACTGCCCTGCTTCTAGCCGCCTGGCTGCTCCGCATTCTCTGAGCCCCGCCCCCCGGCAGTTAAGGCCACACCCACCCGGATAGGCCACGCCCCAAGGGGAGAGTGCCACGGAACCGCTCTCCAGGGACTCCGCCCCCTTCCAGCCACGCCCACCCAGCCATGACATGTCACGCCCACCAGTGGACTGTGCCACGGAATCCCCCCTCCCCTGTGGACTCTCCCTCATGGCCAATGGATGGGTCCTGCCTACCTCATGTCAAGTGACCCCGCCCCCTTCCGGCCACGCCCACCCAGGCACGACATGTCACGCCCACCAGTGGACTGTGCCACGGAATCCCCCCTCCCCTGTGGACTCTCCCTCGTGGCCAATGGATGGGTCCTGCCTACCTCATGTCAAGTAACCCTGCCCACTTCTGGCCACACCCACCCAGGCACAAGCCCTGCCCCTGCGGGGGAGAAGGACCGGGGCTTCCCCGCAACATGGGTGGGTCACAGCCACCACGCTTCAGCCTGCCGGAAATATTCTCCCCCACAGGACCAAGTATGGGTCTGAGCCAGGGCAACAGGGAAGAGACGGGATACCGGGCTAGATGGGCCCATGGGTCTGATCCAGCCGGGTCCCTTGTGCACTGTTTTAATTTAAACTCAAAAGACTGGAATAATAATAAATAAATAATTTACTGTTCTTCAGTGCCTGAATGCAGGTTATAAAAGTGCTTTACAAACAGGAATAAAAGAAACCTTAGAATAATTCCAGGGGGCGGGGGGAATGGGACTACTATTGTACATGGGGAAACTAAGGCACCAAGCAAGGCAAGAACAGAACTGGGGACAGAACCCAGGAGTTCTGCCTCCCAGCCGCCACTGCTCTAACCCACTAGACCCCACTGTCCTCCCAGACACAGAACCCAGGAGTCCTGGCTTTCAGATGAGGTGTAGGGCACAGGCCACAAGAAGCAGGGTGTGGGCTAGCACCATGGGCGCATGATTGAAGCTGCCGTTTTTTAATTTTTTCTCGCAGTTCCTGTTAGCCACGGAGCCGTGGGCTGTTCCATTCGTGGTGCCCTGGATGAACGCCAGGTCTGGGACGGTCTCTCGGAGCCAGCCGTGGTAACTGGTGACTCGGATGTAAACGCCGGGGCGGTTTTTCTGAGCACAGCCTTCTCCCCAGCTCACCACGCCTGCCTGGACCCAGCTCTGTCCCATTTTACACACCAGCGGACCGCCGGAGTCACCCTAGCGGTCAAAGAGCCAGACAAGGGGTTACTGAGATGCAGCTACCTCTGGGGTGGGGCGTGGGGGACCCCCTTGCCCAGCACCGAGGTGCGGCCCCTCTGGGTAGGGGTGCAGGGGATGTTCACAGGGGGACCCCTCACCCAGTGCTGAGACACGGCCCCTCAGGAGTGGGGTGTGGGGGCTGGTTATGTGTGGACACCTCGCCCGGCACTGAGATGCAGCCACTTCTGGGGTGGGATGCGGGGCTGTTTGTATGGAAACCCCAGCACCAAGATGCAGCGGGCTCTGGGGCAGGGCTCTCACCTGGCAGGCATCCTTGCCCCCTTTGGCGTACCCGGCACACAGCATGTCCTCCTGGATGTTCTGCCCTTTGCCCCTGCAGTAGAGGGCGCCGCACGATGCCTGGGCGATGATGGGCACCTCCAGCTTCTGCAGCGTCTCCGGGGCTTTGCCTTTCCCTGCTGGGGGAGGGGGCAGCGGGACAGCTGGGCTAGGAGCCACACCCACTGCCCCTCCCCCTGCCCAGCGGGGTGAGGGGCCACCATAAATGGGGGGGGCATGGACGGGGGGGCACAATCCCTTCCCCCCACACCAACTTGTATCTCCTGCTCCTTTCTGCCCTGCATGCTGCATTGCCTCCTCCCTTTCAGATCTATCAGCCCTCCTTCTTTCTTCCTTCTTCCCTCCATCGCTCGCTTGTCGTCTCTCCGAGTCCCTTCATCTTTCTCTTTCTCTCTTTTGTTCTTATTCCAGTCATTCCTTTCTTCCTTTCTTACAACATTCATTCGTGTCTCTTTCTTTCTTACTTTTTTTCTTAGGCCATTCATCTTTCTTTCTTTCTTTCTTTCTTTCTTTCTTATTCTATTCATTCATTTCTTTTTCTTTCTTATTCCATTCCTTTCTTTCTTTCTTTCTTTCTTTCTTTCTTTCTTATTCTCTTCATTCATTACTTTCTTTCTTATTCTATTTCTTTCTTTCTTATTCCATTCACTCTTTCTTTCTTTTTCTTAATCATTCCTTTATTTCTTTCTTTTTCTTTCTTATTCTATTTCTTTCTTTCTTTCTTATTCATTCCTTTCTTTCTTTTTCTCTCTTATTCTATTTCTTTCTTTCTTTCTTTTTCTTATTCCATTCACTCTTTCTTTCTTTCTTAATCATTCCTTTATTTCTTTTTTTCTTTCTTATTCTATTTCTTTCTTTCTTTCTTTCTTATTCATTCCTTTCTTTTTCTTTCTTATTCATTCTTTCTTTCTTTCTTATTCTATTTCTTTCTTTCTTATTCCATTCACTCTTTCTTTCTTTCTTATTCATTCCTTTCTTTTTCTTTCTTATTCTTTCTTTCTTTCTTTCTTATTCTATTTCTTTCTTTCTTATTCCATTCACTCTTTCTTTCTTTCTTAATCATTCCTTTATTTCTTTTTTTCTTTCTTATTCTATTTCTTTCTTTCTTTCTTTCTTATTCATTCCTTTCTTTTTCTTTCTTATTCCATTTCTTTCTTTCTTTCTTATTCTATTCATGCATTTCTTTCTTTCTTATTCCATTCTTTCTTTCTTTCTTATTCTATTCATTCATTTCTTTTTCTTTCTTATTCCATTCCTTTCTTTCTTTCTTTTTCTTTCTTATTCTATTTCTTTCTCTTTCTTTCTTATTCTATTCATTCATTACTTTCTTTCTTATTCTATTTCTTTCTTTCTTATTCCATTCACTCTTTCTTTCTTTCTTTCTTTTTCTTAATCATTCCTTTATTTCTTTCTTTTTCTTTCTTATTCTATTTCTTTCTTTCTTTCTTTTTCTTATTCCATTCACTCTTTCTTTCTTTCTTTCTTTCTCATTCCTTTCTTTCTTTCTTATTCTATTTCTTTCTTTCTTTCTTTCTTCATTTCTTTCTTATCCTATTTATTTCTTTATTTCTTATTCCATTCACTCTTTCTTTCTTTCTTTCTTTCTTTCTTTCTTTCTTTCTTTCTTTCTTTCTTATTCTATTCATTCATTTCTTTCTTTCTTTCTCATTCATTCCTTTCTTTCTTTCTTTCTTAATCATTCCTTTCTTTCTTTCTTTTTCTTTCTTATTCTATTTCTTTCTTTCTTTCTTCATTTCTTTCTTATCCTATTCATTTCTTTATTTCTTATTCCATTCACTCTTTCTTTCTTTCTTATTCTATTCATTCATTTCTTTCTTTCTTTCTTTCTTTCTTTCTTTATCATTCCTTTATTTCTTTCTTTTTCTTATTCTATTTCTTTCTTTCTTTCTTTCTTATTCCATTTATTTCTTTATTTCTTATTCCATTCACTCTTTCTTTTTCTTTCTTATTCCATTTATTTCTTTATTTCTTATTCCATTCACTCTTTCTTTCTTTCTTTCCTTCTTATTCTATTCATTCATTTCTTTCTTTCTTTCTTATTCCATTTCTTTCTTTCTTATTCTAGTCATTCATTTCTTTCTTTCTTTCTTTCTTTCTTTCTTTCTTTCTTTCTTTCTTTCTTTCTTTCTTTCTTTCTTTCTTATTCATTCCTTTATTTCTTTTTCTTTCTTATTCTATTTCTTTCTTTCTTATTTTATTCATGCATTTCTTTCTTTCTTTCTTATTCTATTCATTCATTACTTTTTTCTTTCTTATTCCATTCTTTCTTTCTTTCTTTCTTTCTTTCTTATTCTATTCATTGATTTCTTTCTTTTTTTCTTACTCATTCCTTTCTTTCTTTCTTTCTCTCCCCCCCCCTCCACCCCACCTTCCAGTACAGCCATGCCCCAGATTCTTTATGTCCTCCCTCCCCACTGTAGCTTTCTCAGGATCTGGGCCCTGTCTCCCCCATCCCCCAACCCCAGCCACACACTTCACTCACCTCCACCTTTGACATCCCCCCAGCCAGTGACCCAGCACTTGGTCTTTGGCAGGAACTGGACCTCGGCATCGGGGAGGCAGATGGGGACGATGCGGTCAGTGAGGTTCACTGGCCTCTCTAGCTGGACCAGGGCAATATCCCCACTGGAGACTTTGCCCCCGTAGCGGGGGTTGCAGATAATCTTCCCCACGGAGGCTATGACTGCATGGGGGCTGGGGTGCAGCTGCTTGTGGGTCCCAAGTAGCACTGAGAACCGGGAAGGGTCCTTGGTCCTAGAGATAGAGAACAGCAGTGAGAGGAGCCCGGGGCTGGGCTAGCAGGGGGCTGTGGGTGGGGAGTGAGGGGCACCGGCAGGGCTGGAGGGAGCCCAGGCCTGGGCTAGCAGGGGGCTGTGGGTTGGGAGTGAGGGTCACCAGCAGAGTGGGGGCTGGGCGAGCAGGTGCTGCAGGTCGGGAGCGAGGGCACCCTGATACTCACTGTCTGAAGCAGTGGGCTGCCGTCAGCACCCACTGTGGGGAGATGAGGGACCCCCCACAGCGGTGGGTGCCGTTGAGTCTCAGGCTGACCTGCCAGGGCCACTCCCCGTCCCGCGCCTCTGAGCCCCCCACGATTCGCTTCGTAGGGCTCTGGCGCCCACACACTGTGGAGAGAACAGGTGGGAGTTGGGATCGGCTGGGATGGGAGGGGTCGGGGGAGCTGTTATGGGCTGTATGGACCAGCCGCTCACCTTTAGCAACTGCCCTGTGCTGGGTCCCAGACACAGAGAGCTCAGAATCCAGCCCTGGCTCCCTGGGCATCTGTGGGGTCACTCTGGATTTACCCCAGAGCTCACCGAGCCAGGACCCAGCCCTGGCTCCCTGGGTGTCAGTGGGGTCACTCCGGATTTACCCCAGAGCTCACCAAGCCAGGACCCAGCCCTGGCTCGCTGGGCATCCGTGGGGTCACTCTGGATTTACACGGGGGGTTGCAGAGCTCATAATCCAGACGTGGCTCCATAGACTTCATCACAACACAATCAAGAATAATTACTGCAGCTAATTTTATAGTCCAATGAAAAACCCAGAATTATAACGAGGCAGGAGAATTATCTTGGTACCTGTTGTACTAAGAATCCCAGGTAGGTACAACACTGAGAACAAGCCACTAATAAGCCAAAAACTGAAAATACACAGTTAATTACCTAACAAAGCAATTATATTAACCAAGGCTAGTGGTTAGAGCCGGCGAGGGGCTGGGAGCCAATACTCCTGGGTTCTCTCCCACCTTGGGGAGGGGAGGGGAGTGAGGTCAGGTGGTGAGAGCAAGGGGGCTGGGAGACAGGACTCCTGGGCTATCTCCCAGCTCAGGAAAGGGAGTGGGGTCTAGTGGTTAGAGTGGGGGGCCTGGGAGCTAGGATTCCTCAGTTCTATCCACAGCTCTGGGAGGGGAGTCAGGTCTAGGGTTAGAGCAGGGTGACACTGGGCAAGCCCCCATGCCTCCATTTCCAAAGGAGGATAATAATCCTGCCCTCCTTTGTAAAGTGCTTTGAGATCTACTGCAGGAAGGAAAGGGGGTTCTCGGTAATAACCCCAATTCCCTGCTAATCAGCTGTAAAATCAGTTCCACCACTTCCATTACATAGATTCATATTTCACTGCTTATCCATTAATAAAGCAGTTCTCCTTCTTGCAGCAATGATCACGTGCCATGTTCTGCTCATGATCACACAGCGACACCATGCAAGAGACTCGATCAAACGATTCATTGCTAATTAACTAACAATGGTACTACCCTTACTAATCATAATTAATAGAATCTCACCACTCAAGAGTTAATAATAACCACGTTATTAGAATGATAGCAATAATATTAAAACCACTAAAAACATTAAGGGATAGATAGATAGATAGATAGATAGATAGATAGATAGATGATGAGAGGGATGTATGGGGATGGATAGATTAGATAGATAGATGGGGGTGTATGGGGATAGATAGATAGATAGATGATGAGAGGGATGTATGGGGATAGATAGATAGATTAGATAGATAGATGGGGGTGTATGGGGATAGATAGATAGATAGATTAGATTAGATACGGGGGTGTATGGGGATAGATAGAGAGAGAGAGAGAGAGAGAGATAGGATGCACAAAGAAAGAAAGAAAGAAAGAAAGAAAGAAAGAAAGAAAGAAAGAAAGAAAGAAAGAAAGAAAGAAGATGGGTGTATAAGGACGACAGATAAATAGATTAGATTATAAAGCTGTAGAAAGAAAAGTCTCCCAGCTCCATTTGCATTGGATACTAGCTTTCACCCACCCAGCCAGCTGGCCAATTTTTCTCACCAGATTGTGCCAGGCAACTCCCTGCCTGGGGTCCATCCCCTAGGAACCCTGCCAGGGTCAGCAGTGCCAGCAGAGTCCCTCTGCCCATCACCCCTCTCCTCTGGGCTGCCCGGTGCTGCTCCCCCATGCCACTCATCCTGGGATACAAGTAGAATGTGAGGGTGCCCCGTGGCACTGCAGGTTCCTATATACTCAGCCCTGGCAGGGTGTGGGGCTGGGAATGTCGCCTGACTTGTCGGACCAACGTTGGCAAACGCCTCTCTACTTCCTTTCTTCCCAGCAACCTACCTTCCATGTTCTTGCCCTGGGCACGCCATCTCGGGAGCTGCTCCCCTCCCCCATCCCAGCCTGCACTCCCTCCACCACCCCCCTCGCCCTCCATCCACCCCCACGCCACCCACCTCCCCTGCTGCCAGGATCCCGCCCCAGTCCCTCTGCTCTGCACACCTCTCTCCCCTTCCCAATTTCCATCCCCGTCCGACTGGTCTCCCCTCCACCAGCCATCCCGTCCCAAGTCTGCTTAGCTGGCGAGACCCCCCACGCCACCAACCCATTGGGAAACAGGAGAGAGGCCCGGCTTAGCCTGGGAGGGGCAGGTTTGCAAAAGACCCAAAGGAGAAGTCTGTTAGGAAAGACCCGGGGATGAAGACACTCAAGGAAACAAGTGACGCAGGAGCATTACCCCACCCCGGCCTCACGTACGATGAGCCACGGTCCTGGGCGGAAACCAAGGGCAGAAAGGTTCACCTGAGGTGTCTTGGGGGTTGGCACCTGGGTGACTAACTGAGGAGCAGGGGAAGGCAGTGGACATCCTTGCTCCGTTGAAGCCAAATTCCCTTTGGCGAGGAATTCCCATCAGGGGTGTGATGCTGGCCCCAATCCGGCCAGCCAGCGCCCGGGGCTGCCACCTCCAAGAAGCAGAAAGTCCAGATTCTGCATCCGCCCCCACCTGCCTGACCTTGCTGTGACAAACCGGGCCCTATTTTGGGGGACACCGATGCCTGCCTCAGTTTCCCTCTGTGATGCGCATCGCTACCCAGTGGGGGGGGAGGGGCAAAAAGGATTAAGAAAGCCACTCTTGGGGGCAATGGGGTGTGGGGTGACATCGGTGCCTGGGGTGAGGTGACGGGGTCGTTACAGGACTGCCCGACACTGACCCGTATCGGGGGGGGTTGGCCAATGAGAGCTCCAAGGAGTGAACAACTGACGCTGATCCACAGGGATCTCTGGTGGGCGGCCTATGGGAGCCTGCGGATTAACCTGAATTCTGAGCTCAGCTGTAAGAAATCCAGGACCATTCATGGGACGTCCCAGTAATGTAGGGCCTGAAAGCCTGACTTAGTCCAGACGAAAAGACCTGCCGATATAACTCAAGGGCCGTGTTACCCTCAAGTGGTAAACAGCTAAGGAGCCAAAACTGGTGTGTCGGAAATTAGACCTCACCGGTAGGCTGCTCCACCCATCGCGTAAAGAAAAAGATCTTGAGGGGGAAATTGCCTTCACCATCCCGGTGCCACCCCCATTCTCGCCTGGGAACTCCGCTCTTTGTCTCTCTGCTCTTGAGAGCCGTCCTGTTCAGACCGGCCCGGAGAGAGGGACCCAGACAACATCGCCACCGACCCCAGGGGAATCCCAACCGCTGGGATGAAAAAGGATCAGACATTAAGAGCAGCTCCGGCCCATCTCAGCTGCCTTCTCCTCCAGTTATTACATCTTGGCTACCGTCTAAGAGACAGTTAAAGAAGGGGGCTTTCCCTGCTAAAACCTCTCCCCCGTTCAAGGGCCAGGGACCAAGCGCGGGGTGGGGGGGAAACGAAAGCCTTGGTTCCTGTGTTACATTTCCAAGGCTTTCGCTGGTTTTCGCCTTCTTTTCTGGATTTTTCCGGGGGGGGGGGCGGGTTGGCCGCCCTTCTCCTGAGGCCCCTCTCCTCCACCACGTCTTCCCTCCAAGACCACACCCCCGCTCGGTCCTCTCCATCTCCCCCCCCCCCATCGTGCGTCCTTACGGCCTGTAAAAAGTGGGAGGGCTATATTTAAAACTGATGGGGCCATGGCCCCTTCCCCCCCGTTCCGATGCCCCTGGCCGGGACTGGCAGGGAGACGGCGAAAGAGTCCGTGGCAGCTTGGCTGGGTCGAGTCTGTCTTCACCTTTGCTTCTCCGGGCTAACCTAAGGACTTCCCGTGCTGTGGTCCGGTGGATAAAATACCCGGCTACGACAGGCTGCCGGGCGTCATTGCAAATCGTGGCTGCGGGGCATTGGTCCCTGAGGCGTGGGTAGGCCTCTAGCTCAGCTGGACTCATTGGACAGAGCTTGTGTGGTTGGAGGGCTGGAGCCCAGAGACCTTGAGCCCAGGGGGGAAGAGGGGGCCTCCGAGGGGCTGTGGCAAAGCGGGGGCGTAGCACCGATCCTGTGCACCCGGGACACCCTGCGACGGGGCACGGCGAAAAACCAGCCAGGCTGCTTCAACGCTGGCCGGATGGCCACCGTAACAATGCCTCATGCTGATTTCGATCCCCCGAGATCAGGTGTTCTCAAACTGGGGGGGGTCACAAGATCATTATGTGGGGATCATGAGTACACGCACGAAACAGAGAGAAACGGCTCTAAAATCCATCATTTAAAGCTAGCCTTTTAGAAAGTCCCACACACCTTTCCGTCACCATGCAGCATATGTACATAAAAAGCATGGCAAACGTCCAACACAGCGATCATTGTTCCTAAGCAAAATACATACGGTATTATCACCGCCCAGCTCTGCATTGAAAATAGTGTTAAGTAAACAAAACGTTTGTCATTTGTACAGGGGTTCGCTCTCCGAGGCGTGCTGTCTGAACGGGGTCGTCAGTACAAGAAGTTTGAGTCGCAGGTGCCGGGAGGAATCTGGAGTCAGGTTAAAAAAAAAACCAACACATTCTCCACCTGGAGTCTCCATCTTTGGGTGGCTTCTAATGTGGCCTGGAGGTCAGTCAATATAAGACAGTCCCGGGCACTAACGGGCTCTCGAACCAGGAAGAGAAAGAACCAACGGCCTGACGTTAAAGCCAGGCAAATTCCCTTCATTGATTCTGAGCAGCTCAGGTGAGTAAGTATTGGAACAAACTCCTAAGGGAAGGGGAGGGCAGGGAAGGTTTCACCATTTCTGGTCAGCTTCCAATCAAGACAGGAGACCTTCCTGGAAGACACTTTAACCAAACACAAGTTACAGGACTAAACACAGGGAGGAAGTGGATGAAATGTAATGCCCTGGGCTACACAGGTGGACAAACCAGATGATCTACTGGTGACTTCTTGCCCTTAGAATCCATGACTCTTCCATTGGTGGAAATGTAAGATCCATGGAGCAGCTAGGACAATTCGCCGCAGAGAACAAGACGCCCCAAAAATGCTAAAGGATGGAAGCGGTAGCCCAGAGGGAATTTCAACCGCTGAGAATCTAAACTAATCAGCTAACAAATCACAAGCGCATAACAAGCGTAACGGGTAAATTACAATTAATATAATTATTCATAATCATTTCTGTAGATTTTATCTAGCACTTTCCAACAGCATTTCTCAAAGTACAGTGCAAAGGAGGCCAAAATAATGATCAAATAGAAATTAATTAATTATTCAATAATAAGAATAATAATAAATCACAGCAACCAGGAATGACTAGATCTGGTTGACAGTCTTCCAACAGTACCCATTTTGTTGCAAGCGCAGCCGTCTGTGGGAATGTCTCTATTTCAAGAACGTTTTATTTTGAAGAGCACGTTAAAAGGCAGCAAAGCAAGCTCAAAACCTTCCATGCAGCGAGATTTTGGAGGGAAGTTTTGGGTTTGGTTTTTTAATTTCATTTTGAAATAAGCTTTCATTTGGAAAGGTCATTGATAGGATTCATTTCAGATCCATTGAAATGGCTTGTTCCCATTTTGCCCTCGTAAGAAATGTGACAAGAATTCTACAAAGAAATAGATAAATATACACCAGTAAATGACGGCAAATAAACTATCAAACAATAAATATTTTGGAAATAAACAATGCAAATAATAGAACAATGGAAGCTAATAATAAGCAAATAATACGTAAGTTAAAATATAATAAATAACTGGGAAATAGCCAATACAAATAATAGAAAAATAGAAACCAATAACTGACAACTAATAAACTTTGTCTTTAAGCTTCCACACCTGCATGGAGCATCCACCAGTTTCCACCTCTTATTCCAGTCTTGCTCTGGTCTGCTCAAGCATCTGAGCATCATGGGGATGGATTTGGCTTTTTCCTCTGTTGGTCGCCCTCTTTTTCTGTTTCCATAGCCCTTGCCATGGAAATCGTGTTGATGGTCCTAAATATATCCATCACCTTCTTCTCCCTCCATCTGATATTTCACATTGGTTTGCTCTGCTTACAATTTTGGATGTTGCAAGATTCTCTCTCTTTCCAATGGTCTCTAACAATCTTACAAACCAACCAATAACTAGAAAATAACCAATCCAAATCACAGGCAAAAATCTACTAATAACTGACAATGGATTAATATGAATGCAATAAATAATTAGGAAATAACCCGTATAAGTTATAGATATATACAAACTAATAAATCGCAGCTAATAAATGAATGATAAAACAATGAATACTTAGGAAGTAACCAATACAAGTTACAGAGAAATATAAACCAATACATATTATTGAGTAAATATATTACAAACCATAAATAACTATGAACTAACAAATATGAATACCAGATAAATACAAAATTATAACTGACAGCTAATAAATATATTAAAAACAATAAATAGCTAGGAAATAAGAAACTCAAATGACAGATAAATAGATATCAATAAATGACAGCTAATAAGTCTGTAATAAAAAACAACTAGGAAATTATCAGTGCAAATAATAAATAAATGTAAACTAGTAATAAATATGTTACAAAACAATAAATAACAAGAAAATAACAGATTAATAGCTAGAAAGTAAGAGATGATTAACTAATAAATGACAACTAATACATATATTAGAAAACAATAAATCGCCAGGAAATAAGAAAAACAAATGATGCATTTATTAGCTGTCATTTATTAGTTTATCTTTTACAAAATAAATAGCTAGGAAAGAATCAATGCAAATAATAGATAAATGTAAACTAATAAATGAGAGTTAATCAATATATTACCAAAGAATAAATAACTAGGAAATAAATAATTATTAAATATTATCTAATAAATGACAACCAATTAATACATTACTAAAACTCAAATAAAAATAATAGATCACCATAAGCGAATACATTACAACTAATAAAGACATTACAAAATAATACATCGCTGGGAAAGAATCAATGCAAATAATAGACAAATATAAATTAATAAATGACAACTGATGAATAAATTACAAACCAATAACTAGCTATTTACTAAGAAATACATTTCACAGACAAAAGGACTAGATAATACTCATCAAGAGTAGAATCCAAAACAGTGGCTTTCAAGCTTTTTTTATTTGCAGACCCCAAAATAATTTCAAAAGGAGGTCTCTTTGGGAATCTTAGACATAGTCAGCGGACCCCCAGGGGTCCATAGATCACAGGTTGAAAACCACGGCTCTGTGGTAACGACAACCTTTCGCGGACCCCTTAGACACAGTCTGCAGACCCCCAAGGGGCCCGCGGATGCCAGGCTGAAATCATTTCCATGTTCCAAAAGAATCACAGGCCACACAGCTCTCATACCGTGCCGGGGGAAATGCATCATGTCCCACCAGGGATGCAGTTATTTAATTACTGATATCTCACCCACAAGCTTGATGTCTGAGCACAAAATAGGCCAGAGCGGTGGGACCCCAACAGACAGCTAAGAAAAAAATGGCAAAACCAGTGGAGAGCGTTACTAAAGACAGATCGGCTAGGAAATAGCTATCAAATAGGAAACGCACAATAGATAGGTTTCAGAGTAACAGCCGTGTTAGTCTGTATTCGTAAAAAGAAAAAAGAAAAGGAGTACTTGTGGCACCTTAGAGACTAACCAGTTTATTTGAGCATGAGCTTTCGTGAGCTACAGCTCACTTCGTCGGATGCATAGCATATCGTGGAAACTGCAGAAGACATTATATACACACAGAGACCATGAAACAAAACTTCCTCCCACCCCACTCTCCTGCTGGTAACAGCTTATCTAAAGTGATTATCAAGTAGGGCCATTTCCAGCACAAATTCAGGTTTTCTCACCCTTCCCCCCCCCCCACACACACACATACAAACTCACTCTCCTGCTGGTAATAGCCCATCCCTCTTTGAAACCTCTCTTTATAATGCGCATGATAATCAAGGTGGGTCATTTCCAGCACTAATCCAGGTTTTCTCACCCCCCCCACACACACACCCCTCCAAAAACCACACACACAAACTCACTCTCCTGCTGGCAATAGCTCATCTTACAATGTGCACAGCAATAATCCAAGTTTAACCAGAACGTCTTGGGGGGGGGGTTGTAGGAAAAAAACAAGGGGAGATAGGCTACCTTGCATAATGACTTAGCCACTCCCAGTCTCTATTCAAGCCCAAATTAATAGTATCCAATTTGCAAATGAATTCCAATTCAGCAGTTTCTCGCTGGAGTCTGGATTTGAAGTTTTTTTGCTTTAAGATAGCGACCCTCATGTCTGTGATTGCGTGACCAGAGAGATTGAATAGCTTGTCTTTCTTTCGAAGCACTAAGAAATAAAAAGAAATAACAAAAATAGCAATAACAACAAACAGTGCTATTAACAAAATGTCGGCTAAGAAATAAAAACAAATACCACAAAACAGAAAAATCAATAGATCGTTCTGATTAGGAAAGATCAGCAAAGGAATGAAGTGCTAATAAAGAAACAGAAATAACTATCAGATAACAAATGCCATAGATGTGCTAATAAAGATAACAAGCACAAAGAGCAAATATAGATAAACAACTAGATAACTAGAAACTAAAAAAATTGTCAAAAAAAAACCCCCAACAAATAATAATGAATAGAAATACAAAATAACAAAAAGTGTAGAAAAGAACAAATGCAAATAATAACTAAATGTCAGCTAACCCACAAGTGACAAGGGTAGAAAACAACGGCTACTGTACACATGCCCCCAAAGTAAACCAATACATTTGAAGAACAAGAGTTAACACATAAATGGCACAAAAATAAACACATCATAGACTATCAGGGTTGGAAGGGACCTCAGGAGGTCACCTAGTCCAACCCCCTGCTCAAAGCAGGACCAATCCCCAATTTTTGCCCCAGATCCCTAAATGGCCCCCTTAAGGATTGAACTCACAACCCTGGGTTTAGCAGGCCAATGCTCAAACCACTGAGCTATACAGTCAATAAGCAAGAATATGAAAGGCATAGGTCAAGCCATTGACTAAGAACTAACTTTCCCAAGAGTAAATAAATAGCCCAAATAATCAACTTTCTTCATAAAAAATGACAATCTAATAAGTAAATAACGTTTTTAATCCCTAAGGGCAAAATAGACAAGAACTAACTAGAAACTAAAACAAAAGCTAGACAACACAAATAACTATTGACTATTAAACACATTTCACAATAATAAATAAATAACCAAATAGGGCTAATAAAGAGCCAACTAATAAATAACAAAAAATACCTGTCAAAGAGCAATCATAGATAAAAATAAAGTAATACATTGCTAGAAACAAAAAGCTAATCAAAAATATATAAGTAGCAAGCTTATAAATACCTAAGAAGTAAAAATAGACAAACTAATAAGTAACTCGGGAGCGAATACAAATAAATATTTAGTTCTTATCTTGTAGATACAAGCCAAGTGTTCATCAGGAGATCTCAAAGCACATTTTATTAAATAAAATATCTTTACATATAACAACTCGAGAGGTAACAGCACTAAACAAATAACTAGCAAATAAACGTTGACAACGGAGACCTCCGGAGGTGGCTTGATGGGAGGTGTATAAGTAATCACCACATTGTACATCAATAATCTAGAACAATCTTATTCGTCATTAGGTGTATTATGGTAATACCAGTCATGGAAGCAGGAGCCCCTTGTGTCAGGCGTGGAGCATTTTGCATTAGGTTATTATGGTTGCACCTAAAAGCAGCAGTCAGAGACCACGGCCCCATTGCGCCAGGCGCTGTACGATATTTATTAGGGGTATCACGTTAGCGCCTAGGAGCCCCAGTCATGGACCACAAGCCCATTGCGCCAGGCGCTGTATGGTATTTATTAGGGGTATCACGTTAGCGCCTAGGAGCCCCAGTCATGGACCACAAGCCCATTGCGCCAGGCGCTGTACGGTATTTATTAGGGGTATCACGTTAGCGCCTAGGAGCCCCAGTCATGGACCACAAGCCCATTGCGCCAGGCGCTGTACTCACACACCATCTCTGCCCCAGTCTGTGTGTATGACAAGAGATGCCAGATGGAGGCAGGCAGACAGAGGACCACAAGGAAACCATGGTCAACGGCAAGCTGTACACATCAGCAGCCGCACCGTTGTCGGCATCACGCGTGGGTGAGTTTTGAAGAGGGGTTTGAACACAACGCAGTATTGATTATTTTGACAGTTTTTAAGCTGACAGCCGGAGCCAGGAGTGGCGGAAGTGCCCTAAAAGTGGTCGGGGGGGCACAGGCACCCAACCCCTGGCCCCACCCCCACCCCCACCCCGAAGGCCTGCTCTCACACTGCCTCTTCCCGCTGGCCCCCCGCTTTTCTGGCACCCCTGGCCGGAGCCCCGCCCGTTCTGATGATCTGAATTTTTGGTGATCTGATCTGGGCCCGGTCCCAGTTTGATCGGGCAATCGGGGTTCCACTGTACAAGGTTTTAATTGGTTCACAACATGTAAAAACTAAAGATTCCCTGTGAAAACGCAAACTCCGTGGCCAATGGGTTTCTCGGATCCCGGCTGATGCTTCATGGAGGCCGCTGCTGGGGTGTTCACAGCTGTCGTGCAGCCCTCGAGGGCCTGGCTCCCGGTCCCGGGTGCCTGGAGGGGTGGGAAATCCGTCCCGCCGGCCTGTTGCAAGGCCCTGCCTGATCTCACCTCCGAAGCATCCCAGCCTTGCAGGAGCTTCCTGCCAGGGGGCTGACTTGCCCGGCCTGCTCAGCGCGCCGTCAGAGGGATAATTACAGGGAAGTTCGGTGCCTGCAGGGCTCGGTGCCCGGCAAACACTGCTGGGGGGTGCTGTAACGGGGGCAGACTGGCGCACGCCGGACCGCAAGCAGGGCGTGCGCTGAGACACGAGGGGTGATGATGTTTGTACGACCGGACTCAGGGAGTTATGCCAAGATGAGCATTTGCCTTGGCGGAAGGTGGATGGGTTTAAAGCGGTGTGAGCCGCATGGCCCCTTGCTTGCCGTCAGTAGAACCCAGGAGTCCTGGCTCCCAGCCCCACCTCGCTCTAACCCACCAGCCCCCACTCCCCTCCCAGAGCTGGGGAGAGAACCCAGGCATCCTGGCTCCCAGCCCCCCCTGCTCTAACCACTAGACACCACTCCCCTCCCAGAGCTGTGGAGAGAACCCAGGAGTCCTGGCTCCCAACTCTAACCACTGGCTACCGCAGCTTGACATCAGCAAGCCTATTTCCACCTTACTGCAAGAACTTGCGGCTGGGGTCAGGGTAAGAGGTGGTGTGTGTCAGCCAGAAAGAAAAGCAATAATCACAAACAATAACAATGAACCATGAGGTATATTGAAATGGACAGCCCCATTTCTTCCCCAGTGACTCACCCCCTCCAAGCCATGCAGCCCTGGCTGACTCATCACACAGAGCCTTTAAATTCCCATGGGGATGAGTATGACAGATCACCCTCGCGTTCATTGCAGGACTGCCTGGAGACCACTGTGATGGGCGCCACACAGACCCTCTGACTGACGGGGCTGCTGAGGTTCCAGCTGCAGGGTGTGAAAGGGAGATGGGACTATCCCCAGCTCTGGGAGGGGAGTGGGGGCTGGGAGCCAGGACTCCTGGGTTCTCTCCCCAGCTCTGGGAGGGGAGTGGGCTGGGGTCTGGTGGGTTAGAGCAGCGGGGGTGGAGCCAGGATGCCTGGGTTCTCTCCCCAGCTCTGGGAGGAGAGTTGGGTCTAGTGGGTTAGAGCAGGGGGGGTGGAGCCAGGACTCCTCGGTTCTCTCCCCAGCTCTGGGAGGGGAGTGGGGTGGGGTCTGGTGGGTTAGAGCAGGGGGGCTGGGAGCCAGGACTCCTGGGTTCTCTCCCCGGCTCTGGGAGGGGAGTGGGGTCTAGTGGGTTAGAGCGGGGGGTGGGGGCTGGGAGCCAGGACTCCTGGGTTCTCTCTCCAGCTCTGGAAGGGGAGTGGGGTCTGGTGTGTTAGAGCAGGGCGGGGGACTGTGAGTCAGGACTCCTGGGTTCCATCACCAGCCAAGAGAGGGAGGGAGATCTGGTGGCTTAGCGCTCCGGTCCGGGGGCTGGGTACCAAGGTTAATTCTCTCTGTTCCCGACCATTGCAGTGTGGGTCCTGAGCCACAAGGGGTCAGCCAAGGCCCAGCAATGGGAGCAAGTGGCTACTGGTGAGCTGAACAGGAGGGGCTCCTCCAGGTGTCCTCCAGGGCCCCTGCCCTTGTGAGCTGGGCTGCAAGGCAGCCCCCTGGCACTGGTAGGGGAAGGGGCTGGGACTGAATCCATCCCTTAGTTGGCTCCCTGGTGGTGAGATGCAGCCGCCTCTGGGGCAGAGTGTCCCGGGGTCCCCGGGCGATGCTCTGGAACTGCTCCCCATGAAGCCAGGCAGGACTCTGGGGAAGTCTCCTCTCGGGGAGCAGCCTGTCTGCAGGACACACAGCTCCCCCGGATCCACCTTCCTGGGTCTGACCTCGGAGCATTCAGCCTCCTCTGCCCCTCCGTGTGCTTCCCCCAGCGAGTCCGCTCAGGCGGGCTCCTGGGGAAGCCAGAGGGCCCTGCCCCCCAACTCCACAGTCAGACGTGACTCTCAGCCAGCCAGTAACACAGAGGTTTATTAGACGTTAGGAACATGGTCTAACACAGAGCTTGTAGGTGCAGAGAACAGGACCCCTCAGCTGGGTCCTCTTTGGGGGGGCAATGAGCCAGACAACCACGTCTGCCCTTCACTCCTCATCCCCAGCCAGCCTCAAACTGAAACTCCCTCCATCCTCCCGCTCCTCTGGGCTTTGTCCCTTTCCCTGGCCAGGAGGGCACCTGATCTCTTTGTTCTCCAACACTGTAGCTCTCACCTTCCGGGGGGAAGGGCCCAGGCCATCAGTTGCCAGGAAACAGGGTGTCGGCCATTCTCTGTGTCCAGACCCCTGCACACACCTGCCCTCTAGGGCTCTGCAAGGATCACACACCCTTATCCCACCACCTAGAGACTTAAGAACTGCATAGGGGAAACTGAGGCACCCCCACACTATTCAGAGGAAACATTAAGAACAGTCCCGCTTCGTCACATCTCTCCCCCCTTCGAGACCGAACTGAGCGGGGTCACTTTTGCCGGTGACCTGGGGAAGTTCGAAGCCACCAACGTTCCCATGAATGCCCCAGCATCTCTCCGGTTCCTTGGTGGGAGTTACACCAGGCCCTTCCAGTTTCACGCCCTCCCTTAGGTCGGGGGTGGTCGATAGCACTCGCAGGCCACATGTGGGAAGGTTTACGCGGCCCGTGCCCTTTGCCAGCCCAAAACCACAGGGGGTCAAACTGGGATCGGGTCTTCTCCCAGCGCTCCAGTCTGGAGGGCTGCAATTCGGGCTCTCTTGGCTAAGAGCCCCCATCTTGACCTGGGCCACATACTGTTCACTTACAGAACTAACATGGAGACATCCCTTTCTCAACAACCTTGTCTCCCCAACAAGCTGGCCAAACACAGCCACTTGGTTATAGGACCGTTTAACTTTCTTAACAGCTTTCACTCCGTCTGAGACCTCAAAGCTCTCCACGCTGGATCCTTCAACAGGAAAGTCAGTGGATCCATTCACAACAGAAACTTTCTGGCTGTTAGGAACTGAAACTTTCTTGAATAAATCACTTTCACACCCTTCAGAGGCTGTCAACTGCTTGCAAAGACTCCATGAGGATTCCTTTCCCTAGGGTGTAACAATTCACCCCTCACAGAAATTCTGCTCTTACCCTCTTCACCTAGGGCTTGCTCTAGAGGAACACTTTCCTGAGCAACAGCAGACTCTTTCTGGGTCTCCCTTACATCCAGAATTACCTCTGGCCCATCCGGCGGATTCCTACACAATCCCCTTTCAGGCAAACTTACAGACTTCCTAGAGAAAAGGTCAGAAGCATTCTCCTTCCCTTTGCCACACACAAGTTCAGGAATCTTTTCCTTCTTGCTACAGGTTTCCACATCCTCAGTAGGTAACACAATCACATCACCTTCATGCTCTCCTTGTGCCCTGGCTAGGATCTCACCCTGATTAGACAGAGTTGCTGCCCCCTTTCCCAGCCACACACTAGCAACGGGCAAAATACAAGCACCTGAATTATCTGGTCTCTGGGATTTTGCATAGACGCTAACTGGATGTGACCTAGTTACAGTGCCATTCTCCTGAGCAGACACAAACTTCGGGCCCTTCCCTTCCTGGGCTTTAGCTGAATCCAGAACCAGCTCTGAGACAGCTGCACTACCCTCAACCATCACAGGCTGAAAGGCCCCTTCTGTCTGCTCCACAGACAAAGAAGAGCCGGACACACTTTCTCTTTTCCCAGACACACAGCTTGGGATCTCATTCCCCTGGTCCCAGCACACAAGGCTGGTCACAGACAACTGCTTGGAGACCAGGGTAGCTCCCTCCACAGGCACATTCCCTTCACTGTCACACTTCTCCACCCAGCTAACAGGTAAGGTCCAGGGACACTCCTCTTCCACTCTCCTCGCCTTCCCACCCTGCTGACTAGACAAAGCCACAGCTCACAAGGCTGCCTAGGCTCATCCAGACTTTCCTTACCAAGCACCTTGCCTCTCCCAACAGATCCCTGCCCTGCCTGTGTCTCCCCCCACTCAGCTGGGGTCTCAGCTCCCCCTGTCCTCAGCGCTGCCCT
The DNA here is from genome assembly GCF_965152275.1 of Natator depressus. Lineage (NCBI taxonomy): Eukaryota > Metazoa > Chordata > Testudines > Cheloniidae > Natator > Natator depressus. The sequence continues at coordinate 2,763,446 of NC_134239.1, forward strand.
TGCTGTCCCAGTGGGGTAGGCAGCGAGCTCGCTGCTTTCCTCACTGCATCAGAGCCAGCGTGAGCCCCCTCTCCGGTGTGCAAGGGGGGTGGGGAGCCCCAGGGGTCTGGTTACAGGCAGGCAGGTAGCCTGAGCCTAGCAGCTCCTTCCCGCTGCCAGCCAGGTCATCTGCATTTTCACTGACCATTTCCCTCTCCACCGATTGGTTCCCTGGATTCAAATTCAAACCCTTGGCAGTTACCGGAGCAGGGCCTGGATCCTGTCCCAAAGAGACACAGTCACCCCACAACAGGGTCTCGCAGCTGGTGTCCTGGAGCACCCCAACGGCCAGCCAGCCCCATCCCTCCTGGGTCTGCACAGGGATCTGGGCCATAGGCAGGGCGAGGGACTTCATCCCTGGGACCCTCACCCAGCTCACCCAGCCCCTCAGCATCTGAGGCTGCACCACCCAGGGCCTGACACCAGTTCTCTCTGTCCCAGGATCTCGCCACCCCAGGAATATCTCCCCATTGACCATCACCTCCCGCTCCCACTGGGGTCCGAGGGGCCTGGCCCCCAGGAAACTCCACACAGACATATAGGTTGGGACCAGGAGTGGGAGCCTGTCCACCTTCCCACCCATCTGGCTGACGGAGTCTGTGGCCTCGGGACCCACCAAGGGAGCTAGACACTGGGGCTTTTCTGCAGGGTCCCCCTGGTTCAAAGCGCCAGCCTGCTCAAAGGCACTGAGGTGGGCATCCACATCCCCCCCTCCTTAACCAGGGGCAGCAATTTAGTCTCGAGGTTCCCTGTGGAACTGGCCCCCTGGGGTCTATCCCCACTCACCCCGGGGAGGTCCCCTAGGCCTCTCCGCCCCACCACCACCAATTCATGCCGCTTCTGCTTCTGCAGCTCTTTCTTGGGCTCTCACTGTCTCTCACAGTCCTCCCGCTCTCTCGGACTCAGCTCCAATCCCGTCCGTCTCCGATCCCCCGATGGGGAACCCGATCGTGAAGACCCTCGTCTGGTCGGGGACAGGAGTCTTCGATGCCTGGCTACCACTCCAGCTGCTCCCAGATCCTGCTCTAGCCCCATTTGGGTCAGGAATCTGTCCCTTAGAGCGGTCATCCTCCTCCAGCTGCACGATTAACTGTGCTTTGGTGAACTTTCCAATGCTCAACCCTCTCTTTCTGCACAGGATTACAATGTCCTTCTTCAGGAGATGGTGACAGGCCATCGCTCTGCTCTTCCCAAGTTGTTGTGGACTCACAGGCCTGTGTGCTCTCAGCGCCCCACGGTTTCCAGGGAGAACCCCTAGTGTGCCAGCCCTTCTCGAGGTCACCACCTCTTTGCCAGGGTCGAGCTGCAGACTCCTCCGCCCCTGGGACCGCTCGCTGCAATCCCCAGGGGGACCCCATTACTGCACAGTCCTTCTCGCTGGTCACACACTCTCAGGGGTTAACCGCCCGCCAAAACCACTCCTCTCTGAGCCTTCAGCATGCCTGGTCCTCGTCAATCCCCCTTCATTTTATTGCTCCCCAGTCACTTACTGCAGGAAGCGCCATCCACGGGGTGCAGTACATCCCACCGCTGCCACCAGTTGTCACGGAGTCCCTGGGCGATGCTCTGGAACTGCTCCCTACGAAGCCAGTCAGGACTCTGGGGAAGTCTCCTTTCTGTGAGTAGCCTGTCTTCAGGACACACAGCTCACCCGGCTTCCACCTTCCTGGGTCTGACCTCGGAGCATTCAGCCTCCTCTGCCCCTCCCTGCGCTTGCCACAGCCAGTCCGCCCTGGCGGGGTCCTGGGGAAGCCAGAGGGCCCTGCCCCCCAACTCCACAGTCAGACGTGACTCTCAGCCAGCCAGTAAAACAGAAGGTTTATTAGACGACAGGAACATGGTCTAACACAGAGCTTGTAGGTGCAGAGAACAGGACCCCTCCGCCGGATCCATTTTGGGAGGCAGTGAGCCAGACAACCACGTCTGCACTTCACTCCATGTCTCCAGCCAGCCCCAAACTGAAACTCCCCCCAGCCCCACCTCCTCTGGGCTTTGTCCCTTTCCCTGGCCAGGAGGTCACCAGATTCCTTTGTTCTCCAACCCTTTAGCTCTCACCTTGCAGGGGGGAAGGGCCCAGGCCATCAGTTGCCAGGAAACAGGGTGTCGGCCATTCTCTGTGTCCAGACCCCTGCACACACCTGCCCTCTAGGGCTCTGCAACGATCATACCCCCTTATCCCACCCCTTAGATACTTAAGAACTGCATAGGGGAAACTGAGGCACCCCCACACTATTCAGAGGAAACATTAAGAACAGTCCCCCTTCATCACACAGAGCAACTGGGGAACAGCCACACGTAACACCGCATGGGGAGGGCTCCCCTGGTGGCGAGATGCAGCCACCTCTGGGGCAGAGCAACTGGGGAACAGCCACACATAACACCGCATGGGGAGGGCTCCCCTGGTGGCGAGATGCAGCCGCCTCTGGGGCAGAGCAACTGGGGAACAGCCACACATAACACCGCATGGGGAGGGCTCCTCTGGCGCCGAGAGGCAGCCGCCTCTGCATTCCAATCTGAATTCTAGCTAGGACTCTTGGGTTCACACCCTAACCTTAAATGGCTTCTTTCTCGCACAATTAAGGTTATCAGAATGTATTTACGGAGTTATACGTGTGTTTGTCCAAACCTGCGAGCCTGCCCAGGGCACATCCATAAAAACCTCAGTAATAAAACAATCAGCAACCGTAAATAAGTGGAAGCATCATAGAGACAAATTGTGTCTCTTTCCCTTTGTTAATGAGGTCACCGGGTGGGGAGGGGGGAGCTGGGAGGCAGGACTCTTGGATTCTAGTCAGCTGCCACATTTCACCATTAAAGTTTGCATCCTTGGGTCCCAGCTCCCCCTGCTCTAACCACTAGACCCCACTCCCGTCCCAGAGCTAGGGCTAGAACCCAGGAGTCCTGGCTCCCAGCCCCCCCTGCTCTAACCACTAGACCCCACTCCCGTCCCAGAGCTAGGGATAGAACCCAGGAGTCCTGGCTCCCAACCCCCCACTAGACCCTAGAGCCCTGCACAAGAGTATCGTTTTAATCTCGCTCCCTCCCGCCCCACCTTGTTTCCTGCATTTTTCTCTTGCTCCCGCTCGCACAAACCTTAGAGCCCGCAAATCCCGCAAGAGGGACAGATTCCCCCACGCGACTAACAAAAGAAGGTTGGCTCACGTCTGACGGATAGACACGGAATTCAGCCACGGGGGGTTCCCACCAAAAGACTAAAACGACTCTTGCTTAAGCCGTGGTAAAAAAAAAAAACCAACCAACCAGACTTCAACTCCTGCTCTAAAAAGCGACAAATCGCTTTCTAGCCCGAGCTTCGACTTAAGTAGAAACAAAACCAGCGAGGAGTCCTTGCTGATACAGGCTCACAGGGCTGCCCCTCTGAAACCTTTACATCTTAAACCTTGTGTTTACAAAAGGCAAACATGCTTCACGTCGCTCAAATTCCCTTTGTGACGCCGTCTGCCCACCCAATCCCGCCCGCAGCCACGAAGGCTTTACCCGCTCCCGCTGTTTATTGCAGCAGGAGCCAGGGGACCCCAGTCCCACCACAGGGCCTCAGCTAGACCCCCCCCATCCCCGCCCAGAGCCAGGGCTTTTCCTGACGCCCCGTGTCTGAAGTAGAAGCCTGCCGGGCCTGCCCGTGAGGTTTTAAACGCTACACTCCTTTGCAAACATAAAAGAAATTAAAAGCCACAGAATCGAGTCGCTTCTCCAACAATTCCCAATACGGTTGGACCAAGCTGAGCTGGAAGTGTGACTGCTTTGGTTTGAAGTGTGTCTCTGACACCCGACAGGTGTTGCAGAGATGGGCGCGCATCCAGCCACAGCCTCATCCCAGGAGAGGAGGGCGGCGCTGGCCACATGGGTAAACTAAGGCACTGAGAGAAGGCTGCCTTGCCATGGGCACGTGGTGAGAGAATGGTAGGGTGTGGACTGGAGTGCAGGAGTCTGGTCTCCCAGACCCATCTGTATTAACTACTGTATTCCTATCCCTGCCCTGCCTGGGAAAGAACCCAGGAGTCCTGGCTCCCAGCCCCACAGCTCTAGCCCACTAGCCCCCACTCCCCTCCCAGAGTCAGGGACAGAACCCAGGAGCCCTGGCTCCCAGCCCCACAGCTCTAGCCCACTAGCCCCCACTCCCCTCGTGGAGTCAGGGACAGAACCCAGAAGTCCTGGCTCCCAGCCCCACAGCTCTAGCCCACTAGCCCCTACTCCCCTCACAGAGTCAGGGACAGAACCCAGGAGTCCTGGCTCCCAGCCCCACAGCTCTAGCCCACTAGCCCCCACTCCCCTCCCAGAGTCAGGGACAGAACCCAGGAGTCCTGGCTCCCAGCCCCACAGCTTTAGCCCACTAGCCCCCACTGCCCTCGCAGAGCCAGGGACAGAACCCAGCCCCCCTGCTCTAACCACTAGACCCCCACTCCCCTCAAAGAGCTGGGCATAAATCCTTACAGCCAGTGGATCTAAAGTCCAAATCAAGGCGATTACAATAATGACTTTTAAAAACTGGCTCTAAATTAATAGAGCAGTTAGATTGATATATGAAGTGCCCAGATGTTCGTATCAGAGATAATTAGGTTATTTTAGATTATGGAGTAACAGATTAAATTGGATTGGATTGGAACAGGGATATTTTAGATTAGAGGAGATGAGATTAAACTGATGTCTTTCGGAATAGATAAAATTAGATCATGGAGGTAGAAATTAGATCAGGGAAGACAGAATTGAGGAGAGTTTAGTTTAAGAGCGAAGTAGCAAGTGGAAGATTATTTTAGTTAGAAATTAGATTCAACTCAATTAGAAGAGAAGTAGATGGACAATTTGGGTAGCAAATCTAACAGGACAGGAGCTGGGTGACTGAAGCACTGAAATAGTTGGAGAGAGATATATTAGATTAGTCTATAGTCAGATGAGTTTCAGACGGGTTAGATTTGATTTTCAGAGGTTTACATCAGATTTTCTGAAACTCACTTTAAGAATACATTAAGAAAGCATCATATTTGATTAGATTTTCAGAATGTCAGATTAGATTAGACTTGGTGAGATTAGATTAGGAAAGGCTCAAATTAGAAGAGATTAGGTTATCAGGGAGTCATATTGTATTGGACTAGATTAGATTAGATTAGGAAAGGCTCAAATTAGAATAGATTAGGTATCCAGGGGGTATTATTAGATTAGATTAGATAAAATTAGATGAGATTAGGAGAGAGGTTTTGGACTAGAAAGTTCATTTTAGGAGGGACAAGACTAGGAAATATCAGATTTAGGAGAGAAAGGTCAGTTTATCAGAGTGACGGGCACAGAGATTAGGGCAGGCAGATTAAATTAGATTATATTAGGAGACTGGCAGGCAGATGGGAGGTGGTGGGTCACGAGCAGCTGTTCTCACTGGGGAGAACTTGAGTTACCCTCCTCCAGCAGCCAGAGCATCTCACAGAAGCAGGCACATAGACCAGCGTGGGCGGGAGGAGGAACTGGGCTAACTGCCAGGGTGGCACGCCTGGCGTGGGTGGGCGTGTGAGTGGAGTAAACAGTAAGAGCTGGGACCAGCCTAGGCACTGCTGGAGCGGTGAGAAAACTGAGCCTTGGAGATCGAATGGGACCGTACCATTTCCAACCCACTCTCCTCTGCTCCCGTGGCAGTTGGAGGTCTCCTGGGAAGAGCAAGAGAGGTTTCAGAATGAAAGGGTTTTGTCCAGGGCCTAGCCCCATGAGGTAGCAGTCCATCTCCGGGCACTGGAGGTGGTACCACAATACAGAGAGTAAGACACGAAGGCCCGAGCTGCTGAAATTTAACTCAAAATGTGTTCCTCCCAAGAGTATTTTGGTCGTTTGAGTTAAATAATAGTAATCACCATAATTATAGGTCAATACCAGCTCATTAATAATACCAGAAACATCTCTAGCATGGGTTATCTTCAGAGTTTTACAAACCAGGTCACAAGCAATGAACCGGAGATCTTAGCTTCAAAACCGCCAGGGAGAAAGTTACAGAATCTGGTGAAAAATAATAAAAGGCAGAGACTGGGGGGTTTTCACCCTGGCTCAGACCCACAGGCCCATCCAGCCTAGTCTCCCGGCGGCTTTAGGGGCTTGGCCAGCAGGGCCGGATTCTGATCCCCGTGAGCCCAGTGTAAATCCAGAGCTACCATCCCTGGAGCCAACGGAGTTAGAAATTGGGGGGTAGTGGGGTTTCATGGTGATCGATAGAAGACAGATGGGTGGTCAGATGGCCCTACCACCCAGACACCGATTACTATACTAACCCGATTACTGTAATAAAATCCCAGCACTGAACATTCATGGGTGTCCATCGGGGCCCCAGTCTTGGGCAGGGTCTGCGCAGTGCCCAGCACAATGGGAGGGGAGTGGGGTGTAGTGGGTTAGAGCAGGGGGGGCTGGGAGCCAGGACTCCTGGGTTTTATCCCCATCTCTGCAAGGGGAGTGCAGTCTAATGGTTGGGGGGGGGGCTGGGAGCCAGGACTCCTGGTTTCTATCCCGGCTGTGGGAGGGGAGTGGGACTAGTGGGTTAGAGCAGGGTGGGGGTGGTGCTAGGAGCCAGGACTCCTGGGTTCCACCACACACAAGTTGGAGCAAAGCTTGGGATCCTCACCTGGAACGAGTTGGGCCGCTTTGTTCCCCGCCCTGCTCGCCTGGGTATATAGGAGTCCCGAGTCCCAGAGGGCACCCGGCAGCTGTTCGTTGGCTGCCTCGCAGGAGAGGCTCTGCTTGTACCCTTCAGGAGTGGTATGGGGGAGGGGCGAGGAGCTGCCCAGAAGGGACGGGTGATGGGCTGGTGGGGGCTGCGGCTCCTCGTCCTGGCCGGGCTGACAGGGACGGCTGCCAGCAGGTTGGATTTCTACTGGAAAGGCTGCAACGAGATGGAATCGCTCTCCAGAGGTGAGAGCCAGGACTTGGGGAGGGGAGGGCAGGAGAGTGGGGTCTAGTGGGTTAGAGCGTGGGGGGTTGGGAGCCAGGACTCCTGGGTTCTCACCCTGGCTCCGGCAGGGGAGTGGGGTTGAGTGGTCAGAGCAGGGGGCTTGGGAGCCAGGACTCCTGGGTTCTATTCCCAGCCCTGACAGTGACTCAGCATCATCTGCCCTCAGCGTGTGGGTGTATGCCCGTCACCTCTCCTCCTCAGGGCCTGGGCGTCAGCTCCACGCAGGGAGAAGGCGCTTGTAGGGCTGGGAAAGCCAAGGGGCCCCGAATGGGGTCAGTCACAGAGGCCAGCCTGAACCCCCTCCCTCCCACCCCCTTGGCCTTACAATCTGCCTCCCCCCTCCTCCTCATTAGAGGCCTGAGGGCAGGGGAGTGGGTAGACAGGGGTTCGGCCAGTTGCAGCTGCCCTGGGACCCCTAGCCTGTCAAATTTGCTCCTGTGGAAGTTCAGACCACAGAGATGGGGGCCCGGAAACCTCTAGTTCAACGTAGATTCACATTGGGAAATCCTGGACCTGTCCCCATGAGAGCATCTGTAGTAGATGAAACTAATGGATCCATCTAGCCTTGTGTCCTGCCACCCCCCGGATAAGCCCCATTGGCCCTTCTAGTCCAGTATCCTGTCTGCAGCTCCTGTCACCCCTGCTGGAAAGTGCTACGGTCCCTGCAGGAGGCAGCTGTGGGTCCCCCCCGCCCCATGGGGGAGTTTGCTTCACACCCACATTAGCCGGCGGTGGTTGTGTCATGCCCGGCCTTAGGAAGGTGGGTGTTCTTTCAGCTCTCAATGGCTTCTGATCAGAGAGCCAGTATGATTTAGGCCACTCTGTGCCTCAGTTTTCCGGCCCCCCCCCCCCCGCCCTTTGTCTCTCTTCGTTATTCAGACCGGAAATTCTTTGGGCCGGGGACTGCCTCTCTCTCTGTGTCTGGGCAGTGGCCGGGACAAGGGGAGCCCTGATCTTGGTCACGGGGTCTGTACAGTGCTTGGCACAATAGAGGCTCTGATCTCAGTCAGTGGGCTGTGCAGTGATCTCCGTCATGGGGGGTCTGTGCAGCGCCTGGCGCGACGGGGCCCTGATCTATCTGCTGCCGTGAAACTGATTTATTGTACCACCCTCCGCGGGAGATGAGTGCTGATTTCACATGTGGCACGAGGTAGGTCCTGGGTAGCTAAAAACACAGTGCCAAGCGATGTGAATGTGGGTGGGACTGACCGATGGCAATAAATCCTGATGTAGAACTCAGTTAACCTGCAGATCGCCCTGCTGCAGGACGCGACGGGGTCACAAGTTTTCCCAGGATTTCAAGCCAAAGTGCGGAATATCTGGAGGAAGGAGAGAAATTCCCTACACGCTTAGAGACAGAGTTTCTCAAACTGGGGGTCCTGTCCCAAAAGGGGGTCGCAAGGCTACTGTGTGGGGGGTTGCAAGATCACCAAAATTGTATCGGGTTTCCATACATCCAGGTTTTCCCGGACATGAACTCCTTTTTCGGTCCTTGCTCGACCTTTTCCCTCGCCTTCAGAGCTGGGTGGCCGGAGAGTGGCAGCTGCTGGCCGGGAGCCCAGCTCTAAAGGGTGACCTGGTATAGTTACTTAGCTCTGCAGGGATCTGCACTGATACTGCGAAAACTATGTCCAGTACCAAAAGTGTGGGGTGGGGAGGACTGTCACAACCTGATATATTTTCAAAGGGGGGCCCAGGAATAAAAGTTTGAGAACCCCTGGCCGAGGACCCACATATAGATTGGGCTACAAACTTCATGCCTCAGAGGAGAAGCCAGTGTCAAACTTGGGAAGGTTGGGGAGAAACTTTGCCCGTGATCTGATCCCAGTTGGCAGGGAGAGGGCAGGACACTGGGCTCGGTGGGTCCACGGGTCTGATCTCTTACCTTCTCTCTGATCTCTTTCAGCTCCCAGCACCCACATGATCCGGTCCAATAGAGGTGAGTTTCTGGTCCCTCCCTCCCCATTAGTAACACACAACTGGGGTTACCCAGGCAACTGGCTCCCGGCAGCCAATTGGATCGGGGCTCTGTCTGGTTCTGCTGTGGGAGACGGATCCAGCCAGGGCCCAACGTGGGGCTGGTTCAAGACCTGCCTAGGGCAGGGGTGTTGGGATGAGCCCCAGATGTACCCAGCTGTTTTCTGCTAGCTCCAGCAATCCCCCCCAGCCTGTCTGAGCATCCCCCGCCTCCTTCTCCCCAGTATGTGGCCGCCCCAGAGCTCAGTACCGGAGCGTGGGGGGTGAGGATTCGATGGAGGGCGAATGGCCCTGGCAGGCAAGTCTGCTCTGGTACAACAAACACCTGTGTGGGGGATCCCTCATCTCCAACCAGTGGGTGGTGACGGCAGCTCATTGCTTCCAACGGTGAGTGTCAACGTCCCTTGATCCCGACCCGCAGCCCCCTGCTGTCCCAGTCCTGGGCTCCTCTGACCCCCAGCACTGCCGGTGCCCCCCAATCCCAGCCCGCAGCCCCCCCACCCAACCCCCTTTTCTGACTCCTCTCTCCGTTCTCAGGAGTATGGACACCTCAGACTACGCGGTGCTGCTGGGAGTCAACAAGTTGGCCAACAGTCAACCTCACAAGCTGTCCTTGGGCGTGAGACGCATCATCCGCCACCCGATATACTCCGGGGAATCCTCCAGCGGGGACATAGCCTTGGTGGAGCTGGAGAGACCCATCCAATTCACCAATTATATCCTCCCCATCTGCCTCCCAACGGCCTCTGTTCAGTTCCCAGCAGGCATGAAATGCTGGGTGACTGGCTGGGGCAACATCCAGGAAGGTGGTAGGTGTCTTTGGAGCTGGGATCAATGCACTGGGGCAGAGAGACTAGAGAAGCGATGGGCTCGAGGGGCAGGTGGGAGTCAGCAGTTGGGGTGATGGACGCAGAGGAAGGGGTGGTTATTTAGTAGGTTCAGGATTTGGGATTTCTTTTCCCGAGACGATTCATGATGGGAAATGGTCTACAAAGAAGAACTTTGTGGGGGGATTCGAAAAGGGAGAAACTGGGGAACCAGTACACAAAATCAGATCCCGAGAAACAAAACACAGAAACCGATGAATGCAATTGATAAAGAAAACCTAACAACGCAACCCAATAAATGACCAACCTAAAAACAAAACCCAATAAATGATAAAAGGAGCACAACTGATAAACCAAACGCAATAAACGATAAACAGAACATGATAAATGAAACTGATGAACAAACCTGAGAAATGATCAAAGGAATACAACAAACAAAACCAATAAACAAAACATGATCAGTGATAAAAGAAACATGACAAAGGAAACCCAACAAACACTACCTGATCAATAAAACAACATCCACAATCAATGAAACATAGGAAAGAAAACATGATAAAAATGGAAGGTGATAGAAGGAAACCCAATAAGCAAAACCCAATCAACGATAAGTGGCATGCGATAAATGAAAAACAAACAACAAATAAGTGAAATACAATAAACAGTAAATGAAATAAGATAAACAAACCACAATAAGCTACAAATGAAACGAGATAAATGACGAAATAAAATAAATGAAACACAATGAAGAAAGAAATGAAAATGCAAGCCCAATAAATGAAACCTGATCAACAAAACACCAAACCCAATAAACGGTACCTAATAAATGAAACAGGAAAAACAGAACCCGATAAAAAAGATCTGATAACTAGCCTTGGTAGAATTTGATTTTTATTTTTTTATCATTTCAACCAGATACCGATATTTGTTTTGAAATGTTTTTTTTCTTATTTTTGTCCATGCAAATTTTCACAGTTGCCCAAAGTTATGAGTTTTAAGCATCTTTCTATTTTTACCAATTAAAATGTTCAATTGTGGGGAATTATGGGGGGCCATCCGAAAACAGGGTGTGTCAGACAATAATTATTTAATGACTGCAGACACTGATTTCAAAGAGTGAAAGCTTCATAACTGCTCCCACAAATTGTCAAAATCACGTCAAAATATACAAAGTCAATATCCTTAAATCAAACTCTTATAAGTTCTCAAGCAGCAGTTCTCTTACTTTGGCTCTGTGTAAATTTCTGTTACGATCAATGGAAATATTTTCTCGTCCGTTTGTGTGTGTGTTCGGTGAAACTGATGTCTACCAACATTTACTGAAAAAAATCTAATCCTTCCAAGTCTGCTGACAACAAAAACATGAAACCTGATATACAAGATTCGATAAATGTAACATGAAACCCAAAAACAATGCCGATAATGGAAAAGTGAAACCCAGTAAACAATACCCAATAATGGCAACATGAAACCTGATGAATAATACCCAATAATAGAAACCGATAAACAATACCCAATAACGGAAATGTGAAACCCAATGAATAATACCCGATAAATGCAATGTGAAACCCGATAAATGATATCGATAATGGAAACGAAAAACCCAATGAACAATATCCAATAATAGCAACATGAAACCTGATGAATAATACCCAATAATGGAAACAAATAAACAGTATCCAATAGTGGAAATATGAAACCCAATGAGCAATAGCCAATAAATGCAACATGAAACCCGATAACCAATACCAATCATGGAAACCAATAAACAATAACTGATAACAGAAATACGAAACCTGACAAATAATACCCGATCATGGCAACATAAAACCCGATAAACAATACCCAATAAATAATACATGAAACAACCCAAAGCCCGAGAAACAAAATCCCTTAAATGAAATGTGAGACATGAAACGCAAACCCCAGTAAAGCACTCAACAAGCAAAACACAAAAACAGATCAATGAAACCAGAAACCCAGCAAATGAAACCCACTACCTGAGAAAGGAAAACTGATAAGCCAAACTGCAAACCGAATCAATGAAACCCAAACAAAGAAACGATAGCCAATAAACAAAACCCAACAACCAATGAAAAGCAAACCTCCCAAAACAGAGCCTGATCATTTGAAACCGACCTCCCTCCCCACCAAAAAAAGGTTAAACAAATCTTGGGTGATGAAAACTTATGTTTTTGTTGTTAAACAACAATTCAAACAATGAACGTCCACCGTTGAGTCCAGAGAGATTCCCCTTGACTGAACAAGGCCCATCATCGGTACACAGATGTTCCCACGGGGACTGTGTGATAGCACCCGACATGGACGACTGCTCTGGATGAGAGGGGAAATTCTCTGATCTCCCCCCATCCTCCACTCCCTTTGGAATCGATGGCTCTGCTTCAGAGCCATCTGGGCCCCTCACCATTATCTCTGGCTCTCCTTCCCAGAGGACCTGCCAGCTCCGCAGACCCTCCAGAAGCTTCAAGTGCCCATTATAGACCAGGAGACCTGCAGGGATCTCTACAACACGGTGGTGGGCAAGACCTTCCCGCCCAAGTCCATCCAGAACGACATGATGTGTGCCGGGTATGCTGAGGGCATGAAGGATACATGCAAGGTGAGTGCCTCCCGGCCAGAGAAGGCGGAGTCCTGACACCCTCCCTGGTTCAGACCCATGAACCCATCTAGCCTGGTATCCCGCCCCCTCCCTGCTGGTCCATGGGCCCATCTAGCCCAGTATCCTGCCTCTCACCCTGGGTCAGGCCCATGGGCCCATCTAGCCTGGTATCCCGCCCCTTCTCTGCTATCCTGGACCAGCCTGTCTAGCCGGGTGTTCCATTTAGCCGATTCACTCCAGCATGAGCCAGGGCTGCTCACACGCACACAAGGCCCCGATCCCCAGCGCCGCTCTCACACCCCTTCCGACACCCCCTGTCTCTGCCCCCACAGGGGGACTCCGGCGGCCCGCTGGTCTGCAAGGTGTCCAAGGAGTGGCTGTTGGCCGGGATCATCAGCTGGGGTGAAGGCTGTGCCATCAAGAACCGCCCTGGGGTCTACATCCGCCTCACCTCCTACGAGGCCTGGATCCACAGCCACGTCCCCGATATCGAGTTTGTGCCAGACGAGAAGGGGAGGAACGTGCTTGGCAACGCTGCAACTGGCTGGGCCGCGAGGACAGGCATGACCACCTGGCTGCTGCTGCTCATGGGGCGGCTCCTCATGGAGGTCTAGAAAGGGCTACCGAGTGGGAGGGGTGGCTGGACCACCTCCCATCCTGTCCCCAGGCTGGGAAGGGGGGTGGGATCTGTCGGTGCCACCTGCCCTGTCGGTACAGCCCCCCCAGGGGGCACTGCCCCATGCACAGACTTCCTGGGGAGGGCATGCACCCCCACCTCGCTCGCTCACACCCGCGGGGGGACGGGGCAGTGTGAGCAAACTCAGCATCTGTCTGTCTGTCCTTCTGCAGCCGTCCACAGCCCAACTTTCTCATCTCTCTGATCCAAGCCCTATTTATTGATCTGTCTGTCTCCAGAGCCACTGACTTTCCATCTGTTGGCCTCTCTACGCCCTGCTCTGTCTGTCTGCATATCCCCATACACACGCCTCCACCCATCCATCCATCCATCCCTAATCTCCATATCCCCCATCTAATCTATCTATCCGTCTGTAACGGGGTCTGCAACCACCTCTCGTGAGCGCCCCCTCTGGTTGGGTGTGTCTGCGTTCTTTCAGTTCTGGTGACCCCCTTCAGTGGTTCTCGGGTGGTTTTCTCAGTGACTCAGCCCTCCGGCCGAGTCAGAACAAATCCCTTCCAGGGCATACAGTCCACCAGGGCCTACCTGTGTACCCCTCTGGTGGTGTCTCTCTAGCCCTCCCTGGGCTCAGTCTTTAAGTAGCCCTGGTCCTGGTATGGGGCATATCCCCAGGGCTTCCTCCGTGGAGACACTATCTTCCTGTGGCCCTTCAGCTGGGCTCAGTCCTTACTCAGTCCTAGCAACGAGCTAGGAGCTCCTTCATTGCTCCCCTGGTCCCTGTCCCCCCTTAGCCGTCGGTGGTCCTGCTGCTCTTCCAGCCAGGCATGCCGTCCTTTCTTCTCCAGCTCCAAGCAGCAGCTGACTGCTAGTGCTCCTCTATTCCACAGCTCCTTTGATATGGCCCTGCTGGTCCCTGATTAGCCGTTCTAATAGCCCCTCTGATTGGTTTCTTCCTCACAACCATTCGAGGCCGCTTGGAGGACCTCTCCACTGCTCCTTTCCTGGGATGGGTGAGGCAGGACCCTGAAGCGTCCAACAGGGGCCTTTGGGACTAGTCCACCCCATCACACTATCTATCTATCTATCTATCTATCTATCTATCTATCTGTCTATCTATCTATCTATCTCCATGCACCCACCTCTAGCTATCAATCAATCAATCCCTATGCATCCCATGTATCTATCTATCCATCCATCCCCATGCACCTCCTCTATTATCCCCATACACCTCTCCACCCATCCATTCACCCATTCCTATACACGCCCCTCTATCTGTCTGTCTATCTATCCATACATCCCCAAAGACCCCCTTCTATCTAATCTATCTAGCTATCTATCTCCATGCACCCGCCTCTAGCTATCAATCAATCAATCAATCCCTATGCACCCCATGTATCTATCTATCCATCCATCCATCCATCCCCACGCACCTCCTCTATTATCCCCATACACCTCTCCATCCATCCATTCATCCATTCCTATACATGCCCCTCTATCTGTCTGTCTATCTATCCATACATCCCCAAAGACCGACTTCTATCTATCTATCTATCTATCTATCCATCTCCCCTACCAAGACAGAGATCTGACAATATAAACCCAGTGTAGATGAGATTCCATATTTTTATTTTTTGGAAGGGCTTGGTAGTTTTTCATTCCCGCCGCAGAACGTTTCAATAGCGATGAATGAAAAAACCTGCCCTGGAGAATTTAAAATCAGTGGCTGATTCACACTCGGCTGATTCACTGATTCACACTCGGCTAAGATAAAAACCAGTCAGCCTATCGAGACTCGGCCTAGGAAACTAGAATTGGATACACTTTTTAATCCCCAGGAGAGTTGTGTTGGGGGAGAAATGAGATCCGCTCCAATTAGATGGAAACATTTCTTTGATGGAATATTTTGTGGTTGGGAAATGCTGATTCATTGACATCAAAATGAGGACAGGTCAATTTCAAGGAAATTTCATTTCAAAATTGTATTTCACTTTCAAATGGATTTGATTTTCTCTTCTGTTGTAAATAATAAAGAATAGGCGAGAAAATAAAATTAAAAAATATAAAAGTGGAAATAATATACAGTAAAATACAGTCAAAGATCAAGAGATGACAAGAAAAGACAAAAATGTTTTGATTTTTCATTTTTGAAAGGACTTTTTATTTTGAAATTGATTTGATTTTCCATTCTATTATAAATACTACTTGAATTGAATAGACGCTAACGTAAAATAAAATACAAGATCAAGAAATGAAAAGTCAAACCCCATTTGAAACATGTCTATCAGGTTAAAATGTTCCAGTTTTTAATTTCAAAGTGATTTGAAATACATGAATATAGTCGTCTATAAAATAAAATTCAAAATATAAAAATGAACTAGGAAATAAAACGCAAGATCAAGAAATTAAATATATTAATAATATAGGAGACTATAAAATAAAATAGAAAATAGAAAATGAAATGCAAAATAAAATGCAAGATCAAGAAAAGCAAAGCTGAAATTAAATATTGCAATTTTTCCTTTTGAAATGGATTTTATTTTATATTCTATTCTAAGTTGAGTAGACTAGAATAAAAACTATATATATATATATATATATATAAATGAAACAATACAAAATAAAATACAGGATGAAGAAATGACAAGAACAGTGAAGTTGAAATGAAACTTTATGATACTTTGTTTTGAAATTTATCATGCTTTATAGTCTACAGAGGAGAGAATACAAGATACTATCCGACATACACACACGCTCTTTCTCTTGATCTTGTATTTTATTTTAAAATAAAGAGATGACAAGAAAAGCTGACATCGGAATGGAACATTTTGATCAGATTGAAAAGTTCTGACTTTTCATTTCAAACTGTATTTTAGCTTATACATTATAAAATAAAAAGACCAACCACATACAGAAAAGTGGAAATCAGAACAAAAATGTTTGAATCAGAACAATATATTCCATTTCTTAAAAATCTGGAAATGACTTTTCAGTTAGAAATGTGTTTTACATGATACATTACAGGAAAGAAAACCATAATATGAAAAGAGCAAGAACATAAACTGAAATTTTAAAAAATCAAATTCAAAACTTGAATTTCAAAAATTTTGTTTCATGGAAACTTTTAAAATTTTGGAGGGATTCATTCTGAATCGGAAAGCATTCCCCCCCATACCCCCCCCCCAAATATAAGGAATTCCAGATCTGGAACAGCTTTAATTGGAAGGAACTTCCTTTACATCAAACTATTAAATTCCACCAGGGGCAAATTTAAGGGGACCACTGAATTTTCTGATCTTTTCTCTAGTTAAAATACTCTCTGACTTTAACTTGCAATATAGTTCATGCTTTTGTTCTCATTTAACGTTCACAGAAGTGGGTGGCAGGACCACAGTGTCCAGTGGTTACAGCACAGAGTCTGGAGCCAGGACTCCTGGGTTTGTTCTCCAGCTGTGGGATCTAGTACTTAGTGGAAGGCGGACTGGGAGCCCGGACTCCTGGGTTCTACCCTGGGAGGGGAGGGCTGGGAACCAGGATGCCTATGTTCTGTTCCCAGCTTTGAGAGGGGAGTGGGGTCTAGTGGTTAGAGCAGGGGGGCCTGGGAGCCAGGACTCCTGGGTTCTATGTCTGCCTTTTAGAGGAGAGTAGTGGTTAGAGGTGGTGGGATTGGAGTCAAGACTCCTGGGTTCTATTCCCAGATCAGTGAGGGGAGTGGGTCTAATGGGGGTGGGGGGGTTGTATTCTGCTCCCAGCTCTGCCACCAGTTTACAGTGTGACCTTGGGCCAGTCAATTGGCTTCCCTCAGTTCCCGCCCCACATCTGTCAAACGGAGCTTGTAAAACTGTCCTACCTCACAGGGGGAGGCTGTGAGAAGTCTTAAAGGGAGGGGTTGGGGTCAGTCTAGGGGTAAGGAATTAACACACACACACACCCATTTCAGACATACACATACACACTGTTTGGGAGGGGGTCAATTCTGCTCTTGATGTGACATAGCTTTCCGCATCTATTGTTAATAAAAAGCCTTTGATGCAAAAATGAATCGAAGCTGTGTCTATTCACAATCCAGGGGCGGGGGGAATAAGGGAAATAAGGGGTGTGGCTCTCCTTCGCTCCTCCCACAGCATAAGCCCCACCCACTTGGGATTTCAAAGCAGGTAGGTCCCTATACAATACAATCCTCCTTGTTTTGTTCCAATCGGCCATGAAATGGCACATCTAGCACTGGGCAAATAAGGGATTTTTTTGAAAACTAGGGGGTGGGATGGGTTGAACCAAAAAATTAGATTTTAGAATTTTTTAGCGAATCGAAAGTGCCCCCCAAAAATTCATTTGGGGTCAAATGAAATGTTTCATTTCGAAAAAATTGAAACTTTTCAGCTGTTTTTTAAACATTTGGGGGCAGGGGGGGGTTAAGTTAAATGACAAGGAAGCTTGAACAAAGAAGTCATTGCAAACTGAAAAAGATCAAAATGTTTCAGCCGATTTGAAACGGATTTCATTTTCTTACATTTCAGCTGAAGGAACTCTCGAAATGCCACTTTGTTGCGGAGCAAAAAACCCCAATCTTGCAACCACTTTGAAACACTGCTGATGTTTCTTGAAATTAAATTACACACACCGTCTTTTTGAACCAAACGAAATCAAACCTTTTCGATATTTTTCAACCTTTTTAATGGTGTTCCTAATAAAACAAAAGGAAATCTCAAAATGAAAAATCAAAGCATTTTGTTTAAAAAATGTTTGATTTTTTCTGACTTGCCTTTGATAAAAGAAATTTAGCAAAACCAACACAAATCCACAAAACATTTTTGGGGGTCACCAAACCTCCATTTTTTTTTTCTGGCTTACCAGTTTTGGTTGAAAAAATTCCCCTCAGTTCCAATCGTGTTTATCGTTAGACTTCAGAATTAACGAACACTCACAATATAGGGTTAGCAGGACACATGCCTCTTGGGACTATCATGCCAGGCTCTCTGCAGTCTCAGGCAGATGCCCCCATGTCAGTTCCAACCCATGCCCATTATTATCATTAGGTTTCAGAGTTAACACTCCATTGAGCCCATTACATTCCATCTGTCAGCGAACCATTTGTTCAGGCTGCCTGCAGATTCAGACAGATGGCACCGTATTGGTTACCCTCAGTTCTAGAATGATCATTACAGAAAAATTACGATCATTAGGTCTGAGGAGCCCTGATCTTAGTTGGGGTGGGTCTGTACAGCACCAAACACAACAGAAGACCTGATGGTGGTTGGGGTCTGTGCCACGCCTGACAGGATTGGTGACTCTGGGGGCTACCATCCCACAGATAATACATCGTGCAGTCCTGATTTTTTCCATCTCGTGCATTTGCAAAACCACCCCAGCGTCTGTCAGGCAAAAGAACTTATATAACCCTCCGAAGCTCAGCAACAATTAGGTGACACGGAGGTGTTGTTGACAGTTGTGATAATGGGTGAAGCGTCGCCAAGACTCAGTTGAAGCCCGTGTTGATCGCGACGGGAGATAACTTGGGATCTGGCCGTACCGGTTGGATGAGAAGTCCCGGTGGCCAGCTTCTTGTTTTTCATGCTGTTTCATCGTTGAGCCGGCCTTAAAATTGGAGCCAAAATTCCCATCCCCTTAAGAAGGATCCCGGGTGAGAAGATTGAAGAGGTCATGATGGACAAGGAACTCAGTGTGAGCTCCCCGCCTGATGCTGCACCTCAAAGGGCTTGTGCGGTGATTCTACCTCGGTACCGGTGAGGCCAATACTGGAACACTGCGTCCACTTCTGGGCAGGCGCAGGTTAAAACGGCCGTTCAAACATTCAGAGAGGAGCCACAGAAACGGTCCGAGGGCGAGAGAAAATGATAGGAAGCGTACAGAGCTCGGTCTGTTTCACACGCTGGCACGGTGCCTTGATTTGGGGGGAGCAGAGAAACACACGCACATCTCAGCCCCCCCGCGGCACGGTCGGCGCATATACCTTCACCGCGTTCTCCACCTTGCTTCCGGCGCTTCCGGGCCGCTGAGCTTGGGCAAACGCGGTGGCGGCCACTGCTGCGTTTGCTAGCCGGCTGGCTTTTCTGGCAGCCAAGGGACGAGAACGCCGGCTGACACGTTTGGGGTACATTTGTACCCCCCCACACACGCACTTCCCGGGGGTACCCGGGGCTGCCTCTTCACCACCTGCCCAGTGGGGTTCAGCCCAGGAGTGCCGGAAGCTCCCTGGAAGCGGAGGGCCACCAGTGCCCAAGCCGTGGCCCCGCTGCCTGGTCCACCCCTCACCCCGAGACCCTGCCCCTGCTCTGCCGCTCCCTGGATGCCCCTCCCGTGCTCCGCCTCTTCCCCTGAGGCCCCGCCCCCTCCTCCCATCACTCACCCTTAAAGCAGATGAAACGTGATGGGGACGTGGAGCCCCTGGTTCAGGCCCCTGATTTACCAGCCGCAGGAAATACAAGCCCGGCCCTCTCAGCCCATGCAGGCCCCGCTCTTGCTCTGTGGATTAGCAGCAGGCACGCTCCGGGCCTTGAACGTCTCCCCGGTCCGCTGGAGGCTCGTAGCATTTACAGAGATCTGCTTCCCAGGGCGCCCCAGCTTACCGGCTCCAGCTGAGCACGCGGCCCTTAGAGGGGCTGGCAGTGGCCGCAGGTCGGAGTGCATGTCACACGGCACAGCGAGCCTAGGGACAGCAAGGAGAAGCATTGGAAACCAGCGGCTGCCTGCATGGAAAATGAAGGCCGAACCCGCAGCGTAGCTGACAAGATACTCTCCTGCCTAGCTAAATATTGCCCAGCCAAAGACCCTGACAGCGATTTACAGCCAGGTTTGGCTGTGATCCTCCGGCCACCAGGCAAACGCACAGTCAACTTGCTTCCTCGGCGAAGGATCCCGCCCCTCCCTTTGACCCAGAACAGCCCGTTCTCCTTATTTCCAAACCTGGAGCCCAGTGCTTAATTTGTGCCAGGGCCGAGCCCTGGCACCTCTGGGCCCGGCAGGTTCAGAGCCCCGGCAGCTCTGGGCCCGGCAGGTCAGAGCCCCGGCACCTCTGGGCTCGGCAGGTTCAGCGCCCCGGCAGCTCTGGGCCTGGCAGGTCAGAGCCCCAGCAGCTCTGGGCCCGGCAGGTTCAGTGCCCCGGCACCTCTGGGCCCGGCAGGTCAGAGCCCCGGCACCTCTGGGCTCGGCAGGTTCAGCGCCCCGGCAGCTCTGGGCCTGGCAGGTCAGAGCCCCAGCAGCTCTGGGCCCGGCAGGTTCAGAGCCCCGGCACCTCTGGGCTCGGCAGGTTCAGCGCCCCGGCACCTCTGGGCCCGGCAGGTCAGAGCCCCGGCAGCTCTGGGCTCAGCAGGTTCAGAGCCCCGGCAGCTCTGGGCCCGGCAGGTCAGAGCCCCGGCACCTCTGGGCCCGGCAGGTCAGAGCCCCGGCAGCTCTGGGCTTGTCACATCAGTGATGAATGCAAAAAAACTGCTCCAGCCCCAGGATCTCTTTCATTACAAATTAAGGCCTGCCGGCACCCCCTCCCTGCTGATTGCGAAATCTGCAAGAAAGGAACTCGACCAGAAAGCCCGATCTCTTGCTTAAAGCTGGGCTGGTGATGGGGTACTCACCCCAAGCGGTTAAGGGGGCCCGGAAGAGGCCGATTAACCTTCACAGGTGCATCGAAAGAGAGGCTCGGGGGGGGGGGGGGGGTTATACGTGTGGAATTGCTGACACAGCCCAGCTGGGGGAGAAGCTGGGAAAGGGTTATAAAGAGAGGACGTTTGACGCAGCTGGGGGGAGAGGCTCTCTCTGACTCTGAGGGAAGAGAGGAGAAAGTCCCAGGGGAGCTGTGGGGAAAGGAAGACGCCCAGAGAAGATGCAGCCAGGATGGGGGCTTGTGCAGGCCTTGGCTGCCGGTTACAGCAGGGACCTGGGCTGCAACCCGGGGTAGAGGGTTTCTCTACCAGCCACGGGCACAGGGCCGGCACAGGCCCCACCGGGAGCAGCTGGTCCCAGGGAGACGTTGACACCACGGAAGGGGGGACGATGCAGTGAGCCGGGAATAGGGGGCGCTGTGCCGCGCAGGAAGAGCGCGCACCCCAGCGCCGGAGTGGCCGCCAGCAGAGGGCGCCGTGTGCGAAGGAAGCCGCCACGCCCCGCCCGTCCAGGAGGAGGCGCTCTTGTGACGGGGCCAGGTTGGGAGACAGACGACACACTTCGCACAAGCGAGCAGGCAGAGCGCGTTACCCCCACCCCCCGCCCCCCCCGCCTGAAAGAAACCTGGGGAGCCTCCTGCCTTAACTTTCTGGCTTGCAGACAGAATTTGCAGTGTAGATACACAGCTCCTTCGATAGTCTCCATACACCCAGTTCACAAGGATTGTGACGGCCAGCGGGCTACTGGCTCTCGGCAGAGACCTCACATGCCCCCCGCTTTGGGGAGCTAATATTCAGACATCTGACCTAGGGGAGCCCTGTAAAATCTTATGCACCCCGTGCCCTTTGCCAGTTGGCGGCCAGTGGTCACACGGGGGATCAACCGTTAGAATAAATCCTGATGGGCAGCGGCTGATGCCACAATCCTTGATGGCTTCCTAGCCAGCCTGGGCACCTATCTGGAAAACACAGTGGCCCAGCGCAAGTTACAGACTTCAATAGAGGGGGACAAGGGAGAAATTTTCGGGCCCGTGAAATATGGGCGGCTGGACTAGGTGATTGAACAGCCCCTTCTAGCCTTAACTAGGGAGGGTTCTGCTTTCTCCCTGTGCTTTGGGCCTCCGACCAGAGGTCTGGCAGCCCGAGCAAATTCATGACACCGATGCTTCCCGCCCGGGCTGGGGTGTCCCATTGCATCAGCCGGTCCCTAGAGGGCAGTGTTGAGAAGCGATGCCGTATTGGCTCAGCGAACCGGCTTCTGAGTGAAATTTCTGAGTCACGGGGTCCAGACGGGCGGCCTCGCGGTCTCAAAAGAGCACAAAGCTCCCGTCCTCGAGCGAAAGGGGGAGGAAAGCAAGCAGGCCAGGGGCTGTCCCTCTGTTCTGCGCTTGCACCAGCATGGGGAACTGGTTAACGCCACTTCCCGGGATCTGTTTGATGACACCGCATTTAATAGGGATAGGAGTATGATCTCGGTGACCCCGGGGGTAAATCCAGACTGACACCCCTCCCCCCCGCCCCCGATTTCAGTGTACAGCAGCTAAAGATCTGGCCCCATCAGCCTTTATAGGGCACCTATCTCTTGCCCAGAAAGCGAGGGCTGCAAGAATAGCTATGCCCCGAAATCAGAGCAGTGGGCCCACCTCTGAGATCAGCTGCCCAAATCCTCCCCAGAACCCGAAGCAGGCATGAGGCAGCGATGGGGAAATCAGCTGGGATCTTGCATAGCCAGGATGGGAATAAATCCTGTGGGCAGCGAAAAGGAAGGGAACAACAGCACACTGTTGCCACTGGTTGGGGGAATATGCTTCATTTGAGGAAGGCACCGGCTTTACGGTTTCCTCTTGATATACGGGCCAGGGAGATTTCCGGCCAGAGGAGTGTTTGAGAGCTGATTTGCACACCTCTAAGTGACTGCATGATACACAGAGCTTTCTAGACCCCTCCCAGCCCTAAAGATAGCCCTGGCTCTGTCCCCCCGCCCCGCTCTACCCACTAGACCCCACTCCCCTCCCAGTGCTGGGGATAAAACCCAGAAGTCCTGGCTCCCAGCCCCCCTGCTCTAACCCCACCAGACCCCTCCCGAGCTAGGGATAGAACCCAGGAGTCCTGGCTCCCATGGTTTCCTTTGCCTCACACAGTGAAAGGTCAAGTAGTCAAGGCCTTTCAGCAGAGTCAGGCAGGTCCCAGGGAGGCACTCCCCAGTAATGGCTGCCTTGGCGTGGTGATAGGCATATGATTGATGGGAGCCACCCTGGGAAGGGCTGCTGTGACCACTCAGCCTGGCTGCTGCATCCCCTCCCTCCTGTTTGCCACGTTCAGTCATCCCAGCCTGTTAGGAATTAGCCTGGCAGCATTTTGTGCTGATCCCAGTGGCCAAAATTAACACTCGTGATGTAATCTACTAGCCCTCAGACCCCTCCCATGGGAGGGATAGACCCCAGGAGTCCAGGCTCCCAGCACCCTCTGCTCTAACCCACTGGACCCCGCTCCCCTCCCAGAGCTGGGGACAGAACACAGGAGTCCTGGCTCCCAGCCCCCTCAGCTCTAACCACTAGACCCCACTCCCCTCCCAGAACTGGGACTGGAACCCAGGAGTCCTAGCTCCCAGCCCCGCTCTCACCCACCAGACCCCTCTAGCCAGGAACCCAGGAGACAGGATCCTTCTAGCCAGGGCCCTGTGATGGGGTGGGGGGGGAGTCCCCTAGTGGTCAGAGCACTTCTTTCCTGTCCCCCTAGTGCCTCAAGTCTGTGGGGCTGGCAGTAGGGGAATCTGTGCCCTCCCACCCCCCGGGGCTGGCGGTTCAGGTGCATTGCTTGGGCAAGGGTTTCAGCTAGCCTCCTCCGTGGATCACCTCCTACTGCCCAGCACCCCCTTTGCCTCTCCAGAGGCCAAGCAGGGGTCCAGCTATTGGCTTACAACCTGTCTTCAACTGAAAGGGGGCCAGGGGCTCTTCCCCCTCACTCACAGGCTCTCTGGGGTCTGCTCCAGGTGGCATGGGGTTCCGGCCGTGCTCCTGCAGGACCTACCAGTGCAGGTCGGCTCCCTTTCACTGGCCCCCCCCGACTGAGCTGCACTGTACCCCCAGTGAGAGGGTGCCAGGCAGGTGCGGCTGGGCGAGGCCTCCGGGCCCAGAGCTGCTCCTTAACCACCTGCTTCCCCTTGTGGGGTTTGTACAGCCCATCCCAGATCCAGGAGACCTGGTCCTTCCAGCCAAGGCCCCAGGTGACCTGGTCCTTCCAGCCAGGGCCCCAGGTGAACTGGTCCTTCCAGCCAGAGCCCCAGGAGACATGGTTCTTCTGTTATACCAATAAATTAAAAACCAGCAGGATCTTATTAAAGGGGAAAAGGCAAAATGCCACATTTATTGTGAATACAGAAAGAATCATAGTAAGCAGTTAGTTATAGCTATAACATGCCATTCAATCTCATATTTATTCACACACACACACACACACAGGTTCTGCAAGGTTGTTAGCATAGTTACCAGCCTTAGAGTTGCTCATGCCAAGCCACTGGCCAGGTGGCCTGGACATGAGGAGGGAGCAGGGCCTTGTCAGATGCTCATCTGATGCTCCTGGAAGTTGGTTTGCAGAATCAGACCCCAAAGTTCTCACTTTCTAGAGTCCATTTTTATAGGAATTTCTTCCTGTGCCAGTCTATGGGAATTGCTTCATCACGCTGTTGCTGAATCAATCAGCAGATGGCACATTCCTGACGGCTCCGTGCTGCCAGGTGTCATCTTGTTCTTCGGTTCTCCCATCCTTGAGGCTGTTGGGTGGATTCCAGTCTGCCCTCCGGGGGTCCTCTGGTTGTTTCCACTTGACGCCTTCTTCGGCTGATGGTCACTAGATTCTTAGGCTCCCTGATCATTCATTTCTTATCCACACCAAGTCTCCGTCCCCATCCATCCTCTCTCTCTATTTTAATCACAATTGTTAAAGCGAGATGAATACAACAAAAGGGCGGGGAGTCTCTGGGTGCTGTTTCTGTTGTTACAAAGGATCGCTTGGAGTCTCTCTCGGTGTGAGTAGTTGTTGTTACAAAGTATTGCTTTGAGAACAGACTCCTTCGTAGGATGTACGAACACAATTAGCAGCCAAAACCCAAGAGACCTCCCTCTTAATTAGTAATACCCTGGAATTTAAACTATGGGGAATCAAACTCGTTTGTGATTTTAATACAGAATTTCTTTAATATGATCCAACGCTTTTAGCCAGGGCCCCAGGAGACCTGGTTCTTCCAGCCAGGGCCCCAGGAGTCCTGGTCCTTCCAGCCAGGGCCCCAGGAGACCTGGTCCTTCCAGCCAGGGCCCCAGGAGTCCTGGTCCTTCCAGCCAGAGCCCCAGGAGACCTGGTCCTTCCAGCCAGAGCCCCAGGAGACCTGGTGCTTCCAGCCAGGGTGCAGGTGATGTCTTCTGTACAAGCTCATTCGTGCTGGGATAATATGCAAGGTGCTTTGCTGTGCGGATCCGTGGAAAACAAGAATTCCATTTTGAAAAAAAAGAGGTTACTTTTTTCAATCCATGTCATAATGAAACTCAGACCCAGCTTCCAGTTCTCGCGGTGCCTAATATAGTGAAGGGACACAATGCAGGGTCTTCTGCCCCCCGCCCCCTGCAATGAGTGCTCTGCCCAAACCGCTACTGGTGTGTCTGAGGCCTTGCTCTTGGTCTAGGACAGTGGTTTCAATCTTCTTTCATTTGCAGCCCCCTAAGCAATATTGACTGGAGGGGCGGGCCCCTTTGCAAGTCTTAGTCATAGTCTGCGGACCCCCGTGCATTTGAGATCACTTGCAAGGGGCGCTGTCCTGTAGAACTGACTTGGGCCTTTCCCAAATGACCGTGCAGATATTTTAGGAGCATGGGAATTGCCAGGTTGGGTCAGGCCATGGGCCTTTTCAGTCAGTCGCCAGCAGTGGCTGGTATGAGATGTTTCAGATCCAGATGTTCCTCTAGAGGAAAGTACTGACCCTCTCAGTAAACAGATGTGGGAGGATCTGCCCTCTCAAGATGACCATCTCAGCTTGCTCTCTAAGTGGACAATAGCCCTGAAACAGGTGTTTCAATATCCCTTCCCAAATTGTCTCATCAGTTCTCATCACTCTGGACATTCTTGGTCTCAATAGAAATGGCCAATCCCTTTGGTAAGCCTAAGCACTGCTGGACCGTGGTCCATCTAGTGCAGAAGTAAGGGTGGCAATACCATACCAGGCCATCCTTACTGCTGCTGGCAGCGGCTCTGCCTTCAGAGCTGGGCTCCCGGCCAGCAGCCACCGCTCTCCAGCTGCCCAGCCTTGACGGCAGAAGTAAGGGTAGCAGTATCACAATTACCCTACACAATAACCTTGTGACCCCTCCCCCCCACACACACACACAACTCCTTTTTGAGTCAGGACCCCTATAATTACAACACCGTGAAATTTCAGATTTAAAAATCTGAAATCATGAAATTTACGATTTTTAAAATCCTATGACCGTGAAATTGACCAAAATGGACTGTGAATTTGGTAGGGCCCTAGCAATGTGTGAATCTGTGATGGGTTCGGTCACAGAGACCCCCTTGGGACTGTCACCTGATGTGCTGAAATTACCTCTGAGCCCGTTTTCCCTGCCAGCCTGGGCCTCCAGAACCCCGCCTTCTTGAGTCAGACACGCTAGCCTGCTGCAACACAGACCCAGGGTCTTGTCCATGTCCCCAAAGCTGAAGACTATAACCAAAAACTGCTCAGCAGGTCACTTATCTCCAGCTCCCCAAACACCCAGCTCCCAATGGGATCCAAACCCCAAATAAATCCATTTTACTCTGTATAAAGCTTATACAGGGTAAACTCATAAATTGTCCGCCCTCTATAACACTGATAGAGAGATATGCACAGCTGTTTGCTCCCCCAGGTATTAATCACTCTGGGTTCATTAATAAACAAAAGTGGTTTTATTAAGTATAAAATGTAGGTATTAAGTGGTTTCAAGTAATAACAGACAGAACAAAGTATGTTACCAAGCAAAATAAAGTAAAAACATGTAAGTCTAAGCCTAATACATTAAGAAACTGTTACAGGTAATGTCTCACCCTTAGAGATGTTCCAATAAGCTTCTTTCACAGACTAGACTCCTTCCTAGTCTGGGCCCAATCCTTTCCCCTGGTACAGTCGTTGTTAGTTCCAGCAGACATCTTAGGTGGAAAGCAGGGGTGTTCTCATGACTGTGACCCCCTTTTTTCTGTTCCACCTGTAGTGGGGCTGCTGCCCCACTCCTGGAGAACAGGCGTTAAAAGCAGCCAAGCGAGGCTGATTGGGGAAGTAGCCACAGCTGTGGCCAGCTCAATCAGGGCACAGCTGGCCTTATCAGAGGGCTGGGGGCCAGGAGCTGAAGGAATCTCACTCTAGCCCTGGAGGGAGAAGGGCTAACTGCCTGAGAGAGAAGGTACCTGAAGTGGAGCAGTGCTGGGGAAGGGCAAAGGGAGCTGAGGAGCTCCAGCCTGGTAAACCCCCAGGCTGCAGGCCTTGGTGAAGGCCTACACAGGTACTGGGGTTGCAGAGGTGCAGCCCGGGGTTAGGCAGAGGCAGCTGGTCCAACTTCCTTGCCAATGATGAGTGGCCATGACCGACTGCAGTTTGCCCAGTGAGCGGGGGCTAGATGATGACTGGCAGTAGCCACTGAGGCAAGGTGGGTTTGGAGGGTTGGGAGTTCCCCTGGGAGGGGAGACCCAGAGTGTGGACCCAGAGAGGGGGGTACTGCTGTGGCAGAACCCCAAGGTAAATTGTACCGGGGTACGGGAGGGACACGGGGGCCAGCGGCAGGCGAGACACCGGCCTGCAAAGGGCGCGCTGTACACTGGAAAGAGCTAATCCCCAAGACAACCAGAAGGAGGCACCGCACCGGTGAGTCATCACCCTCGCTACACACACCCTTTTATATCTTTGGCACAAGGCAAGAATCTTTTGCCTTTCTGGGTCCCCACTCCTCCTTCTAAATGGAAAAGCACCAGGTTTAAGATGGTTTCCAGTTCAGGTGACATGATCACCTGCCACTGTAAGACCCCAGCTCCCATTCTTCCAGGGCTGGCCCACAGGCACCCAGGAAGCTTAGCAAGTAAACAGACCGTTTACAATGGGAGCCATCAAGATTGCAAAACACCATTAATGGTCCACACTTTGCATAATTACAATAGGACCTCAGAGTTACACTTCATATTCCTAGTTTCAGATACAAGAACGATACATTCATACAAATAGGATGACCACACTCAGTACATTATAAGCTTTGTAATGGTACCTTACAAGAGACCTTTTGCATAAAGCATATTCCAATTACATCATATTTACACTCATAAGCATATTTCCATAAAACATTGTGGAGTGCAACGTCCCATCTTTTTGTTTTTGTTTTTTGGGGGGGTTTTGTATTAATCCTGCTGCCTGTTAAGTTCACGGGGTGGCCCCTGGTTCTTGTGTTATGTGAAGCAGTAAATAACACTTCCCTATTCACTTTCTCCGCACCAGTCATGATTTTGTAGCCCTCAGTCACATCTCCTCTTGGTCATCTGTTTTCTAAGTGGAGCAGCCCAAATCTTTTTAGTCTCCCCTGGTATGGAAGTCGTTCCATACTTTTGATCATCTTTGTTGCCCTTTGTGACGATGTGACGCAGCAGGGAGGGGGGAGTGTTGACCTGGGAATGTGCCCTGGGGACGGGAGACCTGAGAGCCTGTCACCTGAGCCAGGAGGGGGAGGGGGAGGTGACACCTCTGCCCAGGAATGTGGATGGAGGCTGCAGCAGGGAACCTGCTCGGTGGGTTTAGTTTTCAGTTTGGGGCTGGGTGGAGGAACACAGGGAACCCCAGGGCTGGGGTCTAAGCTCCCTGCTCCCCCAGAAGGACTTCACTGAGGGGTCCTGGGTGTACCCCACAAGCTCTGTTTTGGACTGTGTTCCTGTTGTCCAATAAACCTTCTGTTTCACTGGCTGGCTGAGAGTCTCAGTGAATCCCAGGAAGAGGGGTGCAGGGCCTGGACTCCCCCACACTCCGTGACAACTGGTGGCAGCGGTGGGATCTACTGCACCCCGTGAACGGCGCTTCCTGCAGTAAGTGACTGGGGAACAGTAAAACGAAGGGGGATTGACGGGGACCAGGCGTGCTGAAGATTCAGAGAGAGACGGTTTCAGGGGGCGGTTAACCCCTGGGAGTGTGTGACCAGAGAGAAGGACTTTTGCAGTAACAGGGTCCCCCGGGGGATTGCAGCGAGCGGTCCCAGGGGCGGAGGAGTCTGCAGCTCGACCCTGGCAAAGAGGTGGTGACCTCAAGAAGGACCGGCACACTAGGGGCTTTTCCTGGAAACCGTGGACAGCTGCCCGGCCTGCGAGTGGCCAGCCGGGAGATGTACGCTAAACACCTTAAGAGCGACCTGGTGGAGCTGTGCAGGCAGAGGGGGCTGCGCGTCGGGAGGTCCACCAAGGAACAGCTGATTGCCCAGCTGGAGGAGAGGGATCGCTTGGATGACCCGATCCCTGTCCCTGAGGGAAGCCGCCCGGCGGACGCAGCGTGGGCCCTGGGGCCTGACCAGGCTGGGAGGGGTCAGACTGCTGCCCAGGACACCCCGAGACCCTTCCTACCTATGCCTGGGGGAGGGGTTGTGGGAAGCCCAGCGAATACCGAGGGCCCCCTGACCCCAGCAGCCAGCAGGGGATCCTCCCAGCGGAGCTCCCCATCCCTGGAGCGGATGTGGCTGGAATGGGAGAGGGAGAGGAAAATGAGGGAGCTGGAGGATCATGAAAAACAACGTCAACATGAGGAGAAACAACGTCAACATGAGCAGGAGGAGAAGGAGAGGGAGCGTCAGGAGAAGGAGAGGGAACGTCAACATGAGCAGCAGGAGAAGGAGAAACAAAGACAGCATGAACTGGAGCTGGCCAGGCTGAGGAGCAGTGGGGCCCCGGCTGCGGTGAGTGAGGGGGGACCCAAGACTGCAAGGAGCTTTGATAAGTGCTTCCTGGCCCAGCGGAAGGAGGGGGAGGACATAGATAGCTTCCTGACGGCCTTTGAGAATGCCTGCGAGCTGCACAGGGTTGACCCCGCAGACAGGCTCCAGTTCCTCACCCCCTTACTGGACCCCAAAGCCGTGGAGGTCTACAGCCGGATGACAGGGGCAGAGGCAGGGGACTATGAACTGTTCAAACAGGCCCTGCTCCGTGAGTTTGGGCTGACCCCCAAGATGTACCGGAGAAGGTTCCGGAGTCAGCGTAAAACGCCTGAGGTCACCTACCTACAACTGGTCAACAGGATGCAGGGATATGCCCGCAAGTGGACAGCGGGGGCCCAAACTAAAGAGGACCTGCTTGACCTGTTTGTACTGGAGCACCTGTATGAACAGTGCCCTTCCGACCTGAGGCTGTGGCTGGTGGACAAAAAGCTCGCGAACCCCCAGCATGCAGGGCAGCTGGCCGACGAGTTTGTGAACAGTCGGTCAGGGGGTAGCCGGGAGGAGTCCCAAAAGAACAGGCCCCCCCCGATGCAGAGAGAGAGTCACCAGGGGGCCTCCCAGCGGGGAAATAGGGAGAACCCCCTCCAAAGGGGCACGCCTGGTGTCGGGCCCCTCCGACCCGTTCGAGGGGACCAACGTGACCTGAGCTGCTATCACTGTGGCCAGAGAGGCCACGTACGGGCCCAGTGCCCCGGGCTCAGGGACAAACTGAGCAGACCCAACCTACCCAGGGTTAACTGGGTAGGGACTCAGCTGGACGAGGGGCAGGCGACCCAGGAAAGGGGGGCTACCAGTTTGCCACCTGCTCAGGAGGGAAGAGTACCCCCAGCCAGCCCCGCCAGAGGGCTGGAGGCTCTGGACTCAGGGTGCTCGGTTTACAGGGTGGGTGCGGGGCTGTCCCTCCGGAGAGAGTGCCTTGTTCCCCTGGAGGTGGATGGGAGGAAGGTCAATGGATACTGGGATATGGGCGCGGAGGTGACGCTGGCCCGGCCCGAGGTGGTGGCCCCAGATCGGGTGGTGCCCAACACCTACCTGACCCTGACGGGGGTGGGCGGGACCCCATTTAAGGTGCCCGTGGCAAGGGTACACCTGAAATGGGGGACCAAGGAGGGCCCCAAGGATGTGGGGGTACACCACCATTTGCCCACTGAAGTTTTGATGGGGGGAGACCTAGAGGACTGGCCAAGCGACCCCCAGACCGCCCTGGTTGTGACCCGTAGCCAGAGCCGGCGAGGGGCACTGCGACCTGACCCTGGG